>NC_092794.1:62099344-63299344 GCF_918797505.1 Bemisia tabaci | reverse complement strand
CTTCACTGATGGGCTCCATAATAGGTAACTAAACGAAGCTGAACATGTTCGATAGTTAGATTTATTTAAACAGAAGTTAGTATACTGTAATGGCAAACAATAAGCCGCCAGAATTCTGGCTCTCTAACATATCGACGGTGTAAGTCGACAATCACATAACTCGGTTTGCGACGTCGCAGACTTCCTATCATACTTTATTTTTTAAACAGAAAACTACTCAACGGCAATTCTTTAAAACTGCTGTGATTTTCCTTCTCTGTGCGAAGAAAATTCTGCAAAAACTTCAAGGAATGATGCCAATTCGTTCTCCTTTAACAAAACAACATAGAGGCGGAGATTTTCAGACACCGCAAACGAGTTATGTGATTGCCGACTTACACCGTCGATATGTATCAGTTCTCTCTGGGGAACTGATCGCAACTGATGAACAGTCTGAATCGCAATATTTGAAATTCTGCATCTCATAACCGGCGTAAGATAGGGCCACTAAATTTTCCAAACACTAACTCTCGATTTTTTGAAAAATTTAAGTTTTCGGTACCTTTTGACTCTGGGTTAGTCAGGGCCGGATTAAGAGGGTGGCCACATGGGCCGCGGCCCATGGCGGCAAATAGGGGGCGGCATATTTTGCAATTTTTTTAAATGTAGGTATAAAAAAAATCGAATTCAGAAAAAAAAATTATCAACAAGAAAAGGAAACAAAATCTCTTTTTCCTGAGAGTATAGTAATTTCTAATTTTGTCGTTTTTCGGTGATACAAGAGACAGCGTCTTTAATTAGTCGAGTTAAGAGAGGAACTAAACACGCAATTTGGCCTGGAGCTCATGCAGCGCAGAGAGGAATGATGACGAGGACTTGAGATGAAAAGGACAAGCCCTCGGCGCGGCGGCGGTCAGCATGTAACACATATTAGCGCCTACAAGACTGCATGAATACTTCACCCATTGCGTCAAACACAGTGCGGTCACGCGGTCAGGAGCGGTTGGCGTGGAACGCATAGCGCCTACAAGACTGCAGGAATACTTCACGCATTGCGCCAAACACAGTGCGATCAGCGCGGCGCGGCGCAGCGCGGCGGAAGTTAAAATTAATAAACCACATTTATGTTTGTTCTTTCATAATTTTTTTGTTCATTTCTTATAAATGGAGGATCTTGTCCACACAGAGATAGGTTTACGGAACTTAACTTTCGCGTCAAGTTCCGTGAAATTTTGCTAGTAGTGTTGACAGGGCTTTCGCAAAAAAATGTATCCAACACGAGTAGGTAAACGCGTCTTATGCATCCCTCCCCCTCCGGCACGTTCACTCGATGGTTTTTATTGATGTTTCAAAACGAATGAGAAGGGGGCGGCAAAATACAGGCGGCACATGGGCGGCAAGTAGATAAATCCGGCCCTGGAGGTAGTGATATCTTCACCTTCCGGCCAAAGTTTCACAAGTGCCATACGAAGTTTCAAAATTTTCGCCGCCATTTTATTTTGTTACAGAGAAACTGTAGGTTGAGTCAGTTTGAAAATTTCACTGAATTGTATCGGTAGAACAAAGAAAAATTCAGTGAACTTTTCAAACAGCTTCGTTGAACAATTTCTCTGCAGAAAAATAAAATGACGGCGGAAAATTTGGAACGTCGCATGGCGCTTGTGATATTTTGGCCGGAAAGTGACGATATATTTATTGACAATATCTATAGATTTTCAAAATTACAGATTGTAACTTGATTTGCTTTTCTACTCGTAACTTCACCACCAATTCTTGTACAACGATTCAGTTCTACTTCGACGTAACGGCACATGCAAAGAAGGAGTGGGAAAAAAGGGATCAATAATGAAACGCAACAGCCGAAAGTTTGGGCCTTGTTGAGGGGATGAATAATGCCGCGACGATAAATTGAGAATTGATTGAAAAATGAAGTTGTGCGAACGGAGGAAACTGGGAAACATAATTTCTCAATTTGCAGCAGGTTTGCCGCGTTCATGTAGGTGAGGAGGAACAGTAGTCGAGAGGTAGAAAGGGGAAGCTGAGGGAGTGAGGGTTCCCTTGCTCTCGCGACAGCCATTGCAGGGGAGCAACACCAAGGGACAAACTGACATTGTTGTCAATTAACTCGAGAGATCTTTCCTCTTCTTCTTTCTTTACAAAGCTGTATGATTCTTTGTGATCTGATGACTAATCGAGAGATGACATGTTTTTCGACCTAATCTAGTGGTCGGGAGTTTGACAAACACTGGGAACAAAATTGAAGGAATTCGATCATTTGCTCGATATTTGAGATTGTGATAAGAATCTAGTCAATTTTTGATCAGGACTCGGGGAGAAGATCAAAATCGCATACAATTGTAAAAAAGTTACAGTATGGTTTTGATACAAAAATTACCACGAATCCAGCGCAATTTCAAAATTTACTGAATTATAATTTTAATTAATGGTTTCAACTCTGTTTGAGTATGCACACGTATTTTATTTTTTTTTATTTTTTTTTTAATTTTTTTTTTTAAATATTTTTTGTTAAGAAAATTTTATATAATATTTAACCGCCGGAAAACCTAATACATCTCGTCCGGAAGTTGATTATTGGATGAACTTCCTGCTGTGTGAATAGTTTTCTAAGTAAAATTTTGAAGAGAAAACATGTAACGCTTTCTTTCGGTTCAGACCGTGTCTAGTCGCCCATTGCATTTCGATAAGCTGAACCGAAAAAGTTCGATGTTCAACACGAACCGAACTTTTTCCCCCCGTGTAGAGCGCGCAACTTGGCCGCACTGCGAGGGAGGCAAAGTGAAATCACGCAAGTTCTTTCATACTTAATGACAATGCAAAAGCTCGAAAGCTCACTTTCAGATGGTGAGAACACGTGTTTCGAGCGACTAATGGTCTCTGAACGACGCGGCTGCGGGCATTCACGAACCGCAGCTCCGCAGACCGCACGAGGCTCCGACTCGGGCACGGCAACCAACAGCAACAGCACAACACTCCTCACGGTGAAAACGGAATGCGAAAACGAGTACGTCTTCTAAAAACTTTCGTCCTCCTCTCCACGCCGCCGTCACCATCGACGAATGTGGCCAAGTTACGGGAGGGAGTTCAAAGTATGCACTGAGAAAAAATCTCGGTGTATTTACTAAGAAAAGGCTAAAATTACCAAGAATTCAGGGTTCTATTTGATCCCAGTTTTTTCTTGGTAAAATTACCATTTATGGAGTTTATAATTTTACCGAGAAAGCTCGGTACAATTATTGGACTTTCTCGGTAATTTTACTGGACCTTGGTAAAAACGCCAATATTTTTTATCGACTGTGGTAGAATTACCGAGATAAAATGGCAAAGTTACCGGGAATTGATTACCAATAGAAGTGGTATTCTTACCTGAAAAAAACAGTAAAAATACCGGTTTTTAGGTAAGCTTACCAGTCTGTCTTGGTAAAATTACCAATAATTGGTAAAGAAAGTGAGATGGTGAAGGTACCAACGGACCTTGGTAAAAACGCCGAGAATTTTTTTTCAGTGTGGGGCTCAGGGTCGTATTCATACTGCCGCGATAGCAAAGGGAGCAGTAAGTGCAAAAATAAAGTTTTGAGAAAACGGGCTCAATATAACTTCTGACGGAAAAATTTATCGAAGGAAGCCGCCTTTCTTTGTGAAATTGCCACAAATCATCCGAAAGACTCCTATAAATCGTTTGGATGATTATATAATCATTAATGCAGGCAAATTTTATACCCGATTTGAAATAGATGGGCAGTTAACAAATCGAAGAGCATTGATTTTGAACGCGCCTTCAATTAGGAGTGATACTTTGCCTTACACGAAGGTTAAAATAGTGGTATCACCGATTGAACCACGTTCTTCCCTTGATTTCCTAATTCAGTTAGGTCATCTTATGAATGAGCCAGGAAAAAGTTATGGTTTCTCTATCTGCGTAATGTCTGGTCAAGCATAAGTCAGAATAACGTCGAATATGAATGACTGCAAGGAATGCCAATAATATGCTACCGTATAAAATACAAAACATGCTAAAATGTTAACAAACTTTAAAATTAGGCCTGGTCTTTCCGTAATATTTGCAAACGTCTCAATAATCTTTTCCTCTACAGTTGGTAATTTTTACAGCGGCAAATTTTTTTCACTCAATTGAAGAATCCAATTTCAAAGTTATAGCCTTGAATTTTACTTCAGGTTTGGAAAAATTGTCTTTTTTATGACGCAATGTTCCAGGTTTCCTTTAAACGTCCCTTAATCCTAATGTAAACCATATGCGACCTTTGTGAGGAAAAGGTCTGTTCAAGGAGCGATTGTGAATATGGCCAAAGCTCAAGCCAGGAAAGTTCCCAGCTCTGCCATGTTAAGGAAGAACACTGTTTGAACATTCGAGAGTTGCAAAATTTCCTTTGATAAAACATAATTTTTGACGCAATTCAAGCGTATTTTCCCTTGAAAGTTTCAGTCATTTCAGATTATACATTGCGTGCAAAATTGTCTGAAAATTTTGGAAAAAAATTATTTAAAATTTTCACATTGAAGTCTGTTTTTATCGAAGGCAATTCGGTTACGCCTGAAGGCACTTACGGCGTTCTTCCTCAGCACGGCAGCGACAGTGCTGGAGCCTGGAAAGGAGAATCCGGCACACAATGCAAATCAAGAGGTAAACACATGGATTATGAAAATATAAAAATGAGCGTTTAGTTTTCAGGGGGTGGAATTTATCTCGCAGCGATGACGCGATGAGAAGGGACGGTGGTGGAGGGGGAGGGGGTGGATCGGGTGGGTGCATGGCACATTATCCGCGCGCCGATCTAGGTTCCAGACTCCTCGTGAATACTGTACAAAAATTACACGCTTGGTCACGTACACGGAACAAATCACGCAAGTTCGGGGCGCCATCTGAAGGGAAAAACTTGCCGCTCTGGCCTCCGGATCGTGCGAGTGCCGACTGTGCCGAGTCCCGATGATTCGTAGCCTACAGTCAGGAGCACCTGTTGTCGCTCCGCCATCCCCGGTGACGACACCAGTGTCACAGCACGCGCTCCCCGCCCAAAAAACTCCCGACACCCTAAACTGTCCCCCTGATGAATCCCCTTCTCATGCTATGATTCACCTCACTTCACTGCTCCCGTTTCCCGGAACTAGTTCCCAATTCCGGAACTTTTGAAATTTTCCTGAATTTTTCCCGGAACTTTTGAAATTCCTTTTGAAATGTTCCGGGCCTTTTGAATTTTCTGGAACGTTTGAAAACATCTAAAAGGAATCCCGGAACTTTATAATCATAACAGTAACGCGTGAAGCATAACATATAAGCGCGAAGCGCTTTGGGGGTTGGACCGTGAAGCGGTCAAGAGGCGTAGCCCTGAGTTACTATAAGTAAAGGGGGGGGGAATATTTGAACACCCCCCCCCCATTCCACTGCTAAGGTGCCGCTTGCCTCCCCAGGATCATCTTTCTTTCAATAGAGACATTCCCAAAGTTTTATTCGTGCAGTTTTAACCGTTCAACACGGAGAAAAAAACTTCGTGCGTGGGACCCAAAGTTTATGTCATATGGATCTCTGAAGTTTTCGGATCGAGCATCCGAACACTTAAGGTCCAGCTGCTGAGGTTTGGATCACACATCTGAAACTTCAGTTCTTACATCTGAAGTACGTCGGTTTTCACATCCGAAAAATTTCGGTTCTCACATCCGAAAAACTTCGTTTCTCACATCTGAATTATTTCAGATGTAAGAGTTTCAGATGTGTAATCCGAACCTCGACAGCTAGACCTAAAGTGTTCAGATGCTCAATCCGAAAACTTCAAAGATCCATATGACCTATACTTCGGATCCCACGCACGAGGTTTTTTTCTACGTGAAAAGTCTGCTGGGATGAAAGGGCTATTGAAAGGAGAGTCCGAATGGAAGTGGGAAAGCGGCTTTGGATATATGTGCAGAAAAGATCGGATAAACTGTTCTTGCTTCTATTTAGTTTGTCTCCCTCCCATTTGCTTCCTTCTTTTTTCTCCAGAGGAGTTCGACCGCTTCCCGCAGCGCTGCACGCACAAAAATCGCCTTCAAAACATTTACATGCAACCCCACGACCCAAGAGTTCGAATAGTTATCGCTCCGGCCCCTGAGGCATTGCGATGAGTGCTAGAGCTCGTGTCCCTCTCGAATTACTCTGAAATTGAAAATACTGGTAGTAGTATTTCAATGACTGTATTCAGTCATCAAGTATTACAATCAACATCTATTAGTAAACATCTATTTTAGAATTTTGTCTCATCGTCAATAAGTATGCATTTCCTGTATTAAAAGTTAGAGTTACTAGTCGATCCCTCAATCTGTATTCACATTATTTACAGCTTACGGGCACTCTTGACGGAGACAGAAATTTGGCAAAAATTCCTGATGTATACGATGCAAAAATAATTTTAAATACTACAGCGTTAATAATAACTAATGAAACAGTAATTGGAAATAGCTGGTTTGTATTAGAGAATAGGATATCGACGGTGAAACACCTAAAACACAAATCTGATTCACGGTGTTTAAAAATTTAATTTTTCTTAAAGGAGAAACAAATTAACATCATTCTTTGAAGTTTTCACACAATTTTCTTCGCACGGGGAGGAAAAATCGCGGAAGTTTTTAAGTATTGACGTTGAGTACTATTAAATACAAAAAAATATAACAAGAAGTCTGCAACGTCGTAAACCAAGATAGGCGATTTGGAAGTTTTCCCATCGATATTTATCACATAAATACGCTTTAGAGTACCTATCAAAAAACCACAATTTTATATCAGTTTAAAAACTACAAATACTCTATAAATAATAGACACGCAAAAAAGCGCATCGCATATCGAGATTGAGATGACCTGCTGCGCTGAGTTAATACACGTGTGTCCAGGTAGCTGTAGCTGTGCTAAGCGCATATTATACCGTGCTGAGCTACCGTGCTATTATACCGTGTCCGTGCTAAGGAAGAACGCCGTATGAGCCTTCAGGCGTTGCCGAATCTCCGTCGGCGAATCACGAAAATTTTTTAATATTTTCCTCTGATTTTACAGAATTTTGTTCGTGATTTGATCTAAAGTTTCTGAAAATTTCAAAGAAAAATATTCATAAAATTTTTCAATAAAAAATATTTTCCGAGAGGAAATTTGGCAACATTCGAATGCTCGCAAGGCGTTTTTCCTTAGCACGGCAGTTTAGGTAGATCTAAGTGAACCCGCGAGAGAAACAAAGCCACCTGGACGAGTGACATTGGTAACCTAGACTCGTAACTTTGCGGAGCATGTCATCTCATTGGACGTATTTCTGTCAAACGGAACTATGTGGATCAAGACATGAGCCCTGAGACCCATAAGAATATATGCATAACAGAGCTCATGTCATAATGCACATAGTTCTGTTTGGAAGAAATATGTACAATTTTAACGACCGCGGAGAACGAGGAGGCTTTTTTCGCATGTATTTATACTTTATTTTAATGAGTTTTGCAACTAGGCCAAAATCAAGTGGGCCTATTCTCCCGTGCTAAGGAAGAACGCCGTATGAACATTCGAGAGTTGCCAAATTTTCCTTCCTAAATCATGTATTTTGGACGCCACTTACTCATATTTTTCCCTGAAATTTGCAGATATTCCAGATTAAATTACGTACAAAATTTTCTGAAAATTTTGGGGGAAAATATCTACAAATTTCCCTGTAAATTCTATTTTTATCGAGGGAAATTCGGCATCATCTGAAGGCTCATACGGCGTTCTTCCTTAGCACAACAGTATTCACCATCCTCAGCAACGGTTTATTTCAAGCATTGTCTTACTGACCTATTGGGAGGGGAAGAAGGGAAGGTATCATAACTAGATGGTGTTAATAGCCAAGCGCGCGGTTTTTTGATTTACCAGATGAATTGGGTAAACTTGGGGAACGTAAATAAGTTATTCTCGGATGCGGTGCAGAAGTGGGGGACTCGGCCACAAGAAGTCGGGCTTAAAATAGTGCCGCGGGCCCGTTCACACGTTTTCGTAACGACTCTGCAAGACCCTCCGCATCCCAACAGTAGTTCCCAGCGGAGTTTCTGTAACTCGCGCGTTTTTTATTGTCGCATCTTTTATTGTTTTCATCCTTTCATTTTTTTCTATCGTTCGAAATTTTCGCGAAAGTTTTTTTGCTCAATAGAGTCGACCATATTTCTAAAAAATTCAGTCATTCGAATTTTAAAATTTTCCACAGAAAGCAATAGCTTGCTGAAAGTTAAAAATAAAATATACAAATTGATAAATAAATAATTTCCAAATCTGATAATTGTTACTCTGAATGTGGTGGTCTGGAGAATAGTGAACTTTGCTAGATTTACAGTAACTAATTGCTTTCCTATGTATGGACTTTTCTGACGATTTGTCCCACAAAAAAAAAAAAAAAAGCATTAGTGCAGTACGAAAGTCTGATATTGCATATGATAGCACGGAAAATGTTGGTTCGATAAGTGGCTCAAATTCGTGATTGTTCCTACAAACGTTACAACTCGTTGGTGTTTGAAATATCAGAGAGGCTAAGATTATACGATGTGCTTTGTATACCGGGAGAGTTCTTAGTTTGAATCTAAAAACGATAATGGCGAGGTGAAGCTTACGTAACATATTCCTAGGTGTGTGAAATCATACCCTGATGTCACGCACAAATGATGAGGTGAGCTGATATCCTCCACTGCTTGATAGAATTCTGGGAGGATTATGATTGGTATATATAATTGATAGTATATATTCATGTACTGGTCACATAATGTAGTGTTTACAGGTTCACTCCTGAGTACTTTAATTAGCGTTTTATGTCTCGTGGGTTAGGTGAAATTTTCGCATCGTAATCTGATGTTTATATTGTGAGAATGGTTGGCGATTGCTTATTACAACGCTAATTTATAAACCGTAGATCTATATTTTTGTCTTATGTCTAAGTGCCATTAGATGGTATACTTCCGCTGTTTGTTCTACTTTTTGTTTTTTGTATAAATCTTAATAAGAACACGTTAGAAAGCCTGAAGGCAGCTTTTATTTATCTCAAGGATCGGATAGTAATGATGAAAAATGATAAAAAAGTTTGATCTACATAAATCACCTGGAAACACAATGTGCTGGTGGCCATGTGGTTTAAGTACATTTCAGTATTGAATCTAGACCCATACAACCGCTCTATTCTGTATGGAAGTAGGTGGAGATCCAACACATGCGCTTTGAGATCCTTTTATTATAAATATGAAAATTCAAGCAGAATGAAATATGAGATTTTTTTTTAAAAAAAAAAAAAAAAAAGGAATTTAAGGGACTGGAAGGACAAGGCACACAAGTGCATATTTTTGAAAAAAAAAGATACTAATGATTCCAAGTAAACCAATGATAATGCATATTTTGTGTAAAATGCGCTCTCAAATTCCAATTTTTAAGCATCAAAAAGTCAGTTTGAACTTTCTTTTTGCCATAAAGATCCATCTAATTTCAAAACTTCAAACACGTATTTCTCGAAATAGAAAAAACTGCACTTATGCGCTTTGCCCTCAAAGCCTCTTATTTAGTTTCTTTATTAAGTTTTTAAATGTTTCTCGTGTATCCTCACTTTTTCCCTTCATGTTTCAGATCAATCGCAAGGATTAAAAACTAAAGGTGCACTGCAAGAATATGAACAGGTAAATGATACATTATTTCATGCTACGCCTAACGAAATAAATTTTTTACCACAGAAAAATTGGGTATTTGGCAAAAAATTTCGAAATAAGTCCCTTAATTTTTAAAAGAAAAATTCTGATTGTAGTGCGTTTTGAATTAAGTCTCAGACAAAACCTCTGCGTAACCTATTGAGCATAGTGATAATACATATCATTATTGCAGAATTTCAATGATTTATTTATATTAAATACACAAGGAGACCGGGGAGGCTTAAGAAACGAAAAACAAGGCAGCCCAACGAACACCATAAATTTGAAAGTAGTGGGAGGTGGCTTCGTTTCAATTGCTTTTAGGAGGAACACATATTTTTAAGCGTGTCTTCTTAATTGCTGTTCACCCTTCCCCACAGAAACCTAGGTGCCGGGTTACCGAAGAGAACAGTCCCTTCAGAAATGAAATAAGAAATGCATCTTGTTATCAGGGCCGGATATACCTATACTTGCCGCCCATAGGCTGCCTGTATTTTGCCGCCCCCTCTCATTCGTTTTGAAACATCAATAAAAACCATCAAGCGAACGTGCCGGAGGAGGAGGGGTGCATAAGACGCGTTTACTCATAAATACTTCTATGCGGAAGCCCTTTTAATACTACTAGCAAAAGTTAAGTTCCGTAAACCTATCTCTGTGTGGATAAGGCCCTCCACTTATAAGAAATGAACGTAAAAATTATGAAAGGACAAACATAAATGTGGTATAATACTTTTAACTTCCGCCGCCGCGCCGCGCTGACCGCACTGTTTGATGCAATGCGTGAAGTATTTATGTAGTCTTGTAGGCGCTTTGCGTTTCCCGCCGACTGCTGCTGACCGCACTGTGTTTGACGCAATGCGTGAAGTATTCATGCAGTCTTGTAGGTGCTATCTGTTTCCCGCCGACCGCTGCTGACCGCGCTGTGTTTTGACGCAATGCGTGAAGTATTCATGCAGTCTTGTAGGCACTAATATGTGTTACATGCCGACCGCCGCGCCGATGGCTTCTCCTTTTCATCTCTAGTCCCCGTCATTATTACTCTCAGCACTGCGCCGCTCCAGGCCAAACTGCCTGTTTGGTTTCTCTCTTAACTCGACTAATTAAAGGTGCTGTCTCTTGTATCGCCGAAAGACGAAAACACTAGAAATGACAATACTCTCAGGAAATGAGAGATTTTGTCGCTTTTTGTCGTTTATGATTTTTTAAAAAATTGCAAAATTTGCCACCCCCTAAATTTACTGCCATGGACCGCGGCCCATGTGGCCTTCCCTAAATCCGGCCCTGCTTTTAATGTTTGTGCGGATAATTTTCCTGAACGAATGAAACTTTCGTACCGCGTAAAATTTTTAATAACCTTTCAAGAGACTCGTAATAATTGATCAGATGATTAAAAATCAACGAATTTTACCCTCTACTACGATTGAAGCAATGTATGCAGAAAGGGCAATTCTTGGTTGCGGTGTCTAGATAGTTTTCTTTTAAAATATAAATCAGCAGAGAAGATTCCAAAACACCGCAACCCAGAAATGCCCTTTTTGCATACAACTCCTCAATTTAGTCATAAAAGTGCCAGTTTCATATAAAACTGGCATTTTTCATTGTGTAACAAACAAGACAGCAGAACGTGCCATGTTCTGTACGTTTTCATGAATCTTGCGTTTTGACATATATTGAACAATTAGTCAGCTAAAAAATTATCGGAAAATGGTCCCATTTGACTCAAGACACCAGCTAGTTCGTGGCAAAATCTGCCGTGCGAGGGAAGAACGCCGTATTATATATATTGCCTTCAGGCGTTGCCAAATTTCCTTCGGCAAATCACAATTTGGGAAAGTTTGTAAATATTTCTTCCGATTTTTTTAAAAAAATTTTGTTCGTGATTTCATCTGAAGTGTCTGAAAATTTCAAGAAAAACAATTCATGAAGTTTTTCGAAAACAAATATTTTCTCAGTTTCAACTCGGCAACATTCGAATGCTTATACGGCGTTTTTCCTAAGCACGGCAGTGATGGCTTGCAGGATGGATAAACAAACTAATCCAAGTTTACTGTATGAAAATGTACTCCTTCTGTGTTTTTGCGATGAAAAAGACTAATGATGATGTTGTTGTGGCTGCAGCGGTGAAGCTGAAGACCGGGAATGGGCACAGAGAGAGGGCACGACTTGGTCTTCAGCGAGCCAGGACGCGCGCTCATCGGGGGCCGGCACCGGCGCACGGGGTCGCCTCGGGGCCCATTTGGGCATCTACGGCTGGCGAAGGAGGGCCCTCTACTGCTTCATGTTCCTCCTCCTCGTCATCGTCATCATCAATATTACACTCACACTATGGATCTTCAAAGTCATGCAGTTCTCAACCGTAAGTAACCTTATACTCGATAAATCACATCATAGGCCTATACAAAAAAAAAAAAAAAAAAAAAAAAAAAAAAAAAAAAAAAAAACCCATTGAAGGTGCCATTGTGGTGCCATTGTGGTGCCAATGAAGGTTCCAACATTCCCATCCAAGGAAACATTGAAAATCTCGATTTTCCGTAACATGTGAGGGAAAAACCGAGGTCATTTTCAGACTCAGCGCTAAAACTTCCTACTTATTGACATTTGAAGATGAAGATTTAATGAGTGGTTTTTTTTTTTTTTTTTTTTTTTTTTTTTTTTTTTTTTTAACTTCTTATTGACATGTCGACTAAAAAATGCTGAAGATTTGGACCGCGTTAAATAGAAGGGAACCAAGCCACAACAGCGATTGCCAAATTTAATCGGGCAATTTAATTTTTTCCATGAAAATGATTATGCGGATTTTCGTGCAAGTTTCAGTGAATTTTCTCCAAAGTACGAAGCAAATTTCATACAATGTTCAAAGAAATCCGCACAAAGATTCCCTTGTGAAAAATTAATTCGCCCAAATAAATTTGGCAATAGATGATATGGCTTGATTCCTTTCTGTTTAACGCGGTCCAAATCTTCAGCGCATTTTTCGACTTTAGCCATCGAATTAAATAACATTCAAAAAATTTGAGACATCGGGATGGTGTGAAACACTATAAATTTTGCCGTCAATACCTCTGTTCATTATAAAAAACCAGTTTTGGCCTCAAAAATATCAGGGTAGCCTATCAAATTACGAGCGAGAACTGCAACGGCCAAAAAGAGAGAGTCATTTAGAACTTGGAGTTCAGGGTCTTTTCCTGAGTTTCATCGAAATTTTGCATAGAACTACGTGCTCAAATTGCAATTTCCAACCGCGTGAAGGAGCTCCATTCCAAACGAAATATCCCGAGGGATAATTCGTTGCTCCATTGAGGTAAAGGCGTATCTAAATGTCCACATGAGCCCTGTTTTACATATGAATCCATGCTTCCTAGGGCTCACGAGGAAATCGAAATACACCCTCCAGTCAAAGGGGCGACGAATTGTTTCATTAAATACGATTAAAGGCGTCATAACCACGATGAGGATTCGACGCGTAAGCTGTAGGCACCCCATGATTGAGGCTCGATTTCGTTTGAACTTGAGCATTCAGTTGCTTCATTTTGGAGATTGTCTTCGCTGATTTTGGTTCGAGGACAAGGTACCCAGCACGATTACCCTTGAATGATTTTTTAAAAAATATATCTCAAAACAATGAAATTTTTCACGGATTTTTTTTTTTTTTTTAAACTGGGAAAAAACTAGTTTTAAATAAACTATAAAAAAAGCTATGCAACTTCAAGCAGTTTCTTCCGTAACAACAGGACACGGACACATTGACTAGACCTAGAACCCTTTAATTTCAAATTAAAGGGTTAGTAAATTCTTAACAAATTAATAATTTGTGACGCAGGAAGTTCCCATCATGCCATCATTCTCAGAATAAAAAACTGCTGAAATAAATCTCTCGAAAATTTTTCCCTTGACTTTTTCCGTCCTCCTGTTATTTTGGAAAAAAAACATTCGTGAATATCGATTCGCACGCTGAAAATGTCTTATTGAATTGATTCCTAAAGCTGTGAAGTTGAATCATTTAATAGAATTATTCGAAAATTATAATTTCACCAGATTATCATCTGTTCTTATTTTTTCAGTTCCTTCCTCTCTAAGAAATATATTTTTGTGTTCCCGTTCCTTACCGAATCTTAAAAAAAAAAGAAAAAAAAAAAAAAAAAAAAGAGAGAAATGGGCGTATCTTAGGACCGGGATACTTCATGCCGGTGCAAATAAAATCGCAGAATTGGCGATGTGAGGAGGGGTCAAAATCAGACCAGGATTTCCCGCTTTTTTGCTCCTATTTCCTTTTCCTTAGTACTGGACAGAATGTGATAAGTCAGAAGTGTACACGGATAAAAAATACGCATGTTTCTTCCGAGTCGCAATTTTTCCGCTCTCACTAATCTCAGGGAAAATAATTCAAGGCTTGTAACTCCGCGGTTGACATTTCAATCCGTGCGACCGGTGAGGGTTAACAAAGTGGAGGACAAAAATGTATAAATAACGGGGGACCTCCAGTCTTTCATCGCATTCGGGGTCGGGGGTGAAGAAGAGGCCGAAAAGAAGACCGCCGTACTAAGGAAGAACGCCGTATGAATATTCGAGAGTTGCCAAACTTCCTCGACTAAAACGTGTATTTGTGAGGGAGGTTTTGTATAATTTCCCTTGAAAGTTTCAGATACGTTAGATGAAATCGCGAGAAAAATTGTCTGAAAATTTGGGGGAAAAATATTCACGACTTTCCCGATAAATTTGAATTTATTGAGGGAAATGTGGCATCGTCTGAAGGTTCAAACGGCGGTTTTCCTTAGCACGGCAGGAGAGGCGGGGGAGCTTAAGGACATCCGCGGCGAGGGGATGCCTCCTGCTCTCTCACCTACAAGAATTCGATAAGGGACTTTGAAAACTAAAATCCGCAATATGAAGAATTCGCCATTGTTTCATTAATAATTTTTCATTAGATCGGCCGGTATTTCGTGGCCGGGTGAAAGGGATGTCTGCTGCTCCCGGTGTTGAATAAAAAGAGCAATATCCTCCAGGTGGATATTCTCGGAAGAATGTCTGAGTTCGGGGCGGAGGGGTGGTTTTTCGGTGTCGCTCGAGAGAAGTGAGCCTTACACGCGCCCGCCTCAGGAATGCTCATACATCACCCCGTCTAAAGAAGCCCTTCCCGCTGCCCCCTGGTGGCGGGGGAGGGGGGGGGGCATGGGCCACAGCCGAACATCTCCGACTTGAATTCCATGCGGCTTCAACACTTGATATTTTAATAAAACTGCGGATATGATTTATAACCTCCATGCTAATGCCGTGGGCTCAGCTCCTCCGACGGCTCAAGCTCACTCGACCGATACAAAGTGATTTTTATGTTCCGGATCAGAGGAAAGAAGTCCCGGATTTCCTGAGAGACGGTTCCTTCCTTGTGCAACAAACGACGAAACCTTGCGAAACAATGACGTCAGGGTGGCCTGGCGTGGTTTATTGCAAGTTAAGCTGGTTGCATCGTGCAACTATGCAGGGGATTTTGTTCTTCATCGGTAAACACAGAAAAAAAATGTTGTTGCTGGTTTTACAATTTTGTTGTTAAATAAGTGTCCGCCATGTTTCAATCTAGATTTTACAATAAAATATTGTTAATTTAACCACCGTCGTGGTTTAATAGGATTGCATTTTGCAAAAAGGAACCACTAGCATTGCAATGATGCTAAGATTGTCCAACTTCATCTTTTGCAATAAAATTGCGGAAATCGTGAAAAACTATGAAATTTAGATGGTAATTTTTGTCTTAAATTTACAGTTTTTAGCGAGTAAAATAGATGCTATTGATGGATAATCGGGTTTTTCCTCCAAGACAAAAGAAGTTGCACAATCTTAGCAACATTGCTATGCTAGTGGTTCCTTTTTGCAAAATGCAATCCAATTAGCTTTTCACTGTCGTAAAATGTAAATTTGAAACATGTAAGACATATTTTTTTAACAATTTAATTGTTAAATCAGCAATCCATTTTTTCCGTGAACTTGGTGCAGCAGGACAAACTGTGCCTTGAGGTAAAAACTCAAATTGTTAAGAACGGCCAAAAAACTGAATGAAGGACAAAAATTTCCGGTCAATCAAAATAGTTTTCCAGAATTATCCCAGGGTTTTCGGTTGAATTAACCAAACGCTTCGGTTGATTTAACCGAGTACAAATTGATCCAAAGTAATCAAAGACACGACCAAGTTTACCTATGTTCCACGAGAAAAATAAACAGAACCGAAAAAAAACAACAGAAGTTACACGCAAGAGAAGGCGTAGGCGTACATAGAAAACAGGCGCGCGTGTGTGTGTGTGGAGGGGGGGGGGGGCTATTTATCCTTCACGGGGTGCACTGGTATTGAGCAAATAAATATGATTACTTTTTTTTCGGAGAATGACCGTGAGGGCATGACATTTATATGATTAAACATGTATCAAATTAAAGCAGTAGATATAACATTTTCATGACGTGGAGGAAATGGTTTAAATGTAGCGTAAAAACGACATTTAATGGTATGGCTTACGAAATATTTAACCTAATTTTTGGAACAAAAAATTGAGTTTTCAAGGTAGTTTTTTCGTTAAGTTTCCACTTGTGCAAGTTTTTTTTTCAACATTAAAGAAAAACATTTATCTCCCTAATCAGCCAAGAGACTTTAAATTCAATTTACGGTGGATGTATAATGTTCTGAATTCATTTTCGTAACAACCTGGTAGAAGAGTTTGTAAAATGACTTATATGTTGAAAAGTTTTACGAAAACATTCTCACGATATTTCCTTTTGGGTCTACTTCACCTATTCTTTTTCACGAGGTTTTTTAACGATTGATATTTTTTGTGTAGATTTTACGTGGTTTACTGCTAGGACACCATCTCTAAATCAACTGTGTTAGTTTGTGTAGAAGTTTCCGTTCACTATAAATATCTTAGAAGAGTGGCGTTGAAATGCAGCAATATTTTGTTTCCTTTCTGATGATTTAACTAAACATCGGATGCAAAATCCAACCGAAGGAAGCTGTGACGAAGTTTTTCGCCACTATCCCCTGGTAAAAATTGGCGATAGGAGCTGCGTTTCAAAATACCATAGGAGTTCTTATAGCCGACTGAAGAAGGCGATAGAAAATCATATAGCTTGCTGTAGAAAGTGGAAAAAATTACACGGCCGGGCTACACGAAGCGATAAAAAATTAAACAGCCGTACTATAGTTCCTGTCGCTGGGCTTTACACTTTATCGCCTGGCTGTTGCTTTTTCGCCATCGGCTATAAAAGGCTATAAGAAATTGTGTAGAAATTCGTGTGCTTTGTAAATCCGCAAGTTTGTACGGAATGACCATAATATTTACAAAACGCACATTATATTTTCCTTTACGACATATTTGTTTTCATCAATTAAAATGAGAATAATCCATACAGAGTGTGCAAACATTTCAAAGTCATTAGTTGAACAACGCTGACTCCACGAGATTAAATAATAGAGCCTAATACAAAGCGGAGCGGCGGCGCACCGGCGCCTACAAACCTAACAGGGATACTTCACGCATTGCGCAATGCGTGAAGTATCCCTGTTAGGTTTGTAGGCGCCAATGCGCGTTCCGCGCTGGCTGCCCGCCCGCCGCGCTGCGCCGCAGCGTACCACGGCGCTTGAAGCAACTATTTCACACCAGAGGTATTGCACAATATCGTACGAAATTGAAGGCGCTCCAACATATTAGGAATGGCACTATGGCAGGCATCATTCAAAAGCACGGAGCATCCCTCGCAAAATAAATCAAGATGCTACGGCCCAAAAAGAGAGCGGCAGTCCAAAAACTCACTATGTCCTAGCATCCGTAATTAGTAACGTTCAGCATACACTTTATCGTCAGGCTGTTGCTTACGCCATCGGCTATAAAAGGCTATAAGAAATTGTGTTGCCGGCTATAGAAGCTATTGGAAATCTTACAGTCGGCTGTAGGTCTATGGTATTTTGGAACACAGATTCTACTGCCAATTTTTACCAGGGTCTCAGAATCTAAGGTTCCTTTGAAGGTATCTCAGATAAGACGAGGCCAGTGGCGAGGCGCGAATGATCGATTTATCGATATTTCCCCATTTGAAGCTATGGTAAAAGATCGATTACTAAGGCGTTCGCTGCGAACACCCTGCTTATCGATCTTTTTCCAAGGTTTAAATGGCAGATCAATCGATATATCGCAAAGCGCGCCACGCCGCCGGACGAGGCCCGATCATCAATCACGCGAGGCTCGGAATTATTATTCCGGCTTAAAGACTAATAATATTAGTCGGTTATAGATGAGGTTGCAAGGAGTGACGGAGCCTCTAAAAGGCTCGCAGAACAAGGCACCAGATACGCAACCCACTCAAACGCTCAAAAGCTTTCCTCACAATGAAAGCTGCCCGCCGAGGTACACACTGAATGGGAACATGCTCGGTGAATAGACCGGCCGCCCAATATTTAACATTTTTCCTTCCTTCCTCAGAGGAGTTTCAGCTTTTTTCCCGAAGCACCTATCCATCAAGCGATTGGTTTTGCGAGATTTCCTCTTTTCTTACTCCGCCGGTGGGGAATAAGTAGATTTAACGGAGCGAATTGTGAGCGCTCGGTGCTCTGACGGAGTGAAAGCAGGCCGGCCGGCCACGACGATCGCGGTGCACCGCACCAAATTCGTCGCTCGGCTGACATAAAGGCGTAACTACACATTGAGATGAGCCCGGAAAAGCATTGGGTTGTATGGACGACAGGGTTCATTGCAGAGTGTAGTTAGGCCCCTACGTCAGGAGGGCGACGAATTGTTGCACCGCTGCTAAACGGCGTAAAGAAAACTTTGATGAACCTTGTTTCCTGTATGACTCCATGTCATTCAAGGCTCATGTGATAACTCCGTTATGATCTTTACGTTCGTGGAGGGAAGTGTACAAGGTCCACGCATGAATGATAAGAGACGACTCTTTGAGAAGCTTCATTTATGCCACTACAAAGCTTTTGGTCCTCTAGAGCCTCTGCCTCCACCCATGACTAGTTTTTTGGAGGTCAGTTTTGATGGGACTTCCAATGCTGTCTTGACCGATTGTAATGAGGAGCCGCTTAAGTATTACCTAAGCTCCAGTGGCGTGGCGTGCTTTGCGATACATCGATTGATCTGTAATTGAAACCTATGGAAAAGAAATCGATGAACAGGTTGTTCGCAGAACGGACGCCCCAATAATCGATTCTTTACCATAGCTGCAAATGGGGAAATGTCGATAGTCGATCATTCACGCGTCATCACCGGTAAGCTACTCAAGGGAAACAGACCTGAGCTTGCCTTATGGGGTCTTACAAGGGGTGGGGGGGGGGGGGCTCAAGGCTTCCGAAAAGATGAGCCCCTCATTTTCAAAAAAGAATAATACTGTCAAATTAAAACAATTTTGTCAGTCATTTTTCAGGCATCGCAGCTATTCTACATATGAAAACTTGAGGGAAAAGGGGTCAAATCAGTTTTACGTAATTCGTTTACGTAAGAGGGAGTTTGAGAGATTGTCTTACGGGTACCTCACATGTGAGCCGTGAGGGGGTCTAAAAGTCAGTCAAAATACCTCTCGTGATACTTGAACGGCCCCTAAAACATCGGAGAAAGGTTTATTAAAAACAAATGTTGCGAGTTTCCAAAAAACAATGTCCTTGCCTTTGGTTACTATGCTTGCGGTTCGATCTACTGAAACAAGATCAACAGACACATCTCCAGGCACGCAATTAAGAAAGTTTCTCGCCGACTTAATGCTGTTAGTCTCTCCGCTTGACCATTCTTTCGGTTGAGACTTGCGAGTGGTCAGCGTATTGAATCGTGTATTGCGAGACTCGGGTTCAATCCGGGGTATCGTCGCGCGTCGCCCAGTTTTAGGGGTTCGGAGTTTTACAGCCAAAGATTTAGTTAATTTGACCAAATTGTTTAGTCACTTTCACCGAGAGAAAAACTTATCAAAAGGCCTTAACCAAAACTTTGTGTTACTTCATGTTCTACTCCTTATCTTTAAACACAATTTTGGTTACTTTTTCTTACTAAGAACTTGGGTTTGTAAGTTATTTGTAACTTCGCCGAAAAAAGTGAAGTTGATTTAACATTCGAGATGTTAAAAAAGTGTGCGAGAACTTATAAAATTCTGAATTACCCGTAGCAGTTGTTAGTTTAGCAATGCTAAGATGTAAAACTAACTGCTGTGGCCGGTAATTCAGCATGTTATAAGTTCCCGTGCACTTTTTTTACATCCAGAATGTTAAATCAACTTCAATTTTTTTACGGTGTTCATACGATGATCATTTTTTGGACATATAAGCGCGAGCATGAAACATGTTGGGACCTACCCAACGGAAGCATACGTAAGAATGATGGGGCACACACAGAGAGGTCGGAGGGTACGGAGTATTTGCACAGCATGTTTGCATACAATTAAGGGGTTTGTGAGCTCATAGGCGGGATTTCAAGGGGGCCGGAATGGGGGGGGGGGGGTGGAAACACACGCATAACGCTAACTTGTTTATAATCGGCTCATTATAACAGTTGTCACAAATCCAGTGAACAGCTCTTGTGAAACTTATAAAGTTGGTTCGTATGATTGCCTTCCTCGTTAAAAATGTGGGCGTTTTGTGGGGCTCGACAAGAGTGGATTCGATAAAAACCGGAAAGAAATAAACTTTGTCTTTGCGGCTTCGATCTGGGCTCTGGTTTATTCAGAGCTCGTGAAAAGCGTCTGAAAAGCGGCCTGAAAGTTGAGCCTCTCAAAGCTCCTCCTCGATGGGGCGGCGACGAGATAATGGGGGAAAAGTCACCGGGGGAGGGGGGTGTGGGGGGTTACTCTCTCTACTTCTACCTACTCCATGCGCTCACTGCTCCCAGCCTCCAAACAACTTTACTTGTAGATCTACAACACCGGAAACTTATAAAACTTTGCCTCCACTTGATTTAAACGTTTATTTAACTGAAAAAAGAACGAACGTTACCAACAGACACACGCATAATGAAATCTCCGTAAACGCTCACCCGTTCAAACGCTGTTATTTTCCGCCAAGGAAATTTTTATTCATACCCCGACGCTTGGATTTCATTTATTCATTCGTTTATTTTATTTTTTCATTTTTTTTTTCAACCCCGTTTGAACCTGTGAATTCATTTAAAGTCTCGAAAACTTTCACAAGTTGGAGCAGTTTTTTTTTTCTGTTACTCAAAACATCGGCCTCGGCGTAACGGGGATTTTTGTGCTTGTTTTTCGCGATCGTTGAGTCGCGAATGTATTTCAGAAAAAAATTATATTAATTTCACGAGGATTAGGTCTTGAGCACCAATAATGTTTGCCAATCCATCCCGTGACGTGAATCAAAGCTGTGTGATACCCATAGATGACTGACCTTCAAATTCCTATCGCTCATCTCTTTTTCATGCTCTTTTCACTATCCTCCTCGCTCTTATTTTCTCCTTGTACCTCCTTTCTCTTCTTCTCTTTTCCTATCCCATATCCCATGTGGTCCAACCTATGATACAACACCTGGCTCACACGCTGAATATGAAAGTTAAAAGCGGGAGTCATCAGTCATTGCCCAGTAATTATAACCTCGTAAAATTCGTTTTCCCCCTTTTTCATACTTTGCACTCGATTCATTCGAATATTTCAGACAAAGTGATAATTTTTAAGCATCCAATTCTAATCGATCGCTATAATTTCCATGACTCGCGTAATTCAATGCACTAATCAACAATGCACCGATACGATGTTACCCTCTATTCTCACTTCTCAGCTCCTTTCACTCAGCGTGTGAATGAGCCATAAAAACCACATTGGCTAATCCTAAAAGCTCCGCCATCAGCTGATTTGGTTTGACACAGTGGGCATGAACCAGGCAAATTTCCCACAACCATACACTAATAAACCAAACTTCGGTTGAGGGGACTGAATTTCGGCATATTTTGAACACCAAATTTTTCGGTCACTGGAACCAAATTTCAGTTAGTTGAACCAAAGTTGGCTTTCTATAACGAAAAACTTTGGTTACTTGCACCAAATTTGTTCGTTGTTCAATTTTGGACGTGTTTCTGTCAAAGGGAACTATAGACGAGTGGGAAAGATGGGGTGTGCTCTAGAAAGCTTCATGAAACAATGATAAAGAGGGCTCCATTCCCTTTGGAGAAATGGAAAGGCGGGATTTTACATTCTCTCAAACGGAAGTATGTGCCAACTGAATGCGGCACTCATGGGCCGTGGACATTGCAAATGAGCTTTGTGGAAAGGGTTCATGAATTAATGCCGGCCAAGAGCGCCAACGAAGACGGTTTTGTTGCCGCTGACATTATTGGTGCTGTATAATGGAGAATTTTCAAGCTAATTTTATATTGCTTCATCTGAAAGTGCTTAAAGAGCTGGCTTCACAATATTTTTTAAAATTTTTTTCTGATATGGAAAATAATGTTAAAATATATTTAAAAGTGAGAAATTGCACCGCCCAGTGACGTCATCTGGCGGTATTTCCCATTTAAACACAATTATTTTAGCAGATTAGATAATTTTGTCATATCTTCTTCAATAATTGTTCAATTCATGAACCAAGGGTATCCTTGTGTTCAGTTACTTCACTGGAAAAAAAACACATTGGCCCTAGAGTGTAGACTCTTGAAAACATTGACAAGAAAACATATTCTTGATTCAATCAGATTTTTTCTTAAATCAAAAGGAAATCCGCTCAAATTAAAAGGCTCGGTTCTTGATTTAAGCAAGAATCCGATTGAATCAAGAGAATTTTTTCTTGTCGATGTTTTTCAGAGTCTGCACTCTAGATACAATGTTTTTGTTCCAGTGTTCAGTAGTTCCCATTTCAACACGAAATTCATCAAATTTCAGACACCTGCAAATTCTCTATTCCCGTTCCTTCTTACACCTCTCGACCAACAAGCATACCCTTTCATTACCACCTGTCTCTCGTTTGGCAGAAATACGTTTATTCGTCGAACGTTTTTTTCTCAATTTATGAAAATAAATCAGGCTTATCGAGATAATTTAATTAATCTTTATTCATAATTCAATTCTCTAGCTGTGGATGACAGGGTGGTTTTAGGCGTACTTTTCGTAGACTGGAGCAGCGTGGTAGGCGGGCGACGGGGACGGGGCGAAGTAGACGGGGGCGGAGACGGGGTGGTGACCACCCTCTTTGTGGACGGTAGCCTCGAATCCGTGTCCGTTGTCGGCGTAGTGGACGACGCGCTTGCTGCCATCGGCCTCGTAGAGGGAGTAGAAGCCCTTGACGTGGTGTCCGTCGCGGGTCTCTTCCTGGGCCTTCACGTCATGGGTGTGCGGGTCGTGGACGTTGTAGGCGAACTTGTAGGCGGGGTGCGTGTTGGGGTAAGACTCGTGGCCGTAACTTCCGTAAGACAACGCTGCGGGGCCGTGCGATGGAGAGGACGTCACGTAAGCTGAGGAGCTGGCGTAGCCGCAGCTAGCTACGGTCGCGAGGGCAGCCAGGATGCAGAGCTGTGACAAAGTTAACAAGAGTAAAATGATTGAAAAAATAATCGAGCAACAAGCGAAAAATAAAATGAAACAAATAATATTTCAAACTACATATAAATGAGAAATAATAAAAAAAACTTACAGAAAACAAAACAAAATATAGGTAGCATCATAAGATGGACAATTTTTACGAGCTTTTGAATGTAAAGTCCAAAAGTTTAGCTTTGGAAAATGGTATAGTGCTGTGCTGCCATAAAAACTAAAAAATGTGACAGAAAAAATTCTATGATCTTGACAAAATAAAGTAGGCACAGACCTATCATAGAATTACTAAGAATAGCGTTATTTTTCCTAAATGATAGCTGATAGGTTGTATTGTTCTGTTAAGTAGATTCAAATGAAGTATAGTCTACTAGATGGCCTCTAAAATAATCCGGCTAATATCGAAGAATCCTTAAAAAATTATTCATTTAATTTACTATTTTAAAACTTAGGAACTGCCGCCGCATGCCGTGAATTAGCAAATTGCAAGCTTACCTTGAAAACCATTTTGATGGATTAGATTTAGTGGGAGACTGTTTCGAAGCACAGATAGAACTGATGACTGAGTAGAGCATCGCCGCGAATTTTATACTCAGATTTCTGGCCAGTGAAAGACACCTTGAGGGCAAGTGGAAAGGACGCTGGAGTGAGTCGAATGGACGAATTTACGCTGAAAGGTACTATGTGAAAATCCATAGACTCAAAATGAACCACATAGCACGCAAACCCTATTCACATAGTTCCTTTTGATTTGATTCATTTTTGCATAGTTCCTTTTAGCGAGAATACGTCCAAATGTGAGCAATAAGCATGTGAAAAGTAATGAGCGTGAAAGGAAGACCTATGATCGCAAGTTGGTAACGTAGTTCATCTTCCTTTTAAATCCATTATAAATAATCGATTCTAAGCGACACTGCCTGTCTCGATAGATATCGATTTTTTGTATTTATTTAAATGGACGACTAGTGTTGCGAACTTGCGAGAATCGCAACTGGGGAAGACGAGTCGAATTCATGTCGCGTGTCGGTTGCAACTTGCGAACCAGAGGCAGCGGTCCATGCATTGTTACATCATTGAAATCAGTGATTTTGATGCCTTCGTGCTTAATTTAACCGAGAGCCCAATTTTCTCTCCCAATACTTTTGCGAATTCAAATGTTCAAGACTTCACGACCTAAGTAGTTTATATTTTTATAATTACCAATTGTGCTGCAAGTACAAATAGGTTTTCAAGTACATCAGAGAAATAAATCAGCCCACATATACATACAGGGTTATTCAAAAGTCACGCACCACTGGCCATAAGGGGGGGGGGGGCGGCCATTTGAAATTTTTGAGTTTCCCCCGCCGCCCTCCCCCGAAGAGATAAAAAACTGGAAAGTACCTAAGAAAAGTTTCCCCCTCGATATGAGGAAAAACGTCTTAAACTCCAATTCGATATCACAATTAGAACTGAAGTTATGGCCAGTGGTGCGCGACTTTTGAATAACGCTGTATAATACTTTTCTGAGTGTTATGAATATGATGATCCCTGGAGCATGCGAATTGCACATGTAGGCATCGGTTGTATTTTTGACTTCATTTTTAATAAATAGTATTCCTTTTATCATAATAAGAGTCATGAATCATAGATATGATCGTGATATTAAGATATTGGTCAACCTACTTCCTGTCAATCCGATTTTTTTACGGTGGATCTAACACGAGAACTAAGAGGGTGATATCCACTTTGGAGAACGATTCGACATCCGATTCGATCGATTAGTAACATCTGTTTTTGGACTGCGTAAAGCAGAAAGGAACCAAGCCACATCAACTTTTGCCAAATTTAACTGAGCAGTTTAATTTTTTTCAAGAGAACGTTTGTGCGAAATCTTTTCAAAAGTTTAAGGGGTTTGGTTAGTGCTACGCAAAAAATTCACCGAAACTTGCTCGAAAATCTGCACAACCGTTTTCATGTAAAAAATTAAAATACCCAATTGAATTTGTTAATAGCTGACATGGCTTGGTTCCTTTCTGCCTAACGAGGTACATTTTAAGTGTTTCTTCGTCAAATTTTGTGTACAAATACCTGACAAAGGTACGACAGCACGATGTGTTGCCCGGGAACTCCTGAGAAATGTCCTAAAATCTAGAATTGATCGACTATCGAATAAGGAATCTGAAGTACTGACCACCTTAACTTCCTTTGGAGAAAGTTTACAAGATAATCACCATTTCTTAAGTTTACAGTTTACTCTTTTTCGAAGAAAAGACCTTCCGCACCTTCCGTTGGGAAGCGGGCAGTCGGAAAGGAACTCGGGGGGGGGGGGGGGGGGGCAGTGATGGCAAGAGGTGAGAGGTCGGTGAGAAATGATAATGTCGGTGAGTAATTTATTCGATGATAGGTTAGCTCGACTCCTCCGTTTGCCCGAGCCTGAAATGGACGTATTTCTACCAAACGGAACTATGTGCATTATGACGTGAACCCTGTTATACTTATATTCTTATGGGTCTCAGGGCTCATGTCTTGATGCACATAGTTCCGTTTGGCGGAAATACGTCCAAATCAACTTTTGAATCGGAGCACGCAAAAGTGAAAAGTCGAACGGTGGCCGGGCCGCGAGAGCATTATTCAAATTTTGAGTGTTCTCCGATTTACGAAACGCACTGTTGCCCCTGGTGCACGGAAACTCCCCCGATTCCCCCTCGATCCGATGGGATACTCGAGCTGACGCGGCAACCTCACCCAAAGAGCATAATATGCCATGTACCCTCTTTGAATAAAGTAATGTTTAACTGCTCTCCGGAGAGCTATTTTCAATATAGTTGGAATTTATCGCGCCCGCTCAGTTAATCAACAACTTTTTGGCGCCAACTCTTCGCTATTCCGGTATGGTAAGAGTTGAAAAGACATCCGGAAGAGCGAATAATTGCTGTAATTCAGCCGTTAGACAACTGAGAAATATCGGATCTGCGATCGCGAGGAAATCATTTACTTTGGCAGTTCATGTCACTTCACGGAACGCAAAACACGATGAAAGAAGCAAACCAAATGTTTGAATTTGGCACATTATTTTTTTAAAAGTTTTCCTGATTTTTCTTTATCCTCCTAAAAATGTTTTGAAAATTTTGAAAAATAATGTTTTTTTAGTTCAAAAAGAATGTGAGAAAACTGTAAAGCTGCAATAATAAATTTTGATTTACTGCAAAATAGCTGCAGAAAATAACATACCTAACTGAAAGAATGTAGAAGTCTCGAAAACGCCGACCCTAAATAGGTTCAGTTGGACCACTATACAAAATTATTTCAAAAATAGTTATAGACACTCCTTTTTTAAATAGTTTAACTTTGTTATTATCAGGATTTTTGGTTACGTGATCATAATATGAGTGAGCCATAAATAATTTCGAAAAAACAAAAAATTGAATAATCTATTTTATCCGACTTTTTGCCTTACGGTCATATTTCCGATTTTCCCTAACGCCTAGGGTCTGATGTTATAGTGAAATGCCGAAGTTTACCGTAAAATCTGCATTCTGCCCATCTCACCCCAAAAAAGTCGCCGCGATCATAGAGGTGCATGCATCAAGAGTTGCCTGCCTGCACTATTCTTGAATGATTTTTTTCCTTTTCTCCATCTATTTTATCTGTTCTTTCACATATCTTCCTTGGTATTCTTATACAAAATTCTGTTGGTCTGGACCATGTTGGTAAGTACCACTTTGACGCCGACATGGTGCCATTATAGTATGGTTCGTATCAAACCATGCTAGCAACAATATGGTCTCAACGTGTTATCAAAATGGTTGTCTTCAGCAAGACTGCTTGCAAGAAAGTTCTGTGAAGACAAAACCTAACACTGTCAACAAAACTTGTTTAGAAACTCAGAGATAGACTTGCAATTTTCAGTACGAGCTCTGATATTTTATCTTTGTAGCCAAATTTTAACGGAGAGTATTTTATGTTTCAGGACGGCATGGGCAATTTGAAAATTGTCAAAGGTGGAATCCAACTTGAAGGAAGAAGTATGGTCATGGGAAGTCTATTTGCGTCTCTCATCCGATCCAGGGAGGGGAGGCCTTTAACTTTAGAGTCTTTCCACAATTTTACTGTGAATATTAGAAATGAAAATGGTGTTGTTACTAATAGTTTATTTTTACGTAAGTAATCTACAAACTATCATTCATCCGAAAATTTTCTTCATAGAATTAATGCTCTCACAATGATCATAGTCGGTGCCAGGTTTCACTCTCTAAAAAAAGACGACTATCATTTAAAAATTTCAGAATGCAATGGTGATGGTCGGCCGTCCTTCAATGTAATAAGTGAAGAGTAAAATTAAAGCTTGTTAAAGCTACATCGTGATAAATTGTGTGTTCCTCTAATTTCATAAATCCACTTATCAAGTCCTGCACCGAGGTCTTCGGTTGCTCTGAAAAAAGCGTAAGTCCTCCGTTTCAAAACATGCTGGACGGAAGTAAAAATACCGATGATTAAATTTAGGAATCTATCGCACATTTTCGCATCGTCAAAAGCAACTTTTGGATATAACTATTCGTGCTACGTAACTGCGCAAGTTGCATGCATAAAAACTGAAGGCGCACAACTTTTTGCTCTTGTGTGTGCTCAAAGTAATAATATAAGACTCGCCGCAACGTTTTAAGTCCCTTCAATTAACTGCTATATAATATAGATGCAACTATTAAGGCTCCATAGATGTGCATATTGCATACATGGAACATTGAAGGGGGACTGACTTTTTTCTGTGCGCAAAGCAGTAATGTGCGCGTCTTGTGCCGAGAAAGTTCCTAATAACCGTTTTGTTATCAAATTCAGTTAGTTCTCGGGTTCAATTTTTACATCATCCGATGACATCATAGAGATAGGGCATGAAACATTCAAATTTATAAAGAGAGAGAGAGAGTATGCATGGTGCGACAAAGGAATATGATATTTAAATCCACAAGGATGTAGTATGGTCACCAATTCACCAACTACTGGGAACTGACAATGTCTGGCTGGATAGGCTCTTGATGTTTTCTGACACTATTTCCCAAATGTTCATTTTTTATCGTAGCTATGTCTAGAGTCCTCCTGGGCCAATTTTCATGACTTTTCGGCTATTGGTTAGTGAAAATCTCTTATAAAACTAGTTTTCTTCAAATTTTAGAATACCTTTATCGAGGTTTTTACTGTCTTAAAAACGTCGTCAGGTACGCTTAATTTTAACCTTCACGTCTGTTATCTCACAGCTCCATTCACCTCTTCCTTCCCTTCGCGAAAATACGATCGAATTTTCGTATTTGATTCCCTCATCGGAAAATACAAGGACATCCGTAGAAGATAAACAAGATTCCCGGACTCCACTCCTTGAGAAAACAAAAGGATTACATCTCCATCAAAAAATAAAATTTAATTTCCGGAATTTTCAACTGAACTGATATTAAATTTGTATTGAGGACTCGAGCGTCGCGGGATTATATGTATTGTCTACGTGAGACAAACGCGCTCCGGAAAAACTTGGAGTCGGGCGGTGTTCCTTGCGATTAAAGGCTTCCCCACGCGATGGCTCTATGTTATTAATTTTGAGCCGTGAATATTTAATTTAAGTTGCCAAGAACTGCGTTGAATATTGATAAGGAAAGTGTCTGAATTAATACCTCCGACTAAACATGCCCATGCATGATGTTCCAGAATTCGGAAATATTTTGTTTCGCTGTTAAGCGCGCAATATAATTACAATGGCACCCAAAATAAAGCCTTCATAAAAAATATTCGCCATGTTCATAATTGCACGAGTCTCCTCTTAAGCGTTTTTAAAGAAATTTAAGTCAAGTGGATTTTTAAAAGGTCGCCTTATTTTAGGTTTCCCACACTGAAAAAAAATGTTTAGCTCAAGCATGATGATTCTTGAATTTGCCGCCAAGAATTTTTTTATATCTTGATTTAAGCTGAATTTTTCTTGGTACAAGGAAGAAGTGCTCGGATTAAGCAGCAAAATTCTTAATTCAAAGAAGAACACTTCTTGGCGGCAAATTTAAGATTCCTTTTTTTCAGCGCATATAAAGTAGCATTTTACACAAAAAACAGCAAAAAAAAACTTAACTTCAACACGAAGATGAGGCTGAAAATTTAAATGTAAAGACATACGTGCGTCAATCAATGACTCACGGTGATTTGAAGCAAGTTAATGTGCTTTTCATCGAGAGTGAAATGAATGTTCTGATTTTGATTTTTTACTTTCAGAAAAAGATAAAATGGAGTGCAAAGCGCCATCCTTCACGGTCAGTAATCCGCGTGGAGAAACTTTGTTTTCGGTCAATAAAGATGAACTAACCGTTGGCGCTGAGGTTCTGAAAGTAACCGGTAAGTGACATTTGTGTCGAATACAAACTGATGTAAAAAAATTACTTTGCCAT
This sequence comes from Bemisia tabaci, assembly GCF_918797505.1. NCBI lineage: Eukaryota > Metazoa > Arthropoda > Insecta > Hemiptera > Aleyrodidae > Bemisia > Bemisia tabaci. The sequence goes on along the minus strand of NC_092794.1, from coordinate 63,269,789 downwards.
TTCGCTCCTCTCTTTAGAATCAGCAAAATTATATGTCGAAGATAACGGTATAAATGTTACTGAAGTAGGTGAGGTAAGTTTTGACATGAAGAGGCGGAAATGAGATTCATTCCAAGGTTTGACACAAATTTCGTCCGTGCAGCCGATTGATGCTACAAGCTCAACTTTCTCCCTCTTCAAATGTCATTTTATTTTTGAAATAAAAATCAATTTAACAGTCTTTGCTCACCCGAATATCAAGTATAGGATGTCTAGAAAGTATAAGTGGTCCCCGATTTTGGGTTTTTCCTCTTATAATTTAAATGGGCCGGTTTAGTGATATTTTAGCCGTCATACATTTCGACGCCGAAACTCCCAAACATATTTTGTTTGCGGTATTTAAAAATCTCCACTCTTATTTTATTATTTTAAAGGAGAACAAATCGGCATCATTCCCTCAGGTTTCTTTCAGAATTTACCACGCACTAAGAGAAAATATCGCAGAAGTTGTTGAGAATTGGCTTTGAGTAGTTTTTCATTTAAAAAAATTAAGTATAGCAGGAGGTCTACAAAGTCGAAAACCGAGATAGGTACGTAGTATGGGAGCTTCGCCGTCGATATTTAAAATCATCAACCAAAATTACCGCAATATATGTTTCAATTAGGTATGCGTTCATGAGATTTCGCACTTAAATTATTTTTCTATGCATGGATAAGATAAAGATTAGAATGTCTTGTAGTGTAATTTTCATTTGTTGAGAATCCTATGATGGATATAGAAAAATACGCACTTTCACTGTAGGTACTGTATTCAGAATTTCCTCTGGTATTTAATCTTCCTCAGTAATCGGACATTTTTTTCATGGCCGTTTTGCGAAGATTCTTAAAAAAAAGTTAAAATGAAACGAAATTTCTCGCTATAAAAAACCATCCCCTTAAAAAAAGAATAGTAAATTACAGGAAATTTGCAATGTTACTATAACTAACATACGCTGACACAACATATCTCAGAATTTGCCTCGCGCCAATCTTATTCTATTAATTGGACGCATTTAAATCAAAAGTAACTATATCCATTGTTACATGAACCCTGTCACGTATGTATTCTTATGGATTTAAGGAGCTATTTTTGATCGTTTCAGTTGCTCCAATTGTCATTTCCTTATTTTTCAGGGACTGGTGGTGCTGTATTTGACGGCAGTATTCAAACACCCCTCGTGAGGGCAGATTCTAGGAATGAACTCAGGTAAAAGTTACTGTTATGCCGTATCATAATCATTAAAAAATCTTGGCAATTTTAATTCAACTCTTGCGGGTTGATTGTTGAATCTTTATCGAATGGCCCCATTAATCGATAAATCCCTATCGATATGGCTCAATGTCATTCGAGAGCGATTCAACAATCGAGACGTAAGAATTTTTTTTGATCACACGAAACTCGTCGCGATCTATGACATGTTTTGAGTTTTACTTTACTGTTTCAATATATGTGATCGGAAGAAAATCAGGGCGTACTTGTTTTTTTTTCCATTTCATCTCTTTCTGTGGATCCGATTTGTGAAAATAGTAAAAAAAACTTTCGTCTGGTCACACATCGAAGGTGTAGAGGTGCTTGGATTAATCTTAAACTTCATTCAGAATGTCTCGCCGTTCCTACCTGAAATTTCTGCGAAAGGTCGGAGGAGGTGAATTTCTCTTAAATGTTTACCATATATTTTTAAATGCCGAATTTTGCTTCTATGCCGAACCTCCAAGTGCTTCGGTGCTCGAGTGCCTCAGTGACCTCTGCGCAGAGAAAAATAAAAGAATTTTGGAATGCTTCCGCCTTCATTGTTTGGCAATGATTTCACTGTAACATGACATATGCACTAAAATTTTAATATTGAAATACTCGCAGGCTGGAGTCGCCGACAAGGTATCTGGAAGTATTGGGACCTTTAGGAGTTGCAATCGAATCCAGGGCAGGCGATATAAGTGCTTCTAGTCTCTCAGATCTCAAATTGCAGTCCGTGACGGGAGCGGTGAGTAACTAAAACTAAAGGCAATAACCGTTACTGCCGTGCTAAGGAAAAACACCGAACTTTCGAGAGTTGCAAAATTTCCTTAGGTAAAAAGATCATTTTTTGAGGAAAGTCATGAATATTTTCCTCGATAGTTCAGGAACTTTAAGTGAAATTGCGAACAAAATTATCTGAGAAATTGGAAAAAACATATTCATAAGTGTGCCAGGGAATTCGTGTTTTATCAAAGGAAATTCGGCAACGTCTGAGGGTTGATACGGCGCTTTTCCTTAATTCGGCAGCTTTGATACCCAAGACTTTTTTAATACGCAAATTTCCATGTTGGGTGAAATCAACCCGTATGTAAATACACTAATTTTGATAATTTTTGGAGTTAAATTCATGTTATTTCAATGCCTCCGAAGGTAAAGAAATACTTTTTCCACCTTTTTGGCGATATACTGTCGCTTTCTCACTTTCCCCTCATCTGCCATATGTAATTCCCCTAAAGGATTCAATTCGACCCAGCTCGGGATTCCTGTAGGGATAGTCGTAAAAAAAAGCCCCTGACCCGACACAGCTCTTATCCAAAATACCATTTTTTAGACGTCACCTCATACAGCGCTTAAGAGAACTCTAGACATTTTTTTTTTTTTTTTTTCAAAATGATCATTGATTTGGACACATTGCAGCATGCATTAATTAAACTTGACCATAACTTTTATCAGAAAAGACACCGTGCCGCGCGATGATGACGGCGAAGAGATACAACTATTCGTGCTTGATGGATGTCTGTGTTGCATCTGCAAAATTGAAGGCGCGATGGCGCGAGGCGTTAATTCGTAGCTCCGTTCGGTGCTGCCAATGAAGTGTCGCTCAGATTCGGAAGAAAATTTAAAAACTAGGCCCAAAAACGTCTCTCTTACTGAGTTAAAATTTGATTTTTTTTTCTCTCTCTTTTTCCCAATTTTATGTCTGGTTCTCTTTTAGGATGTGTTTATAGATCTATATTTATGCTCGTATGCACCGACTACATACAACCCGCGTGTTTTCAGCAAGCCTCTGGTTAATTTGATCCAGTTTGGGAAGGGTTAATATCACTAATTAATTGTGATGATCGATTGATCTACCATGTAAACCTACGGAAAAAGATCGATTTTCAGGGTGTTCAGTGTTCACAATTGAACTTCTTATTAACAGATTCTTTGCACCTTTACGTTGCAAATTGGACAATTTCCTGATAAGAAATCCGTAGATAAAGAATCGTCTATTTTACGATACTCATAGTAGATTCGTAGTCCCACCTACTTTTTCATTCGTGGGCTCATTGTTACCTCTGCGATAACAATTCTTTCGCTCCTGGTAAAAATGCTCCGGTAAATTGATACCGAGACCAAGGTACCTGTTACCGCTAAAGTGGAAATTCGCCCCCAGAAAACAGGAAAAAAATGATATTCCGGTCGCCAAAGGGTGCGTAGCTAATAAAATGCTTATTTTCGGTATTTACATATTCCTCAAAAATCAGGAGATAAATAAAAGCGCTTTATGATTAAACAAAGACAACAATCAAAAACGAAAATGAAAAAATAACGAAAACAAAAATAAAATAAAAAAATTAAAAAATAATCCCTGCGAGACGTCTGATAAGATATTCAACAAGTTCCTCTTTTTTTTACACAGTTATGTAAAAGTTGCGCAACCCATTTCTGGGTAGAAAAGTAGACGTTAATCAATGACATTATTCTTCAAAACGGTGCGTCTACAAATGGTTCCTTGTTTGTTTAAGGACATCACTCACCAACTCTCAGGAGAACAATTTTTGACGAACAACCTGAAAATGATCCATCAAGTACCCGTTGAGGGCCACACTAAGTTGTCGTTAATTTTTCCGCTATTTTCTCTGTTTCAGATACGCCTTGATGCCAGTAAAATATTAATGCCAGAGCTTCCAACAGCCAGTCCGGAACCATTTGGAACTCCACGCCGAAGAGAAAATTTAGGCAAAGTGTCTGAAGTTTACCAATTATGCATTTGTGGGAATGGAAAACTGTTCCTTGCTCCTTCTGATGGTCAATGTTCCGTAGAGTTGGATAATTTAGTGTGCTTGTGAATGTAAACTAAAAAATCTACTCAAGTATTTGACGCCTAAAGCAATATTATGTTTCCTCGCTGAAACTTATTCTGTCCGTTTCAATTATATAAAATTAAATTTTCTAAGAGTATACCAGGCGATCGTAATCTGTAATGCCAGTGATCTATGCACATGGAGGAAAAGAGGGTTATGTTATTTTGTTAATTCTTATATTGTTAATGTTAATCTCAGAATTAAAAAGAAATAAGTACCAAAAGTAATTTAGTGCTTCCTCAATTTTTTTTTAAAAAATTCAGGAAAAAATTAAATTATAGAAAATTATTAGTCTCATCAAAAATCAATTGCAAAAATTTGAAAAAGGAAAGGTATTAACCTTGAAAAGCTCAATGTAAATTCCTAACAAGCTTCTTATTTGTATTATTTATTGCAGGCGAACACGAGGATATTCTAGGTTTAATCTACATTCGCCCATCAAAATACTTTTCCCTTAAGATTGGCAGGTTTTGCGATAAAATGAGGATTTTTACATGGGTTTAAATGAGGGAAAGTGTTGATGTTTCACCACTATCTAGTATCAATGTTCCTCCTCAACGTGAGAGTGTCAAAGTTGCTCAAATCGACTGAATTAAACAGGAAGGAACCAATTCATATGTATGTAATTTTATGTAAGAATGAACTGGACTACATTTGGCACTTAGGAATTACTAGGACTCATTTTAGAAATAACATATAGGTCAATAGTTTCCCTATACATGTAGGTGGTTTTCCGAATGAACCAGAAATAGTAGTTTCTTCTTGCAAAATGAAGGCAGGAGTAATTTCATGCTTTGCTTGTCGAGCATTTTTTTCAGTCAAAAGTGCAAAGTTAAGGAAGTAAATGATGAATGTGAAAATTGGTGTTGCATTTTATCCATATCATCAGCCGCGTGCACTGAAAGAAAAAATCTCGGTGTATATTACTAAGATTACAGAAGGTAAAATTACCAAGAATTCAGGGTTCTATTTGATCCCAGTTTTTTCTTGGTAAAATTACCATTTATGGAATTGGTAATTTTCCGAGAAACCTCGGTAAAATTATTGAACTTTCTCGGTAATTTTACTGGACCTTGGTAACAACGCCAATATTTGTTATGAACTGTGGTAGAATTACTGAGATAAAATGGCCTAGTTACCGGGAATTGATTACCAATAAAAGTGGTATTCTTACCTGAAAATCAGTAAAAATACCGGTTTTTAGGTAAGCTTACCAGTCTGTCTTGATTAAATTACCAATAATGGGTAAAAAAATTGAGATAGTAAAGGTACCAATGGACCTTGATAAAAACGCCGAGAATTTTTTTTCAGTGTATGTTGTGCAATTGATCTGCTATTTAAACCTATGGAAAAGGGATTGATACACAGGGTGTTCTCAACGAATCGATTCTTGTCGATTCTTTACCACAAGTTCAAATGGGAAACATCGATAATCGATCATTCACCCTCGCCCTTGATGAAAACTGAACCCTCATAAAAGGAGAGTTACCTAAGCTGAAAATTAGTGATGCTCAGGAAAAATAATACAGAAAACCTATTTTTCTCGGGTCACGCCTCTATATGAGGTGCAAATTGCAGTAAAACAGAAAAATGAAGGAAGGGGAGAGTAGAAATAAACAGAAAATTCTGCTGTAACTCTTTACTTGTTGTCTCTTGTACCTACCGCTTTTATAAACTTTTGAGCTTGTTAATACTTTTGTTACGTAATTTTTTTTCACCTCCCATTATAAATGAATGAAAAAAATAATGGATAAATAAATCAACAATTAAAAACTAAGAGGAGCGCACACACATTTGTTTTCACATTGAAAAAATCAAAGTTGAGCGAGCATCCTTCAAACATTATGGACTTAATGGAGCCAAAATTTTAGTGTGCATTGAGAATAAAATGTTGGTCTTATCGGAACCGTCAGTAAGGTGTTCAATATCAACTACATCATTCGGTTTGTTTGATCGTGTTCTCGGTTCATGCAACCGAAATTTTAAACCAAACCGAGGTATAAAAAAGCTCGGTTGCAGGAACCAAGGATAAGCTTCCTAAAACTGAAAGTTCGGTTAAACCAAGTAACATACTCACAATTCACATGACTGATCTTTTTTTCGAAAGAAAAATTGCCCAAAGTTCTAATTAATAACAATTGTCGTCATCCTCGAGTAAAATAAAATGGACTGAAAATTTACGCCCCGCTCTAGGAATCATATCCTACCTTGGTTCGTGCAACCGAGTTTTTTTTTTTATACCTCGGTTTGATTTGAAATTTGCAAATCGAAATGTACGTTATGTCCCAATCCCACCATCCTGATTGTATAAAAAACTTAACTTATGACAAGAAAACTCTTGTTTGCGAGGGTGTTTCTTTATCTTTCTTTTTTTTAAAAAAAAAGAAGAAAAAAGTGAACATCATAATTTTTAAGAGCAATATTTGCAAAAGTGCCGCCGAACTTACATTTGGGTAACTCGCAGTGGTCTACGAAATTCAATTTTGGCAACATTGCACTCTCGTTTTTTGTCCTCTGTCCTTATAAACGGTCAAATTCCGCGAGCACGATTGCAATGTTTCAAGATTTCCGCTCCCGTCTCTACTCTACCTTTTTTAAAGAGAGTATGTTGCCAAATTTACAGAAAATATAGTAATAGAACAGAAAAAAATGAACGATTCACCGGACAATAACGGGGTCGGGATTTTTGGGAATCTCTTTTTGGCTATTTTTTAAAGTAAAATTTATATCTGATAAAATTCACGTAAGAAAGTATCAAAAAAATTATTACTTCCCTGGTAAAAATTGACAGTAGAATCTGTGTTCCAAAATACCATAGACCTACGGCCGGCTGTAAGATTTCCAATAGCTTCTATAGCCGGCTACACAATTTCTTATAGCCTTTTATAGCCGATGGCGATTAAGCAACTCACAGCCAGGCAATAAAGTGTATGCTAATTACGGATGCTAGGACTTAGTGAGTTTTTGAACCAATGCTCTCTTTTTGGGCCGTAGTATCTTGATTTATTTTGCGAGGGAAGCTCCGTACTTCTGATGGATGCCTGCCATTCCTAATATATTAGAGCGCCTTCAGTTTCGTATGATACTGTTCAATACCTCTGGTGTGAAATAGTTGCTTCAAGCGCCGTGGCACGCTGCGGTGCGGCAGGCGGGCAGCCAGCGCGAAACGCGCATTGGCGCCTACAAACCTAACAGGGATACTTCACGCGTTGCGCAATGCGTGAAGTATCCCTGTTAGGTTTGTAGGCGCCAGTGCGTCGCCGCTCCGCTTTGTGTTAGGCTCTAATATTTAATCTGGCGGAGTCAGCGTTATTCAACTCATGATTTTGAAATGTTTGCACAACCTGTATGGATTAATCTCGTTTTAATTGATGAAAAAAATATGTATTAAAGGAAAATATAACGTGTGTTTTGTAAATATTGAGGTGGTTCCGTATCAAACTTAATGATTTCCAAAGCACACGAATTTCTACACAATTTCTTATATCCTTTTATAATCGATGGCGAAAAAGCAACAGCCAGGCGATAAAGTGTAAAGCCCGACTATAGGAACTATAGCCCGGCTGCATAATTTTTTATCGCTTCGTATAGCCCCGCCGTAAGATTTTCTCCGCATTCTACAGCCAGCTATATGATTTTCTGTAGCCTTCTTCAGCCGGCTATAAGAAATCCTATGGTATTTTGAAACGCAGCTCTTATCGTCAATTTTTACCAGGGTTAACATTAACAATTTCAACATTTTTTTCAAACATTTTAAGTATCAAAATAATACAGTAAAGCTCCTTGAAAAAATATCACCACTTTTTAACACACTTTACCTTTCGTAAATTTTAATTAAAAAGGTACCCGAAAAGAGTTTCCCAAAACATAAATTTCAGCACTCTTTTTGAGAGCTGTCTCTTTAAAATTTTACGGAATTTGATTTGTATTTATTCATTTATTTATTATTTCAGCAGCTGTTATTACCATGTAGTTTCGTAGTTTCACCAGGGACATGCTACTTAGTTGCGTTTGATTTGGCAACCTTATCGTGAGGAGTAGTTGGAGGCGAATTTCGAGTGTAACACCGCGGTAACTCTAATAAATGGACGGAATTGAGCAATAAGAACCTATCTAAATTTTTACAAGAACCCCGTTGCGCATACATTCTTACAATCTCAAGGCTCATGTGAAAACGCAGATATATCATCTCGCTTTTAATTCCATCCAAATGGAGTGAGGTGTCTGCAACGGGCCGATAGCGACCCGGTAGCGGGCAGCCAGTCCAGATCTCGAGTCCTCATTTTGCCCAGGAACTCCTCCGTAGCTTAGATACTTAATCTCTCCTTTTTCTGTGCAACATTAACCTTAGTCTGTACGGTTGGAAAGTAACTCCTCTAGCAAACCTGATCGTTCCTCGGCAAAGACTTGAGACAATATATTTTTGAGACCCCGCACTATCAATCTAACGAGAAATGTAATCGGGTCATGCGAACTAATGCCGGAATCACACGCTGAATATGGGAGGCAACAGTCATCGCTCAACGGCTAAAATTTCGCAAATTCGAATTATTTTCATCCAAATTTGTATCAAATCTATTCGAATAGTTCAGACAAATCCGACATTATCCGATGGCCACTAAGCCTCGTTAGCTGAATTTGACGCGACACACGCAAAATTCAGGCATCGGGCCGATGACTTCCACATTCAAGCCACATTCTGCTTCCACATTCAGCCTGTGATTCCGGCATTACGTTCAGAGGTCAACGCTACTATTCGCCTATCAACTATGATTGGTGAACTTCTAGTTAAGCATAAAATTAGCTAAATGGTGACTGATTAGTGTCCGGGTGGGCATTTTGATAGACCCCTCATGAAAATTTTTTGGCATGGATAAAAATTTTCATGGGAAAATTTTTATGACATTTTTGGAGAGAAAACACTCATGAAACTTCTGGAAAATATTTGTATTATATTATTTATGAGAAAATTTTCATACAATTTCTGAAGAGAAATGTATATGAATTTCTGCGGAAAATTTTCACGGAGTTTCTGGAGACTGAAAAATTGACGGTGTAAGTCGGTAATCACATATCTCGGTTTGCGACGTCGCAGACTTCCTGTCATACTTTATTTTTAAATGGAAAACTACTCTTAACGGCAATTCTTTAAAACTGCCGTGATTTTTCTTCTCTGTGCGAAGAAAACTCTGCAAAAACTTCAAGGAATGATGTCAATTTGTTCTCCTTTAAAAAAGTAACATAGTGGCGGAGATTTTCAGACACCGCAAACGAGATATGTGATTGCAGACTTACGCCGTCGAAATGGTAACTGATTAGTGTACAGATGGGCACATTGCTAGACCCCTCATGAAAATTTTTTGGCGTGAATAAAGCTTTTCATGGGACAATTTGTATGACATTTTTGAGGAAAACACACATGAAACTTCTGAAAAAATTCGTATTTTTTTAGGAGAAAATTTTCATAAAATTTCTGAAGAGAAATTTTTTTCCTGCGGAAAATTTTCACGAAGTTTCTGGAGACTGAATAATGTCTGATTCCGTCAAACTTCTCCCTGATTTCCGGCACGATGAGAATTCCTGGCCAAGGTTCAGTAGGAATGGCGCTGCTAAAAAGAAAAGAGAAATCAGAGATTAGGTGTTCAAGGAGCCGGGGCTCTGAGAATGGGAGAGTTTTATAAACATTTTCCGAGCTTACAAGTTTAAGCCGCGAAACATGCTCAAACGCTCATGCGGAGGCTTTACATATCAAATCAAATAAATCGCTCGCATTTTTCTTCTCGGTGCGGTGAAACGACCGAGGACAAACGCTGCCTCGATTCCTCTCCTCATTCCCGCTCTCTCATTCATTTGAATATGCGCGTCGATGCCTTGTCGTGGCCGTAGACCACCCTCCTCTGTTTCAAGACCAACGCTCTCTCAGACCTTGAAAGAAGGCGATTCAGAGACAGCCCCCCCCCCCCCTCCCCCGGTCCCCTCGCCTCACCTCTATGCGTCCTGCGAAATGACAACATTTTGACGATTTCAACCAGTGTTCGAAACTCACCTTGAGTTTCAGGAACCATGTCGACGGTGAAACTACCAAACCACGTATCTCGTTTGCGGTGTTTAAAAATCTACGCTCACAATTTATTTTTTCGAAGTAGACCAAATCAATATCATTCCTTGAAATTTTCACAGAATTTTCTCCGCACAAAGAGGAAAAATCACAGAAATTTTCAAGACTGGACGTTAAGTAGTTTTTCATTTAAAAAATAAAAGTATGACAGGAAGTCTGCGACGTCGCAAACCGAGATACGTGGTTTGGTAGTTTCACCGTCGATATGCCGCATCAAGCTCGATTTTTAGGGGCAGTAAGATTTTTTAGAGGCAAAATGACTTTTTCCCTATATATCACGGCGCATTTAGTGTAATGTTAGGCGCTAATACTGAGTGTCCAACGCTAAAACGCCGTAAACGCTATTTTACATTTTTTGGAAACAATCTGTCATAGCAGATAAACTTGTGTACCTTCGGACAATGTTTTTACAGAATTCTTTCGCAAATACTATCAAGAACTTAACCAGAAAATTTGAGGTGCATGGGTAAAACAGTTTTTATTTTATAAAGTGTTAAGTTCCAAAAAAACAAGGGAAAATCTTGATGGGTTTACGGCGTTCTTGCTTAGCACGACAGAATATGCGTCTCACGTTTCACGCCAACTGACCGACTGCCGACTGCACTGCACTTGGCGCAATGCGAGAAGTATTCATCCAGTCTTGAAGGCGCTAATATGCGTTAAACGACTTAAACGCCGCGTCGCCGCCGCGCCGGCCGCACTGTGTTCGGCGCGATTAGTCGAACTCGCGTTAGAATAATCGCGGCATCGAATAATGGGGCTTAAAAGGCCAATGTTGTGTTTCGACAGCGCGCCGTATGAGCATTCCAACGTTGCCTCGTTTCTTCCGATAAACTATTTTTTTCCGAGAAAAGTTAGGTAAGATAGTTCTCCACATTCACTTTTTTAGATTGAATGGATCATTTACCAAGGTACGAATTTAAGCACTCTGATTCATGATTCTTCACCAGAATTTCACGCAAAACACGATTCGCGCAATGAAAACGACTGAAATCAACTCCTAGCTAAAATATTAACGTTTTTATTGTGCATTGGGAACTGGTAATTTTAATTAACACGAGAAGATGAAAAAACAAAGAATTCACGAGAAAAATCAATACCCTACCCGAGTCAAATCGTGCACCACAACGGCTTCATCAGACTACTCAATCGAGCATTGTAAAATTGTGTGCAGCTTGCTATACTGCCGTGCTAAGGAAAAACACCGTATGAATCTTCATGCGTTACCAAATTTCCTTTAATAAAACACTAATTTCCTGGTAAACTTACGAATATTTTCCTACCAATTTATCAGATGATTTTGTTCGTAATTTTACCTGAAGTTCCAGAAAATTTCAAGGAAAAATATTCATAACCTTCCGTAAAAATAAACGTTTTATCGAAGGAAAGGCAACTCTCGAATGTTCATACGGCGCATCATGATACGCGCATTTTTGCAAAACTATTTTAAAACCATTGTCGGCGGATTTTGATCATTTAAGACTGAAAAAAGAGTTTCACGCTTACAATTTCTCATCAGATGCTTTAGTTTGATCTCATACGGCCGGATCAAGCATTGTATGATTGGAAAATGACATTTGATCACGAGATACGCATTTCTGCAATTAGCGTTTTGAACCTGCTCTTGATCATGAAGGTCAAAAATAGAGTTTATTCATACTTAAAACTTGTTTTAGAAGCTTTAGTTGATTCAATACTGTAGATGAAGCATTGTATGACTCGATTAACTCTAATACAACTGACCGTTGTGATGAACCGTCAGTTCATGATTGCATTGGCCCAGAGTGAATAATAGACATGGACGCCGCGCGCCGCTAGTATAATAGGTACCTATGAAGAAATGATACTGAAGGGCCCTGGAGTGATAAACATTTAGCACCTTTTCAAAACCAGGAATTCTGAAAATAAAAACACATAACAGCTAATCAGCTGATGTATGCTGTTGGCGGAAAACGCTGAGGAGCGCGCGTTGTGCGTATGGCGCGCCGGATCAAATGAAGGGGCCAGAACGAGCTACGAGTTACGTATTTCTGCACTTAGGCCTGAGATACGCGAGAAAAGTTCTACGGTTTTAGGTGACTTCCCGATTTTTTTTCGATTATAATCTCTTGCCGGCAGATAGACACATCTTCAATAACACGTTCATGCAGCCAACTCAAAACTGTCAAAAATCGAGGTACGCACTACGCACTTCTGCACTTTCACCATCGTTACACAACCTGTTTAGGTAGTGCTTAAGGTACTTTTTTCCTCCGGGCGAGTATTATAGGGTTTACATTTTGCAATAAGGAACCACTATTTCTGGCCCATTGCAGAAACAACATACATACCATTGGTTTCCCTATGCAGATAAGTGCTTTTATGGGAGAGCCAAAGATAGTGGTTCCTTTTTGCAAAATGCAGTCCATGCATCCTCATGTTTCAGACCTTATGTACACTTTCTCTGTCAACCACTCAATTTTTCATCAAATATCTAAAAATATTTTGCCACTGCCAATATATCAGTATCAGGGAGGAAAATAAAATAAATCAATTCAATATCAAATTATCACAGTCACATCTGAAGGCGAACTTCCTCCGATGTCTCAAGTAATCCCGAATTTATACTTAAGACATCAATAATAGCAACTCCAATGTTTTACTTCTTGCTGGCTTTGCGGAGAATACAGTTGAGATATTCTGTTAAGATAGGAGTCTTGAAAATTGAGGCATTTTTCAGTAAAAGAGCGTATGAGGCTTGCAATGCTGCTAAGATTGTGCAATTTTTTATAACGTTTGAGCAGATGAAATTCATTCACATCACAGTCAACTTACTTTCTTACAAGAGTGAGGAAAAACTCGCAGCAAATTCAGGGAACAATTCGTAGCAGAGCTATCGAATAAGTTACAACTAGAGAGCTACACTGCACAATCTTAGCAACATTGGGAGTCTCATGCGCTCTTTTTCCGAAAAATGTCTCAATTACAAAGCATCAAAATTTTGGAAATTTTCGCCTTCAACCATACGAGACCATGTATAAACAGCTAAGTTCTGATTTTTAAGTTTTGAGAAAATCGCCTTTAAAATCCTTGAAGGGTTTGGTCAGGGAATTTATTGTGAGGCAAACCCTCCTCTAAAAACTAAGCTCATCTATAAATGTCGAAAAATGATTCAAAAACGTTAAAACTATATGAACCACACCTCCTCTTGACTCTTAGGATCAGGCAAAAAAGTCTTAATAGATTATTTTCTCTGACGCGACCAAGTATTTACTTTTTCTGGAAAGCATTAGTACGAGAGTAGGTACTTTGCCATGCCCTCTCTATTGGGTAAATATAGACTTCAAACATGGCTGGTATATTTTTAACTGTCAGTATGTTTTTAATTGGGGTATTTAACCACGGAAGGAATTTAAGATAGATCATTTGCATCCACCCACAAGTTCATAACTGACGGTTTTGGAAAAATCAAGTTATAAGCATTCTCAATAAGTTCAGAAGCTTCATAGTGTGAAAAAATTTAATACTGATACCTAATGCTGGAAGCTGGATGAAATACTTTAAAAGTTGCCTTAAAAATTACATTTTAAGCATTTAGGCAGCTGGACAGTTTTCTGGTGATATCTCGAAACAGAAAAATTTTAGTTACAATCCTCTTGCTCTAGACCACTGATATTTCGTCATCAGGCTTTGGAGCTGAACATTGAGCACTATTTTTGAGTCCTCTGAGGGAACTTACAATGAGAGAGATCAGTAAATAGGTTTAAGGGTCAATTATTCCAGACATCTTGATTTTGGAAACTTGATAGCAACCCAAGCCCTACGAATGATGGGAAATAAATGAATTCATAGGTTCTGCAGATTATCAGAGTCAGATTTTGCGAAGATGGCCTTACTTCGTTGATATACAAGGATTTACACACAGTTAAATGTTTCTGTGGGCAATAATTAGAGTGGAACTTTTCATGAGAACATCAGCACAATGAGAAAAACTTAAGTCAAAATTAACACCTTGTGCAGACTTAGGTGATTCCCTTAAAGGGACAAAGATGAAAAAATAATTAAGGGACAAGGAAAGCGTTAGTTCATCACTCATGAATTAGAATCAGAAAATTCAATATGCTTTTCATGCTCCACAAAAGGTAAAGATCCAGTTAGTGCTTAGTTCTGACCCAATCTAGTAGTCCTCTCTCTCCAATCCATGATGATTGGAGAGCGTTAGGGCAGCAGTTATCTATAGTAATGCTTGTCTTCATTAGATAACTGGATAGATAACCAAGTATGAGTAATAACTTTCGAAGATGAAAGGGTCTATGACAGTGCAACAAAAAACCAAGAGATATGAGAAAAAACACTCTAGTTTAATATAAATAAACGGAGTACAAAATTTAAGAGTAAATCTTTTAAGAAACTATTCTCTTAGACAGGAGAAAGAAATGTAAAGTTCAATACATAACGGAAATAGGGAGAGAAAAAATTATTAGATAAAATAATAATTGTAAAACAGCTAATTGCATTGATATTGTTTCAACTATTATTTAATTTAAATTGCTCAAATCATTGCACTAACTATAGGTATTTAAAATTAAACTAAATAAGTAAAATAGATTGAAGGACAATTATACTTAATAAAATGTATGCAAGAATAAATAATTTAACTATACATATCACAGTCAAAATTTTATCTATAATGAATGAAAGAAACAAGAGGAAACCTTACTATTTATGTACACAAAATAGTTGAAAGAATAGTTTGGTGAAATGAGCCAAGGAAAGATTTCCGTGTTTTCTTACAGCACCCAGCAAGAGAGGAAATTTGGATGATTTAATGTGTCCCTTAACATTTGATGAGAAGGACTGAGCAACCATGGTTTACTCTTTCTTACTTTATTCAGTGACACATGAACCAGTAGAGAGAAAGAGGTAAAATTTCTACAATCTCTCAGCTCTTAAAGACTGAATGTTGACAGTAGCAAGAAAGTAAACTCAGGTGCAAGGAAGCTTGGCTAATTGCATCAAACTTTCATTTCAAAGACCTAGAGAATGAATTTAACTATAAAATGACAAAATTACCTTCCCGAAGAAGGTAAAAGATTTAACAACTCCAAAAGAAAAAGGTTTATCAATGATAGTTCTTAAAAGATGAAATAATGAATATAATCAGTACACACACGATAAAAACAGACATGATTACAAACATGTTCTTTCTTTAAAAAAAAATCCAAAATTTTCTATTTTTATGGATACGGAGGTGATAATACAAGTTATCTAGCAGGAGAAAATACTCAGTATCAAGAGATGAGCCTCCTTAACTAAATATAATATTGATTGCAGTGCATAGTCTTCAGTATGCAAATGGTTAGATAGACTTGCTCTGAAAACAGCACTTGCAAAATAGAAGAATTTAATTAAGATTTGGCATCTCCCTGCCAAGACTTCTAGATATATATTTTTTTTTTTCCTTTTTTTTTTTTTAGACAAACAAGAGAAGTGACTGATGAAGATTGAAAAACATGATTAGGAATACAAAAACAATAAAATACAACATACAACGGTAACTTTCTTTGCTTGATAAACAATTCGACGTACAAATTGAAGAGGAAACTGTATAGAACGAGTTCACTGCAAAGTGGTTATTAGGTAGTATTTTCTCTTACAATTCGGTATATCATTGGGTACCATATCTTTAAAACTAGGTTAACTTCTATCTGTAGACTTAACTTCCTGCAAGGAAAACTTTTGAATAACAATTAGTGAGTTGTGGAGCTGCATAAGAGAAAGATTGGATGTAGAAATTACTGCACCGTTGTTTGAAAACAACGTCAAATATTTTCTCACTATTTTGAGGTAGAGACATAGGAAACCTACGTTCGAGGACTGAAAATTGATTAGCAGTAGATATGTTACTCGAACTTTTTTGAAGCAGATAGTTAGAAGTCGCAGCTTGGCAAAAAATGCTGGTGAGAATTTTCTGATAGAAGAGACGAAAAAATTAGTTGAAAAGTGAGGAAAAATTTAAAAAATTCTTTTGAAGAATCAGAACACAGTACAAAAGAACGAATATTGAAAATTGTATGATATTAGATCGAAAAAACTACAAATATTTTCAAATCTCACTTTGAGAGGACTTTCAAATTCAGAGAGTTGATTAAATCCATGGGTGATTTCCTTCACAACTGAAAGTTACAGATTTCAGTGAAATTTTCTGACGTCAGTCTATTATTTGTAGGGAGAAAAAACTTTAAGAACTGTTTTAAAAACTCTATAAGCCTAGAGTAATTCAATAAGACAGAATCCACTTTAGTGAGGATTATGGTGACTTTCAAAACTCAACTTTGGGGACGCTTTTTAAAATACGCAAGTTAAAATGGACCTTTGAAGAGGAGAAATTAAAAGTTGAAACATATTTTTAACAAATTCATTACATGAATGATAATGATGGAGGTCAATGCTGGTTAATATATGAGAGAGAGAAAGAGAGAGAGAGCTTGAACATCATTTGAACACTAAAAGTACAAATTAGAGGATCCACATTAAAATGCAATCTTGCAAAATACTGGGGCTTTGCCATGAATTTTACACATGCTATAAAATTTCTACATTAAACTACATCAGAATGCAAAATCAATCCTACAATCAAAGATTCTAAGAACAATGGGGGAGGAAATACAGGTAGTAACAAATCTGATTAGTCTGAAAAGACACCTAAGATAAATTCCTTTAGAATGCTGAATGTATTGAAACATCGACTACCAGTTTTCCTATACATAAAATACAGCTGAATAACTGCTTATGGGTGTCTTTATAGGGACTTGAATCGGTAGTAAAGTTTAGCGGAAATTTACTTACAGAATTTCGAGCATTTTTGATGACTGACTGTGAATGGCATCTCATTACCTAGGGATAGAATTGGTGCTATCCGATTCTATGGGTCATGAAAAACTCAACAAAACTGCCTTCACTATTCTCTAACACTCACATAATACTCCAATGATTTTCACGAAAGTTGGGGTCTTAGTTACAACAGATTAACAGTCACATAGAATAGAATAATACCAAGATAATTTCCAAGTTATAGGCGCCTCAAGGCTGCTGTGTTGACAATTTGTTAACATCCCTTCTAGAAGAGCATTCATAATATGCCCTTGTAAGAGCAAATCATTACTGCTTTTCATTATGATTCTAGAGTAACTTTAATAATTTTATCTACGGGTATTACAAATTTAGCACTTAATGTCTTGGCAGTTGTAATTTTAGCAATTATCAATTTAATGAGGTAAAACACACTAAAAATCAACGATGAAGCTGATAAAAGACATGTATATAGAGAATTATTTAAAATTGATAAGAAATAAGGTGCTTAAAAAATTATTGATTAACACTTTTCAATTCTAGCGCAAGACCTCTATGAGCTTTAAGTCCAGTCTTACATTTAGAGTGAATACAATAGTGCTTACTTCAATGTGAAGATTACTAAAAAATTAGTGATCAATGGACATACCACTGATAATGGAACTAAATACCTCAAAATCAGTCATTTGGATCTGTAGCAAACTCAGTTATCCGCACTGAGAAATCGCCAGCAAGATGAAAAAGCACAAAAATCATAAAATTTCTGCTGCCACATTTACGTTCATAAAATTCTTTTACAAGAGGATAACAGAAAGTACTCTCAATTTCAAGCCATTGGAATTCAGGTAATTGGATTTTTTTCTCAGAAAATGAGTTAATGTATCAGGAGACCTTATAATAAAGATAGATAAAACACAAGCCCTTCTGCACTCTCCTTTCTCCCTTTTTATTCCCTTCTAACGGGTCACTAGAAGACGTCTGAATTAGACGAAAACATTGGATGGTTTCCCTTCAAAATCTTACATAGAAAACGATTAACACAAAGGGAAGATGGGAAATCAACTTCTGAATAGTAATACTAACAAGTATTTTTAACACAGATTAAATGAAAATTAGAATATATACAAATGATGTTATTAGAATTTTTGCCGTTTAACCAAAGCTAATTTGAAACACTTATACCTTGTTTAGGAGTTAATTCCCAGATTTCACAATGTTCGATCAAGCTTCCACCTGAGACTTTGAAGGGGAAATATATTGAGTGGTACTCATACCTCATCTAAAGACCTATTCTGAAAGATAATCTTTGAATTTTTAAGTCTGACTGAGAGCTAAGTATCATGGAAAGGTTTAAAGAAATCTTTCTTAAAATTTCTGGGATGTGATTCACAATCTCTTTAAAAATCCATGAACAAAAATATTACTCGATATTTACTATGTTACACTAAAACTTCTAAAACTGATTACAGAGGGAACTTTCAATTCTTGGATAAAAACTTTTTCAAGATCTAATTGAGTTTTGATTCAGCATTGACCTGATGCTATTGTCCAGAAAAGTTATGGGCAAAATCAGTATCAACTTTCAAATTTAAAGTAAATGACGAACAGTTTTGCTAGGGTGTTCCAAAAAAAAAAATAAATCTGTTAGTCTCGTGTCAAAAAAGAACAGACGTAGGGAAATATGTTAATTGTTTTTACCGGTAATATTTCGAAGTCTTGAGAGCAAATGATAGGAGAAGTCTTTAATTAGAAGCTTCAAAGAACTGCGTAGAGACAGAATTTAGAAATTTAACGATCCCTTTAAAAATTTTAAGTTTAAATGTGACTAAATGACTGCTAACAAAAATCGTTAAAATTAAGACACTTATTCAGACTCAGTCAGCAAAAATGTCCATAAAATGTACACCAAGTCATGTGAAATGCTAATCTAAAAATTTTGATAACCAAGACATCATAAAAATCACAACAACATTCTCTAATAAGCATTGGGCGATTCCATGCAATTATGGCTTCATGCCATATTAAAACGATGTTACTAAAACTGTGCAACATTGTAACACTTTGCAAAACATGTACACTGTAAGATGTACTCTGTCATTCACTGTCTCGGAAACAATGTTCTGCAAAGAGTATTCAATGGCAGTCAGCCCCTTAACTCTCATACTTTTAAAAAGTGTCCCAACAAACGATGTGCTACATTTTTAAACTTTGTTTAGTCAGCACCACTGTAAGATTCAGATTTAGCTATCGCAAGAATTATTAGCTCATGTTTAAATCACACAATATTAATTTCACACACTAAAAGGGGCAATTAAAAAAACAACCTCACAGCAATTTTAAGCTACAATGAAAAAGAAAAATTGTGAGGATAAGCATACAATATTTGAAAACTGAATACATAAAAAAGAAAACCTAGTAAAAGCCGAGACAATTTCAATGCGAAAGAAATACAATTTAGAAACAACCAATTGCTCGAACAACCTCCAAAAAGCGCATAATCATACAAATGCAATTGAATAATTTAGTGTTAACGATTGGGCTGTTACAATAATCTAGATACACTCCTCATTTTTGTGGGGTACAGCATTTTTTCAAATTTTATAGCTACAGGATGCTACTGGCTGAAGAGAATCTTAGAATAATTTATTACTCAGATAAATAATGAAAAAGTTGCTGAGACAAATTGTTAATTTAACCATACGGACAGGCAGGAAATTTGCAGAACAGTCCTACTGGTTCCATTATGCAAAAATAGTCATTCCTGACTGAAAAGTTTAGAATTTACAGATTAATGGAGTTAAAGTTTCGTACAACCAGACGAGTCATTTGAAGGATTCATATAAAACATCATGAAAAAACAAAACAAACAAAACAACAAACAAGGACTTGAAGTTACTATCCATTAACAGTAGAATTGTACTACGAATTTAAACTAGCTTGAGACACAATTTTTACTCTCAAATGAACTAATTGACATGTAAAAAATACATTAACAGAAAACAGATAATCAGATATAAAACAATCATGAAGAGATCAGAATGAATTTCATTAAAACGATTCCCAATAATTATTTTACACAGTTTTTCTTTTCTTGAATCGTTTTGAAAGAAAAACAGGATGATAAATTATTACGATAAAAACTCAATAAAAATTTACTACAGCTTCTGAGGAGGCTACGAATAAATAGTGGTTATGTAGGTAGATTATTGTATGTGTTGACCCTAACTTCCTCGATAACTTTACACCATTCTAAGGCGTACCCTTGTGGGTCTTCCAAATAGTAGGTGCGATTGGGCTGCAAAAGAAAAAAAAATTAACATTAGACGATACATATAAATCAACTTTCTATTTCTTGGGAGGTTAAAGTGATACAGGACATCGAATAACTAATGGGGTAGCGAATCGACCTCTATAACTTAACACGGGTAAGCACAATCAAACAAGAAAAAAAGCAGAATTTTTGACAAGACGTGCGCTAAAAAGAGCAGAAATTCAAATTCACCCTTTGAATCCCTAACTTCCCACCTCATTTTTCGATAATTGATAGTATTCTCCAGCTAAAATTTTTGTCTACTTGTGTCATCATATGCTTTAATTTTTACCACATTTGAATGAAATCTACGGAGGCCTTTACTTCAAAGAAGGAAAAGGGTCCTTATGCTTCGTAATGATTAGTTCTCAAATTAAAAAAAAAAAAAAAAAAATTATAGGGCGATATGCAATCTGCAAAATTGAAAACAGAGATTCATGCTCTTTTGGTCTAGTTTCTCTATGAACAGATCAAGCCAATACATTTTCTACAATATGAAGGAATGAACCATGGCTACCTGCCATGGAAGTTTTTTAAACAAAATATTTCGTTGAAGTAGTGATACAGACGTTACTATGGAACTCAAGATTTTCAACCCAAAAACACAATTAAAAAAATAACTGCGCTTAAAAATTTCTTATCAACCTGACAATCGACATGAAACATACTTTGGTAATCAATATTTGGGGTCGTCACGATAGAACTTTTTGGATCTATGAAAATTTCTCTGAAAACGCTTTCATGAAGCTTTAAAACCATTGAAGTTGTGGATTGTTTTCCAATATTTGTCTGTTACTCTTTTCCAAAACTTTAGATGTTAGTAAAAATTCAGTATTGGGTAGACGGAGGAATCTTCAGTGTATTTTTCATTTTGCATGATTTCAAAGAGCTTCACTCTCATGGAAAGGTCTCATGGTAAGTAAGATCTCTACATTAAAAATGAATGTAACTTTTTAAGAGTAGAGATCTTGCCCACCGCCTTTGCTACAAGTTGAAGACCTATAAAACCACAAAAAACGAAGGAATGCAAAAAACTACTCCCTGATGTTTTACTGATATTTCAGACTTTGAAAAAGAGTCATGGACTTCTGGAGGGAAATATCCACAACTATGAGGGGCAGCTCTGCCCCCCCCCCCCCTTTAAAAAAAAACATTTTCTAAGAAACTTTCCTGATACAAAAAAAGACTTCCTTTGACCCCAAAAATTGATTCCCAAACAATGGCCCAGTGACTTCTAAGCACCTGTAGACAGAAGTATTTTGAATCATGCATATTAAACTTACCGTATGAACAAAGAATATTTTAAAACTCTTCGGCTCAACTCGCAACTGTGAGCTCCATGGAATCTCCCCTTTGAGAACCATATTGACAGGATCAACATAATAAAGGTGTGGACCTGTCGTCAACAGCAACATCCTTCGCTTTGCAAACAAACCCTGTGAACACAGAAATTAGATTAGCACATGATGAAAGAGACAAATCTGTCATTGAAATGTAATATACTCAAAGGATTTCAGGATTTAATGAACGAGTCATTAAGTATGTATCTTACAACTTATAAAGAATTTAATCCTTCAACCAACTAAAGATGCTGTAGGCCTGTGAGGAGTTAACCACACAAGTTGCAATTTTGGAGACTTGGCCGTAAATTGTCTATGATAGGCCAGAGACGTTTCCAGTTGGTTTTTTTTAAAGGATGTAAAAATATTTTCAACCAAACCGAGTTCCGAAAAATTGGTTAATGACAGTAAATTCTAGTTACATTTAATTTTAAGAATTATGACTATATGTTGCATTCATAAAACTGAAAAATGATTCCGTACTAAGAGAGTCGCACCTTTCTTAAATGTTTCCGATTCTCTTCCGGCAATATGTTTTGAACAGAAAATTACCAGGCCTTTGAATTGATAATTCTTGGGTGGGCAGTGTAGTAGTTTTTGAGTATGGTATCTTTCAAAATCCTAATTTCTACCTCGCAAACAGGAATTGTGAAAAAACAGGATTTACTCCATACAAATAGCACTACCAAATTATAAAATTCAGTTACAAACGCACATTGCTTGAATAATTACAAATTTAGTGCCAAAAGAGAACAAAATAAATTTGATTCTGGCTTGAGGATGACTTACCTTCCTTTTATCTACTAATCCTTCCTTCAGAATCAGGTGTCCTTCAACAAATTGATTCCACATGCTTTCTTGCTGTTTAGCTAGTCTGGCTTCCATTTCTTCTTTGCTAATATCTAAAATACTAGATTTTTTCCTTAGAGGTTTGCTAGGTTGAAGTTCTAATCCCAATAACCTTGTCAGTTGCTTGTCATTTAAGCCAGGCTCTAAACTATCAGGAACCTGAAATCAGTTCAGATATTAAGTTTGTGACAAAAACTAATTATTTAATTACGCTTGAACATAGAAGTCTGAAGTTGTTGCTACTTTTCAGCGATTGTGAAAAATAAACCAGAGACATTTCGTATCACGATAGTGTCAATTGAAAGTTTGCCCTTGTGAACACAGATGTAATTTTCTTGTCATACAGCTCAAAAATAATTTATACACCAATATTTGATTTTGAATGATACAACAGTATGTTAATTTGAAGATTTTACAGAATTTTGGTTAATTTTTTCCTCATTATATTAGTTATAAGTGATCACACAGAATGCCTCCAATCAAAGGGGAAAACAATTACAATGGTGATTCCCAAAATACTATTTGTGCAGACTTTACACTGCAAATATGGTAGGATGAGCTGTAATTTTGGCATTCAATAACAGACTAAGGTTACTGTCCTCCTTCTAGATCTAACGGAAAATTTAATAATAAAACACTGTAGCATACAATGATAATTCTTAAGGGGAAAAACAGTGACTGTGTAGTGTCATGGAGTACTCTAAACTAGTTACCTTGTAATTACTCCTTAAATCTTCCTCTTCTGATACTCCTGGTAAGTAAGGATAAATTGGAGGAGGCGTTGCTAGATGCAAGTTGTCAAAATCCACACCATCGAAAAACGGATGCGAACGAACTGATGTGTAATTGTTTGAATCAGTTGCACCTAATCTTTTGGTTGATTCAATAACCTGAAAAACACAAGAAAATAACAAAGTTGAAGCACAAAAAAGCGTAGTCAAAATGAGAATATACTTCGCTAGAAAATTATCATTTATGGAGTTCCATCTTAGTAGAAATTATGCTTAAGAACACACTGAATGAACTAAACTCTGAGAACTCCTACCATGACCATATGGGAGCCATTACACTGTTATTCCTAGAGATTGGTAAGTCGTTTGGCTATCAATGACTGTAGGGATGATAACGAACAGGTGAATTAAAAAGATCCAGTGAGCGAAAGAGAAGAATTCATTGTAACTAAGGCATGTTGATTACTTAAAATGTGAAAGAATTGGACATAATAAAATTAAGGTATAGGATTATGATAGTAATTAGGTATAAAAGGAACAAATTTTAAGTCAGGTTGGTTGAAGGACTTACCAAAAGTTTTTCTACAAGATCCCTTGCACTTGAGCAAAATCCTTGAGGAAACTCATATTCTAATTTCAAGATCTTCTGGAAGATTATGTATTCGCTTCTGTAAAAATTAGAACAACTATTTAAACATTATGAGAATTACTAAAAGAGCATTTTAAGATTAATTATTGAAGACAGGCGACAGAGAAACAATATTTTTCTCAAGGGCCCATGCGCCCAAAATCCAAGTTTTGACAGAGTTAAATGTAGTCGGAAAAATTTTGCAAAAAGACTTCGGCCGGTGTTGGTCCATT
This sequence comes from Bemisia tabaci, assembly GCF_918797505.1. Taxonomy (NCBI): domain Eukaryota; kingdom Metazoa; phylum Arthropoda; class Insecta; order Hemiptera; family Aleyrodidae; genus Bemisia; species Bemisia tabaci. Next base: position 63,245,645 of record NC_092794.1, on the reverse strand, counting down.
TGAGTGGAACTCAATCATCATGCTCTAATGAGTGCACGGCTTGCAAGACCCTACTATTTACTCTTAGGAACATCGTTTTAGAAACACATTTAACACAGAAAATTCTAGATAATTCAAAATATTCCCTGAACTTTTTCAGTACTTGCAGACCTACTTGATTTTTCAGCACTTTTCTTTACTTGCTGATCCTTTGAATAGGGGATTCAAGTAAATTCTTCACTAAAAAAAAAGAAAAACCTTGTCCACACATCAGGAGATAAGAACAGAGGCCAAACTTAAAATTACTCACCTGGATCGAAAAGGAGGGAGTCCTGCTATCATTTGATAAATGATACAACCCAGGGCCCAAAGATCAGAGCTATGCGTTGCAGTCTTATCGGTCAAGAGTTCTGGAGAGACATACTGAGCAGTGCCAACAAAACTATTTCTACGAGCTCTTTCTGATCCTGGAAAATAAAGCATCAATTACGTTAGTGAAAGAGCATGAGCAGCTAATAATTCCGGCTAACAAAACCACTCCGACAACCTTTTTGATTTGCAAAACTTGTACATTTATTTTCAGTGACCAATTTGATTCGCGCTTTTGGTCTTTAGAGAGGAAAGTTTGAAAAGTGAATATAAATGCATTCGACGTACTTTTAGCATAACCATGGACTTTTTGCACATATTTAATAAGTTGTCTATGAAATCCTACTAAAGAGGCCTATCATATAATGCTTGGACTCTTATCTTAATTGATGGTCTGTTCGACTTCTAGTAGCTATGAGTCAAACAATTTCAAATCCTTAGCAAATAATTGAAGATTTAAATTAAGTAGACATGGACCTATAAAAATAAGAATTATAGAATCTTACCTGAGTCTTGGTCTTCCCTGTTAACGGATGTCCGGGTAGTCGTCCGAGCAGTGTTTACGTTATAATTTAGTTTAGCAGAGCCAAAATCTGCGATCAAAATATGCATATTTTCATCTAATAATACATTTTCTGGTTTTAAGTCTCTATGGATAATTTTTAATCGTTTTAAATGTTCTAATGCGACTAATATCTCTCCTGCGTAGAATCTGGTACACGCTAAATCAAAGGATCCAACTCGGTTGATGTAGGGTAACAGCTCACCGAATTTTGCATAAGATAAAACGAAGTCTGAACAGATATAATTAAGGAAACAACCAATTGTAAATAAAGTTAGAGTGAAAAAAATGAATTGCATGACAAAAGAGTTTTGAACGAAAGAAATAAAAATAGGTAGCTTCATGTGAAAAAGTAGATGTAAAAGATATTATTCATTGTTATAGTAATAATGGTAATGAAAGAAAAGTTTTAATGGCTTCTTTGAAGAACCGAGAAAAACAAGAAACCATACTAGAAATTAATAACTTGCTAATTTTTGAGAAAGTTTAAGGAACGATTCGTAGAACCTCAGAACTAAGTTTACACCAAGTCAAACATCTTTCAATCAACAAGGTTTCATGTTACTATTCTTTACTTTGGACCAATTTTTTCTTTCTTTAAGTATTTTCTCTTTCCTTGTGATGACAAAAATTTCACTCGACATGTTTCCACATTAGGTGGATACTTATCCTTCATTTATGTGCATTTGACTCCTCTTTGGTCCAGTAAAGTGAATGAAAAAATTGAAGCAAAATGTTACATCAAAAGCTAGCTCTAAATTTCAAAATAATGTAGTGAAGAAAGGATACAGAGTCTGTCAGTATCTTGAAAAGTGCAGTAAAGCTTGACAAAAAAGGGCACTCCTGCATTGCTCAAAATGTTTAGCGCTTCCTTTTCCCGCTTCATGTGTTCTGTCTTTTTTTCACGGATGATGTGTTTCTTCTCACAGACTTTAACTGAAACAAAAATAATTCAATCAAACCATTGTGCTTCATACAAAAATTTAATAATACAGGAGGGCAAGAACATTTCAGCACAAGAAAAATGAAACAAAATTTTAAGAAGGCGTATACTTGAAAGGATTTGAAGATATAGGGCTCTCAGAAACTCTAAATTTCAATCATGCCTCCTTTAAGATATGTTACGGAATGTTTGTACCTGTAACACCATGTGAAGATTTCCGCAAGATGTGGCTAAAAAAGGAGCTGCATATTTGCTCATCAGTTACTGCTAGAAAGATGAACTTCCACATTTGGAGGGCATGGAGGACAAGGAGCATAAGTGCAGTTTTTGAAAAAAATTGAGCTACTAATGATTTCAAGTAAAATTAGTCTTAATGCGAATTCTGTGAAAAATTCGCTCCCGAATTCCAATTTTTAAGCAATATTGTTTGGCGGGAAATTTTTCATGGAAACATCATTTTGTTATTCAATTAAAATTATTTGATCATAACCGCCAACGGTCGATTTCGACGATTTCACTGGCCTCGATGCCTATAAGGCGATCAGCGCCCCGGGGTCGGACCGCGTAGCGGCCAAGGCCTCTCCCCCCCCTCCGTGTGAATTTAAAGGGAGAAAATGTGTAATCTGATAGGTACTTACTTGCATATTGCTTATGAGTGTGAATATCTTTGGCAACATAAACCTGAAACAAACGGTAAAAAAAACTGCGATTAGTATAACTCAGGACAAACGGCACTCAAGTACTGCTAGAAGAGTCATCCTCTTCGAATTCTAAGACGCCATCTTACACCACCGCAGTGGATAACGTCATACGCCGTGTTTTTTGGAGAACGACATTTCCGTTAATACTGGACATGGCAACTTGGTGTTCGAAACGATCTTTTCATTCTTTACTTACTAACCTCAAAGCTCGGTTCTGTGACCAGCGCAACTGAAAGGGTTTCCACAGAATTTGGAAAATTAAATTCCCTGACATTTCCCAGAGACATTTTTGTGGAATTCCGGACAGTTGAACAAATGCCAGATTGTTTAAAGAGACGTAGTTAGAAATAGTTTTCAGCCAAAATTTGTAGTTCGAAACGTCAGACTCACTCGAGAAAGCAACATAAGGTGACTTGACGACGATTTTTCCAAGACATTTCCAGGTTCTCCTAGACTTTTTAAAATTCCCTAACATTTCCCGATTTTCCCTGACTGTGGCAACCTTGAACTAACCCATTCCGACTTTTGTCCCCTCAAGACAAAATTTTGGACCCCCATGGATATATTTACTGCTCCGAGGGGTTCCGAGTTTCACCGACAAGATGAAAAGACAGAGGAGCCTCATTGATCAAGTACAGGACGATGATGTCGGCGATGAAGGAACTGCACTGCGGATTGCACTCGCACGCGGGGAGGGGGGGGGGGACCGGGGGCGGCCTGGAATGTTGCACATATGGCAGGAGGCAGGAGGAGCTGGAACGCGCAAACTAAACGGGGAAATTACAGGATCAACGACCTGGGGTCCGGGTCCTGCTCCACAACCACAACTCGACTCGCCGAACACACCGACCACGCCGGGTACTGAGGAGCAAGCCGTGCAGACGCCGCTTCGCCGTTGCGTTGCGTTGCGTTGGTCAGTAAGTGCCGCTAGCCGCTATGCTCAAAACAAGCTCCGTCATTATGAACCGTATTCGAGGCCCGACGTTCCGTACTGCTCACAACCTAGCTTCCGGTTTCAATGGCCAAAATTGAACGGATTCAACCAGAGAACTGCCCTGCCAAGGATGAAGAACGCCGCATGAGATCTTCAGACGTCTTCTTTTTTCCTTCGATAAAACACGAGTTTTCCGGGAAACAAAGTACTTTCCAAAGTAAAGGTATGTAAAAATGAAATTATGAATGAAAAGAAAAGGACACTTAAGGGGAAGGCGGTTTGAATTCAGCGATAAGAAAGGAATTGACTCCTATTAAAGTAATGTCTTTCGGAAATCGGTCGTTTAACATGAATCGACTTGCTACGAGATAAAAAGAACAAATGATGCAATATGTAAGACAGATGAGATGACTTCATAACCGTAGCAAATAAAAATAAAATACTCGAATACTCAAAGGACAGATGTCAATGCCTTCAAACACTGGATTAGCTGCTCATCAAATGATTAAATGACTTGGTTGTGTAATATGGCTCAATTTTTTAAATTTTATGATTCGTTACTTCCGTTATGTCTCGGATCGATTTCGGAGCCGAGAAGCGTGGACTTCATCACCCAATCAATGGAAATCAGGGTTCAAAACAGATGTCTCTCCGCAATGGGAAAGGTCAGAGTTTCATAGACTATGAAACTTGCGATCGCCTTTTTTTGAAAATCTGAAAGCGACAACTACCTTCCATTGGACGTAATTCTGCCAAACGGAACTATGGGCATTATGACGTGAGCCCTGTTGTGCATATATTCTTATGGGTCTAAGGGCTCATGTCTTAATGCACGCATAGTTTCGTTTGGCAGAAATACGTCCAATTAACGTATACGTATACGTACAACGTGTTGATTGCCGTTGACAATCAACACGAAGGGATTTATTTTTCAGTTTGGAAGAGTGCGTGGAGCCCGAGAGAATCCTAAAACGAAAGAGAAATCGTATCACACGATTCCGACCAATTGTTAATCATTGGCATTTCTACGAATTGCGGACTGGCGCCACTTTGCGCGTCGTGCACTTGACATTGCGTTACGATAACATCTCCTTGGAGTCAACGTGGTAATATACAGCTGACAGTAAGTGCATGAATCATTATAGTTTGTTTAGATAAAGAAACCTAACACCTAGGCGAAGTAGAGCTATTTAGAAGCAAAGCACCTCGGTGGCTAAAGTGCAAAACCACGTGTCTCCGTCTGCGATCCGTGGATCAGCAGCCTTGTATCACCTCGGATTTTACTTAAAATTACATTGTTGGGCGAGTAAGTTTCTTCGTTCCATTCGAAAAAAATTTATGGAACCTAGACCTTTGCTATGGCAAGGTTGACAGCAAGCGCAACAGGTGATGACCATAAAAGGTCTGCATCAACCTCCTCTGATCATGGGGCGGTGCCAATTTTCGGGATCCTGATGGTCTCTCTGGGACCTAGTGCCTAAACTCTCTCTACAGAGGTTCTCTACCAACAGGGTGATTATTTAATTCCCACATCCATTGACCTAGACATATGCGGGCTGCGTGTCTATGAGATAGCGAGTCCGCTCAGCTGATCCGGTTGTATAGATCTATCAACAGATGTTAATCTCCAGAAGTCCCAAAGATGAAGGAAAGTAAAAAATCACCCTCGTTGCCACAGAATATGTAAAAATTTAATTCCCTGGTATTTCCCTTTCCTGACACATTTTGGTGAAATTCCCTGAAAATTGTACAAATGCCAGATTGTTAAAAAGACAAGACAATAAAAGCTCGCTAAGTCGAATTACATATCCAAGTCGAAATGCCGATTAAGTAGAATTTCTTTTCGGTAGCAGTTGGAGATAGTTTTCAGGCAAGAATTGTTGTTCGAAACGTCTAACTCACTCGAGAAAGCGACTAAAAGTGACTTGAGGAGTTTTCCTAGACATTTCCGTCATTTTCCCTGACACTTCACTGGGAAAAAACACATTGGATCTAGAGTCCAGACTCTTAAAAACATCGACAAGAAAAAGTACTCTTGATTCAATCGGATTTTTGCTTGAATCAAGGACCAAGCCTCTTATAATTTGAGCGGATTTCTTTTTGATTTAAGCAAAAATCTGATTGAATCAAAGTCCTTTTTCTTGTCAATGTTTTCAAGAGTCTGGACTCTAGATCCAATGTGTTCTTTTTTCCAGTGTTCCAGGTTTTCCCGGACTTCTTAAAATTCCCTGACTGTGGCAACCCTGCACTGGAAAAAAACACATTAGATCTAGAGTCCAGACTCTTGAAAACATTGACAAGAAAAAGGACTCTTGATTCAGTCAGATTTAAGCTTAAATCAAAAGGAAATCCGCTCAAATTAAGAGGCTTGGTTCTCAATTTAAGCTGAAATCTGATTGAATCAAGAGTATTTTTTCTTATCGATGTTTCTCAGTGTCTGGACTCTAGATCCAATTTGTTTTCTTTTCCAGTGTGCTAGAACAAATGGACAAATGCTGAAGAAATACTCACAGTGGAAAAGCTGCCCTCTCCGATGACTTTGCCGAAGATATAGTCCATGGGGGTGCGTCGGGCCGGAGCCGGGTTGGGGGCGGGGGGTGCGGCCGGGTTGGCGGCGGTGGTGGAGGTGGCGGTGGCGACGGCGGGCGTCGCGGCGCGGGCGGCCGGCATCGGCGTCGGGCCCTGGGTGGCCGGAGCCGTGGCTGTCCTCGTCGTTGCCTCTGCTTCTGTCGCCGCGTCCGGAACCGGTTTCCCGTTGCACTGCTGCTTGTCCTCCGAGGGAGCCATCGGCACCATCGGCAACTTGAGGCTCAGAGTCCCAGTGACCCCCGGGCAGGGGTGCGCGGGGTGCGTGCGTCTGCGCCAACGCCGGGCGAGTCGCCTTTTGGGCCGCTGAGGCGATCTTCTGCAACAAGCCAAAAACATCACATTCTTAGACAAATTCAGAAAAAATACAGAACTCTTTAAAAGGGGCTGCTAGCTTCTCACACACTTACAAAAATGTCCCTTCAAAAACGTCATTTATCGTGATTTTGTTCATCAGAAACTGATTTTCGAAGCAGAAACCCCCCCCCCCCCCCCCCATGGAAAATGACTAGCTATGTTACTGATAGCATATCGACCGACTTTTTTGGACCCCCTCCCCTCCTTTCCCCACTTCTGAGGTGCCCGAAAGACAACCTCTCAGCCTGGGCACGAATCTCCCCCCCCCCCCCCCCATTGGATAGCTTACGTGGTATTTGGACGGATCCTTGCCGAGAAACGCCTTCTATAGCTATCTGAGCTTAACCAAAATATGTGTTGCATTTTGCAATAAGGAACCACTATTTCGGGCCTATTTTAGAAACATCGTGCATGCCATTAGTTTCCCTATGCAGATATGTACTTATATGGGAGAGCCAGAGATAGTGTTCCTTGTAGCAAAATGTAATCCATATAACTTTAGTCGAGGCTTCGTCCGAAGCGATCAATCCTTGAAATGAAATAATTAAGGTACCTCCTACGAAAGGTACCCGGGCATTCTTAAAACTGTCATCAGTCAAAAAGGATTTTGGAACGGAAGTACAACTTCGCAACAGCGCTGCATTTGAGACCCCCAGCCAAGGGGAGGAGGAAGGGGGGGATTGATTCGCGAAAAATGGAAATAAATCCTGCAGATGAATATGTTTCCGCGCCGTTAGTCATGAACAAAGGAAATCGCTGGCATCCGGTTTCACACTTTTAAATTCAGCAAACCATGCGCATAAAAACTGAACGTTTGATTCGTAAAATGCGCTGGCTTTTCGAAATATTGATGTCAATCATTTTTGCGAGGAAAATTAAAGTGCGAACGAACTCTCCCTACACGTGTGCCAGACCAACCGTTGCGCCACACATTGGATCGAGTCGATCAGAATGGTCGGACATGAAATTTTTAACTAAAACTGCAAATTTTGATGTCTATTTCGTCACATTTCAAATTTTACGGGGTACTTTCGAAAGAAAATTTCACGAGGAAACCAATGGAGCCACTTTCATAACATCAAATTTTTGTATAAACGGAGTTATAGGCCTTTAGAGTTTCCAAATTTGGCCGACTTCTCCTATCGACTCGATCCATTGTGCGCCATCGGTTTTCCGTGATTTACTCGGAGAGATGATGTTCTCATACGCCCCCCCCCCCCCCCCCCAAGGAATGAATTTAATGGCAATTTTAACATCACACTTGCAAAGGCACCGACAAACCACCGAAATAAGACGCCTCACCTCGCACTGTCGGACCTGATTACCTCTGCTTTTCCTCTATAGTTTAAGGCAACGGGGAATCTCGCTGTCATGAGGAAAAACAATACCTAGAAATTTTAGTTCGGACCTGACAAAATGTTTATTTCCGAGAAAATCTGGGATTCTTCAGATTGCACTGCGGACGAAATTCTATAAAAAATCTTGGAGGAAAAATATTCGCGAGTGTCCCTGAAAATTCATATTTTATCAAACGAAATTTAGCAACGTCTGAAAGCTCATACTGCGTTCTTCCTCCGCACGACAGTTTCCCCAAGATCATGCTAATTAATTCACTTTCAAATATGAAAACCATTAGCCTTGACAAATGAAAAATAGCTTCCTCTATCTGACCCGGAAATGTAGAATGCAGGGTCAATAGAAAACATCCCTTTCCTTGTACTGCACGCATGTAATTCACTTAATAAGGGGAGGTGATACGATACGAGAAAAGATAGGTACGATGCAAAAGCCGCCTAAATATTCTTGAATAGTATTATCGACTCTTGCCGGTAAGCCAGAAGTCCAAACAGCCGAAATACTGCGCTAAAAAGGAACGTCGTAAGTGTATATACAATCATTGCCACATTTACCTCGGTAAAATAATCATTACTAAAGGAAGTCATGAATATTTTTCCGTGAGATTTACGGATATAATATTTAAAATTAAGATTGAAATTCTGTGCCAAGTTTGAAGGGAAATATTCCCAAAATTTTCCGCAAACTTATTTTCTAGGAAAATATACGGCGCTGCTAGGACGTTCATACGGGGTTTTCCTTTCGCACGCCAGCGAAGTTCGCGGACAATTCAAAAATCCATCCGATTCCCGAGACAATGCTGGGTGCGCGGAAACAAATTCAATAGAATGGAGGGGCTTGAAGGACAAGGCGCATAAGCGCAGTTTTTGAGAAAATTGAGTTATGAATGATTTCAAGTAAAACCCATCTTGATGCATGTTCTGTGAAAAATTCACTCCCAAATTCCAATTTGTGAGTATCAAAAAGTCAGTTTGAGCTTTCTTTCCGCCAAAGGATCCATGTAATTTCGAAACTTCAAACATGTATTTCTCGAAATAGCAAAACCTGTACTTATGCGCCTTGTCCTCCAAGCCCCTCAATGCATGTTTGGATTACCTAATATGGTTACTAGAACCGGCTCGGCAAATCTCCGGATTACGGACTGACAGCGTTCGGGAACATATCCAACAGAATAAGGACTCAGCGACGCGTTAACAGCGCCTTCAGAACACCAAAAACCGCCTTACTGCGCGATGGAACAAACACAACACCGGAAATCGCACCGCGTCGGAAAACGCTGAGAAATCCAATCCAGGAAAAACCGACCGGACGAGCGAGTTTTTCCGCGAGACTTTGGCGAAAAACCACGTAACTACCCGCGATCGAGTCGGAAAACTCAAGGAAATTCAATCAAGGAAAAACTGACGGGACGAGCGTATTTTTCCGCGAGATTTCGGCGAAAAACCACGTAACTACTCGCGATGGAACAAACACCACACCGAAAATCGTACCGCGTCGGAAAACGCTAGGAAATCCAATCGAGGAAAAACCGATGAGGTTTTCCGCGAGACGTTAGCGAAAAACCGCGTAACTAATGACGATGGAACGAACACCACACCGAAAAACACACGCTAGGGAAATTCAATCCAGGAAAAACCGACGGGTTTTCCCGCGAGACGTCGGCGAAACGAGAAGGCGGAGCACAGAGCGCGAGTGTCGTGCGAAAATCCTCGACGTCGGTGGCGAAAAGAAAACAAGTAGGCCAAGCGGAAGAAAAACGGATGCGGAAAAGGCGCGCGCGATGACTGGTCGACGACGTTCGGTTCGAGGAGGGACGCGCTTGGCGCCTTCGGATAGTCTCCACACGGACACGAGACGAGCACTGCAGACCGGCACAGCTCCAGCTCGGCAGTGGGGCACGGGCTACGTCACAGCCTGACGTCGGTTTTTGCGTTATCTCCCCCCCCCCCCCTTCTACGTTTCGCGCGCGTCGACGTCCGCCCTTGCGGCGCACAGTGAGCCGAGCGAGGCGATTGGAGAAGCAGAGCTTCATGTAGGAACTTGAAAAGCTTTTGGCTGAATCGGTTTTTTTCGAGAGGGAACAGGTCTGTTCCTCGATTGATGTTCTTAGTTTTTATGCAAGCCAAGGCTTATGCAAAAATGGACTTGTTCTCTTTTGGAAACAACTGATTCATCTGCTGTGCATGGTGCATACTGAATCAGGCTGGCCAAAAATCGGTACTTTTCCAGTGCCTCCATTTGACGAAGTTTGACGAATTTCTAGCTCAAATTGCGACAAAAATGACAAAATCCGGACCTCTTGGCGGAATTTCCGCACTTTTTCAGAGCTTCTGGACCGCCCTTAAAAAATCATTACTATTTCGGACTTGTAGACACCCTGGCCGTATTGCCGAACGCCCGAATTTTCGGAATCCGTTCAAACGAGCTTAAATTAACTGAATGACTTCTCTTCAACAGTAGAATTCGTCTGATTAAGACAAAAACGAGATTTATGAGCATACAGCGAGAGCGAAAAAAGTTGCCATTTCAGACAAAACAGCAGAGAGTGCATATTATTGCGCGAGAGGGCTAAGAGCACTGGAAAAAAAAAAACACATTGGATCTTGAGTCCAGACTCTTGAAAACATGTACAAGGAAAAATACTTTTGATTCAATCGGATTTTTGCTTGAATCCAAACGAAATCCGCTTAAATTAAGTGATTTAAGCTAGATTCTGATTGAATCAAGAGTACTTTTTCTTGTCGATGTTTTTGAGAGTCTGGACTCTAGATTCATTGAGTTTTTTTTTCCCCAGTGTGTCTTGAGAAATATGATATTCTTTCCAGCCAATTTCCCGGTTCCGTCGGGTTTCTCGTAAAATTCTCACTGAGCAGCACCCCTTAAAAGTTAACAAGTGACAAAATGAGCGAGTAAAGTGCGTGTAATTGCATGTAGTAACATTCCAGGTCCAATCTCTGCTGATAGTTCCACGCACTGTGCGGCGGCCCATTCCGCCCGTTTGACGATTCGTATACGCTCTCGTCCGCTTCCTTTCCACTTCCGGCATTCCCCTGCCCGATCCTGGTTCTGTCGCATTCCTCCGACACTTGTTGCGTGGACGTCGGGATGAACTCCGGCCCACACAAGACGCACTCGCCCCCGACCCACTTGCAAGACGTCGGGTTTTTCCAGTTTTGCGTCGGGTTGTCAGGATGTAGGAGGTGGGCTCGGCCCCTCAAAGGCCGGAAAGGCCCCTTCCGTTTCCAGAGGAAGAAGCAGGTCTAGATATGCTTGATATCTACGTCAGGATAGTTGAGGGTTTAGAAATTCCAAATGTTCGAATTTAATCGGAATCAATAAGTTGGCAACACTGTATTTCCTCCCTCCAGTCAAATCGATTGAAACGATTGTAGGTGAGGCAAGCTGCCTCTTCAGGAATCGATTGTTTTACACGTGTTTAAATGAAGGATAGATGGACTACATTTTGCAATTGGGAACTATGAATTCTGACTCAGTTTAAAAACAACGTATGGACCTTTAGTTTCCTTATGCACATACGTGTTTTTTCGGATGAGCCAGAATGTATAGTTCCTAATTGCAAAATTAAGTCCAAATAGTGTTGTCAACTGTCAAGGATCGCTACTGAATCAATTAAACTGCATTTCACGTTGCCTGATTTTCTATCTTGGTTAATTTTGTGACTACGGACTGAACTGCGTAACGCCTTTGAGCTTTCTGTGAATTTACCATGGATTATGAGGAACATTCGAACGAAATTTCAAATTTGGCGTAGTTTAGTTTCCTGTTATAAAAACGAGACAATAGAGAAAATTAGGCAACGCCTCTGATGTGGTTGGGCTGCTTCCCATTAAATCCGTTCAAATGAGGAAAGAACATTCAAAATCTGGTAAGCGCCGACGCCAACAGGTGTATTGAGATAGAGCAACTGTTTCGCTTTTTGAACGAGGATATAGCGGCCTCAATAGAACATTTCTAGAACCTTTTGTATAGTCATGGATTCACTTTTTTTCATTCATTTCATACTTTTTTTTATAACTTTTCCTCTTTTCCCCACCGCTTCATTCCTCTCCTTCAATTTACATTTTTTTCTTTTCCAGAAAGGGGGGGTCCATTCCTGAGGGAAATTATTTTCCACAGTGATTTAAGCCTCGAGCTGCTACCAGTTCAAAATTCGTCATTTCCCAGACTTAACTTTGAAACCAGAAAACTTTGAAACTTTAACCAGAATTGGACTTGACTCCATTCCAAAGTTTAAAAATTGACTAGAACAACTCAATTTTCTTACAAGAACAGACTGCAACTTATCGGCAAAATTTTGCTGATTTTAGCGGGAAAGTCGAAGAAAACGCGGTGAAATTTTCAGAAAAAGAATACCCACTATACTCCTTGTGAAAACTCAATTTACGACAGGAGAGAGCACTAAGTTGAAACGTAGTTACATTCTTTCGTCTTAGTCTGATAAACGATGAATTGGCTAATAAGCGAGTACAAACTTTCTCGGTACTACCGGCTACTTTTCCTGTAAAATGATACTGGTGAAGTGGATCTTCTCAGGATCATCAAAGGATACAACCGTCTTGTCTCGTCTCATCTCATCTCGTCTGGTCCTGTCTGTCTCATCGATTTTGCTGACCGAAGAGTTACGCAATCCGACACAACAAAACGCGAGAAAAATCGAGTCGTAGTGTCTGATTCCGTATTGCATCGCTACCAACTTCCTCAGAAGCTCATGCAAAAAAAGAGAAAAAAAGTAAAAGAAAACGCGGATCGCGTGAAAATGCAGCGTTTTGGAAATCGAGTTTAGAGCCATAAGAAGTATGAGAACTCCGCACTAGTTAAGGTCAATATTGACCATATCAAACTGAAATAATTGGATGGTAAACCCGTTCAATCTGCACGAGCTTCCGATTTCGGACATCCTACACAACCGTGAATTAATTTGGACACGCTGAAATTCGTGAAACCACTTAAGGAGACCATCTGAGAGAAAGTGACAGTCTCTCACTTTCATTCTTACCGCGTTGCAAAATTGACGATTCACGAGATTATTCGCCAACCTACCCGCTATCCCTCCACCCCTTTTTAAAAGATTCCTACGTTCACAAAAGACGATATAACAGGACCTCTCGGCAAGTTTCTTTGCAAGATATTCCAGCGACTCTCCGCAAAAAATCCAAGTATTAATTATTTCCTCTGGCAATGCTTATTCGGCTGGACGCGCCGACTAGTGACACACATTCAGCCACGTCTCGCATCTTGTGGCCTCATTACTAATTCAAAGTGGCGACCTTCTCTATCTCTCTCCCTCTACCGCGCCCCTCTCTCTCTCCTGTTGGTGTTGATTTGCTGTTTCCGCTCATGTCGTCCTTCAATACATATCTTCACCTCACCCCTTTCTCTTACCCTTTCCCTTTGCTCTGAACTCTGAGCACAGATTTTTTACACATCTACTTACTCTACATTCTGAGCATCGATCAACACTATTACTCATTTCAAATTCTCTCGTGATTCGGTCAGATTTTGCTCAGTCAATCATTTTTATCATTTCTATGCATTTCAGGTTAATCGGTTTTCTTAAAATTGGAAATTCCTTGACTTTTCCATGACTAATCAGGGTTTGGAAAAATAAAATTGCGTGGAGGCAGTAGACAAGTGAAGACACTTTTCGGTAGGAAAAGAGAATTTCAGGGTTTTGCAGGAAAGTACCTACCGGAACTTTTCCACGTTTTCAATCAATGACTTTCCAAGAACTTGCCATTCTGCCTTTTGCTGCCGTGAGATATGAGAACAGACAGCCAATTTTTTTTTTTTTTTTTAAATTTTTTAAAAAAAATTTTCACTAATTTACAATTTCAAGAGCACTGTATGAAAATTTAGGCGTTGCTAGATTTTTTTCAAATAAAACGCGAGTTTTTCGAAAATGTGTTGATTTTGAAAATCCTGTGACACGGCAGCAGGAGTGATCACGCATTTGCTTTTGCTCCTTAGCTCGGGTCCGCGGCTTTTGGGGGATTCCTTACAATCGAAAAGATGTTGCATCATTCCTCAGCGCAGGTAACCACCGTTGCACGATATGACGCCATGACGTTACGCGCATGCCATGACGATCAGTTGCGTAACAAGCACCCCCGCAGACTCTGACTGTGTGGGGCCCTCTGCTGCCGGAATTTTGTGTTGATGGCGATGAGAAATCGACGCGAAGGGGCAATTTTTCGTCCAAAATTCATCACAAAACGCCAATTTGAGGGTAGGAGGCTGAAAAAGGCGTTGCCAGGGCTGCCACAGAATTTAAAAAATGAAATTCCCTGACAATGTCCTGATTTCCCTGACTCATTTTGGTGAAATTCCCTGACGATTGAAAACATGCCAGATGGTTTAAAAAAAACATGATATGAAATAGTTTTCGGACAAAATTTGTTGTTCAAAACGTCAAACCCACTCGAGAAAGGAAATGATTTGACGATTTTTCCCTAACTACTTAAAATTCCCTGACATTTCCCGGTCCTATTCCCTGACAGTAGCAACCCTAGTTGCGTAAATTTCACGAGCACGATTTCGAGAAACTTCCGACTGGATCGAAGTGAACGGCGAACCCCGTCGATGGACGTCATGCCATCGATTCGAGCACAGGGGATGGACGTGGAAAACCCGACGTCGGCGTGGGCCGGGGGGGGGGGACGTTATACCTCCTCGCTTCGCCCACGGCTCGACGTTGCAGGGATGGACGTCAACGGGGCGCCCGATTGCGTCAGCCGGAGCCGGTCCCGGGCGCGCAGGGATGATTGCGTCACCGCGTCTCGTCTTGTCTGGTGTGTGTCCTTCGTTGGTGCAATGCTCGCCGCGTCGCGGTACTCCTCGCTTCCCGAACGTTCGCGAGCTACGAGCAGCTTCGAGCTTTGAACAATGTTGCGCAACGAGAACGAGCCACTTGCGCTTTTCGCTGGAACATGAGTTTTTGGATGCACCTACAGTTTACAAAGCTGATGTCACGCGATCTAATCGAGCCATCAAACCTTCAAGGTCAGGTGCTGTGATTGGCTTATTCGACGACTTGGACCAATCACAGCACGAGACCTTGCTATATTGATGGTTTCATCGTGTGACGAGAGTTCAAGGATCTCAACCGACTGAACACAGACTCATCTTCATAGGTTATCTGTAACTTGGAGGTGCGATTAAAGGGGTTAAGGAACGACGAGGGTTATGGAACCCATAAAACATAATATCGTAAGAGGCTAATTTTTATGAAATTCGAACGAAATTTAGTGATGCATCTCTGGAAATGGATCCTCACTATGGATTACGTGGCGATACAAAAAATACACCTAAATGATGCGAGTTTTGTAAATTATGAGGTAGATTCACGCCCACCTGAAAGTTTGAATAAATCATGAAATTGTTCCTTTAGTATCTTATGAGAGTTAAGACAATGCGAACCCATTTCTGATTGGCTCCCGTACTTCAGGCCTCCAAAGTGTCACAAACGGGAATAAAGATTACATTTCCGCCAATTGCAAAAATTATAAACTGGAATGGACCGGGGAATTGGAGGTACGGAAGGAACAAATGGAATGAGAGCCGAAATAGAGACAGGAATTCGGGAATGCATTGACCAAGGATTACAATTAATAAACGTCCGATTTGTGTAATCTTTATTCCCGTTTGTGACATCCATAAGCTGCCTTGTCTCAACTCTCTCTACAGACAGGATTTTGATAGGACGAGAGTTGTCTTTTCGCGAAGGAGGTTGGATATCGAAATGAGTTTCCTGTGTCACATTCGCGGCGGAATCTAGTTATTGCGGCGGTGGGAGTGCCAGCCGTGCCGAGTGCACGGAGTGGGTTGGAAGGGTTAGGGGGATCGGGTGGGCGACGGCGGCGGGTGGTGGGGTGGCGCTGTTGACGTCAATGGCTACGGCCTCGGCGACGGCAGATTTTGGGGTGTTTGAACTCTCCGTCAAGTTCATCGTGCCAACTCCTCCCATTCCCAATTACCGACTCATTGACGAACAGAAGCCCTGGCTCCTCCTGTCTCCACTCCTCCAGCCGCCAAGCCACGGCTCCCAACGCGGATTATTTACGGATAATATTAAGACCGGAGACAATATGTTTTCGCACTCCCGACTTCTCTATCCGACAGTCAACGATCTGATGATTCGTGACCAAAGAGTCGAAAAATCGGTTTAGCAAGCCTAGTTTGCTTTCCCAAAACTCGCCTTAAACGCACACTGAAAGAAAAATTCCGGCCGTGGAAACCGTACTTACGGCTATATAGGACATACCGTCCGCGTTCCGGGCTCAGGGGCCGAAAGTTCCAGACGCAGCACCCGGTGTAATCGAAGCATCGGCTCCAGCACCCGGAACTTTCGGTCTCTGAACCCGGAATGGACGGTATGTCTATATAGCCCGTAACATTTTTTTCGGTGCAGGGTTCATCCCGAAATTCATGAGAAATTGGTTGGCGAATTTTAGGTTCAACAAGTTGCTCATCAGTCATCGTTTCAGGTAAAGAGCAACGATATAAGGCCTCGATACTGCCGTGATAGCGAAGAGAACAGTAAGTGCAAAAATGAAGTTTTGAGAAAACGGGCTCAGAAGCTTCTGACCGGAAAATTTCATTGAAAGAAGCCTCCGTCCATTTTCAAATTGCCACTAATCGTATGAAAGACTCGTTAGGATGAAAGAATCGAAAGAATCGTTAGGATGATTAAAAATCGACTGATTTTATTACAACTACATAAAGAGGGTATTTTACATTTTCATGCTAGGTGATTGTTAGGCAAGACAGCCGTGAGTATCTTCTGCATGCTTTCGTGGTTGCGTTTTGGACACACAACAAACGCATTTTCGGGTTAAAAATTGGCAGAAGAGGGTGGCACTTTACTTTAAAACACTGTTTTCATTTGCTCTCTGGAGGGATATTGTCACTTACTGCTGTCTTGCCTTAAACAATATAATTTTTTGCGCACTTAGGGCTTTCTCATAAGTCTCGTCTCGATACAATTAAGATTAATTTCGCTGTTTTTGCTATTTCAGAGATTTCATCTGGAGGAGCTTAGACGAATTTTGAAGGAATCTTGATTACGAAAATTTGACACTGACTGCTCTCTTCGCTATCACGGCAGTATAGTGAAGCCGTGAAGCGAAGTCTGTGGAAAGTGCTCGAGCGAACGGCGGCGGCAGACGGGAGATTCGAGGGCAGGAAAAAAGTGCATGTCACCTCTGAGCTTACCGAGTCTAATCAAAACAACACTCGACGATCCATCATGTGCAGACACGATTCGGTTTCCACGCCGCACAGTGGATCGGGTCGACGGAGGAGGTCGGACAAAATTTGGAAACTTAAAAAGCTCATAACTCCGCTAAATCACAACTTTGAGATTTTAAAAGTGGTTCCATCGGTTTCTATGTAAAATTTTCTTCTAAAACCACCCCTTGAAATTTAAAATGTGACGAAATATACATCAAAATTTCCAGTTTTAGTCAAATAATTCATGTCCGATCTCTCTGTTCGACTCGATCCACTGTGCGTCACCGCAGCGCACCGACCAAATCGGCGTAAATAAACAGACGCATAAATTCACTGCTCAATGACACATTTTCGAGCTGGATCGAGTCTGATCTGTGATTCGACGTTGACCTTCATTTCACTGGGTTTCACTAATGCGACAACTTGGAACGAGCCACAGAAACCCCGTCTTACACCCCCCCTCCCCTCATGTGTTGGGGCGGGACGGGGACACCGCACTTAAGGCGAACCCGCGGTTTTAATTGGTCTTAACAAATTGGTAGAGCGGCGGATTAACAATTACCTTCGAGAATGGATAGAGCGGGACTCGATAGTGTCAACAGGCTCAAACGGACACTATCAATTAGGAACCAAAGTGTGTTTTCTAGTAGGAACTTTACGTAAGACACGATGGACACATTAAGCACCCAAATTCAACAATTGATTGGAAAAACAGTGTTTGGCTAGCTATTAAGGCCCAAAGTTGTCACTCCTAGTTAAAATCCGCTTCATAAAACTTAAAAAAGCTATTTTAGGGGATTTTTGGGCCTGCACGATTCATATCGCAGTTCAAGTGACATAAACGGTTCTGGGGAGAGACATTTTGGGAATAAGAGTTTTAGTCTTCGGTAAAAATTGACAGGGACTTAGATGAGAAGAGCTTGTAAAATTGTAATCAGAGAGAGATAGAACCGGGTCGAATTTAAACTTCCCTATTACCAAAAACCAGAGAATACTCGGGTCCATTCAAACATTTAAGTAATTTTGGTAGATACTTTACGATAGGAGACTTTTCCAGTGTGATAATTTGCATTTTTTTGCGTGATGAAATTATTTAACGCCGACACATCAAGGTGCCTGTCTCCAAAGATAGTAAGGAGACTATCATCTCTAGCTCTTAAAAATTTTAGTGGCGACCCTCTGAATGCTACTGCGTGCGATCGCTTGCTTGGACGGAAAATACACCGTAATCGATTCCTAGAAGTCGTGTCCACGAGGTGCACACGTGCCGTCCACCGACATGACGTCACGTCGCGTCGCGTGCATGACGCCACAACCCTGTCCTCTGTGACGTCACGGCGGTAATTGTCGGTAAGTGTGTTTGTTTTATGTCGTTGGCTCGTTTGCACGGAGGTGTTGGATCGTTTAATTGCCGCTCGGCGGAATTAACGTGTTGCGTTGACGTTGGTGGGCCACGCGCGATCCGTCGTTGCGTGACGTCATGCGTCGAGCGTCGCGCCATTGTGCGCCACCGCGTCTCGACGTTATCCAATGATCCTGATCGATAGAAAGCATTGATCGATCAGCGGATTGATTGTTGAATCGCTATCGA
Source organism: Bemisia tabaci (assembly GCF_918797505.1). Taxonomy (NCBI): domain Eukaryota; kingdom Metazoa; phylum Arthropoda; class Insecta; order Hemiptera; family Aleyrodidae; genus Bemisia; species Bemisia tabaci. The sequence goes on along the minus strand of NC_092794.1, from coordinate 63,227,018 downwards.
ATGACCTTGATCGATCGATAACACTGCTAAGATAGGGATTTATCGATCAGATCATTCGATAACTGTTCCACAATCGACGTGCACAGCTGGAGAAATGATTTTGGTCGTGTAAGACGAGCTTTCCTTAAAAGTTGGAAATACTGTTTTTCCTTCATTTAAATGTAGGTTAAACAATCGATTCTTCGTGAGGCAATTTGCCGCAGCTAAACTCGATATTTTACAGGATTGAAATGAAAGAAAAACATTGTTACAAACTTGCAAAATCGCCACTGGAGAAGGATAATAGTACTATTTTGAAAAAGATGCAGCCCGCGATCATTAAATACCTTACATCAAGCCGGAAGTCGGTTAACACCGTTTCAATATTGTGATTCTTACCTGTAAGCAAACAAAACAATACAAAATTGATTAGAATATATTTTGAGCATATTCGTAATTCATTCATGAGATAAATGTGTTCTCATTAAAATCAGGTACTTTACCAATTTGTAAGGCACAGAGTGAAACATTAATCTTGATCTTTGCTAATTTTTGACAAAAAACTAGTTGCGTGTAAGTTCTAATTAATTTCTCAGCGTGCACTCAGAAATTTAGACTGCTATGGCGCGGGATTTCCACGGTGGAAATTCGTCGTTCCCTTTACGTCTGGGAAACGAAGAAAAACGCCCGGGTAAAATAAACGAGACCGCTCAGCCACTCCTGTCATCATGATCACTGCCGGCCGATTATTGAAATTGATAGACAAAGCTATAGACAAAGAAGACAATAAGGGATATGGAGGGATCCTATTGGTGAAAGTGGGTGGTTGCAATGGACAAAGGAGGTAGGTAATAGACTAACTAACGGCAACCGACAAGAGACCCGACAGTTAGTCTATCATTTTCCCTCTTAGTCTGTTAAGACCACCAGTTTCAACCAATGGGATCGCTCCATACTCCGTATGTCTTCTTTGTCTATAGCTTTGTCCATCAATTTCAATAATCGGCCCGCTGGTTGAGCATCCCCCTCCTTCCCTCTTCCCCTCACTTTCCAATTTCGTGAAGGGAACTTTCAATGCGATGACCGCGAACTTGATGCAACATCATTGGCACGGGGCGTGCACCGAGGCGAAGTCGGGATTAACCGTGACCTGTTTAACACGTTGGAAATCTACATACCAACCTCGAGACTCAAGCGTAGCAACTTGTAAGTCAGCTTTCATTCCCTACTCCTTTGCTGTTAGTCGTTAAAATTGCATTGCAGCTACAGAGGGGTCTCGGTTCCCAGTTCCGTTTTACTGAGTAATTTCAGGTCACATCATGGTTAAATTTCGAAAGATTTTTTTGGTAGATAGGCCCTTGATGTCTAATTTCCAGCTTTCATTCCCTACTCCTTTGCTATTAGTCGTTAAAAGCTATTGCATTGCAGCTACAGAGGGTCTCGGTCCCCAGCTCCATTTTACTGGGTAATTTCAGGCCACTACATGGTTAAATTTCGAAAGATTTTTTTGGTAGATAGGTCCTTGATGTTTAATTTCAGAAACCTACTATTTTTTCTGAGTATCAAGGATAACTTTTCGAAAAATCATACGATAGAGGATCAACAAATATTTTTATAAAAGGAAAAAAGAGTGAGAGAGGAAAACATGACGCCCTCAGAAACTGACTCTATTTACCGAACAATGCCAGTCAGTTCGCCACACAGCGCGGCCGGCTACATACCCTTTAGATGATTTTGACTTTTTTTCCTCGTTGAAATACTAACCTCTCAACGACACCCCCCCCCCCCCTTTGTTTTATACCACACACTGCGACAAAAAGATCATTGACACGGGAAGTTTCGCTCTGGCGGCTGCAAGACTTTCCTCATGGAAAGTTAATCTTAGATTGTCTCTCATATTATCCTTAGTCCTTACAGACTAACAATAAGCGTAAAGATTTGCACGACTAAATAGTCATCGACCAACGGTTCAGTCCGAATTTGAATTTTTTTTATTTTCTTCTCCTGGGCACCAACTTCCTGCTATTTTATGACCCTAACTATGACATTCCGCAAAAAAATCCCCGAAGCAGATATAAAGGAATGTGGAACGAGGTAAACTATATTCATATACTCTACATTGTTTCACCGCGCGGATATCACTTCAGTCCAAGGCCTGATACTTTGCGTAGCCAGTAATTTTTATTGGGGGGGGGGGGGGGGAGGAGCATGTCTTGAAGTCACTGTTTATATGAAACAATTTTCAAGTTATCCTGTGTCAACACCTCAGGGTAAATGTAGCGACAAATAATTTGCAGGAGGTCTACTGATACCCTGTCATCGAAATCCTTGCCTTTTCCTTATTTTCACGAAAATTCATTTTTCTGGTGATTCTCGAAAATCCTTGCTTTTTTCCTGATCTCTTCTTTACCTCACGCGCAATTTTTACGGTATTCGGATTGGGAAATTCGAATAGTGGAAGGACAAAGGAATGAACTGTAAAACACGAAGAATCGAACCAAGAACTTGATAATGGATTGCGTTACGAAATTGCATACCCCTAAGGCTATTTTTTAGAGTTAACCACGAGAATATCGATTTGCTGCACCTTTTCATGGAGAATCCGTGCTTTTGCCGTACTTCCGTAGTGACCTTCCGAAATCCGCGCTTTTTCAGTGTACCCCTACTTTTTCCAAACAGTAAGACACCCTGATTGGGTGGGCATATTGCAAGGAGGTGAAGTTTTACGATGCACCAGCATAGTGCCTCGTTTTACAAGGGTTTTCAAACGTGAAGGCGCGGAGAGAGGGAGGATGAATAATAAAGGGGAATAGGGCCTCCACTCCGGGGTCCAGGACCGGACATTCCACGGAGTGCCTTGACTCGAGGTCGGGGCGCGGCGTGGCTGGCATGGTTTCCCGCCAATTCTACCTATCTTTATTGTGTATAGAAGATGCATAGTGTAGGGAGAGGACCGGGCTCCACTTACATTAGATCCCAGGTCATAAGAACCGCTCCTATGCACTTCGCGCCAATAACACAGTCTCGGTATGGGGGTATTCCTTTTTCCGTAGACAGGAAAATCCCACGGAATCCACCCCCCATTACTTCAGTATAATGTGCTCGATATCTCCCATCAAGAGCATGATGTCCATCTTGACCGATGCTTATTCCCAGATTTCGCCTAGACTTTCCCTGATTTTCCTCCGATTTTCCCTGATTTTCAGAGGCTCATTCCATGATAAGAAACCAAAGTAATCTCCCACTCCCCCGAGATTTTCTTATAAAATCGAATTTTTTTCATCTTTCAGCCGATTTTTTGACGCACATTCAAAATATCAAATCCAGAAGTGTTCCCGATGTTTAAATTATCTGGTCAATGAAAGCTCCTCTATGATTATGATGATTTGAAGATTCAAATATGTCATTCAAGAGGTCAAAAGTGGCGGCTCAGGTGCGGTACCATAAACTTTGAATAACAAGAAGTACTTAAAATTTCCATCAAACTTTGAAAACGAAATGTCTCTGAGGGGCCGTCCCTAAATTACGTAGCGCACTTTTTCGACATTTTTAACCATCCCCCCTTGTAACGCTTTTGGGACGTAGGTCCATTAACACGTAATAACAAAATGGCGTAACGCTCTCCTCGCTCCTCATCCCCCCCCCCCCTTGAGCGTTACTTAATTTAAGGGCGGCCCTTAAGGGGTAGAAGAAAATATTCCTGGTTTCTGGAACAGATCCCCTGATTTTTCCTCGAAAGTTTTCTTTTCCTGATGAATCCAGGTTTCCCGGTTCTCGACACCAAGACAAGAGTTTCCCTGGGTTCGGGCGTTTTACTGTCGGTTGTAATAACTATTAACTAGAGTAATCGGATACGGCGCGTCGGCAACTGACACTGGGTTGGCCGCTCATCTCGGCTTGACCCCATTGCCGTTGCCGCCCCCTCACAACGGCATCCGTCTCATCCTCCCCCGTCTTTCCTGGAATTAGACGCTCGGATTTGGAACTTCTTATCTACTTTTCTGGCTCAAAAACGGAGGAATTCTCCTCTCATTTTTAAAAGATTATCAGAGGCTTTGACAAGAAGGAGCGTTTCATACTGCCGACGCCCGACAGCCGACATCGCGGCATCGTTTTTTTTCCTTCCTTCGAGAGCCTCACCCTCCCCATCTGTAATCTCCCGGTGTCTCCTGATCCTGACATCTACTCTCAGTCCAACTTGTCATGGGCAGAGACTACGTTAGTGACTACGTCATTCGACATTCGATCCTCCTCCCCGGAACAAATGGACGTATTTCTATCAAACGGAGCTACGTGCATTATGACGTGAGCCCTGTTATGCACATATTCTTATGGGTCTCCGGGCTCATGCCTTAACGCACATAGTTCCGTTTGACAGAAATACGTCCAAATGAACTATTATGATTCCAATCGTTTCACCGTGCTTAATGAGACCGGCACAATTTGTCGGCGATCCATCAAGTAACGTAACCTCTGAGTCAGTCTGATTATTTTTATTTATTTATCTATTCATTTATTTATTTTTTTAATACATGTAAATAGCCGTCCACAAATGAAGCGGTGTTTTCTAAAAGGTGCAAACTCTGAGAGAAAAAAATCAAGAATCAAGAAAAACTTTATACGAGACGGAAAAGAATTGCATTTAGAATATTTTCAGAATAAGCGCTTCAAATGACGTAAGATGCGTGGGAGAAGAAGTGGACGTCATGCACTTCCTGACATGTCTAATTAAAAAACTAGAGGAGGTGTCGAGGAGACCTACATTAGCGGAAGGCGAAGGGGTAGACATTTATGAACGGCCCTTGAATGCATTGAAGCTTTTACTGCGGTCATTATCAGATAAGACTCCATACAGAATTGTAAAATATGCAATATACAGCGAAACGAAAAATTCAATATCTACGACGGACAAGCGATTCTGTGTATAAGAAAAAATATGAATATTTATGACTAAGTACGACAAACATGCTTCCCCTGCAGAATGCGTCTCAGATGCAGCGTTATAATAGCATCCTATACAGGAAACTCTAGGAGGAAATAATTTTAAATACTGTTCAGGTGACAAAGACACTAGATACATTTTCTTGGAACTCATACATTTTCGCTTAACTCGTCGATAATTGCAATTACTCTGTGCTTCGCGGCAAGGAAAACAAAAACGCGCGTTATTCTCGATGGTTTTGAGTTGTCAGCGCGTAGTGTTGACCTTTCCGCGAAATCGTGAACATTTCAGAGAAAGTGGTTTGTTTGCGCGATGATTACTGAGAACGCTCGGCCATCTTACTTCAACTGCTTCAAACCAAACTTTCGGGGGAAAAACAGCGCAAGTCTGTTACCGGAGGTCCCTGAGTTCCGTACTAATGCTCGTATTCTAGGGCTCATCAGACGATTGACATGATCGGTTATAACATCGACGGATTCAATCGCGCATCTTACGAAGTGCAAGATTCGCTGGGGGTCACGAGTTCTAACGGGTGACTGATAAGAAGACGCTGAAACTCATATTTTCAGCCACGCGCCCCCAATAAAGAGAAGTGCTGCCCACGCGAAATTGCTCATTGCGATCATGAATAACATGTCCACGTTTCAGACCAATGTTTCAACTTCACCGGGCACCATCATGCGCAAAGTGAGCTTAAAAATGAGGCTTTGCCACCAAACGTCTTCATTGGCGGATCCAGCAAATTGGCAACCTTATTTTTTCTCCATTTAAACCTACGGAAATGTATCGATTGCCAGAGGTGCCAAGTGCTTCGACAAGAATCGATGATCTAACATAATGTAGACCAAACATTATAGCGCACCTAACACACTCCCATTTTTCTTTTCTTCCTTTCCCCGAAAAAAAGGGAGAATTTTTTGGTTCCCAGGAGGGCGCAGGTTTCAAACATATCAGATTTTTCCAAGAATTAACAGAACATTTTCCAATGTTATCATTAGCAATACATCGATACTTCTCATAGCATGGACGGACGTCAAAATCAAAATATATAGAGAATTTCTGTGATGACGTCACGAGTAAACATTCATGATCACGTGACCATAGTACGAGATAAGTTTGTTTTCGAAGAAATTATTCAATAATGGCTGCCGATATCGGAGTAAGATCATCGGTTTGTTGATTCGTTGGCTCCTCGTAGAAATGTGTCGAACTACGAATGCGAGTGGATTAAGGACTTCGCTCAGACGCTTAGACGGTGGCGCTGTTTAAAAATCGATCCATTTCCGGTTGGAAGGCCAAACCGACCAATCCTCGGAAAAACAAGAAAGAACCGAGTTCTTGTCATTCCGAGTATTTACTCTTAACAAGGAGCGTGTTGTCGGCGGGAAAGAGAATCTGCAAGGCAGCACATAGTACTGAACCAAGACAGAAAACAAATTCGCGGAACGCACAGTGGGAATTCGTTTAAAAAAAAAAAAAAAAAAAAAAAAAAAAATCCTTGCCTATGCCTCTGAACATCCTGTAGTGCAACTTAACTTGTTTAAATTATAAAAACGCAATAGTGTATTTCCTTCGGAAAATACACTAGAATGCTGAGATTAGTAGTTTAAATTTAGGTATAGACTGTTGATCATAATATAAGGGGCGGATGATAAAAAAAACCTCCCAATTGTGATAGAATCCTTAAGTTGTAATAAATTATAAAAATGCTAAGATTAATAGTTTAAATTTAGGTATAGATTGTTGATCATAAATTAGGGGGAGGATGATCAAAAAACCTCCCAATTGTGATAATCTTAAGTTGTAATATTGCGCGCGGTGTTCCTCACTTCCTCAACGGATAGGAACTAAAATGCCTTCACAACATGAATTTTTCTTGGGACAAATTTCTCAATCCTAAATACAATAAAATATGATCTCATGTCCGGATTCTGTGCGAGTTAATCGTATTAATTCCTTACAATTTGTCATTATCAAGTCATAAATCAAAAGATGATTCATTGAACTTGTGAAATTTCGTTAGCGAGAAACACTTAGACGCTGGTAAATACCACGATAGCGCGCGAATACGACACGCTTAAGGATCTGTTTCATGATCTAGCCACCAAATCAGCCCATTGTGAGCCGGATTCTCCGAGTTCTGCGGCTTGCAAAACACACCGTCCAATTTCGAATTCGGAAGTTAGGTAAACAAGCCTCGCAGAAGGAATGAAAGAAGGGGGGCAGAGAGGTAGACAGAGAGGACGAAAACAGTTTCTTCCTTTTTTCTTTCTTTCCCCAGTTTTATCCGACCGTTTTAGGGGGCGCAACCTACACCTGTCAACGAGACACGCTCGAGAATTAAACTAGACGGAAACACCTTTCTCCCCCTCCCCCGGTCACTTTCCTATCGCCTTTGATTTTTTGTCCGAGATTCTTAAAAATGAGACCCGGAGGGGGTGGGAGAGGGGGCCGAGGCAAAGGCACGCCCGTGGCCTCGATGATTGTCTGGCTATACCTGGAATCCTGAGGGATGAGCGCTTTGCCGCGCCTCGCTCCACCACCCACTACGATCCTGGCTCTGAGAAGGAGAGAGATCTGGAGCGGAGACCACGCGGTACCGGTCCGCTGCCGCGTTCCAGTTTTCTCCGGTCCGAATGAGAAACTATTCTGGATCCCTGGCAGGATTTGCCGCGCCGAAAATCCCCCCCCCCCCCCTCTCTCCGGGGCATTCTGGTTCCTAACTTTCCCGCCTTCAACGTGATGATAGTCGTCGCTTCAATTACTGTAAAGGCGCACGCAGGATATGAACTAATTGAGTGACCAGGTAATAAGTTATTCTATGGTTCCTCTGAAAACAGATGAACTGTTTTGAAATTGATCGTCTCTTCGCGCTTTAAAGAGCGGGAAAATTTAACGGCGTCACATCGCATGACGTAGCCACTGAAGCAGTGTATTCTGTTGTTTTCAAGACGAAGGAACGTAACTACACTCCAAGGTTGCAAAATTGCCTTGAAAATGCAATTTTTAACACGACTTTGACTGCGCGATGACGTGTCGAAATTGCCTCTGAATTACACGTGAGATGGAAAATTCAGAGGAATTTTCGGCTAAAAACTCCGGACAGTTTCGTATTAAAAATGAAATTTGAGTGTGGAATTTTGGGAACGTTGAGCAGTAGTTATGTGCTATCTAGAAAACGACAACCTCGCTGTTTATCTCTTTTACGTGTAACTTAATTTTTTCCTTCAAGAGCAACACAATTTTTCAGACTCCTATGATTCTAAACTCGACAAATCCCGGCCACTTCCGGATCTTATTCGGACTTGGAAATGATCGGCGCCGGCACGAAAACAAATGGCACCAATAAGGAACATAATTAGAACAGCCGTTCGGCTAGTCGACTAAAATTAGATGCTCACAATTCTAATGTAAGCGGCGTTAAATATTTTCATTTAAGGGGGTGCGAGCGGCGACGATAAATCAATCGGGAAGGTGACTTTGAACATCAGCTCCGGGATAAATATTCATACGCCCGGTCCGGTGCTTAAAGGGCAGTCTCGTGAATTCAGGACAAATCGTAGCTCGGCTGATAAAAAGGCGTGGCTACATTTAGGATGAGCCCCAGAAAGCATCGAGTTACATGGGTGGCAGGGTTCATTGCGTGGTGCAGTTAGGTGCTTATGTCAGAAAGATAGTGATACAGTAAACACCGGTCGGGGGCGGCTAGAGCCAGACAGACGCACGCCGATAAATTGCAAGAGCCGTCATTAGTCAATCTCGTGACGGCTTGGAAATTTGAGAGCGAAATCGTCGCATCAGTTCTTCCCCATGGGTCCGAGCGCCAGGTGCCTTCCCGCCATATTCCCTTTCGAACAGGTAAGAGTATAACCGAACAATGAAATTTCACCTCTCCCGATTTCTGTTCTCCGAGGCAAGAAAAAGGCGGCGGCTTCAGCACAGGTAAAAGGAACCCGAGACAGTGGCGCTTGGCGTCAGGCCACCTAGAGCCGTTTGGTTTTCACACCGAGGATCATTACAGTCTATTCATCTGGGTTTTTTTTTCAGAAGGCGGGCGCCTCATTTCTGCTGGATGAAACGTCGCTCGATTCACCCGACGATATGAATGGATCAGGTGTGCGTGCGTCGTGAAATGGTGTTTCGATTAATAAATCCTGCAGTTTACGAAAAATAAAGGAAGCAGTGGGGCACAGTGGATCGAGCCAATGAGAGAGGTCGGACAAACTCTGAAAACTTCATAGGCTTATAACTCAGGTTATACAAAAGTTTGAGGTTCTGGAAGTGGTTCCATTGGTTTCCTCATGAAATTTGCTTTAAAAAGCATCTCTGAAGATTCAGAATGGGGCAAAATAAGCATCGAAATGTTCAGTTTTAGTTGAAAATTTCATGTCCAACCTTTCTAATTGACTCGACCCCCTGTGTGACGTGGCGATATTTGATCAGAATCGATAAACAGGGTGTTCGCAACGAACACCTCAATAATCGATTTTTTTCGTGGCTTCAAAGGGGGAAATATTAATAATCGACCATTCACGCCTCTTGTGAATAATACCTCGTTGTTTTTCGCATATCTACGGGTGAAACTCGATTATCAGGCCCGATTCTGCAGCGCATGCAACTCATCGAAACGTGGCACAAACAGTCGATCGAACTTCGGCAGGATGAGGCTTCAAGCCACGTTGGAAGAGGAGGAAAAACCAAATCGGGCAAGAACAAAAACAAACTTCAGACTCGGGGGGGGGGGGGGGGGGGGGGTGTATTCCACCGTTGCGTTGGCGCGAACACTCGAACAGCTCACCACTCGTCGGCTAAACGATCGTCGATGATCCCCGTCGACTCATCGGGCGAGAACCGATGCGTCATCGGTGGGTTTCTGCAAGATCACTGTTGCCGACGAACGAGGAGGCATCGGAGGCAGCCGTTCTTTATTTTGGAGCGAGCGGCCCGGAATTCGAAAACATGTTTGCGCAGTGGAAAAAATCGACCCGGGGGAAATCAAAAATAACAACTTCCGATTGAAATTCCGCTGTTGCGGTGATCAAGCATCTAAACATCTGAATGAGCCGCTGAATCAGATTCAGAAAATAAGTTGTCCACTCTAGACTGCCATGCTGAGGAAGACCACCGAATGAACATTAGAGAGCTGCCAAATTGCATCCAATGACTTGTTTATTTTCGAGGAGAGTTATGAATATTTCCTCTTGATATTTTCAAATGATGTAGATCTAATTACGAAGAAAATTCTCCGAAAAATTGAAGAACGGAGAATATTCACAATTTTTCCTGAAAATTCGTATTTGATCAAAGGAAATTAGGCAACTGACGGAGGTTCATACGGCGTTCTTCCTTGGCACGACACACAGTGGATAGAGTCAATGAGAGAGGTCGGACATGAAAGTTTTTACCAAAACTGCAAATTTTGAAGTTTATTTCGTCACATTTTAAATTACAATGAGTGCTAGTTGAAAATTTGACGAAGAAACCTGTGGGACCACTTTCAGAACCTAAAAGTTTTGCATAAACGGTGTTTTAAATGTTTAGAGTTACCAAATTTTGTCCGACCTCTCCATTGACTCGATCCACCGTGCGGCAGTAGAGACCGACGACCCCCATTTTAAGGGTATGAACTTGGCGTCTCGAGGCAGGAACACCCTCTTATCACTGATGGACAAAACCAGTGCGTGGAAGTGGACATGGTATCCTAAAAGGCGGTTGGCACGTCTAGACTGGGCGTCTGCATCCGCACCGCGGGGCGTCGCGGCGTGCCCACGCATTTGACGAGATGCACCGCCGTTTCCTATCGCGGGCGGCGCTCCCGCCTCAAAAACGCGGTCAACACCTCGCCAAGGCGCCACACCGCAAGCGCCGCCGCCGCGACATCATTTCGTCCGAGCGGAAAATAACTCGCCCCCGCACTTCGCCCGCACACATGCGTCATCGTTAACCCTGTCTCCGGCTAAGCCCTAGCCCTGGGCACGCAAGTGTGGATCCGTGATTCTATGGCCCTCGAGAGACCATCAAGTACAGAGGAAAAATCGAATTGAACGTCGTCAGGGTGTCTACTAAAACAGGCTGGCCAAAAATCAGTACTTTTCCATACATTCCCGAAAAAATTATTGATTTTTCAGTACCTCCATTTGACGAAATTCGAAAAATTTCAAAAGTTTGAATTTAACTCTCAAATTGCGACAAAAAAGAAAAATTCCGGACCTTCTAGCGGAATTTCCGCACTTTTTCAGTACTTCCGGACCGCCCTTAAAAAATCAGTACTATTTCCGGACTTTCCGGTAAGTCCGGACTTGTAGACACCCTGGTCACAACAGGGCAGTTTCTGAATCAGTTGTTGCTATAAAGCCGTGCTAAGGAGGAACTCTGTATAAACCTTCAGACTTTGCCAAATCTCCTTTGATACAACACGAATTTTCTAAGAAATTCAGGAATATTTTAATCATATTTTTCAGACGTTTTAACTACTCACTGGGGAAAATCAACGTTCGAAGGTTTCATACGGTGTTCTTTCTTATGGCTTTTATGGAAGAGAAAATTGTAAATCCCAATGTAAAAGTTTCTCGCCATCGCCAAAAGTTTAGTGTGGTTGTACCATAGCACATTCTAAGTTGTAGACGTTGTTTGCACCATAGAGACATTTACGAGACCAGCTCTGAAATGTCTCTTAAATCATACTTCAGTGGCTTCTCGCAATTCTACGAAACTTATTCCATTGAGAGCGCGACTAAAAGAGGTCTCAGCATTATGATGTTATTTTTAAAAAATCATGTAAAAAAAACAAATGCATTTAAAACTTAAAACCAAGTAAACTTATCCAGCGCCACGGCGATAAGATTGCGGTTTTAGAGGCCACGTTTTGGACAACGGACGTAAATTTTACTTGATAAGGTCTCACGATTTCTCTGGTTCTCACACCGGTTCGCGGTCGCGGCGTTATGTTATGTTGTCTGGCCGTTTCTCCGACGGAGTCTTTTCCTTAAGCCACGGTTTCACCGAGAGCGCGCGACGCGCACTAAGGACAGTCGCACGACCCATTCCCGGGTGATGTGGAGGAGTGGCGATTTTGCAATTTAGCAACATTGTTATTCCTCCGTTTAAACCTAAGAAAATATCGATTTTAGCGAGACAAGCTGCTTCACCGAGAATCGATTGTTTAACATACATTTAGATGGGGGAAAAATAGCGTTGCCGACTTTTACAAATTGCCACTGACCGGGAGGCTTTCTTAAATAATTGCACTCGATCGCGCTGCGCTTCGCACCGCTCGCGACTTGTGGGAACGTACCTTTACGCCGTCCATCGAGAGAGCAGTGCCGCACAGTGGGACACGTCCCACATGAGATTTCTAACTAAAACTGCAAATTAGCGTGTGTATTCTGTCAAATTCTATTCATTGTAAGTACGGAGCGTCCATCCAGAGGAAAATTTTGCGAGAAAACCAGTGAGACCATTTTAAAACATCTACGCTTCGTAATACCAAAGATATTAACTCTTCAAGTTGCCACAAAATGTCCGCCTTCTTTATTGACTCGTTCTACTGTGCCCCGTCGGGTAAAAAACAAACCAACGCCAGCCGAAGAAAGACCGAAAGAGAAAGTATTCTCGGAGAGAAGGATGGAAAAGAGATAGAAGCCGATGCATGACTAACCCGACATATCCAGTAATCCAACGACGCAACTTACTGAGATTTGAGTCCATCGGATGGCATGCACTGGCGCAACGAAAACTACTGTAAACAAACGGCGGGGCGAGGAGGAAACGATAACTGCAACCGATGCGACGTAATTACATCAGCGCTTACCTACAGCATAGTGGACCAACTGCGCTGCAAGACCAGCCACGACGCGGTATGAAACCCGGGCAATGCAGCGGGCATCTAATTACGATCGATCCTTTCTTCGCGTTAATCTCTTCGTGGTGTCCGGTCGGCCATAGAAAATCGAAAGTTAATACCATGCAGTGTTAGCATGTCTGCAAAGCCAAAAATAGCCGGCGCAGTACCGCGAGGAACTCAAAACGAGTGGGAAAACGGTGAGAAGGAACGGGAAAACGGTGGGAACGAGGTGAGAAGGGACGGCTCTACGTATCGCAGGATTAAGTTTTCATGGTCGGCGCGTACAGAAAAGCAGACAAATATTCCCAAGTCCGGATCCGTGACATTACAAAGCGAAGCACTTCTCAGGAGCTGGGTTACCGAATTGGAAGGAACAAAAAGGTGAAATTGGGAAACATCATGATAAAATAAAAAGAAAAGAAAATAATTCAGAGAAATTCTCTTTTCCTTAAAAAAAAGTACTCACAGCGACCTAGGACAAACCCCCCCCCCCCCCCCCCCACGCGTCCTTCTTAGAGTGTAACGTATTTTATGAACACTATAGGAAAAAAGTCTCTTGGATCCAGAGCCCACTCTTTAAAAATTTGACAAGAAAAATATGTTCGATTTAATCAAATTTTTGCTAGAATCAAAAAGACATCCGCTTAAATTCAGAGGCTCAGTTCTCGATTCAAGCGAAAATCCGATGGAATCAAGAGTATTTTCTCTTGTCAAATGTTGTAAGAGTTCGGACTCGAGATCCAAGAGACTTTTCTCCCAGTGAGTGGCTCCTATAATAGTGGTATGTCAAGCAATATATCCTCATTAATGTCAGGATGAATACGAAAAAAACCATAGACCGATAAAGTGATTACTTCATGCGATATGTCTCCGTTACATTGTGTCGCTCTCCAAAAGCGCGGCAAACCGATGAATATCAAAACAGTTTATTTGCTCCAAAGTGAACGGATCGAAAACATCGCACATCGAATGACGTAGTCACCGTATCAGTCCATATTGACACTGTCGAACTCACGGTTCAAAATTCCCGGAACGGAAGCTGCGGGATAGGTAAATTCAATTTATTTAGGGCGAAAATAAATTGTGACGCGAAACACTAGACCAGCCTGAGAGCAAACACGGGGCTTGCCGCTCACTCGAGACTCGAGATAGGAAACAGAACTTGCATTCATGCAACATGAACGGAGGTTGAACAATCATCGTGGAAACGTAAACAAGCATGAGACGTTCTCTCGCGCATCTTCCTAGCATTGCGTCATCGCGCAACCGTCGGAATAATCCCTCTCACTCACATCTCGGGGGTTTCGTTCCCAGCAAATCGTAAATCAGAACCAGCTGTTAGGTAAACTGAACTTCGAACAAGGACAGCGGGCTGATTATTGAAATTGATGGACAAAGCTATACACAAAGAAGACATAAGGAGTATAAAGCGATCAGAACCGCTGTTAGGTCAACTGAGATTGAAACATAGACAGCGACAGCGGACTGATTATTGAAATTAATAAACAAAGCTATAGACAAAGAAAACATTAGGATTAAGAAGCGACACCATTGGTTGAGATGGGTAGTTCTTATAGACTAGGGGAAAACATGATGGACTAACTAAAGGGTCTATCGTGGGTTGTCTTTAGTTAGTATATTACCTACACCTATTGTCCATTGCAGCCACCCGCTTACACCAATAGGATCCCTCCATATCCTTTCTGTCTACAGCTTTGTCTACCAATTTCAAGAATCAGCCCACAAGAAATACGGAAGCGGGACTGGGAAAGACCGTTCTTAGCGTGGTGAGGGGTAGGGAGTAGTGTCCGGAAATTCACCGAGCGACCACTCAATGGCGATTGGACGAATCATATGGGATAATTTGGTCCAAATGAACTTGAATCTGTCTTGTTTTTACTTGACCCTTGTGCGTAGCTATCTTTTCTTTTCAAATCCAGTTTCAAGTCAAGATGTGGCATTTCCATTGACACGTGCTTGAAACGGCTAGAAAAAGTTGGTACCCGCGAGAAAACTTGAGAAAAAACGCTGATTGAGCGACTTTTGGCATTGGGCGGTGATAACGACGAATTGGGGTCGCGTGAGAGCGATAGAGGTAGGTGACCCGTGTATCGAACCGAAGGTCGCTTACAATTAGGCGTAGAAAGCAATGTTTACATGACGTAATCACGGGAACAGTCCACAGAGGGTTGGAGCTCCCACAGGTCAATGGAAACAACTAGAGTGAGACTATGATTGCTGCATGGGCAAATGGGTCAGTGGTAGGAAGTTGCGCCTATTTCAGTTAAAATATACTACGGCCCGTCTATATACACTGGAAAAAAGTAGCTTGGATCTACAGTCCAAACTCTTAAAACATTGACAAGAAAAAATATTCTTGATTCAATAGGATTTCTGCTTGAATTAAAAGGAAATCCGCTTAAATCAAGAGGCTCGGCTCTTAGATTCAAGAAAATTTAGAAAGAGAATCTGACGTCATTCGCGGACCGTCTCGGATATTTAAACCGCGGAAATCCTTCGGAGATTCCTCAGTTTCTTTAACAATATTTCCAACTGCGAACCAAAACAACCATCATCGCCGCACGGCGTGGTGCGTCAGCACAAAAAAGGAAATATGTGGCAATCGATGGCCAGCACTCTAATTGGACGCATTTCTATCAAACGGAACTATGTGCATTATGACGTGAGCCCTGTTATGCATATATTCCCATGAGTCTTAGGGCTCACGATTTAATGCGCATAGTTCCGTTTGGTAGAAATACGTCCAATTGCAACTCGGATGAGATGATGAAACACCCGAGCACCGAGTGAACCGATGAACCTCGAAACCGAAACCGGAGGTCATCCGGACACATTCTGCATGCCTAATGCACAATGTAGGATAATTTTTTCGCGAATATTGGCTCGGTTTTTCCTCATTATTTCGGACATATTCCGAATGTATCTCGTTCGCGGGCCGCTCTTGCATAAACGCTCCGAGTTGCGTAACCGGGATGTGGGAAATCGCAAGCGGGCAGTTCTTTCGCTACGAGAAGGGGGCGGGTTTGTTGAGGGTTACATAAAGGCATCGGACCAGTGCTTAAGGTTAATCTTCAGCTGTAGTTCCGAAAAAAATCCACCACGTCGCGCTGCTAAAATCCGACTCCGAAATCAGTGATTATTTAAATATCACAATAGGTATCTTAAATTCTAAGACTCATAAGTTCTAGCAGCATACGTCTGGAATCCTTAGAAACAAACGCGAGCTTTGAAAGTCTAATAATAAAAGCTGTAAATTGATCCCAGTTTCTCTTACGGGATATCTGTAAGTGCGAGAGAGACAGCTCACGGTGGGAGAGAGATATCTGCCAACTGCTGAGAGCGATCAAGCGCGATTGGTTGCATCAAGGTCATCATGCTTAACCCTACTTTTTTCTGGGATCAAATTGCAGAGCTTCAGAAATGACTTTTCACGTTGTTTTTAGGGTCAATAGGAAGAAGAATGTTATGGCTAGAACTTATAACTCTTCGATTTAAACAGAAATTCCTTCAACTTTTATAAAAGCTCAAGGACTCACGTGGAGCTGTACGGACTCTAAAACACAGCGGTGGCGCCCCCTGCGCGGAGAAATTTCTTACTTCACGCAGCTGTAGATAAACCTTGTAAAAATACCTTCAATTCCGAAATTGACATTGGCGATTTGTTTTTTATCAGTTTGGAATGTCCTCTTGCAGTTATGTAACGTTGAAAAGGAGTTTGCTTGTTGTATCTTCGTCGTTGGTGGTTTGTTAAGGGATACAAGGTTGATCCAAATAGTCGCTCGCCACCTATATAACTCCCTAGTTTTCTTGCCCGTTCACAGGGTGGTTTCTTCGAAATTTGGGGGCTCCCATTAATCGTTTCCTTTGACTTTAGAGCGCTCCCAAATTTCAAGGTTCTAACTTAATTGGTTCCAATGTAACAGGATAGATGCCTTATAATTTTAATGATTAAGAGTCCAGACTCTTAAGACATTTTACAAGAAAAAATACTTTTGATTCAATCGGATTTTTGCTTGAATCAAAAGGAAATCCGTTGACATTAAGAAACTTGGCTCTCGATCCAAGCAAAAATCCGATTGAATCATGAGTATTATGTCTTGTCAAAATTTGAAGAGTCTGGGCTCTAGATCCTGGAGACTTTTGTACCTATTCCAGTGTAAGGATTTCTTTTCCCAGGAAAATTTTGAGCGTCACGTTTCTTGAAATTGAGGAACGCAGTGTTTATACTGGAGGAACAAAATTTCAATTAAGGTTCCTCGGGCAAATTCCCAGACCTCTTCAAGTTTTCCTCAACCTTCCAAGAGCTTGTCACGAGCTCCTGTAGAGAGGACAGCGTGCCAATACTGCCGTGCTAAGGAAGAACGCCGTACGAACATTCGAGAGTTGCCATATTTCCCTTGATAAGGCATGTAATTTTTGACGATCATTCATGCACATTTTCCTTTGAAATTTACAGATATTTTAGATTAAATTGCGTACGAAATCGTCTGAAAATTTTGGAAAAAAATATCCACAATTTTCCGTGCAAATTCAGTGTTTATCGAAGTAAATTTGGCAACATCTGATGGCTCATACGGCGTTCTTCCTTAGCACGACAAAATAGCGGGCCTCCCTCTCCCGCGGAGATTACCCGGCTACCGAGTAGACAGTTAGACACATCCTCGGTCCAGCGTGATGGCAAAATCCCCGAGAGAAATCAGGATGGCGAGCTTTGATAACGGGGACGCCGGGAACGTCGGGGGAGGGAGTCCGCGACCGCTGCATCCTTTCCAGCCGGAACTGATCAATGATGAAGGAATTCCAGGCATCCGCTGTGTGGCTGCCCCCTCCCGCCGCCGCCGCCGCGCCCCCGTGGGGCCGGGCCCCCTGGAGCCGGGGCGACGCGCGAGGCGTCTGTCGACCCACGCCCAAGACGCCGCCGCCGTCACCATCCACGTCACTCGGTTCGCGCAACCCGACATCGTAAAATCCACCTTTGCCAAATTCCTCCGTTCCGCTCCTCCGCGATCGAGGTCAAGGCTTGAGGGATATTTCAACTTCGGGCAAGATACTACTCTGCCGTGCTGAGCAAAAACGCCGTATGAACCTTCAGGCGTTGCCAAATTTCTCTCCATACAATACGAATTTTTAGGAAAATATGCGAATATTTTTCCTCCAAATTTTCGGACAATTTTGTACGCAATTTAATTTAAATTAACTGAAAATTTCAAGGGAAAATATGCATAACATTCCTCAAAAATACAAATTTTACCTGGGGACATTTGGCAACTTTCGAATGTTCATACGGCGTTTTTCCTTAGCACCGAAAAGTACTTCTTCGTATAGGGAGAGTATGAACACGTCGACATATGGAAGTGATAGGGCCCAAAAGGGCAGTCAATCTTCCAACGCGAAAAATGTCGCAGTCAATCTTCAGATTCCAATACCAAACCAAGATGGCCAAGAATGTTCAGAAATGAGCGTTCTGCGCAAAAATGAATGAATATGTGTAAAAAGTAAGTCGAACACATCCTTCATCCGTCCATGCTTTATGCTATAGCCTCCCAAGCTAGTTCAGTAAGGATCTAGGGCTAGGGTCTTCCAGACGATACCGAAGAAAAGAATTAAAAACAGGTGAAAGGGTTGGAAGGAGCAGACAGGTAACCTTCAGGAGAAACGTGCAGAAAACCAAAACCGGTTGATTTTCATTTCAAACGTTAATTTTGAAAACCTAAATCGCCCTCCAGATACACACGCAGGAAATGTTTTATTTAAGAGCAGGCAGGTGGGCGGTAGGCCAGGTTGAGAGGTGTCACATGAAACAATAGACACCATTAATCCTGATTTTCCCGCGGACACTTTCCCGAACATTTATCAGCATTTTCCGCCGTTATCCGACAAGCGTGGAATCGGCTAACAGCTGCTCCACGTAGGCGAGAGAGGAGAGACACCTAATCCAGGAATCCTGTCGTCGCATTCTCAGAATTTGTTTGCCAAGAGTCAGCTCGCTGCCGACCGATTGTGCTGGCCTCTGGCGGCGGCGAGGGCGACCGCGAACCGCGGTTTAGGAAAATTGCTCAAAATCCTCCGAACGAGAAATCAGTAATCACACTCGCACATCGTGTACCGAGCAATCGCACACTAATCAGCGCTCATAAACTTGCAAATTACCCAGATCACCTATTTCCAGTCGAGTGTCGCGCTTTGCGATGAATCGATTAATCTGCCATTTGAACTGATCGAGAAGGATCGATTCACCTATTTCCAGTCTGCTGCGGGCCGATTATTGAAACTGATAGACAAAGCAATAGACAAAGACGACAAAAGGGATTTGGAGGGATCCTATTGGTGGAAACGGGTGGTTGCAATGGACAAAGGAGGTAGGTAATAGACTAACTAACGGCAACCCACGAGAGACCCGACAGTTAGTCTATCATTTTCCCCCTTAGTCTATGAGAACCAACTATGTCAACCAGTAGGATCGCTCCATACTCCCTATGTCATCTTTGTCTATCGCTTTGTCTATCAGTTTCAATAATCGCCCCGCAGGTGTCGTGCTTTGCGATGAATCGATTAATCTGCCATTTGAACTAATGGAGAAGTATCGATTATCAGACCGTTCTCAATGAGACCTTGATGATCGATTCTTTACCATAGCTTCAAATGAGAATAGATACATCGATAGTTATTAATTCACGCTTCGCCACTGCCTATTTAGCACGTTACCTATACAGATACACATACACACATACATATTAATTTCGGCATATTCATGCAGGCATCGCATTAAGGGTATTAAGGAAAAATTGGTTATCAGAAGTGTTTCAATGAAGCCCAATATACCGAAATAGGTCCTCATCCACTCAAGTCTAAATGCAAAAAATGCGCATCTCAATCCGTTGTTCCCCAACGGATCGATTGTTGAATGGTTATGCGAATAACCTGAATCGATAGATTGCATTGCTAATATAGGAATTCATCGATCACGGTCATTCGATAACGATTCAACGATCGATGCACAGATGAGAAAACATAATCGAATTTTAAAGTCGTAAAATTGACTTGAACGATTGCATTCGTTACAGAACTATACTGAGCAACTCATGCCCGAAGCGTAGTTTTTGCGTGTGTACGGAAGAAAATTTAGCGAAATTTTCTTTCAAAGTAATATAATGTAGGCACAATTTATGAGAATGAATAAATTAGGGATTTTCTTACCATGGGATACATGGCAGACGTATAAAAGATCAACATTTACCTGGAACAGAACAAAAGGAAATTGTCAGTACAACAGTAAGTACGAATACACATAGAACGGATTGAAAAAAGAGGGCAAATAGGATTGTTTGGGGTGTAGCCTCCCTGAGAGTAAACGTTTCCACATGCATAATATTGTCTGGAGACTGTTTTTTGGTCTCTAGCTACTATATACAAAATAGTGAATGATGGGTGTTTAACCCGTATATACAGTTTCTACTGTCACTGAGATGGAAACAATGTACAATGATGATCATGCAATACATATTCAAGACTTACAATTAATCTCGGTTGGTTTTCCGAGAAATGATTAAATTTGAATGAAACATGATTTTGAGTCGAATGTCGCTTCAAAATTATTACGAGAGACAGTTCGCAAACCGTCTTTACTAGCTCTTTCCCGAGATTTCCAAGTTACTGAGAATTAAGAATACAGAATACTGATGGAAAAGCTAATCCTTCATAGGTAACACGAATTTAATAATATCGTGAAGTTGATGAGCTATCCTAAAAATATGAACCACACTGGAAAACATGTTTTTATCCTTGTTTGCGAAGCATATCTATTTCGGTAAAGCAGTAAACAAGGTAAAAACATATACTGCTTCCCGAACAGGATGCCAGGACAGTGCTAGGTTGGCGCCTAACATTATGTTGGAAAATCATGAAAGGCTTAATGTGGTAAGTTCTCGCTAATTTCAACAACTTTTACTCGCAATTTACAATCCACGGTAAAAAAAAAAAGATCGGCAGAATTACATAGAACGCCACAGTAAAATTACGCCGATAATCAGTGCCGACCATGCAAATTCGCGGTAAAACTGTATTCTCAGTGAATTTACAGTATTCGGAGAAAAAAATCGTTGAAATTACCGTGCACGCGTTGAAATTACCACGGATTCGCAGTAACTGAAAACAACTGCGGAGCGTCAAACCTGAGTAGGGCGCCATCAGATACTACTAAAAATCTAGCGACATAACTTGTTTATAAAGAGCATCTAATGGCCCGGGAGACTCATTCGTTGAATACTTGGTAGGTCCGCAGAATTCCCGATACCAACGCAAAGTTGGTGATAATAAAAATAAAAAAATCGGTGAAATTACCGGGAACACAATTTACAAAACTACCGTGTGCGTATTCCCGGTGATGGATAACGACTGAATTCCCAGTAATTGAACCAAATTCGTACGATTATAAATGTTTTTCATCTCCATTCCGTGGCGCCGCGGGGTGCTAAGAGCACATGACATTATTTCCTACGAATTTGTACAGGGTCGCCATTGAGTTTAAAAAATGAAATTTCCTCTAATTTCCATAACTTCTCCGATCAATTAATAAAGTTCCTACAATTTTAAATGTTTTTACCTCGATTCCATAGCGCCGCGCCGCGCTAAAGAGCACATGACATGATTTCCCACGAAAATTATCCAAGGTTGCCACAAAACTTTAAAAAATGAAATTCCTCGAAATTTCTTTAACTTCTTCCATCAATTTTGAGAATTCTCTGACATTCGAGAGCAGGTGAGATGTCAAAGAGGACATGCAAATAGACATTTCCAGAACCGAACACGCGACATTCATTCCTCAAAACGTCGGAAACATACTGGAAAACAAAGGAAGATGATTCCACACTATTTGATTTTGTAAATTCATCTGACATTTCCCGGGAAATTCACGGTAACTGAACGAAGTTCCCACGATTTTGCACGTTTTTTATCTGGATTTTGCGGCGTCGCGTTGCGCCGAGAGCATGCAAGGAGCGTTTTTCCGGGATATATTTCATTCCGGGAAGCAGTGAGTCGGGCGACTTTTCCAGGTGCGCCGCACCGCGCCGGGGCTTTCCCACAAAGGCGGGAACCCCGACGGAGGATGATGACGGAGGACAGCGGACTCCCGGGAGGGGGGGCGGACTCCTGGGAGGGGGGATGGGAGGATTCGCGAGTCCGTGACGGGTGGCGCGGCGAGGACTAGGACGAGGCCGCTGTCGGGCAGGTAAGCCGGTAAGCAGGGTCGGCATGACAGTGACACACATAAACGTAATTTCTTCTACCTTGTCCCACACCAAAGTGTCGTAAGAGTCAAACTAGGTCGCATACCGCTGCTCGCTGCTTTACACAACTCAGCTTCGACGACGCCGTACCGCGCCGCGACGCCCAACTGCATCCCCGCCCCGCTTCGTGCTCATGCTAACCACAACAGTATTCTTTCGTTTCCAACGCGAGTCGATACTACCGTGCTAAGGAAAAATGCCGTATTTACATTCGGGAATTTCCAAATTTCCGCGTATAAAACATATTTTCTTGAGGAGAGTTATGGATATCTTCTCCTAAAATTTTCGGAATTTAGATCTAATTACAAAGAAAGATTTCCCTGAAGAAGTTCCCTGAGATTCCCCGTTTTTCCCGGACTGCGACAACCCTGGTGGTAGCCAGCCTTTGATTTTATTATCGACTGCAATTGTCAGAGTTGAAAGTACTAACTCCTTTTAAGGTACTCTTTTTATTAGGAGGTTGAGAAGATCTGTCTAAACATTGATGCACAAGATTGGAAGTTCAAGGCGATATTAACATGTGAAACCTCGTTTCCTACATACATCCTAGAGTGTCCACTCTCCATTAAAAGGTACTCTATTTACCAAGGGTATCAGACGGACCGACAGGTTGCGCTCTGGTGCCGAGGGAGCGTCGCATCGCATCAATGCCAATTCGTGTAGCGGCTGAATTAGCCCGCGCGAGCAGAAGGCGACGTATCCGAAAGAAAGGTGGCGCTTGGCGACGCGAAAGTTGGCGTTGTCCCGAGACGAATATCGGCGGCGGCGGCGGCGGCGGTCGGTTGGTCTTTCAAGAGGCGCCGCGCCCGACACCGCCGTGTGTGCGTCGCGTCGCGCTGGGCGCCGCAGCGACAGGTCGGACACAACCTCTTGAAAGGGACCGACGCCGACGCGACGCCGCCGCCGACGGTAAACCTGAGACGACTGCCCTGCTGCCCAGACAGGTCGAGAACAAGTCTCCCAACTTTTGAACCCCTTCGTACGACACACGACGCCGAAAGAGGTAAGGCCTTGAGTGTCTATGATGGGAGTCTCTCATGGGTTGATCAGTTTCTTTACGCGGGGGACTCGGACACGTGTTAACAAACCCCTTCAAGAGGTATTTGAAATACTGAGAAATACATTAATAGACAGAAAAATGGTGAATATTGGGGGGGGGGGGGGAGATATTTTGTATCCGATTAATCAACGATTTCGACACACTAAAATCGGCTGCACATTATAAATAGTACTTTTTTAGCGCAGGATTTTCGAGGGTTTTTTTCGGCGAGAACACTCCTACATGCTTCATTTGAAGCATGACATTTCAATTTTCCCTAAGTAATCCACCTGATGCAATGTTGCCACAGAATTTAGAAAATTAAATTCCCTGACACTTTCCTGATTTCCCTGACACGTTTTGGTGGAATTCCCTGACACTTGAAGATATGACGGATGGTTAAGAAGGCATAATTGAAGATAGTTTTCAGGCAAAATTTGTTCTTCAATACCTCAAAACCATTCTAGAAAGCATGTGAGGGTGATTTAAAAAATTTTCCCTGACATTTTCTCCCTGATTTCCCTGACTGTGGCAACCCTGCTAATGGTACCAATTTAATATAAGTACACCGATCGTCTACCCAGCATGCATTGTACAAAGCTAAAGATCTACTAACCAAGCACCTGACAGCGCTTACCAGATTTTGTATTTCCACTCTTTAGATGGTCATCATGATCGTGCCGGAATGGGCGCGTCTCAATTTTCCCAAATCGAAAGAAAAGCCACCGCGTGGAGAGGAGGCAACGTCACTTGGCTGGAGCAGACGCAGGCACACTCGAATAAAATCCAGTGACGTGCACACAGAAACGACGCTTGTCGGCGTCGCGACACGACCTATTTGCGAAGCGCGGTGAACAGCGCCATAACTTCCTTTACGGCCATTCAAAATAATCGGGTTTCAATTTGCTGCACCCGAGACAAAAACTGCTGTGACCTACTTCCCGCCGACGCCCTCCCCCCTGCCCCTCGGCCGCGACCGCGCCTTGGAGCCCCCCCCCCCTCCCTGCCACGCTATGCGCCGCACATTGGTTCCAGAGCCCGATCTAGGCGGCATTAATTAGAATATCACCCTTACCAGCGTGCAACATATGCTTATATGTGTTTTTTGGGTCGCTGATCACGAATTTAAAGTCAATTTGACCCTATCGTTAACCATAATATGGTAAATATGCGTAAAATAGCAAATTCGCACTCAACACGGGATTAATAATTTGACAACGTGGCTCTGTGCTTGAACTATGATAATCTTGACAAATTTAATGATTATGGTCATCAAGAGCGATCTACTATTTTACTAATATTTAGACCCTGATGGTTATTTTTGTTGAAGAAGGGGGGGGGGGGTGTTGTTACATTGAATAACTTCACGAAGCATCCAGTCAGCATGATCTGTTTTTGGAATCTACTTCTGGTTGCAGTTTCAGAAATGGCAGTATAAAAATTCAATAAAAGGGTGTCGCCCCTATCAAACCATTTTGACCAGTGAGCAGGAAAAAATTCACGAAACTGCAATGCCTGTTGATTTTTTAATTCCAGAGCAACCTTAAATTTAAAATGTTGTAATATATTTTTTTCGCTTCAAATGGCAAAAGATATTTGTCTCTGTGCAGGGACTACTACCTAGGATTACTTAGTACTAACTAGAAATGGCCACTTGAGACCCGGCAAAGTACCTAGTTGTTTTGGGCCGTTTTGGTAGTAGTAGATCATTTTTAACACGAAAAATTTTGATCTCCTCAGAGTTTTGCACGTCCATGGAAATGATATTTTTGGGTAATTCTTTGGAAAACCGATTAAATAAACTTCCCTTTGGATGAATATCATAAGAGAAATAGTTTTTTGACATTGCCTGAGAGGTCGAACGATATCACCCACCCGTAACGTCCCACATCCAGTACTCATGAGGGCTGAGCAGGCGACCTTTAAAAGGCTGTATTTCACAAATAGGCAAAAACTGGCAAAAGATATTTGTCTCTACATCATGCCTAGGATTAGTACTAACTAGAAATGACCGCTTGAGACCCGGCAAAGGCCGGCAAAGTAGTTGTTTTTGGCCGTTTTAGTAGTATTAGATCATTTTTAACACGAAAAATTTTGATCTCCTCAGAGTGTTGCACGCCCATGGAAGTGATATTTTTGTGTAATTCTTTGGAAAACCGATTGAATAAACTTCCTTCTGAATGAATATCATGGAAAGAAGTAGTTTTTTGACATTGCCTGAGTGGTCGAACGATATCGCCCACCCGTAACGTCCCACATACAGTACTCATGAGGGCTGAGCGGGCGACCTTTAAAAGGCTGTATTTCACAAATAGGCAAAAACTGGCAAAAGATATTTATATCTACATCATGCCTAGGATTAGTACTAACTAGAAATGACCGCTTGAGACCCGGCAAAGGCCGGCAAAGTAGTTGTTTTTTGGCCGTTTTAGTAGTATTAGATCATTTTTAACACGAAAAATTTTGATCTCCTCAGAGTTTTGCACGCCCATGGAAGTGATATTTTTGTGTAATTCTTTGGAAAACCGATTGAATAAACTTCCTTCTGAATGAATATCATGGAAAGAAGTAGTTTTTTGACATTGCCTGAGTGGTCGAACGATATCGCCCACCCGTAACGTCCCACATACAGTACTCATGAGGGCTGAGCGGGCGACCTTTAAAAGGCTGTATTTCACAAATAGGCAAAAACTGGCAAAAGATATTTATATCTACATCATGCCTAGGATTAGTACTAACTAGAAATGACCGCTTGAGACCCGGCAAAGGCCGGCAAAGTAGTTGTTTTTGGCCGTTTTAGTAGTATTAGATCATTTTTAACACGAAAAATTTTGATCTCCTCAGAGTTTTGCACGCCCATGGAAGTGATATTTTTGTGTAATTCTTTGAAAAACCGATTGAATAAACTTCCTTCTGAATGAATATCATGGAAAGAAGTAGTTTTTTGACATTGCCTGAGTGGTCGAACGATATCGCCCACCCGTAACGTCCCACATACAGTACTCATGAGGGCTGAGCGGGCGACCTTTAAAAGGCTGTATTTCACAAATAGGCAAAAACTGGCAAAAGATATTTATATCTACATCATGCCTAGGATTAGTACTAACTAGAAATGGCCGCTTGAGACCCGGCAAAGGCCGGCAAAGTAGTTGTTTTTGGCCGTTTTAGTAGTATTAGATCATTTTTAACACGAAAAATTTTGATCTCCTCAGAGTTTTGCACGCCCGTGGAAGTGATATTTTTGTGTAATTCTTTGGAAAACCGATTGAATAAACTTCCTTCTGAATGAATATCATGGAAAGAAGTAGTTTTTTGACATTGCCTGAGAGGTCGAACGATATCGCCCACCCGTAACGTCCCACATACAGTACTCATGAGGGCTGAGCGGGCGACCTTTAAAAGGCTGTATTTCACAAATAGGCAAAAACTGGCAAAAGATATTTATATCTACATCATGCCTAGGATTAGTACTAACTAGAAATGGCCGCTTGAGACCCGGCAAAGGCCGGCAAAGTAGTTGTTTTCAGCCATTTATATGGAAAATTACGCGAAATTAACGTAAAATAGCGCTATGTCTAATGGTTTATCTAGAGCCATAGACTTAATCTAAAGTTATGATTTAAACATCGTAAACCTTCAAATTCACTTGAATATTAGGATTCTACCTTCAAAACCTTGTTTCTTTGCCCAAAATGGCAACAAACCTCTATTAGGAACATCACTCGAATGAGATAAATGAGGAAATGGATACAGCCGCAGAGAGAACGGCCTGCGCGCTCACCTTTAGGAGCTTATCATTTCCTTATCACTCATCCAATCATCATGATATTTGGCCGAAATACCCTCCAGAGTATGTAGTGTCGACCAGTTGTACTATTTTTCAATTTTTCCAAAAGTCATTTTTTCGAATTAATGCCGCCTAGATCGGGGCTCTGGAACCATGTGCGCCGCGCCAGCCCGAATGCACTCGCCCCCCCCCCCCCCCCCCCTCCAGAACGCCACCCAATTTAACTGTGACGTAAAACCGTCATGACGCAAACTAGTTCCTCGCGCCTCGGCAGCGCGCGGCGATGCCTGAATTAGGACAAATCGAAGCACCGTTGCGCTGCGGAGGGTTTTCGCATGACGTCATGCACTTGCAAGGATCGAAGGAGGACCGCCAAGTTCACTGCAAAGCTCGGACTTTCTAGAATCAGGTGCACTCTCGTTTTAGGTTGGGCTGGGTTCCTCAGCTAATTCAGAGGGATAGTCTACACGGAGAAAAATGATTGATGAGGATGACAATGTCAAACATGGTTGTACGGCTTATGATGCGTGTAAATAAAAAAGCTGTTATCGCAGTAAGGCTGCAATATGAGAGACACACAGCCAAAAGTCATTATTACAATGTCCAATTTGTTGACAAAAAGAACGTTGCATCAACAGGAGAAATGCCGATCGTCACAATGTGGCATTGTTATTCTCACGCACAGTTTGAATGTCCCGCGCTATCTTCATTTCAACAATGCCAGCTCTGTTGCCGCGCACGATGCTTTTGATCGAATTCACTTTTTAAGGAGTGTGATTGCAATGATGTAAGATATTCATACCGCAGCAAAGTGATGTTTGTTTCTCTGACATAACAACACTGAATTTCCTACATGCGATGTGATCATTTCTATATTACCTCTTGTTAACTGAACATCATGACAGTCAAATTTAAGAGTTTAATGAAATTCACATTAAAGAGTGGAATTCACACAGCGTATACAATTTTTTATAAGTACTGCAGTCAGTATGCCAAGTTATTTATGGTGTACCTCTTATAAAATTGTCAGCTTTCATAGGGCGGGGTAGAAAGAGGGAGAGAGAGATAAGCTAAAAAGAAAACCCAAGGGTTGGATTTTTTGTCCCTCCATATGTCTCGCAGAAATTTTGCTCTGCTATCAGTGTAAGCACTCATTTTGTCATGGGGGATGAAATGTTTTCTTAGAAGTTGAGTGAAGGTAGGAATTTAAGTCCCATTTTGTCAATTGCCCTGGTTGGGCTTGCAAATGTGTCATAGACCTAATAAAAGAAAGGAAAATTATTTAGTAAGGTAAAAAAAAATTCAAAAAATAAAACAAAACAAAAATAAACTGAAAGATAAGCTGATGACAAAATAAAAAAATAAATATAACAGCAAAATAAAATAATAAATTAAACTTTTAAAAAAATAAATAAAAGAATGAAAAAGACAAAAAATAAAAAAAAACAAGAGAATTACAATTAAACAATCGAAATAAATAAAATAATGAAATAAAACAAAAAATAAAATAATATAATTAATTTTAAAATTAAATAATAATAGAATAGAAACATTAAAACCACAAATAGAAATAAATATGTACGATAGTAAAATGCTGTCGGTGAAAACTGTCCAAAAATTGCGTTCAACTTAACGATCCGTTCAAACAGACGCTATACACAGGTTTTTCATCCCACCGAAACAGGTTCCTTCGTTGCTCAGTCGGTAAAGGGTTAGGCTAGTGTTAGGTAGGTCGCAGGTTCGATCCCCGGTTAAGGCAGGAAAATTTCTATCAACAAAATGCCAAAGGAAAGCATCCGCACGTTTCGTATATTTAATTTTTTACGATTTTGGTAGTTGTTCTCGCGAGTAATCATTTTAAAGGGCTCTTTTGCATGTTCCGCCACTCATACTCCCGGGATACAGCCACAGAGAGCGAAAAACACAAAAATGCCGCATTGTGGGCCACGCAGCAAGCGCACGGTGCGCTTCACCACAGCGGGGCCATGCATTCAACAATGCTACAAAGTTACCTCCACAACTTAACACGCACCTTCGAAATTACAATGCTGACATTGTGCGGTACGACGTGGGCAATGTTGGGCCTGTGGGTGACAATGTAACATTGTTGAACGGAGCGGAATCACTGTCGTCAGCATCATTCATTTCTCTCCGTGATACATCCTTCGATAAAGTTGGTTTTTTGTGACTGTTTCCTAGCTTGTTCCTTCTCTCATTCCGGCTGTTCCCCGTCGTTTTCTCGTTCTCGTCGTATTATACCTCTATAATAATGTATACGGTAAATTGGACCGTCTACGTTAAACGCCGGGCTGGTCTATCAGCTAATGAGAAAGAAGCTACAGGGTACGGCGCGGCGCCTACTGAACCAGGCTGACCAAAAATCAGTACTTTTTCAGTACATTCCCAAAAATTCAGTCCCTCCGATGGACGAAATTTGAAAAATTTGAATTCCTCGTTCAAATTGCGACAAAAATGACAGCAAATAAGAAAAATTCCTGACCCTCTTGCAGAATTTCCGCACTTTTTCAGTGCTTCCGGACCGCCCTAAAAAAGTCAATGCTATTTCTGGACTTTTAGACACCCTGCGGGAAGGCGTAGACAATACTTCAAGCAGTACATGACCCAATTGTGCAACGATCCTCGTGGGACCTGCGACAACGTAAAGGTGTTTATTCCTCCACTGGCCACTGCCACCTACTGCATGAATCTCTATGCATGATCCGACGCTTGCACCGACGTGAACCCGGCTTGAAGGAGCATCACCACCGAGCCCGTGACATGTGACCAACGAGGCGGTGAACGTGAAGACGATTCAAAAATTACGGCTGCGGATTAAACCCTCAGACAAGAGAGAAAGGGGGCAAAAAGCGATAATGAGGCAACAAAATTCTTCACACGGATAATCTTCAGACACACTCGACGGCGAGTATTATAAATGCTATTGAGGGTACTCTACAATTTATCAATATCACGAAAGAAAATTAGTCGGACGGAAGCGGGCTCTCGAGAGGTGAACTGCCGTGCTAAGGAAAAACGCCGTATGAGCCTTCAGGCGTTGCCAAATTTCCCTTGATAAAACACGAAGTTCCTGGTAAACTTATGAATATTTTCCTTCCAATTTTTCAGATAATTTTCTTCGAAATTTCACCTAAAGTCCCTGTAAATTTCAAAGAAAAATATCCATAACTTTCCGCAAAAATTAACCTTATATCGGGGGAAATTTGGCAACTCTCGCATGTTCATACGGCGTTCTTCCTTAGCACGGCAGTGAAGCCTCAGACACTATTACCTAAGAGGACCCGATCATTGGCTCACGGCCGGGCGGGGCGGTGGGACGATACATATATCTCTCCCGTTATAGACGGCCGATTAGAAAATCACAGCGAAAACAAGCGGTTCTCACGTGTAACCGATGTTTGTTTCGCTGCTCTCTCGAGTGTTTTTCGTGTTAAAATTTTATCACAACAGAAAAACAAACGGGCGCTCTAAATTTAGCCAGTCTCGCTCGGTGCTGAATAAAATCCGCAGACGAGAAACGCCGTCTGTCTACCCGCCCAACAGCTTGTCCGGTCCACCTCCGCTGTCCTGCCGTGCTAAGGAAGAACGCCGTATGATCCTTCAGGCGTTGGCAAATTCCCTTCGACAAACCACGCGTTTTCAGGAAAATTTGTGAATATTTTTTCGCAAATTATAAGGAGGATTTTGTTTGAGATTGTTTCTAAAAAGTTCGAAAATTTCAAGGAGAAATATGCATAACTTACTTCAAAATACATGTTTTATTAGGGGAAATCTGGCAGCTCTCGAATGTTCATACGGTGTTCTTTCTTAGCACGGCAGTGTGGATGTGGCACATAACGTTGCCCCTCTACAGTAAAGGCGTATCTCAATTTCCACGTGAGCCCTGTTTCACATGTAAATCCATGCTTTCTGAGGCTCATGCGAAAGTATAGATACGCCCTTGCACCAGAAAAGCGATGAAAATCAACCCTGAAGAGGTTGTTTTGATGCACCGATGGCTTGGGAGTGGTTTGTCATTATCAGAGACATTATTTTCTTGAGACCCCCGCCCTAAGAATCTAAGCAAAGTAATTGGGAGGGACGAAAGTTAAGTTCAAAGGTCAACGCTACAGATGATCGATGAGCAGCCTGTTGAGCATAAAATTCGCCGAATGATGACAGGTGAGAGTCGAGGTGAGCACTTGGCTCCGCGAACTTTTCCAAATTATGGCCTGGATAGACGGTCAAAGTCCGAACAGATTCGCATCCAACTGAGAGAAAAAGTGTCAGGAGTCCGCATTCCTGGAGTTGTTACTTCGCATTGCCATCAAATGAAAACTTTGCAGAAATAACAGCGGCCTTTAGGTTGCATTTGCGAAACCACTAATTGCTCAACTCTTTCGTGAATCTGAACGTTGATTTTCGAAATCGACAATTCATTGGGGGAGAATACCAGGACGAGATCTCTGAGAATAAATTATCCCTGATCGGATTCCTTGATCCAGAAATGTATGCTATTGTCTCTGGACTAGATCCGGAATGAAAAACACAAGATGGGTGGGCGGTATGTAAGGGGGGCGGGGGTTCGCTGTGTGCGTGTCTGGGTATGCCATTGAAAGATCCGGGGGGAGAGGGGGGTGTCGAAGGGTGTTCGATCACCGGCTTCATGAGCACAGACGCAGACGTGGCGAATAATTATGCAATTATGATGTTGTTTTTCAGACTTGGGACTCTGGGAGTGGCGCCTGGGGCCGGTGCGGCATAATCTCTGTCGGCCCAGACTCTCGGTACCGCTAACCACGCCTCTCCGACCCGTCCCCCGCTTTCTTCCCGAGCGAACCCTACTTCAATCACAGCTGTGCAAAAAATCGAGGATACTTGCCGGTGGTCCCCCTGAGACAAAGGCACAGAGTAGGAGACAGACTTTCCCCTGTTACGGCAA
This sequence comes from Bemisia tabaci, assembly GCF_918797505.1. Taxonomy (NCBI): domain Eukaryota; kingdom Metazoa; phylum Arthropoda; class Insecta; order Hemiptera; family Aleyrodidae; genus Bemisia; species Bemisia tabaci. The sequence continues at coordinate 63,195,181 of NC_092794.1, read as the reverse complement.
TGATGGGAACTTGTACTTTCGCGGACGACATTCTCAACACACATCTTGCTGTCTCGACGGTTGTTTTGCAACGTGTTGAGCAGTGGCTATGGAAAACTTAGTTACTGGACAACAACCGAGAAAATCACTCAGGGCTTCACATTCGGCCCGAAATTAAAACGTTTGTCGGCAAGCTAATGGAGGGTTGTATACCTGTGATCCTTCGTTTTTAAATGTCTTTCATTCGGGGTGTGTGTGGGTGGGGGGAGGGGGTGTTAATTATCTAAAATATTGTAACGACCGTCTCGAAGTCCTCTTAAAGCTACCGATAGGCAAAAATTTGCATATTTTACCCAAGATATCTCTGCAGGATACTTCATCGAAAAGAGCATGGGTAATTGCGTCAATTTGAATCAAAACCAATAACGTGCCCTCTCCCAATGCTGAGAAAGTATATTAATTGCTACTTACTCCTGTCTAGAGTTAGAGGAGTTCTGGAGACTGAGTTAGTGGCTACACCATTCGATACATCGGTTTGATATGATGAGAATCTGATCGGCTGGCTCGTTGAAATTTTGCAGCGGTGTATTTTACAGTTTTTTTTTGTCTCTCTACCGGATTGCCTTCGCAGAGTCCGATGCCGTCGATGGTAACAGCTCTCGGCTATATTTTCATTATAATTCGACTAATTTCACTTGCTTATCATGTGGTTGAATAGAAGCGTATTATATTCTTGAGTTGTGTCTAGTGTTTTTTTTTTTATTTTGGGAAATCCTGATTTCGCCAGATTTTATAATTGAACCAAATCCTGATTTTTCGCCGAGAAAAATTAAAATTTCTGCATAAGCGTATGCGAAAGCAATCCGATCGGACGACGACTTTTCTCAAATCCTGATTTTACGACCGATCTTTCCTCAAATCCTGATGAAATCGGGATTAAATCCTGTCAAAAAACTCGAGTCAATCCAATCGGAAGCGGAAAAATGGGTCAATGAAACACGCGGATTCGAGATTGAGGTTATGTTTTTGTTTACACTGAAACCATTTAAGGCGAATCGATCTGCGTCGTCACCGACTCGATCTCCAACGGCATAACCTCGCTCATCGCGGCAACAGAGTCTACCTAGGACAGCGTGAAAACAAACAAGCTTAGGCATAGCATGGCGCTCAATTAGGCATCGCTCGTTGTTGCTTAAATTGAACGTTTGACATTCCCCCATTCTCACTCTGTGCAGCCGAGTCGCCTTGCCTGAGGTCACCAATCCAGGCGCACAAACAACCTGAAGACAAGGCCGCGATGTGACTCAAATCTTCCGGCAGCCGCAACCGAGAGATTTCACGCCGCCGCATTGCGTCACAGAGGCAGATCCAGCAAGTTGGCAACACTGTTTTCTCTCCATTACAATCTATGAAGAAGAATCGATTCTAGTAGGAGCAGCCGGCTCCTCCAAAATTCGATTCTTTACCATAGGTCTAAATGGAGAGAAGACAATGATGCCAACTTACTATGAATCCGCCTTTTCCGCCGACAGGGTTCCTACTAGAATAGGCTGGCCAAAAATTAGGATTTTTATAGTACTTCTTCAGTGCATTCCTAAGAATTACAGTACCTCCTCCTTAGAAAAATTCAGTACTTTTTCAGTACATCCATTCGACGAGATTCGAAAAATTTCAAAAATTTGAATTTCTCGCTCAAATTGGGGTAGAGATGACAAAAAAAATGAAAAAATTCCAGACTGCCCTTGCAAAATCAGTACTATTTCCGGACTTTTCGGACCTATAGACACCCTGGCCAAGGTATAGTTATAGGCTCTACGCATACATGATGTTCGTTGTGGGCAAAAGTATTTCCGGAATAAAAAGGGCATAAATAAGATGAACTTATCGAGGGCCCGCGTAATTGGCATTCGAAGCTGCTGGGATAAGAAGAAACAACGGATAGAAACTCAAAACCTACTGAAAATGACATCGAAACTTACGACGAGGCATTTTGCACGTGGGGTGTTGATCCAGATGGGGCGCTTATTAGGGGAGCCATCGGGAAGGATGGGTCATGGAACTGGCGAAATGGAAGGACCCGAATCGCGGAAGGTGAGAGGACAAGAGAGGGACATTAAACGGGGGGCGAGCAACGCGCTTTCAGAGAGCAACAAACAACGCGTCCACAGTTGCCAAATCAAATCTTGAGGACAAAATATCTTGTGAAAAAGTGGGTACCCAGAAAAATCGAGAGGTGTGATTCAAGGCGAGTAGAAACTAAAAGCGCAGCTTTAGAATAAAGCTGACCCAACAATTTTTCCCTAACATTTTCGTCATTTTCCTTGACTTGTAAAAATTCCCTTACATTTCTCGGTATTCCCTAACTATAGTAACCCTGTTACATTGCTTAGATTGATAAAGCAGGGTCTCTGAAATATAATTTCTCTTTGACCATCGTATTTTACAGAAATCATCATAACATATTTGGGCGGAAACCAACAAACTAGGTAAATAATGTAAACCGAGCTAGTGGTCCATTTAAAGTTCCTTTCTCTCAGAAGAAATATTCAAGAATCGGCCGAACATTTTGAAACACCGCGACGGAGGTCTCCCAATTCCACCGTCGATATATTGATTCCTTGGGCACGCGCTACTATGTGATTAACTCTGAGCAGGGGCAGACAGAGGCAACGAGCTTACCGAACTACGAATACGGCGCACAGTGGATCGAGTCAATCAGCGAGGTCGAACATGAAATTTTAGTCTTAAAATGCGAATTTTAATGTTTGTTTCGCCACATTTTAGATTATGGGGAAGGTTTCAGGAAGAAAATTTAACGAGGAAACCAATGAAACCACTTTAGAACCTCAAAATTTCGTAAAAACGGAATTATTAAGCGTTCCAAATTCCGCCTGACCTCTCCTATTGACTGGACCCACTGTGCGGCGCGGCGGACCAGGCACATGGCAAGACAGGTGTGCCGACAGGAAATCGAAATTCATGGTCGTAGCTCACAGATGCGAGACCCCCGGGGGAGGGGGGAGCGCAACGGCTGGAGGGGCACCGGGGGGGGGGGGGGGGGGCGAAGATTCATTTGGAAGATGGTCACCTGCGCGGCGCTCCGGGAGCAGGTGACTCAGATTGCGGCACAGGAGCCAGGTACGTAAACGGTGGATCGGAATTTAGAGGACGGTGTGAACAACACTCGCTTTCGCTCGGCATTACGACTTACGAGCGCCGTGGACTAGTCTGCCGTGCTAAGGAAAAACGCCGTACAAGCCATCAGACGTTGCCAAATTTCTTTCGATAAAATTCGGATTTACTGGAAAAATTTGAAATATCTTGCCCCAAAAATTTCACGCAATTTCGATCTCGATTCAATCTGAAGAGTCTGAAAATAACAAGGTAAAATACGCATAAATTTCGTTAAAATTAAAAGTTTTGTCGAAGAAAATTTAGCAACTCTCGAATGTTCATACGGTGTTCTTCCTTCGCACGACAGTATTCTGCCGTACTAAGGAAAAACGTCGTATGAGCCATCAGGCTTTGCCAAATTGCCTCCTACAAATCACGAATTTTCGGAGGCGTTTAAGAAGATGTCTCCTCCGATTTATCACAGTTTTTTGTTCGTAATTAGATTTACAAAGTCTAAAAATTTCACGTAAAAATATTCGAACCTTTCCTGAAAAATACATGTTTTCTGAGAGGAAATTTGGCGACACTCGAATGTTCATACGACATTCTTCCTTAGCCCAGCAGTATTACTACCGAGAAGAATGCTCGGATTCCGACGTAGAAAGTCTGCGACTTTGTAGCAGAAAATTTGCGTGACTGCGGTAGAGTGAAGGAGGCCTCTCACTTTCGGCAAATTTTGGATCGAAAAGTCCCCCGGCAAACCGTGACAGGCAGTGAAAGTCTCCACAATTTTTCGAAGGGTAACTTGTAAGAATGTACTGATAGTGACTGGATTCTCGAATGGAGATCTGACGTATACGCAAATTGTAAAATTAAGGGTGAATCTCCGATTTTCCCTATGCCAGGGTGTCTACTAAAACAGGCTGGCCAAAAATCAGTACTTTTACAGTACTTTTTCAGTACATTCCCAAGAAATTCAGTACCTACTCAACAGAAAAAAATCAGTGCTTTTTCAGTACCTTCAACTAATGAAAATCGAAAAATTTGAATTTCTCGCTCAAATTGCGACAAAAATGAAAAACACTCCGGACTTTTTTGCGAAATTTTCAAACTTCATCAGTACTTCCGCACACCCTCGAAAAATCAGTGCAAGTTCTGGACTTTCCAGAAATTACGGACTTTCTTGCAAAATTTCCGCACTTTTTTTGTACTTCCGGACCGCCTTTTAAAAATCAGCACTAGTTCCGAACTTTCCGGAAATTACGGACTTGTAGACACCCTGCTACGCGCTCGTTGTGGTTATTGTGTCATGTTTCCCAAGAGACAACCCTTATTTTCCTCTATTGAAAGCTTGCAACCGATCAGTTACAGCCAAGATCTATCTCTGGGAGCTTGAAATCCGACCAATCGGCGGTCACAATTCGGTATTACGTCCGACGAAAAGCTCGCGCGGAATACACAATGCGAGATGGTGCCGGATGCACAAAGCATTCTTCCGCTGTTGCGCCCGCGGTCCGTGGCGTGGATTCAACTCGTAATATCTAATTAGCGCTGTTTGTGAGAGTTCCCAGCGGAAACAAACAACGCAGTAGCTAAGAGCGAAATAGTAAACAGTCCCGGCCGGGTCCAATCGCATGCTCCGAGCGTATGACAGCATGTGCATTTGCCCAATTGAACGGCGACTTGGCGCATGTTATGTTTTCTCAATCTTTTATAACTAGTGATTCATGTCGGAAAAAGCTCCGACCGCTCTTGAATGACTTCCAGAACTCGGGTTCCATTAAAATATACAGGAAGAAATCGATTCTTGGCCACCTAAAATCGATATTTTTAATGGATTTAAATTGAGAGGAACTGAGTTGCCAACTTTTAAAATCGCCACTGTCCCTGTCACTAGGGTTCGAAGATGTGAACTCAGACGACTGAGTAAGAACCAAACAGCGTATCTCTTGAGAGAAAATTGTGCTCATATGAGCTTTTTCCCTTTGTGTTGAGATTTTCAGCTTTATGCTGATTTTTAATGCACGTTGGCTAAAAAACTCTAACTTACTGAGTAAGTACATTTATACCGAAATGAATTCATTCCGAATCCAAATAAGTGTCGGATTCACCTCGTGAGATTGCGACCGCGCGATTCCATTTATACTTCGTGGCTACAAAGTAGGCACACGGGACACGATCCGTTATTATGAGCCAATAAATCTGGCAGCCAAGCAAAAGGGGCTAATTTCAATAAGTGAAAGAAAACAACGGCTTACCTACCTCCAAAATTGTCTTTACGGTGGAGTTTAAACCTTTGCAATAACCTAACAGGAGATAACGAAAACAATTTTCTCAGCGCCGGATAGACGCAGGAGGCTCAAAAATTGTCACGCGCGCACTATAAATATTTAGAAAACGAAACATGATCATGGATCCTAACCTTGGATATTGTTAAAATGGCGGCGAGCTCATTGGCTTAAAAGAGGCGCTGTTAGTGGTGACGTCACTGTGAGGCTTGTCGCAACGCTACAAGTGTCCAATTCCTCAGTAGGCATGATTCCTCAGTAACGACGATGATCCAAAAATTAAAAAATAAAAAATTCAGTAACATTCTTATAGTGCGATTACAACTCACAGAAATTATCACCTCCCCTCATGGTGCCTATTATCAAAAAAAAAGGCTTGAAAACGGTAGAAAATTATTATTAAAATTAATTTAAATTCGACTTTACTTTTAATTCATGTTTTTGTATAATGGAACCAAAAGCGCAAATATTCCCCGAAAAATTCGACAAAAATATAAAAATTTAACTAGGATTTCTAGCTATAAGTCCTCAATCATAAGAAAAATTGTGAGCGGAAATTTCCAGCGTCACTAATAATAATACAAGTGCGACGAACTCCAGCTGACTCCAAAGAAAAATCTGACGAGGAAAGTAAGCCACGGTATTTACGGACAGCGTTGACATTCGATGGCGAATTTCCCTGTTAACCTGGACACGGTGACATGGATCAAAATTATCCAACAATTTGGCAACGCTTCCCACGGCGGCGTGCGACCGATGCCATCGGATCGTGCGATAAAATTCACACTTTCGCACGGTTTTATTTTAAGAGTTGGCAACGTCAACTTCCGCGTAAGTTCGGCGTGGCGCATTCGTTTAAATATGTGTCGGCGTCGTCATATCGCACCCTGGTCCAACTCCAGGGTCCGTGAGAAAGCGGACACAAGGAAGCCGAAGCTTACCCAATCGCCACAAACCGCACAAAGGAACGAATCTTAGAGAGAATTCGGACGAAAAAATTTCCACTAAAACTAAAACCTACATTTTCCGATTTCCTACCTTTCCTAGACTATTTCCGCTTTTCCCTGGCTCTACAATTTTCCGTTTCGCTAAATGCACTGAAAAAAATGATATAACGCGCTATACGAAACTGGTGTGGTAGGTACCCGTTTGAGGTGCTGTACGGAGCTGCCTAGTGGCGGCCACCAATTCGAATGGCGCGCCTCACAAATCGAATTGGCGCGCGCCACAAAACTCGTTTGGTACCGCGGTGCTACGCGCCGCCTCGCGGAATGTTTATGAATCTCTCTCAATCAGCCAGGCGGAACAAATACTAACATTCTCTGATCTCATTTCATAATGGAGATACGTGATTTTACACTTTGGCTAATAGAATATACGTCACATTTTTGAAGAAAAGATACAGTTTAAGATGCTTGAATAGCAGATACTCACCTTCAGGCTTCACAATTTGAAAAATCCAGTAGTAATATCTGACAGCAGTTGGGTACAAAGAATTTCAATGTAGGTAGATCCATAACGATGATAATTTCTGTGAACTGATTTTTTAGTAAAATGTCCAGTAGACTGACACATTTACTTTAAGAATCAGATTTCAAGAAAGGTAATGGTCTAAAAAAACCTATGTTCATGAGCACGGTGGATATGAAGGATGAATAAGGAAAACATAAGAATCACTGATTTTGAGTAATGCTAACTCTAACTCACAAGAGAAAAGCTGTCAACCTGATGTTTTACACTAGCCATTTAGCAATCATTGATCAAGAACTTTCGAGTAATAGGAAATCACAAAAATCACCGGGTACAGAATAGAAGCTGGTTGTAAGCGATTACTTGGAGCGTTAAAGTAGGTAATGAATATTGATAAGGTAACCATGTAAAATGTTCCTCAGGGGCACAAGATGGTGAGTAAGGGTGGTATTTTTCATCATTCAATCTAAAGCCAAGACCGACAGTTTCTATTTACAAATTAACGATTAATAGAGAGAGGAATAAGTATCCTTATTAGCCTTGAAACTGTTTAGCGCAGTCGCTCAGTGAAATCCCAAATCTTAGAAGAAAAGCGTTTAAAGAATTTCTCCGGTTGAGCACATATTTTGGTGCATTGATGTATCTCTCTGTAGTTCTAAGCACAAAACATTGAATTTTCATGGGTATAAGAGAGTTTTAGATGAAATAGGAAAATTATCAAGTAAATCATGGTACCCAGGCAATCTAGCGTATCATGCATCCATCAACATCTTGCCCTGGTATTTAACATTCTCAGAGGTGGACATGGGAAAAGCGAAGTAAAATTTCGTTTGAAAAGATTATAAAATAAAAACTTCTAGACAACTAGGAAATGGAAAAAGCACAAAGTAATCTTACTTTGAAAACAAACAATCAAAGAGATTAAGGTCTTGGTCGACATTGTGGGCAAGTGCACTTAGGAGCTAGAGTAGCTCCAAAACTTCACGGCATCACAAAACCAATTAGGTTCGAACATGTTCAAGATAAATATATCCTTGATTGTAATTATATTTAACGAATAAACATGCTAAAAACTACCGATATTATGTATTGTGAGGGATCTGAGTGATATGAACTTGGTAATGGCCGGAACTTCGGTTTGGTACGATCGCGGTTTTCCACACATAAGACACGATGTAAGGAAAAGTAATGTAACAAACTGTTGAATACTAGAGTAAACATGAGATAGGGTGAAATTAGAATTAAATGTTTAAAGTCAAAGAGATACAAGAAAGAATATTGGCATGTTTTGATGACGAAGACACTGATAACAATCCAGACCAACAACAACCTGCCTTACTTACTGTTCATAGCAAAAACATCAATTATTAAAGATAGCAGCACTATCAACCCAAGAAGCGGGAAAAGAGAATAATCATTTAAATTAAAGCGGGGACTTTTAAATTGACGCACCCGAAAAAGGGTCCGAAACCTTTGTAGTTGATACCTCAACGCAACGCGGCCATTTTTGTAACAGCTCGGAATGATTTGCCGTGGATGATGGTGTAAACGAGATGAATCGTGCCGCTTACCAAACTTGTTTGGTGCGCGGCATAAACCAGTGCGTGACGTCAGTTTCTAACTAAAAAATTCTGGTACGCCGCACTAGATTCTCGTTCTGCGCATCAAACTCTTTTTTCAGTGTGCTGCCCGCGGATTTTCCTAACTTTTTTTACACGGAGAAAAAAACTTCGTGCGTGGGACTTGAAGTTGAGGTCATATGGATTTGTGAAGTTTTCGGATCACGTACCTAAAGACTTGAGGTCTAGCTGCCGAAGTTCGGGTCAGATATTTGAAGTATTTCGATTTGTACAGAAGGGTTCTGGTCACACATCTGAAGTCTTCCGGTACAGACCGAAGTGCCTCGATGTCTGACCCGAACTTCGGCAACTCGACCCCAAGTTTTCTGATGTGTGATTAGAAAACTTCAGAGATCCATATGACCTCAACTTCGAGTCCCATGCACGAAGCTTTTTTCTCCGTGTACAAATTCCCTGGACACCATGGGTTCTATCCTATCATCTCACCATGGGTAAAATATCGCAGTAAATACGACGTTACCAGCGGTTTTCTCTGAAGTCTACTGCCAAGCTCAAACGCGACTCCTTACGTCAAGGCTGGAACGGAGGCCGATTTCTCGAAGACCCATTGAGGCCGGACTCATCCCATGCGACTCGATACTTTCATCTCGGCGTAATCCTTTGCGGCGGAGAATGAGCCACCGTCGCGTCGCGTCGTCGCGACGCTGACTCGGAGAAACTGAGAAAGTGGCTGGAATTTAAGATCCACGTTTGCCAGGCGCCCATCGCCATTGCCCTCATTGTTCAACCGGGCGTTGCCGCATCTCCTGCATTTTTCACTCAAATCCCGATTACCGAGCTTGAGGATAGCTCTATCTCTATTTGGTAATTGGCAACGGTGCAACCTCCGAGAGGAGCTTCAGATAATCCCCTTTCCTTTCATTGAGAGCTTTATATCACAGAGAAAAGAATTCGCGCTATGCTTGATATGTAATTTTTACGTTAAGAAGCACGATAAGGCTTCAGTTTAAGGTTTTACCACCACTTGGATACGACTTGGTTGAAATTTCTTCATTTTTGAAGACGATTGATGATTAGGGATAAAAATCGTTTAAAATTGTAGAATTTTAACCGTGAAGGTTCGAAAAAATCGGTTAAAATTCTACAATTTTAACCGTGAAGGTTCGAGGTACCTAGCTATAAAAATACAGCCATTGAAGTGGAAGGTGCTGAATCATAAAGACGGAAGTTTTGAGGTGTACACTTAGGCGCAACTTTCAAAATTATTTACATTTTATTTTCGTTTAATGTGAAAAAATAATAGCTTTGGGGTCCATAAAACGCAATTTTACTTTTGGACCCTCCATCTCTTCTCCGAAACGAGGACAGGTGCTTTAAAGAGGGAAAAAGTAAAAAAAGAACGAACAAATCACTCTGGACTCTTTTCAGGAGAAATTCATCTCCGAAGTTTCCTCTTTTCCAACCGCCATGCCTTACGCAAGGCACTGCTTGGCCACCCTCTCTCCCCGTAAAACACCTCTCGACCCCTTCTTCTGCTCTTTAGGTGCCTATCGTAATTTAGTAACGGCCCCTGACTCACTGCAGAGTAACACTTCATCAAAAATTATGTTCGCGGTATACTTTCACGAAAATTCCCGTTAAAACCGCAAATTTTCCTCCCTGTTGTAACCGGTGCATCCGACGCCCCCGCTGCAAGGTTGAGATATTACGAAAGCCCCACCCTCACCTCGGACGGGGGTTGGTGGGCTCCGGGGGCGGGGGAGGGGGCGCAAAGAGGAAGAGGGCGCAAGAGTCAATTGATTTTACGGAAACTGGGACACGTGGATGTAGAGTCACTGACGGTCGGCAGGACGTAATGATGTATGGCGGTGAACGCAGTGACCTACTTTCCGACTCCGCCACTGCCGCGCCGCGACCTATCAGAGAGAGGGAAAACATTGATTTTTCGCACATTCGCACCCTTCAACCCCGCCCTCTCGGCCACGGCGTCCTACAAACTCGAGTCGTAAAAACTGCAGCCCCCGCCATGCCCGACTTAAAATTGGGTCGCTCACCCCCGTTGGCCGATTCATCTCGTTTCAGGGATCGGTACTTATTTTTGAAGCAACTTTAACGAGGGCACCTGTATTCTTCAGGACGTTAGTAGTGGATATTTCGTTACCACTGTAGCTAAACAAGAGGCTCCTACGGACAGAAATACCATTTTTCTACCATTTAATCAACCTTTCCAGGATCCGTTTTACCTTGACGGTTATGACACAGATGGAACAAAAATGACGGAAATTTCCTTTCGAGCCAAGGAGAAAGTCGCTTGAACCAAGACGGTTTTTGCCTTAAGTAATCGACCTTTTCGCGATAAAAGCTCCTTTTTGCTAGGGTTAAAAGAGATGTCTTCGTGGCGACAAATTCAAGAAATCTCTGCTAGGACCAAGTCATTTCTACTTCCGTTCCAAAGGTCTGAATCCAGGAAGCTACGATCAACACAAAATTTGGATTGTGCAAGTATTATCCACGCAGATTTCGCTCCCTCAAAGGGTGCGTTAAAATGCTGATAACAACTCGGCATTGATAAGAGCCACCCTGAGAGTATTACTAGACTAGGGAAAGGATTGGTCCGATGGGCCGGCAGGTGAGTTTCGATGGATTTTAAAATTCACACCATCGAAATAACACTCTGTCGCACCTTGTTGAATAGAAAATGGCAAGTAATCGAATAAGCAAAAGCAATAAATGCCATCGGAACAGAACTAAAATACCCCTTGACTCAATTAATTCCGAATTTTAGGTCAAAGTTTGGAGGTTAGGGCGGTGAGAAAACAAATGAGTACACTGGCGCAATGAAGAACATCGAAGATTTAAGACAGTGTGCCAAGCGGACGATGTCAAGGTCCATATTGCATAAGTCTAATTGTGAGAAGACCTCCCTCCCACAATGCAGCGCGGCGCTTGAGAATCACGCTGCTGCCTCGAGATTTTACAGGAGACTTCCCGGCTAAAGATTTGCCAGAAACCTCAAGAAAATTAAGCCTGCTGACGTGGTTTTAGTCAGTTTGAAATGATTTACTGGGGTGGCAATCGAATTGCAAAACGTAAAAAATTAAAATTTGCCACTTCAATTTTACGACGATTTGAACCGCGCTTTTTGTGTTAGGTACAGGATCAAATTTTTTTAGAGAACATTTTCCATTGAAGTAGCGTAGCACCCACAATCTAGTCAATCTCTTTCTCTCCCCGAGGATGTATAAACCACCAAGAATCAGCTTGCACTTTCCCAGATTCCAACTCCACGCAAGGTTGCAAACTTGACATTAAAATTCAATTTTAAACAAGACCACGACCATAACATTTCTTTCCAAAATTTCTCTGCGTATCACGCGTGACCGCGAAAGGGATCTTTAATATTTTCAGTTAGGATGCCCGACAGTTTCTTGGTCCCAAAAAGAGTGGAAATTTTGCAACGTTGAACTGCGGCCATGTTATAGTCTGAGAACGACGAATTTGAAGTTGAAGCCCTCTAAATTTCCAGCACAGTTGAGCAACAGTGGCCAAAGCTCTAAGCACAAACCTAACCCAAACACAACGTGAGGGGCCGGGACCGCAGAAACAGGTCACTGGACCCCCTGCCTCCCTCCTCCACAGTGTCCCGCCAGTAACCGTCTATAAATACCGATGAATGCCGCAGCGCTGTCTAGCCTTCTTGCCGAACCGATCGAAAATGAAAGGAAATTTAGACCGGAAGTAAATAAACGTCGACAAATTCAAACCATGGTAACTACTTAAAATATTAATCGCATGGACTTCGAATATCCTATTACTGCAAATATCTCAAGAGTGCCTCTCCCCTCGATAATATGACAGTCACCTTTCGGCCAAAGTATCACAAGCGCCATGCGACGTGTCAAAATTTCCGCTACCGTTGTATTTCTTTACCGAGAAATTGTTCAACGAAGCTGTCCGACAATTTCACAATTTCACTTCAATTTCAGTGAAATTTTCAAACAGATTCAACCAACGATTTCTCTGTAAAAAAATACGATGGCGGCGGAAATTTTGAAACGTCGCATGGCGTTTATGATACTTTGGTAGGAGGATGTCGATAACAGGACGAACGTACGTAACCAATGTCCGGAGTGCATCTACTGTGTCTTTTAGGAACTATATAGATGAGTCTCGTCCGGTTTCCGATGAAAACACAATCGATTGCATCATGCTTCTTCGGTCGGAAAAACCAGAGCTGAGACAAAGGTACACATATTTCACGCTGATAAAGCATGAAAATAATTGCGCTTTCTTTGATAAATTACGCATTACGACGGCTAAGTCCGCAGTCACATATCTCGTTTGCGGTGTCTGAAAATCTCCGCCTCTATGTTATTTTTTAAAAAGAGAACGAATTGACATAATTTCTTGAAGCTTTTGCAGAATTTTCTTCGCACAGAGAAGAAAAATTGCCGTTGAGTAGTTTTCCGTTCGAAAAATAAAGTAAAGTAAGTAGACAGGAAGTCTGCGACGTCGCAAACCGAGTTATGTGGTTGCCGACTTACACCGTCGATTAGCGATACCTCGCATAAACGACATAAGATTTAGATCAATCGAACACATGATTGAACCCTGAAATGATGACTGATCGATCGGCTTTCTGTTTAAGTCTAAATTCTGTTATCATGACATAGTGCACAGAGGTCTTTACACGTAACCACTTCGGAGCCAGAAAAATAACACAGTCAACTAAAACAAGACTTAATTCTGAAGCCTCATCAGGTTACTATTAAATAGGGACATTACTTAGGTGGCCAGTCGAAATTACGCGGAAATTCCCCTCGACGAACGGCCAACTTTTCCTCGGTGTTTATTTGAGTTCCAGACCACGAATGAAGCCGTGACCGTATCCTCGCGCTTGATCGAGCTAAAGTAAATAACTCTCTCTGTCCGGCGCATGGAAGACCTCGATTAACGACAAGATCAGAAAACATCAAAACAAATCAGCAAGGCTAAAGTTTAAGATCCGAGCGAGAACTAAAAGGTCACAGATCAGGAAACAAACAGCTACAAACATGCTCGATAATATCTTTCTTCATAACGACAAGATCGCGGGTTATCGACGAGAGAGACAGAAAAAATGCTGTTAACAACTCGGGCAAGTTGCATTATTTTCCTTCGAAACAACATTGAACTGGCAATGATTCATTCATCGAACGATATGCTACTGAAGAACAAACAGACACTGATATTTGTCTTCCACTTTCTCCTTGGCAGGGTGCCTCTTGGTCATGGTTTAGCTACTAAACGAAAATATCATTACTTTCTCATGGGGAAAAAGACAACTATCCCTAGGTTTTGAAAGGTAGATAAAAACATCCCACATTGACCGACATCGAAAGCAGACAGTGGAATGATTGTTATTCCTTTAGATACGCTTTATTGATGGACTCATAAAATTTAAGTTGAAAAAATGACTGAAGGAAGGTAAATAGTTAGACATAAAAAATGCTCAGTGTCTGCCACGCTCTACTAAAAATACGATAAAAAAAAAACAAACAGACATAGAATTTCCAAAGGTGATGGAATCGTTTTACTCCGGGCAAGTCGTTTCGGAATTTTCGGAGACAGTTGTCAGTGCTCGGCGGCTAAAAGAAAAACGCTGCTTAAAGGTGATGATACATGACATAGCTTCACTACCACAACATAGGTTTTCTAATAGGATTATTGGCCTATTTGGGGAGGGAAAATGCAGCTTTTACGGGCAACAAACGGTGCATATTGAACCAAAACACGTGATTGACTATAAAACTAGAGGAAGTTGAGGGTTCAGGAACTTCACTCGTGTTTCGAGACTCCTCAGGTGCAATGAGTAAAAGAGAAGATGTCGACTCTGATGACTTATCGTACAATCTCATCAGTGTTCAAATGATCGGGTGATGAGAACATCAAAGGATTAAGAGTATGGGTGTGGAGATGACAGAATGGATTGATGATTACGTGTCTAGGTCTGGTGCAAAATAGACTATGGGGAATGAACTAAGATATACGTAGTTACTGTTAGAAAAGTTCAAGTGTGACTCACCTTTTTCTTCAAACTTTTATCAGGAGACTGGATTTTGAAAACTCTGCTCAAGGTGTGAATGATTAATCCGTTTCTCCAAGAGTTAGTCGTCTTCAGACAACGGGTTTCCATCGTCAATGATGTCGAAATTCAAACTCGTGAACATACCAGAATTCTATTAGTCTTATCAGAGAAATCTGAGGTACCGTAACTGTTTGGCAACACACAAAATGTTTAAACGATTCCACAAATTCACTTTTGCAAACACGACAGTACGAGGATTAGAGAATAACACTTGAGAAAACACAGTCAATAAGTTAAACTATTTCCAAGAACATAAATAAACAACACGGTCTGACTGAAGGGCGCGAGCGTAGACGGCTACGTGGTGACCGTTGGAGGCCTCAGTAAAAACTGTTGGTGTCAGCGGCCTCTGCATGTGGCGGGGATGGGAGAATTCTCTGGCGAGCGGGAAATGAGAGCTAGTCTGGTGGTGGGGAGCGTAGACATGATACAAAACACGCGGGAAAGAGCAGCGCAGGAGGGGAAATCAACGTCTATCCCCACCAATGTGCACTCCTCACTATTTCAAAATAATTCAGTCAGCTTGCGCTTGTGTGAGTGAAGGCCACTGAACTCGGATTCAAGCCATTTATAATTGCACGATTCTTGTGGTTGCGCTCAAGAAGTTACCTACAGTGTTTTCCTCCAAGGGCATCTTTGCTCAACCCCCCACGAAATTGCTAGAGGCCGTAGGGAAAGAGCTTTTCAAAATTTAAAGCGTTGCGTGGTAGCTTTTGGGTGCTATTCTGCCTCTCGTCAAAATTCTCTGCCTTCAAGAAATTGAGGGGCTTGGAAAACAAGGCGCATAAGTGCAGTTTTTGCTATTTCGAGAAAACGTGATTAAAGTTGCGAAATGATATGGATCCTTATGGCAGATAGAAAGTTCAAACTGACTTTTTGATGCTTAAAAATTGGAATTTGAAAGCGAATTTTTCGCAGAATACGCATTCATACTATAATTTTACTTATGGTCATTAACGCCTCGATTTTTTCAAGAATTGCACTTATGCGCCTTGTCCTTTAAGCCCCTCAATTCCAGTCGAAGTAAAATGTCAAAAAAATATCCTCGAAAAAGAGCCTCGAAGCATGCGGGCCCATGCGCCTACAAGTTGTAAAGGTAAGTATGAATGCGAAAAAATAGAGAAGAAAAGAGTGACAGACAAAAGCACTGAAATCTCTGTAAAAAGTGATTCTGAGTAAAAATTACCACTAGCACCGAAGACCCAGGCGCAACCAAGGGAAAATTCAGGTCTGGCTCTGTCTACACAAAAAAAAAACTACTGTTAGTAGATGAATTTACAACATATGACTTTTATTTACATTCATACGTTGTATTAATTTCTCTGTGCGTTAAATATTCCTTAATCGTACAAATACATCGATACACAGGTACGGCAAATTATTAATATAAAGTTTTTTACAAAGCAATTTCGAAGTGATAAGCAGCAAAATATCTCGCAAAAAATGGAAAATACGAGGTAGGTAAAGTCACCGAGCGTCCTAATTAGACGCATTATTCCTAATTAGATTCATTATTCCTTCGTTCCTCGAGCAATCGTGACATCTGAGAGTGATACCACTATTCGACCACGCAGGAGCTCGGGTTGCCTATACTGAAAACTGAAGGCGAACCGACATTGACGTGAAGTCACCGCTCCGGACACCACGCTTGGTGAATTGGACCACAATTTGCAATTAGGAGCTACAAATTCTGGTTCAATTTAGAAACAACGTATGTACCATTAATTTCCGTATGCACGGAAGTGTTTTTACAGATGAGCCAGAAATTATAATTCCTGACTGCAAAATGTAGCCCGATTATTCCTTTCTTCCTCAAGCAATCGTGATATTTGAGAATGATACCAGTGTTCGGCTATGTGGGAGCTCGGGTTGCCTGCACTTAAAACTAAGGGCAAACTGCACCACATTATGCAATTAGGAGCTACAATTTCTAGCTCATTATACATAGATACACCGTCCGTGCCATCCGTGCTATTAGTTTTCCTATGTAAATTGGCGTTTTTATGTATGAGCCAGAAATTTTAATGCCGTATCACTGTATCTTGTGCTTCACCGACAGATAAAATATTTCCAAATTCAACGTATCTACGTAGTGCGTGCGGAGAAACGATTGAGCTCTTCCTTAGTCCCTTTCCCACCCTCTTCAACTCAATCTGCTCCTGGTATTTTTTCGATATTAATTAAATATTATGAGAGAAATCCCTCCATGACCTGACATCAGTATATTAAGAATGAGCTGACCGACCAGGTTCCATCGAAGAATGGGTTCTTAATTAATGAACCTCATATGGGCCCCTTTTAATTTGCAACCCATTTTTAGTTCCACCGTGTATTTATTCAGTGTTTCTTGATAGTGGGAGGGGTGGATAAATAACGTAAATAATTGGTGTCAACTGTGAGTCAAAACAGAGGTAATACAAAAAATCACCCTTAAACTATCTGACACTTTGCTCGGAAAAACCATGAAAAATGGTCATTTTCGGCATTTGGACCCAGGGCCGGATTTTTCTACTTGCCGACCATGGGCCGCCTGTATTTTGCCGCCCCTTTTTCATTTGCCTGGAAACATCAATAAAAACCAAGTGAACGTGCCAGCGGGGAAGGGGTGCGTAAAACGCGTTTACTCGTGTTGAACACATTTTTTGGGAAAGCCCTGTCAACACTAATAGCAAAAGGTCACGGAACTTTGCGCGAAAGTAAAGTTTCGTAAACCTATCTCTAATGGACAAGGCCTTCCATTCATAAGAAATGAACGAAAAAATTATGAAAGAACAAACACAAAATTTGGTTTAATGATTTTAACTTCCGCCGCCGCGCCGCGCCGACCGCACCGTGTTTGGCGCAATGCGTGAAGTATTCACGCATTCTTGTAGGCGCTATCCGTTTCACGCTGACCACAATAACCGCACTGTGTTTGATGCAATGCGTGAAGTATTCGTGCAGTCTTGTAGGCGCTAATATGTGTCACATGACTCACATGCCGTGCCGATTGCCGCGCCGAGGCGAGGGCCTCATCTCAAGTCCTCGTCATCATTTCTCCCTAAGTCGCGCCGTTCCAGGCCAGATTGTGTGTTTGGTTTCTCTCTTAACTCGGCTAATTAA
Source organism: Bemisia tabaci (assembly GCF_918797505.1). Taxonomy (NCBI): domain Eukaryota; kingdom Metazoa; phylum Arthropoda; class Insecta; order Hemiptera; family Aleyrodidae; genus Bemisia; species Bemisia tabaci. The sequence goes on along the minus strand of NC_092794.1, from coordinate 63,177,521 downwards.
AGGTGCTGTCTCTCTTGTATCACCGAAAGACGACAAAATTAGAAATTACTATTCTCTCAGGAAATGAGAGATTTTGTAGTCTTTTCTCGTTTGTAATTTTGTTTTTTTCTAAATCCGATTCTTTTTATACCTACATTTAAAAAAATTGCAAAATTTGCTGCCCCCTAGATTTGCCGCCATTGGCCGCGGCCCATGTGGCCACCCCCTTAATCCGGCCCTGTTTGGGCCCACGTTTACGACAGCATCTCTTTGAAGGGATTCAATGACCAGCTTAACTCCCTTTTTTTCCCGTTAAATATTGATCCGTTAAAAAATGCTGGAATTACAGGAACACAGAGTATGGGTCACATTTTGGATCGAGGGTGGGGCCGATTTTGGGCCTCAAACGGTCTATTGAACGCGAGTCTTTATCCTCTGACACGGAAGATAGTCAAAGACGAAAGAAAGGAAGGAAAAGAGGAGGAGGAAGAAATAAGGGATATAGAAGAAGAAAATATAGGAAGTCGGACGCAGAGAGATAAAGAAAAATGAATTCTTCCTCTTCTCCTTCTCCTTGCTCTCCTTCTTAATCTTATTTCTCCTTTCTCTTCTCCTTGCTCTCCTTCTTAATCTTATTTCTTCTTTCTCTCCTCCTTCTTCTTGTTCTTTTCCTGCCTCTTATTTCTTCTTCCTCTTCTCCTTACTCTAATTTATCTTTCTTTTCTATGTATTATTTAATAATATTTTTCTCCTCCTTTTATTCCTTTTCTTAATCCTCCTCGTCTCTTTTCTTTATTCCTTTTCCCCCTCTCCTCTTCCTCTTTTATTTTGCTTCTTCTTCCTTCTCTTTTTTTCCCTCGTTTCCTCTGATTCCCGTGTTCTTCTTTCCTTCTTTTTCCTCTACTACTACGTCTTTTTCTTCTTCTCCTGTCTCTAATCTATCCTCCTCTTCCTCCTCTTCCCTCCATTTGTCTTTTTCTTCCTGCCCTCGTTATAATTACTCTCCCTCCCTCCTCTTCTTATTCTTATTCTGATGTCGTTTTCCCTTTTCCTCTTCCATTCCTTATTGGTCGCCTTCTTTCTCTTATGCTTTTTCTCTTTCCTCCTCCTCCTCTTCTTCTTTTCCCTCATATCCCCATTCCTCCAATTTCAAAAGCGATCTCATCATGAAACACGTTAGGAGTGCCACGATCTGATTATGTGAGCCCAGGGGTAACGGCGCCTATCTCTTGGATGAAACCTCCCCGGGAAACCCATTACATTTCACATCCCCGCACTGTCCAGACCACGTCGGGCGGGACAAGGCCGGCGACCCCGTGGATGGTGGCGATAGGGAGGCGGCGGCGCGGCGGTATCGTAGTAAACACGGCGGTGGATACGGTGCGGCATGGGCGTAGTGACTCGTACACGTGTACAGCCAAAATAGCTACTGCAGCGAGGCTAGAGGAGCCGAGGGGGAGGGGGCCGGCTGGTCTTCAAGGGGGCACACTCTGGTGCAGGAGCAGACTAGGGGAAAGCACGTGGAGCCGAGGTTGGCAGTTGGGGCTGGTGCGGCCGCGGGCCGGAGGCGCTTTTCGGGGTTTGCGGGGCGGCTTGGCGGCGCCCTCGGGGCTCGAGTAAAAGCGCCACGACTCGGAGCTTCCCCTACTACGTCTGCCCGGGCGTTGCCCTCGCCAAGCCGCCACCGCCACCGCCGGGGCCGGGCCGCGGGTTTCAACCCCAGTGCACTTCGCATCTGCAGCCGCCGATTCAATGTTTTGACGGGGATCCCGCCAACCTCCAACTTGTCTCCGCGTCTCCCTCTCCTCTCCTCGCACTCGAAAGAGCATGCAGCAACGCCCGAATTCTCAAAATCAATTCCCCTCAAATTCGTTTCATTTACTTGACTGGCTGATCGGTAGGCTGATTTAGCTGAAATAGCAAAGTTCGTATTACGTATGCAAAAACTATGCCTACACTGAAAAAAAAACAAAAAACAAAAAACAAAAACAAAAAAAAAAAAACACATTGGATCTAGAGTCCAGACTCTTGAAAACATCGACAAGAAAAAATACTCTGATTCAGTCAGGTTTAAGCTTAAATCTGATTGAATCAAGAGTCCTTTTTCTTGTCAATGTTTTCAAGAGCCTGGACTCTAGATCCAATGTGTTTTTTTTTTTCAGTGTAGGAAAAAACACCAAATAAATTGAACTCGTTTCAGACAAAGCAGCAGTAAGTACCCGACACTGGAAAAAAAGTCGCTTGGATCTTGAGTCCAGGCTCCTAAAAACATCAACAAGAAAAAATACTCACAATTCATTCGGACTTTTTGCTTTAATCAAAATGAAATCTACCTAAATCAAGAGGCTCGGCTCTTCGATTCAAGGAAAAATCGGATTGGATCGAGAGTATTTATTCTTGTCAATGTTATTAAGGATCTGGACTATAGATCCAAGCGACTTTTTTTTCCAGTGAATGTTCAACGAGAGGACTGCTGTACTAAGGAAAATGTTACCGTGCACTGCCCATTTCTAACTTTAAAATGCGTTCACTTTAAAGTCCAAAACGCAACCACGCAAGCAAACGGAACATAACACTTACTGCTGTCTTGTCGAACTTGGAGTGAAGAAGGCCCTTAGTTGGAAATAAAATTTGTGGATTTTCAATCACGATTTCTGGGAGGCTTTTGGATACTTTTCCTGATTTTTAAGCTTCCTTATAGTTGATTTCTACAATTTTTGGAATAGAAATGATGGCATGACATCATTGCCGCGATCTATTTTACAGCCGGAACCAAAATTTGACAAACATGGTTTGACTCCAATTGCTCACCAGTTCGAGACATTCGTTCCGATCCTAAATCAACTCGAAAATTTGGGCCAACAAATTAATGTTAAGAGATAGTCGAATCGAAACCGCCAACCCTACCCTATATCCTATAGTCCTCTCTATGTACCGTACATTTACGAGAAGAGTTTTGAGCTGAGCCGGATTAAGTTTGGCGCGCGAGAAGCGGCTGCACCAGGCGCAGGCAAGGTAGATTTACACAGGTATGGACAGAACTAAACAACTGGCCTCTGATTGGCTCTCCAGCGGCCCCTTAACGTCAGCCATTTTGGATGTTTTGATTATTTTGATTTATTATGTTCGGTTTATCGTTTGTCAAAATTTTGTGGGATTTTTTGCACAATTTTGGTTATACGATATTAATTTTAGCGTTTAAACGCACAAACGTTTGAATGTTAATTTGATTGTAATTTAATTAAAAAACGGGCCCCTTAACCTACGTCACGAGGTCATGTGACACGTACTGAGGCTCATGGGAAATTTTCAACTTTTCCATACCTGTGTAAATCTACCTTGAGGCGCAGGCGCTATCACAACAAGACAAGGGTGCCAAAACAAGAGGAAATCAAAATGCGGTCAAAAAGTGCGAACGAAGAAATATTGTAATCACTGCAGAATGGAACAACGAGAGGACTCGTAAATTTCCTTCTCCGATCAATGTTCAATTTACTTTTTAGTCGAGTCCTCTAATAAGTCTCCTTTTTATAAAAATAAGATGAATTTTGCTATTTTAGCTGAATCAGCAAGTTCATTTATATTAGATTAGACAAATTGATAAAACACGAATTGAGGCATATTTGATCACAGTGCACCAAAGAGAGGAGGAGAGAAATTTAAAACTCTTCGTTAATTGCAGCGTGCAGCTCTCAAACCTGCGCGATCTAACAGTGGCGCGCCTTCATCTCCGTGTGATACCTCTCCACATTGCCGCGGAGTTGATTTAGTTGCGTGACCTAATCTAACCTAACTCCAGTCTTCCGCGTCAACACGATTGATTGTGAGCACTCTCCTGGGGAGCGTGGTTGTGCAGTAAAATCACCCGATGACATCACCGGGAAAATGCACCGACAGTCCAATTTTCATGTGAGCTCTTGATTCGCCCTCAAATTGGTAGATAGACAAAGGCGGGTCCTTAGAAGCCGCAATTGTTATATTCGCATGTTGCACAGACGGACTATACATTTTGCGTTAAGGAACTGCTGATTCTGACTAATTTTAGCAAATATGTGTGCCGTCAGTACTTCCGGCTAAGTACTTGCAGGAATTTTTTCACTTCAAAGGTCACGTTTTTATACAAATAAGACGAAGTTTACTCCTGCAGCTGAATCAATGAGTTTATTCAAATTTGATTAGAATTAGATGAATTTGAGGGAAACTCGATTTCTTCCCCTTCCGGCTGAAGTATCACAAGCGTCATGCAACCTTTATAAATTTCCGCCGCCATTTTATTTTTTCACAGAGAAATTGTTGGTTGAATCTGTTTGAAATTTTCACTGAATTTTATCGGCAGTACAAAAAAAAAAATCCAGCGAAATTTTCGGACAGCTTCGTTGAAATTTTTCCACGCCGCATGGTGCTTGTGATACTTTGGCCGGGAGGTGACGATTTGGGAAATGTTTGAATTACTACTCTCTTTGGAAATAGGGATGTGAGGCGTTGCGGGTGCAAAAAGGGCATTTCTTGGTCGCGATATCTCAAAATCGTCAGTGCTAATTTAGATTTTAGAGAGGAAACTATTCTGTGAATTTTCTGCAATTTTTCATTTCAGCTTTGTAAAATCATGAAGAAAATTCATCAGAAGTTTCAACGAATTCCATACAATTTGCTTTAATTGGACGTATTTCTATCAAACGGAACTATGTGCATTATGACGTGAGCCCTGTTATGCGTGTATTCTTATGGGTTTCAAGGCTCATGTCTTAATGCACATAGTTCCGTTTGATAGAAATACGTCCAATTGTAGTGGATGCAACGTTAGCGGAGATTCTGAGACACCGTAACCCAGAAAATAGTGTCCTTCCGGCACCCATCGCTTCATGTACAGTTAGATCACCTGGATTACTTTTTGGAAAAAGGAACCACAACCAAGAACATTCCAATAGTGCTAAGATTGAGCAATTCACGTTCTCCGCAGTAAAATTACTGAAATCATGCAACAAATTAAATTTACAAAGGCAATTCCCGTCTTGACTTTATAGTTAATTGGCGGTGAAGATAAAATTTGTTTCGACGACCAGTCTATATTTGCAAGGTAGAGAAAGTTGCACAATCTTAGCGACATTAGAATGCTCCTGGTTTCTTTCTGCAAAATACAATGCAAATATCTCGATTGCTTGAAGTAGAAAAGAATAATTGGACTGCATTTTGCAATCAGGAACTAGAATTCCTGACTCGTCCATAAAAACACTTCTGTGCATAGCGAAATTAATGGTACATATGTTGTTTCAAAATTGAAGCAGAATTGGTAGCTCTAATTTCTAAACATGGTTCAACTCACGAGGCGAGGCGTGACTTCATCTCACTGTCGGTTTGCCTTCAGTTTTCAGTGTAGGCAACCCGAGCTCCTGCGTGGTCGAATATTAGTATCACTCTCGGATGTCACGATTAAAGGAATAATTGGGCTACATTGTGCAATTAGGAACTAGAATTTCTGGCTCATCCGTGGAATCACGTCTGGGCGTAGGGAAATTAATGGTACATACGTTGTTTCGAAATTGAACCAGGATTGGTAGCTCTAATTTCAAAACGCGGTTCACTACATCTCACTGTCGGATTGCCTTTAGTTTTCAGTATAGGCAACCCGAGCTCCTACGTGGTCGAATAGTGATATCACTCTCGGATGTCACGATTGTTCAAGGAAAGAAGAAATAATTCAGTGCTGCCATTTCCCGAAATTAATTCCGAAATTCGGAACTTTTCCCGGAATTTTCAGCTAATTTCGGAATTTCCTCGAAATTTGCGATTTTCTGCCAGTTTGACCATTTAAGTCATCAAATTTAGGGAACTAAACTAAACTAAATCCGGGCGTATTTCGGAATTTTTCTCGGAGCTTTGGCAAATCGGAATATGTTTCCGGGAATCGGAATTATTTGGGAATCTTTTGATAAAATAAAATGGCAGCACCGGAATAATTCACCAGACGTTGGAGCGCTCTTGGTTCCTTTCGCAAAATGGAATCCTTCTGATGACGTCACCGGGAAAATCCGGCGGCGATCGCAGAACCGACTGTATTCTTGGCGGCTGAAATAAGATCCGGTGTCGGGTGGCACATGGGCGGCTGGACTCGGGCAACGGAACGGGGCGAGATGGGACGCGGAACGGCTCAATCGATGTGTATCTTTCAATTTGCAGCTTGGAGCTTCAACTCCTCTGGGCCGGGGCCAGGACGCCAGGCGCCGCACAGTGGATCGAGTCAGCAGGAGAGATCGGACAAAATTCGGAAACCTTAACAGCTCATAACTCCGTCTGTACCAAACTTTGAGGTTCTAAAAGTGGTTCCATTGGTTTTCTCGTTAAATTTTCTTTCTAAACCACCCCTTAAAATTTAAAATGTAACGAAATAAACATCAAAATTTGCAGTTTTAGTCAAAAATTTTAAGTGCGACCTCTCGATCCACTGTGCGGCGCGGCGCGGCGGCCCGTAGACGGTAGACACCCGGCCAGACGTCCCAGCTCCTTTCTCCCGCCGCCGTCTTCACCCCGCGCTCGCGGCCTTGTCCTCGCCCTTTCAGCTTTTTCGTCTTCTGCAGTTTCGCAATTCAGCACAAGGAACCGCCACGTCTACGTCTGCCGCGCGCCCCTCCCCCTTCCCTCGCCCCCGGAGATGGGCCAACCTGTGAGAAAGTCTGCCGTCTCACTGAGGCCCGCTTCTATCCCCTCTCGTTATGGATTTATCCTTCGATTGGAACTTACCCAGTGTCCTTGCCTGATAAATTTTAACCGGAAGTTAGACCGTTAGTTTCGAAATATCCACACTGGAAAAGAAATTATCTTGGATCCAGAGTCCTGACTCTTAAAAAAATTGACAAGAAATAGTGCTCTTGATTCAATCGGATTTTTACTTGAATCAAGAGGAAATCCGCTTAAATTAAGAGGCCTGGGGGGCGATTATTGAAATTGATAGATGAAGCTACAGACAAAGAGGACAAGAGGGACACGGCGGGATCCTATTGGTGGAAACGGGTCGTTGCAATGGACAAAGGAGGTAGGTAATAGACTAATTAATAAAGGCAACCCACAAAAGACCATACAGTTAGTCCATCATTTTCTCCCTCAGTATACCTATAGAACCACCTATTTCAACCAATAGGTTCGATCAATACCTCCTGTGTCTTCTTTGTCTATCGCTTTGTCTATCAATTTCAATAATCAGCCCGCTGGATCTCGATTCAAAGAAGAATTCGATTGAATCCAGAGTATTTTTTTTCGTCAACATTTTTAAGAGTCTGGACCCTGGATCTGGCAAAAGTCGGATACCGCGTATATCTCTCCGTCGCAATGTTTCAAACTAAATTTTCCTACTTTACTTTTTCGAAAAGAAATATAACCCAAGTTTATAGCTTGAAATGTCCAAAGAATATTCTGCTGAAAGAGAAGGAAGATCGAGGAAATTTTATAGAAATTACATTGACCAGAGAAACAATGTAGTATGACAGAACGTCTGTAACTTTACAAACGGAGATATATGATGGTCATCGCAATGTACTATAGGTGGGTGGGGGTTGTAAAATGTTTCCCTAAATGCCGTATGCAATGCGTAGATAAAGACATCAATGGAAACGCAGTGGATCAATTTATTAAGAACGCCTGCGGCAATTTTTCAGTGAGCATCTCGATTTGCCTTCAAATGAAAAGCTAGGCAAAAACGGGTACTTAGAAGCCGTTGTAGTTGTATTCGCATGTTGCACAGATGGACTGAACATTTTCCAATAAGAAACTGCTATTTCTGGCTCATTCCAGCGAAAACATGTCCCGTTACTTTGCGATATAAATGTTTTATAAGACGTTTTCCCTCGGCACAACAGTATTCTGCCGTGATAACCAAGAACGCCGTAAATCCATCCGGATTTCCCCCCGTTTTTTCGAACTTAACGCTTTATAAAATAAAAACTGTTTTACTTATGCACCTCAAATTTTTACGTTGAGTTCTCGATAGTAATTTGAGAGTGAATTCTGCGAAAATATTGTCTCAAAGTACACAAGTTTTTCAGCTATGATACATTGTTTCCAAAAAGTTTGGAATGGCGTTTACGGCGTTTTTGCAGTTGTGTAGACTGCGCTGAAATGAAGTTTTTTGGTAAGTCGCCTGCACCATTTAATTCATTAAAGCTGCCTGCATAAGGCTTTCCATTGACAAAAGGCATTTCCCTTGCTTGGCAATGGGAAACCAATCGATTATTTAACTACCTGAAGGTAATAGAAATCAGTAACTTCAATTGAGGAGCTTGGAGGACGAGACGCAAAATAAATAGGTACGCGTTTCAAGTTTCAAAATGACATGGAGCCTCAGGGCGGAAAGAAAGTTCAAACTCATTTTTGATGCTTTAAAATTGGATTTTGTTTTGAGAGGTGGATTTTTCACTTACATTTCAATATTTTCAAAAACTGCACTTAGCCGCCTGGTCCTTCAGCCCCTCATTTCAGCTCAGTCTTATCGTCGTTAGTCAGCTTTATTTTCGTCGACTCCAATAAAATTTCAACTGTCTGTCTCCAGTGGGCGCACGTTAATCATGGGAGGATTAAACCACCTCGAAAACGGAGTGCCTAATGCCTAGTCTTATAGTTGACCTAAAATTGGCCTCCTCCGCTGTTAGCCCTGGTAAAAATTGGCGATAGGAGCTGCGTTTCAAAATATCATAGGAGTTCTTACAGCCGACTGAAGAAGGCGATAGGAAATCATACAGCAGGCTGTAGAAAGTGGAAAAAATCATACGGCCGGGCTACACGAAGCGATAAAAAATTATACAGCCGGGCCATAGTTCTTATCGCCTGGCTGTTGCTTTTTCGCCATCGGTTATAAAAAATTGTGTAGAAATTCGTGTGCTTTGCAAATCCTTAAGTTTGTACGGAATCACCTTAATATTAACAAAACGAACATTATATTTTCCTTTCCTACATATTTTTTTTCATCAATTAAAACGAGAATGATCCATACAGAGTGTGCGAACATTTCAAAGTCACGAGTTGAAAAACGCTGACTCCACGAGATTAAATATTAGAGCCTAACACAAAGCGGAGCGGCGGCGCACTGGCGCCTACAAACCTAACAGGGATACTTCAAGCATTGCGCAATGCGTGAAGTATTCCTGTTAGGTTTGTAGGCGCCAATGCGCGTTCCGCGCTGGCTGCCCGCCCGCCGCGCCGCGCCGCAGCGTACCACGGCGCTTGAAGCAACTATCTCACACCAGAGGTATTGCACAGTATCATACGAAATAGAAGGCACTCCAACATTTTAGGAATGGCAGGCATCCTTCAAAAGTACGGAGCTTTCCTCGCAAAATAAATCAAGATACTACGGCCCAAAAAGAGAGCGGTAGTCCGAAAACTCACTGAGTCCTAGCATCCGTAATTAGTAACGTTTAGCATACACTTTATCGCCAGGCTGTTGCTCAATCGCCATCGGCTATAAAAGGCTATAAGAAATTGTGTTGCCGGCTATAGAAGCTATTGGAAATCTTACAGCCGGTTGTAGGTCTATGGTATTTTGGAACACTGATTCTACTGCCAATTTTTACCAGGGAGGTCATTCTATTCTAACCGCTTTCTTCTCCATTTTCTTTTCTGAACGTGAGCGGCCATTAATCCAGTGACGTCATTTCACCAAAACCTTAGGGAAGAGGCGGGCAAATGACTTTTTTTTTATTTTTTATTTGTCAAAATGAACGAGATATACTCGAGTGCCCTGCTACTTCGTTGTATGGCCACATAATACTATTGCATTATGAAGCGATTACACGTTGATTTTAAAGTAGCTTCTTTCTTTCTCCTGTCATTTGTTCTCGCTATCAATTTTCCTAGTTTCTTTGGGCCTCCAATGGGGGAATGACACCACTGTATTGATCCTTCCGCCTTTCCCTTGGATTGAACTGTAGTTAGGTACTGGTTTTCATGATGAATTAGGGATGACCATTTGGTTGAAGATATTCAACCCTTTTAACTGAATGGTAAAAACTTGGACCTAGAAAAACTTTGATTGTTTTAAACAACGGTACATCCATTCTGAAGGGCAATCAGCAGATATTGCCTTCTCTTAGTAAGGAAAAAAGAATGACTTGACACTTGAACAAGAAAAATCGTCTGTTTGTTCTTTTTTATTAAATTTAATGATCATAAAAAAGAGACAGATAGAGATGAGAAAAGAGAAAATTTACAGGAAAGAATTTGTCATTGAGTGAGGCTTGTTAGCTAAAAATAAAAATAACATCATAAAAAATGTACAGAACTGAAACTAGTGGGCTACTAACTATTCTTTTTCAAGAAGGGAAACATTACTTTTAAAAAGGAATTTTTCTTCTAAATCAGATTATGTAAAATACCATTGAAGTTAACAGCAATGCTACTTCCATACTCGATTCTTTGGAAGCAAAGGTTTTGATTCATTTCGGATAAAATGTAATGGATAGAATTAATCATCAACAAAATAATCAACTTGTTTTAGACATTAACACACGATGCTCATTGCTTACAAACTTATCATTCTTTTCTCCATTCCATATCAATATAATTTCTACCTTTTCCTGCATTGACTCTTGATACAATCATAGAGCAACAGTGAAACTACAGGGATGCATATCTCTGTTCGCGACTTTGCACACTTCCTGTTGTACTTTATTTCTAAAATTCTCAACATCATTCATCAAACACTTTCTTGAGTTTTCTTCTTTCTGTGAAGAATATTCTAAATTCAAGAAATACCATTGGTTTGTTCTCTTTTGATAAAATGAAATTAGAGGAAAAATTTTTAAACATGGCAAATGAAATAAGCGTTCCTACAGTTTCACCATCACGAAGCTATGAACCATATTAGAGGTGGTCTAACCATTTATAGACTCAGAAGAAGGTCTAAAGATTTTTTAGAACCATTCCTCAACAAGCTATTGGACAATGTGGGGCTTTCACAAATGAGGATGCAATGCTATGTAATATTATTGTTCATTTTCACTTCTACCACAAGCTGCCCCGGATAAGGTATCGGATTTGACGCACCCGGGATCCTCAACAAGCTATTGGACAATGCACACCGCAATTTATTTTATAATTTAAAAACAGCAGCATTGAAAAAATCAAAAAAAGAACTATTCACTTTAAGGACTATCTGTGCATCAATCTTGCATTTTTCTTTTTACTTACGGCAAACTTCCATCAAGAGGAGCATGGTTTGAAATTTGCCAATTGAAGGCCTTCAAGAAAGTATGATTTACTGATTAATTATACAATTTTAAAAGCAAAAATATTCAATTAATTTTTTCATTCTTCTACATGCTAAATTTAGAACTGACAAAGCATAAAATTAATCCTGCAGAAAAAATCATTTAAAGAGATAAAACGAAAAATAAAAATGTATAAATTAATTGGATTGGATGAATATAATTGTATTATCCTCCTCTAACTAAAAGTCTATCTTTGCTTCAGTAATTAGAAAAATATAGATGAAAACAAAGCAAAAACTAGTATTTTTCCTTTAGCCACTTTTGAAATAAAAATAGGAAGTCACTATCGATAGGAAGTTAAAAACAGGTAAAATTACTGCCCACAAACTGAATACCTGGAGGTATGAATGAGGGCAAGACAAGTTTACTACTTAAAATCCTTCCATCCTCCATTTCTTTATCTTAGGATAACAAAGAAAAGAAGAAAAAACAAGAAAAATTGTTTGAGCAAAATGTGAAGAACAGAGATAATATTTAAATCAGTAGGGACAAATGGGACAAAAGGTAAGGTTACAAAGAGCTCTGTAAACACTTGAGGAAAAGTAGCTTGTTCGAACTTTGTTAACACTATTATTGCTACAGATTAACATGACGCAAAATTTCACCGAATGAAAAGACAAATGTTAACATTTTTACTCGGTAAAACCATTTGAATTTATCAACTTACAAAATTTATTTACATCATAATACAAAACGGGTATGTACATTCTAGGATGTAAACTATGAAGAGGGTACATTCTTTTATACACGAAAATAAAATTGAGACAACTTAAAAGGATAAAATCATTGGTGTTCACATACCAAAATTTAAAGCTGTGGGTAATAACTAACGAGCCTAAGTTAATAACAAGTTTACTAACAAGTCTCATTTCACGAGAGTCTGCGAAGGGCAGAACTTGCATCTCATTCAGATACAAAAATGGGCAAAAAAATAAAATAAAAATGACAACAGGTTCGAAAAGTGGTAATAAACAAAAAGATCCCTTATAATTTCAGTGGAAGGGATAGACATAAATTTTAAGAGACAATGGAACTTCAATTCAAAGGCCTGAGATTCATAGCTTTAAGTTACCAAGCATAAATGGAATACGATTTCATTTTTCCGAAATTTAAAGAGTTGCTTCTTTTAAGGATTGTACATAGTGACAGAGGACAATAGAACATGACTGGCAAAATTATATTTATTACCGTGTGATTGGCTCATACAAGGAAAAGATTCCGAGAGAATAATTTTTCTCCAGCACATTTTCTTTTCCTTCAATGAAGTTAGCAAAAACTGGAATATTGGTAAATTTTGAGGGTTTTGCGTGGAAAAAAGGTTTAGGCTATGCACAAATTTGGACCTGATTACTCCATGAGGAAACTTTCATGAAAGTTTCCCATTTTTAAACCATGGTATTTTAGCAACTTAACGTAAATTATGGGGTTGGTTTTGAAATGAATGAAATAGAATAATAAAAGAGATGAAGAAAGAAGAAAAAATGAAAAAAACCACATAGTACTTTAATACATCATGACTACAAAATCACTACTATGCGGGTTCTATATTTTAAAATTTAATACAATCACTGCTTTAAAGAGACAAACATTACGAAAAGTTACATTACAGCTTGGTAATGATATTTTTTTCGACAACAAACAACTGGAAAAAATTGATAAATGACTGAATTATTATTGATGAAAATTGGGGACTGAAGCACAGTCCACGGGTTGCATGCATGATACTAATTACTTTTCCACAGACCTGACATTTTTTATTCCAGCATTCATCCCTGCGTTCCATTTTTCAAATCATTTGATAGTGCCTCTTTTCTCTGAAATCAACTATAAAGTTCAAAGAGCGCCTTAAAGTTGGGGTTGCAATGGAAGAGATGCCTCACCTTTGACCTATGACTATATGAGACCTCTATATTATGTTGAACTCTTAAGGGTTACATCAATGGAAATGCATTAACAAGGTTGCCACGAGTATGGACTAAAATCTGCTGATGTATTCCCTGTCTCTATGCCTCTATCTCTCCACGGACATTTAGATTGAAAAAGATAACTACAGGCCTTAACTACTTCCTCTATTGCGGCCTTAATATTAAAAGAGTATTGAGTTTAGAGAATAACAAGAGGCACCATCAAATTAGTTGCAAATTTACAAAGGAATACATTGATGGATCAAAAATTCCTAATGCACATAAGAACTTTAATATTTAGAGGGATTCATTAGAAGGATAGTAAGATACCTTTCAAAAATTGGACAAAATGGTGATAAAAAATTGGAAAACAGCTTAACGCTTGCACAGTAGGTACAAGATTTGGATGTTATTCTGATGTGGTTCTACGAACATTATAGGTGAGCCGCACAATATTCAGGGACTCTCAGATGGTATTGTACTTACAATTGTATTTTCCGAAGGAAACACACTATTTTTTTTTTAAAGTCATATAATGTGCCAGAACAAAACCATCAATACAAAAATTGGGTTCCACTGTTTCTTGCCACTCAACACATAGTAAAAATTAGAAATGATTCCAAATATTAAATTTGGTTTCCTGACTGACTGTTTTCGAAATTGTATCTGTTGTATTCAACCACCCACAAATATGGCGATTAAAGGAGATTTGTCAGCCCAGATAAAAATCACTCATAATTTGGATCGAATTAAATTGCAGACGCAATTACAGCAAGAAAATTTAAAAAAATAATAAATAATTAAAAATGTTGACAAATGAGCTTGAAGACTGCATTTGCACACGAATCACAGAAATTTATTGATCCACAACCTAAATCATAGGTTATGCTGTACGTAGAGGAGAAAGTCAACTTCAATTTAATCTAATTTTCTCCTACTTCCAAAGCCATAACAATTTCTACGAGCAGAAACAAGGTCGGAAATCAATAGACATGGATTGCACCTGCACGAACAAAGCATATGATTAGGAATTCTTACACAAAAATATGCTGAGATTTGGAAAGGAAGGAGAATTTATAACAATGATCCTAAATGACTTATAAATCTATGAAACAAAACCTTACATCAAATTTATGGTAAGTATGTAAATAACACTAATAATAATGGACAAGAATGATTCATTCAACTGGAATCCATCAATTAATTTATTTTCAATTGAAAAATTTTTCTATGAAATCTCAGCAGGAGGCCCTTAAAAAAATATATATGTATACATACATACTCATTACAGATCGATAAATAATTTAATGAATGAATGAATGAATGCAGTTTATTCAAACAAAACGAAAGATAACGTTTTTTTGAAGGGTCAAGAAATAAAGAATGAATAAAAACCCATAAAAGCAGCTCGGTATTTTTTCAAATTAATAGATTCAAAAGAATGATAATAAATTAAGTTCCAATCGATTGGCCTTAAAAATACACTCAACAATGAAGTTCAAGAGATATTCATAGTGCCGCCTGAACACTTACTTTAATGAGAAGAAAAGTGTAAAACTCAGAAAAACGCAGAGTAGGATTGTCGAATGTTAATGGCTCTGTAGATTAATCAGAATAGGGAGCGCATTGATGAATATGCAAATTAAGATATTGACATGGATAGAATGTAGATCATTAGAGATTTCATTCTCCATCTTTTTGCGGACCAATTTAGTGATTTCATCATTTGATATATTTGTCGGTTCTAGTGAAATGATACAAATAATAAAAAAAAAACCTGAGTTTTAAATTTTTGTCTAATTGGTCCATTTGAATTTTTCCAGCTTTAATAAAGTGGCAAAATTCAAACCAAGCAATTAGATTTTCATCACATCAAATCGACATATGAATGATGCAGTCACAATATCAGTTCATGAATATTTGCAAAAACTGACGGCATACTGTTCACTTGAAACTTTTAATTGTAAGGATTATCTTCTGCTAAAATTTGGAAAATGAACAATTTTATGTTCGATCTCAATTCATGCAAAATCTATGGGCTAATTGGTTTCAATCTCCTTCGGTGCACTCTTCTAAAATTCTGGAAGAAATTAGCGATAAAAATAAGAGAAACTTGAAATGAAAAACGAAACTGGTTATGATAATGACATCGTCAGAATGGAAATTCAGTGGCAAATGTTTCTGATTTTTGTTTGCTTCAATAAAAACAATTAAGGACTTCAAAAAAGAGGCTTCCGCTTCAAATGGGGAAAACAGACGGGCATTAATTTTTCCTAATTGTCACATACAATGAACATGGAAAAATTATAAAATTTATAAATCTGAAATCCCACCCTGCGACTAAAAAGCTGACATAAATTACTGAAATGGAACTCGGAAGCAGCAAAGGGTAAATTTGAAAGGATAAAATAAATTAAAAACGCAATAAATATTTGTGCTCATATAGATTAATAATGTTGAGCATTAAGGGAGTAACTTTTCGAAAAGAAAATAAAAATTATTCAAATAGAAGGGAAAAGAAAAATATATCAGCTTATTCCTTTTAAATTCAAACTGAGATAAATAATGTAAGAACATAAGGCTTCAATTCTTCAATATTATACTTTTCTCCTCATCATAATAGGCATGAACAGAATTTACTAACAACTTTGAAGTTATTTGTTTAGAAAAGGCTGAGTAAACAATCTCTTTTACAAGCAAGAAGAAAAACATTGGAGGTAATGAAAAGATGATCTAAAAAGAAACTGGATATTAACAAAAATTTACTCCTGGAAGTATTTTTTACTGGGCGGTGCAGAAGACGAAGAACTGTTGTAACTATCATGGCTCCTTTCACGTTTCCTAGATGAATTTTTCGGCTGCAAAAGGTCTTTGCTAATTTTTATCTTTATAGGATTATAATCTCCTTCCTGCTCCCTACTTTTGTCTCTTTCTCGTTCATAGTCTCTGTCTCTATCTCTATCCCTTTCTTTATGCCTATCTTTCTGCCTGTCATCAGTTACAGTACTCAATTTCATTTTCAAACTACTCGTAGAAGGAAGTGAGCCACCCAACTTATTTTTCGGGATGGTTATTTTGATAGGTTCATAGGTTGATTGGTCATTAGTAATTTTATGTTTAGAGTCATTAGACGAATCCTTTTCCTTGTCTCTTCTTTTATCTTTCTCTTTGTGTTTCTTTCGATGCTTCTTGTGCTCTGATTTATGCTCATGATGCTTACTTTTCTCCTTATCTTTATCTTTATTCTTTTTCTTCTTTTTATGGTGACTACTACCACTTATAGTTATAGGAGGTACTGAATTATTACTAGATGATTCGCCTTTGACGAAATGCTGATTCTCAGCATTTGTGGCACTAGGAAATCTATCATCAATACTCTCATCCTCTGATCTGTAATCTACATTAGTCGCAGAACTGATAGAGGCAGAGTTGTTGGTAGGAACATACGTTGAGTTTGCAATATCGTTCGACAGCGTGACAGACATTTTGTTCTTGTCAATAATGTTCTTAAATCCAGATATACTTTCTAGTCTAGGGACAACAGGCACTAGTTCCGGAGTATTCGCTAGGGGTGGTCTTCTGTGACTATTGGTAGGGGTTGTTGGGGTTACAGGGGTTGCTGGAGCGATTGGCTCATGAGACTTTTTCACTTCTTCACTAGGTTCTTTTTTGACATTATGCGCTAGACTTGATTCATACTTCGGAGGAGATCTGAACTCTGGGCTGAAAATTGAGTGGGATTTCTGCGGTGCAGTTTGAACAGGAGACAGTCTTTCTTGTTTGACTTTAACAGTCTCTTGTTGGCTTTGAACACTATTTTGACTTAGTTGACTTAGAGAGGAGTCACTCGTGAAACTAGAGCTAGTTACTTCTTTCAGAACGGAGCTGATCACGTCCGACGATTGTGAACTTGAAATGCTGGAACTTGAATTACTATGCTTTTGATAGTGGGAATTAGAATTAGAGACAGGCTCTGACTTGATTCTTGGATAGGAATTGACGTTTTGTTGACTATCTACCGGTTCTTTTTTAATGAGCTCCCTCGTTTCAAGCTCCGGGGGGTGAGAAAGGGTTCCGTTCCGAGGATATCCACCCCCGCTACGACTCAGCGAAGGCATATGAGCTACTTTACCTGCTTTATCACTACTGTGCTGCTCTGTTTCTTGTGAAGGCACTAAATTCATTTTCTGGAGTCCAGGTTCCAGTTTCACTTTGACGGGTCCTACTGAGTTTTGCCGACCGCTTAAATGATGCTGCTGCTGCTGATGCTGATGAGAAGGGGGATAAGGATGCTGATGCAATGCATTCGCGTGAGGTTTCACCTCCGGTTGTTGTTGGGGTATAGGTTGCTGTTGCTGTTGTTGTTGCTGCTGTTGTTGTTGCAGTAGCTGATGCTGCAACTGCTGCTGCTGCTGCTCGTGCTTGACAGGATTCATATGACTAGCAAAGGATTCTTTGTGAGCCGAATGCGACTGAGACTGCGTCGTTTTTTTGTGAAGACTAGAGGACACTGACGCAGGCTGCATGTACGACTGCCGCAGGTTGGCAATGTTGGCATGCTCCCTCTCGCGCCGCTTATCCATGGTGCTGCCACCACCGACATTGGACGAACTCTGCGCTTGATCTGCTAAACTGATCGGCTGCTGGAAGCTCACCCCGGAGTTGGTGCTCGACAAGCTCTTCCGCGACGCGTCCATGTCCAACGAGAAATTCTGGTGCGACAGGGAGTTCTGCGTACTGTTTTGCTGGTAGATGCGTTTCTTGAGCCGGGAGGGACACTTGTCGAATATGGACAGGAACTCGGAGGTGAGTTGCTCGAGGAGCTGGAGGGTAACGGTTTTGTCGACGTACCAGAACCAGGGCTTCCCTTCGTTGCTCTGCGGGATCTCCCAGTTGGACCACTTGCAGGCCAGGTGGATGCAGAAGCAGGCGACGACCGTGGGCTTGTACTGAAGGCACATTGTGGTCAGGTGCAAGCTGTTGGTGGCCATGAAGTAGGAGGTCTGGGCGAGGTCCTTGCTGGCCCGGACGAGGTGGCAGCAGCGGACGATGTGCGTGTGCGGGTGGTCGATGCCCACGTCGAAGCCGAGCGTCTGGAGGAGGACGTTCTCGTTCATGACGAGGTCGGCCGCCTGCTGGAGGTACTCCTCCGAGCGGACGTCCAGCGGCTGGTGCTGGTGGTTCTTCATGAGGCAGAGCTGCGACACCTTGATGACGTACTCGAGCTTCCGCGGCTGCTCCTCCACCTTGCACGCGAGGAAGAGCGCCGCCGTCGCCATGTGGTTCCTGTGGAAGTGGGTGAAGGAGTGGAAGACGAAGAAGCGGTGCATGTAGACCATGGCCGTGTTGATGCACAGCTGGTTCACGTGGAGCCGCTGCCCCATGTCCTGGATCAGGTTGGCCGCCTGCTGCCGGCACGAGAGCTCCTTGGCCGCGTCATAGCCGCACCGCCGCGAGGGTGAGTTCTCTAGTTGCTCCTTGGTGAAAAACCACCGCTTCTCAGCAGCCATTTACCCGCTCGCTTTCGCTCCTCTCGTCTACTTGACCACAGTCTCAGCTTAATTATCATTGGCTCCCGTCTGAAACAAACAAACCAAAAACACCTTCTTAATCCGCAATCATTCTCGCTTTACCAGGGTATCTAGTATTTTTTTAATTTTGAAAAATCCTGATATTTTCCTGATATTTTAAAAAAAATTCCCAATTTTTTCATTTTGAAAATTCCTGATTTTTTCTGATTTTTGATGAGGCCTTCACCATACAACAAAAACGCTACGGGTGAGAAATTATTGGAAACAAAGATGGCGCGACGACTCCTGGCACGGTAGGCAAAAAGCAGTAAGACTTCTCCGCTGAGGAGATTCGCGTAAGGAAAATTCCTGATAAAACGTCCGATTTTTCCGATTTTCCTGATATTTTCCTGATCGGCCAAAATTCCTGATATTTTCCGGTGTTTCCGGGTTTTCCTGATGCTAGACACTCTGTTTACGCATGTCACTTGCTTAATGCAGATACTAGATTGGGTCCCTCCTGGGAGGAGACGTAAGGGACGTCCAGCAAAATCGTGGATGGGTGGCATTCAAGATGAAATTACAAGGTGCCACTCACCAGATGACCCCTGGGTCGATAGACAAGAATGGCGATTAGGTGTCGCAGAGCGCCCGGGCATGCTGTAGAAGCGACTTCTATTGATGACCTTTGGCAAGACAGGAGGTACAAGAGGCGCTTCCATGTCGCAGAGCGCCTCGGTGCCTTGTAGCACTGTAGCAGCCATTTGTGCACATGCACCGAGTTTGACAGAGACGCATCAAGTTTGAAACGAGAAATCAAGTTATATTTCTCCGTCGAAGACTCAACATTGAGGACAAAGAGCCCTAGTATTTTCACCCTCAAAATCCTTCAAATTATTTTGTCTCGAATTCGACTTTTGGACAGGAGAAAATTTCAACACGTTAAATTTAAAGCTACTCCCAACCCATTTTTATTCGAAAGTAAGCCTTGATGCTTTTTTGATAAACTCTGTCCATAGAAACATAAATATTGCTGAACATTCTTCTCCCGAGCACATCCACGATGAAATTTTTTTGACGGAAAAATTTTGAAAAAAAAGAAGCTCGGTTTCCTGACTTTTCAAGGATTTGGTACCCTTCAAACCCGTCCATTTTCTGCCGAAAATATTCGGATATTAATAAGTAATGTGAAGTGGAAAAACTTGACGTTTAATAATCTTTTAAACCATATAAAATATACAAGTTGAATTGCAGATAAAAAAAAAAGTATACCACATATACCTAACCTACAACAAAACCCACATTTTTCTAAGATTTTAGGCTGAAAAACGCGTCTAGTCCATACTTAAATATTGATTCTCATTCAATCGTGTGAAGTATAAGATGCAAGGCAATGAAGACAAAGAAACTAGCAAAAATGGGATTGCATACCAATCATACCGATCACTCGAGGTGAAAAACAACTACAAAAATGTAAGAAAAACAAGATAATAATAAACCGTTTTCTTTGAAAAACAGGAGTAACAAGTTTCCCGGTTGGAGAGTAGTACTTGATGCGCCCTCTCAGACATTCCGCGATGGCTGAAATTGTTCAGCAAGTTTCGGTTGGAGACAAAACGATTTGAGAAAGCAATGGGAATTGGAATGGACAAACAAGCTCAGTTCAACAGCTGGAAAAATGTCAAGGTCGTGACCAGTCCTGTTTCTTGCCGCGGCAGCGAAAATCTCAAAGCGCGCCTGCAAATTCCCGCGAGAAAATTCGCACACATTGTTGAAAATCTAGAAATGAAATTCGAAGTGCACTTCCCTCCGGAGCCTGTATCGCTCCCACAGAATCTAAGCGATTGGTAGAGTGAGTAGCCAGGATGAGAAGTTTTTCGGATTTCAAAATTCCGTGACTTTTCAAAGATTTTAATCATAGAATTTTCTCATTTTTCATTTTTCTTCTTCTTCTGTTTGCAAGATTTCTCGTACAAATTACTTAAACGAACATTTTAGGGTACGAGGTTTCTTCAAGTTACAATAATTTGATGTTTTGGCTGAAGGGAACAAGTCAAGGCTCCGGAGAGAAATTAACATTCCGGGTCTTAACTTAATTTTTTCCAGGATGAGAATTTGTTCTTTATTTATTCAGTAATTAAAATTCACCAGTTTCTTTGTGCGAAAATTAAAGAAAAATAGCAGGGGCTATTGGAAAATGACAACGACTGCTTCTTGCTATTAGAAAATCAACGTGATTTTTCAATGATATATTGATCGCGATCACGCCTTTCCCAAGAAGATGTTTTTTGCCTCCTCTTTAAAAAAACAAGAAAGAACAGAAGAATAATAAATAGAAAAAAAAATCAAAAATTAGTGAGCTATACGATGGAGATACGCATTTTTCAACATTAGTTATGGATGAGCTGGAGCTACAGCAACGGCTGTAAAAGTTAATAATCTGTTGATAAATACGATTGAGGACATAAAATGCTCGCTGTTAATTCATAAAACTCGAAGAGAAAATCAGTAATGCAGCAGAGTATTACTAATGCACAATAAAAGCGAATGATTCCGATGCACATCAAATCGGTCACGAAGGCGTGAAGCTGTCACTGAAGGCTCGAGTTGGGTTAGGTTAGGTCACGCAACTAAATCAACTTCGCGGCGATGCGGGCAGTGTCGCACGGAAATGAAGGCGCGCGGCGCGCCACTGCTGAGTCGCGCAGGTTTCTCTGCAACTGCAATTTTGTTTTGACGAAGGTTTTCATGTTTCTCTCCTTTTCTTCTTGATGTACTGTGTAGTAACTAATAAATCCCTACGAATGAATCAGCAGTTAAATGTATTTGAATGGAAAAATAGAAGGAATATAATTCATGCACTGTGTACGAACAGCAAATCAATGGCTGAAGTCGACAAATGCGCAACTTCGATTTCTAAGTTGCAAAACTCCATTCATGTTTTAGTTCTTTTTAATAAATATACAGCAGTCTCAGCAAAACAACGCAAGAAATGTCTCATTAAATAATTTTTATAGTTTCACTCAGCTGTTTCAATTTGTTCCACATTTTTCTTATGCAGTTTAGTTGTTAGGCAAAATGTTTCTACGGATCTTGTTTCCTTGGAAATTTTAAAAACACCTAGTGCGACACGCACCCAAAAAAAAAAAAAAAAAAAAAAAAAAAATCCGGAGGAGGAGGGGGAATAGCAGCATTTTTCGTAAAAACGTCGAGGGCTACATTGCACTGCAATTAAAAACACTCTACTCTCGGTTTCTGTCCTCATATTAGTAATTTTTTAAACTAAAAAAAGAAGAGGAAAAAAAACTCTCTTCCTGGTCCTTCGAGTTTAAAAATTGAGTTCTATTTATCAACACCACCAATTGCCACATGAAGCAAGGGGTATTTAATATCCAGAGAGAATGCACAATTTCTGAGCCCGCGAACAAAAGCCACGAATTGATGGCGATAAAGAAAGTCAAATTACTTCCAGCGAATCTCGTGGCTTCCGTTTTGTTTTTCCAGCCGCTTTTCGAGAGTCCAAGCATCCTTGCTCGGTGGTTGAAGATTGAACGAACCGGGAGAGGGGAAGGGGGAGGAGGGGGCCTCGAAGCCCCCCCGATCGATTTTACGGTGGGTCGGGAACTTCAACCCCGGCCCGCACACTCGCTCCACGAAAAGTTGAAGGACCTTTGCTCGACGACCTTGAGTGCGAAAAATTCTACTTCTGCGGTGTTCGTTGCTTGTTTCAGCCCGCTAATGCCCTCGGAATTTGTCAGTATCTTGTTTTTGTTTTTTTCTTTCTAGTTGAATATCATAACATTCGCATAACCGAGTCGATCATTCAACTATCCACAAAAATTCATACCTATGTATGTTATGTAATTGTGGTTTGAAAGGTTTTAACTTGCGCCATTCAACGAAACAGTCAAGCCTGGATAGAACAGAGGTCATTGGAACACTCAATGAGTATTTTTCGTTTCATAACAGCTTCAGAGTGGACCGCCCCCCCCCCCCCCTCACATTTTCTCTTTTCGCTTCTCTAGTGGAAAATTGACGATGATTCAAAAATATTTGAATTGACTGCAGCTCTCAACTTCACTACAAAACTCTACTCGGGAAAACTTTGGGCTTATGCAGCTCCAACCAACTGCCGAAAAAGGAGGGATTCTCAGCCCCCCCCCCCCCCATATTGATGTTCATTCTCCGCTTGATCGCGAAGGAGTGACCAGATATTATAAAACTAGAGAACTTTGAAAGCTGACTTTTTTGACACATCCCTTAACTTAAAGGAGCGTGCTTATACTGCGTAATGTACTCAAGAGAAGGAGGATGGTTCTGAGGATGCGTTACGTTGCGTTACAATACAAGGGGGAGGGCGGAAGGGGTTAAGGCACAGCGTTACGTGACCTTTAAAACCTTCTCAGAAGTGTGAATGCTGATTGAAAATGTTATTGATTGAATTAAACATCAAATTGTTCATATAACCCCATTATTTCGCAATATTTCTCTGAAAAGTTAAACGAAAACCCTCAGATTGTATCCAACCCTTACGTCTGAACTTTCTCAAGCTATTTTGAGAAATACCAGGGCGAGGTGTGCGCCGAACGTAAAGTAAATTATAAAGGGGGTTCCGAGGCTGTGTTACGTTGCGTTCTGGGAAAAAACTGGAAAAGTGCATTATTACGTAATACAAGAGCGCTCTCGAAAACCAACTATTCTCCGCGGGAGAATGAATCCTTAAGTATACGGGTAACCAGTGGCTTGGTATGCTTTGCGATATATCGATTGATCTGCCATTTAAACTCATGGAAAAGGATCGATAAACAGGGCGTTCGCAACGAACACCTTAATAATCGATTCTTCAACATAGCCTCAAAGGGAAAATATCGATAATCGATCATTCACACCTCGCCACCGCGGGTAACCTCATGCAATTCGTTGCGTCATCTCGCCTGAATCACATCTTCAGTTTACTCTTTTGATCGACCAGTGAAAAGAAGGCTGTTTATAGAACTAATTCCCAAATTAACTTTCATTTTTGAGCTGTCCACTTGTAACGTTATGATTACTGGCATTCGCAAGCGGTGGCGTGGGTAGCTTTGCGATACATCGATTGATCTACCATATAAACCTATAGAAAAGGATCGATAACCAGGGTGTTCGCAACGAACTCCTTAATAATCGATTCTTTAGCACAGCTTCAAATGGGGAACTATCGATAATCGATCATTCACGCCTCGCCACTGTTAGCAAGGTTAAGCCTACGAAAGGCGCTGCGCACATGTTTCACCCCGCTTCAGACAAGGAAAGTTGGGAAATCTGACTTACGGAACTAAATCTACCGGAAGTCAGATGCATGAGCATCAACTTAAGAATTGTCGACTAATTCACTTAATTCTTTATCATCGCATTTGATTTTAATACCTGCGTGACGTTTCCTTCTTAATAGACACGCGGAGTGACGTGAAGTAAAGCTCACTCCTAATCCTAGGGGTTGATCGTTAAATCGTTACCGAATGATTTTAATCGATATGTATCACTGTTATGGTGTGGATATATTGATCGAGCTCATTCAACGATCGAAGACTCCTGGGCACCCGAGTCGCGTTAAAGGCATCTTTGGTGGATCTAGTACATTGGCAACATTGTTTTGCTACATTTAAACCTATGGAAATGTATCGATTCTTGGAAGGGGCCGGGTGCTGCGACAGGAATCGATTATTTAACATAGGTTTAAATTGAGAAAAACAATGTTGCCAATTTGCTGGATCCGCCAATGATGATTGGCGACCATGATTGTACCTATTAAGGGACTCTTTCACGTTCTCAAAGGCAAAGAATCATGTTCGGAGGAGAGAAAGGGGATTAAGAAACTTTCTTTTTTGCTTCGTGTTTTCTTTTCTCCCGACTCTAGGCCACGGAAAAGTTATGTAGAAAATAAAAGAGTCAAGGGTCGTCGACATTAAGAACCGTGTTGCCGCTGGGGAGAACGTATGAAGGAGCGTTTCCAAACTTGAGAAGTGATGAAAAAATTGGAATAAAATTGGATTTACTTTGATACGAATGACAGCGTTGTTAAGGAGTGTCACCTTGAGCCGCGGCGCAAGCATCAACATCAAATCTATCATCGATCGGACGTTAACGTTTTCGCCATTCATTTTATTCATCTGTACATGGCCAAACTGATCCTGGCTCTGCTTTCTTTTACTTAAAAAAAAAAAAAAAAACAAAAAAAAAAACCAATATATTTTATTGACGGATGCGAGGATTGTCTCCTTAACTAACTATGTCTCGGAAGTAGGGCCTTTCTATAATGTGGGCATGAGATCACGGATACAGAAAATGCAGAATTGCAGAATTCAGAGTTTGAGTAAAAGGAAGACAATTTTTTTTATAAAAAAAAAAGGAAAAAAAAAACATACGAGGAATCCTCCGAATTATTTGGCGAGGGAATCGAAAAGTGTGTGACTTGCATTCAATTTTCGGGGAAAAATGCAGACAGTTTTGAATTTTTATTTTTTTAAGAGTTCTATTAACATTTTAGACATTTTTTGCGAGTCCTTGAAAATGTATCAACACTTCTTACTTTTCGAAAAACAGTGACTCATTTAGGAAGCCAACATTTTTTTTTAAAACACTGTTGGAATCCTCCGATTTTGTTTTAAAGTAATGGATGAATCATGCCATGTTGGGAATCGTCTTAAAAAGTGCAGACATTTTACAATTTCCTCTGAATGTTTTCTTAGTATTTCTGATATTTTTTCGAGGGTCGTTTTCGATTTATAAATATTTCCAGCTTTTAGGGAAAAACAGTCTCGAAACGTTCTTCAAAAGTCGCAGTAGATTCCACACCAGTCTGTTGATAGTGGCTCATTGATAGCGGGAGCAAATTGAATGTTGTTGCCTCAGAGTTAGGTTCGGGCCGGTTAGGCAACTAAACTAACCGTAAAGCTGGGCGTTGAGTATCACGTGAAAATGAAGGCGCTTCCAGCCGTACGAGTATTCTTGCGCGTCTCCCGCTGAAGCTTTGATGAAGGCAATCTCCGAGTCACGGAAAACTGAGATCGACAAACTTTTGATGCGATTCCTCGCACGAAAACTCCATAGTCAATTGAACCGATTATTTCATAAATCACGTAAGCGCTAATCTCTATTTTGGTGGCATAGGGGTTGTTATTTCTTTGTTTTCTCTGGTGTAATCAATCATGTCTCGTTTCAAAATAGCCTTCTAAAAGAACATACATTTATTGGAATTCGAAGATTGTCAACAAAGCTAATAAAACTGGTTTTTTTTTCGCATTCGCAATTTTGGTGCTTACGTGAATTGGAAAATTATCTGTTCAATCGATTCAGCGTTGAGATGAACGCTTGGCGCTCCAAGTCGTGAGAATTAATAGGAATTACTATCAGTTAAAATTTCCAAATGCGAATCTTAAGATATTCTTTTTTTATGCAGACAGGACCTCACGAGGCATTAAGAATCTGATTTTGGTTTTGAAGATTTTTCTTCCTGGTGCTATAGCGCACGCAATAGCGAGGAACTTTGATATACATATTATGATGTTAGTTGTTTAACGGATGAAGGAACGTAACGCCATTCCAAAGTTACGAATTGGCTCAATTAATTCAATTTTTTAAAAGGATATACCCGTGCAAATTTTGTCAAAAAATTCTTCTGATTCAAGCTTGAGATTAGAGGAAAGACCAGTGAAAATTCACATTTGAAATTCCCGAGATTCTCCTGTTAAAAATCCTGTCCGCTGGCAGGGTTGCACGGGTGAAATGAAAAAAATAAAATATTGAAAATTTCCGTGAAATATTTCATGAAATTTCACGAAGTTGTGAAAAATATGAAACATATTTTCAGGGGCCAGGTATGCAACACGCACTGAAAACCACCAACAGGCAAAAATCAATCGACTTTCTCTGAATTTTGCATTTAATTTCGAAAAATATTTTCAATTTTAGTTTTCATATTTTTCTGAAATTTCATGATATATTTCACACGAAATTTCAAGATTCCATGAAAAATTGCAACCCTGTTCGCTGGGGGAAATTTGGCAACATCGAAATGTGGTTGCGTTCTTTCGTGAGGAAAGAGACGCTTTATTGTTAGCGATAGCGCCCTCCTATGCTCGACGGATTGGACCAATGCCCCCGCCGATGGGTGCATTGTCCCACCGAGTGGCGTGGCGTGCTTTGCGATATATCGATTGATCTACCATTTAAACCCATGGAAATGAATCGATGAATGGGGTGTTCGCAGCGAACGCCTTGATGATCGATTCTTTACCATAGTTTCAAATGGGGAAATATCGATAATCGATCATTCATGCCACGCCACTGTCCCACCCTTGGGGAGCCCCCGTAGTTTATTTTTACAGACCTGACTCAAGACAGCCGCCAAGCATGCGAATCTATTGGACGTATTTACGCTAAAAGGAACTTTGTTGCACGCAAGACCTATGCATATAGTTCCTTTTAGCATAAGTACGCCCTGTTAACACTCAACATTAGAGTGTTTCCACTGTTATTGAGTGTTTTGACTGAGACGAGCGTGAGCTTCCACCTACTGGCGATATCACTAGGGGTCTGCGAACTTTTGCGGAAAAATTTATCAAATTTTCCATGTTACATTCAACAATTTCAACATGTCCTCAATTACGAATAGAATTATAGATTTTTTTTGTCCTCAGGGCCAACTGATCATGAATTGTTATATACAATGAGGGTAAGTTTATATCGAATTTGGCGGAAAGCTCAGAACTTTCTGCACTTCCGAATTATTTAATATTCACTTTTTCTTTTATTTTTTTCACTCTTTATTCGATCTCCTCCCCCAACATTATCTTCTACTTTTTGTCTTTGAGAGGACTTTACCGTGAATTTAAGTTAGTTTAAAATAAGAAAAGGTCAATTAAATTTGGAGGTAGACTTGGAGCCGTCTACCCTCAGACTTATCGTTTCTTTCTTTAAGGCTCTTAAATTCAAAACCGCAGTTTCACCGACTAAGAGCTCCTCAGAGGGTTTTTGACCATCTAACAAGAGAGCACTGACTCTGGACGGTTTCCTGTCCTGGCACCGCATAGTGGCGATTTTGCATGTTGGCAATTCTGAGTTTCCTACATTTAAATCAATTAAAAATATCAACTTTGAATGAGGCACTGAGGCATGCTGCCTCACCAAGAATCTATATTATTAATGGATTTAAATGTTGAAAATAAGTGTTGCGAAGTTTCAAGAGTCGCCACTGATCGCATTCAGCCCTTGCAGATCACGCCAGTCTTGCCGGTGCCTGGACCGACCCCATAGACGCTATTAGTGGTGATGTCACTAGAGGGATTCACCCAGGGTTGCCACAAAATTTAGAAGATAAAATTCCCTGATTCTCCTGACACATCTAAGTAAATTCCCGCGACAATTGAAAAGTGCAATATGGCAAAAAAGACATGATTCGAAATAGTTTCCAAGAAAGATGTGTTGCTCTAGACTTCATATCCCTTCTACAAAGCGAATAAAGGTAAATTAACAATTTTCCCCGACAACTTTCGACATTTGCTCTGACATTCTCAGGTTTTCTCTGACTTTTGAAAATTCCTTGATATTTCCTGGTTTTCCCGGAACTCCCTGACTGTGGCAATCCTGCAAAGGGATTCACCGCAATATCGATTTTGATCCCGACAATAATGACATAACCTCTTCCAATGCCACCGATGAGAATAAATCGACACATATCGATTTTCTGTGCCGTAACACTAATAGCGTCTATTGGCGAGTGCGTTCACCTCGGTGGATCTTCGCGCTAAGTTGGTCGTCGCTCTAGAGTTCACCTCACTCCTCAACCGGAGGACACTGACTTGACAGCGCATGGTGTCGGTGCGCCGCACGGCGGGTCGAGTCAGTCACAGAGGTCGGACATAAATATTTTTACTAAAACTGCAATTTTTATTGTTTATTTTGTCTTATTTTAAATTTAAAGGGGTGCTATTTACAAGAAAATTTCACCGGGAAACCTCAAAATAGTGTATAAACGGAGTTTAAGCTTTAAAAATTTCTAAATTTTGTCCGACCTCTCCTATCGAATCGATCCCCTGTGCGCCGCACCGCGCCGTTCCTCTTCCAATTTTCCCCAGAGCGCGGCCTCTTCGCTGCCAGCCTATGGAGAAACGCCGTATGAATATTTGTACTTCGCGAAAACCTCCCGATAGGACCAGAGCTGCAAAGTGAAATTTCGCAGAATGAAACAAGAAATTTCACGCGTTGAAAGAATGATTATTTTCGAACGAAGAAATGAATATCTCCCCTTTAAACTTTCAGGCAGTTTAGAATAAGTGGCGGATGAAATCGCCTGAAAAATTGGAGGCATGGTTGCCACAGAATTTGGAAAATTAAATTCCCCGACACAATTTGGTGAAATTCCCTGGCAATTGAACAAATGCCAGATTTTTAGAGACATAGTTAGAAATAGTTTTCAGGCAAAGTTTGTTGTTCGAAACGTCAATCACACACGAGAAAGAAAAAATGAAGGTGATTTGGCGATTGTTTCCTGAACTTTTCATAATTTTCCCTGACATTTCCCGGTATTCCCGGACTGGCAGCCTTGAGAGGAAACGTTTAGTGTTCACAAGTTTCCCCGAAAATTCATAATAAATCGAGGTTAATTTTGCATCACTTCAGTGTTCTAACGGCGCTCTTTTTTTAGGACGGCAAGCACTGTTGCGCACCGCACGAACACCGTAAGAGCATTTGAATGATGCAACAATTTGTTTTCCAAACGCATACTTGCTCTGGAGGATGAAATTTTGTTCATGGGATCTCGTGAGCACCTCTACCGTCGACAACTATGCACTAACGTTTCTTTCTCTCCCTTGGAAGTCAGAGCCAGGCAAATGCGCACTTATACTGAGAAAACAAAACTGGGAATATAGACATGGCGTCCGCATCGGGCTCAGGGACCATAAGTTCCAGGAGCTGGAGCCGAAGCCTCGACTACTCCAGGCTCAGCGGCCGGAGCAACGGGTGCTACAACCGGAACTTTCGGCCTCTGAGCCCGGAACGGACGGTGCGCCTACACACCCCGTAAGTACGGCTTCAAGAGCCGGAGTTTTTTTTTTTTTTTTTTTCTTTTTTTTTCAGTGTAGAATGGCTCTGCATTTCCTCGGATCCGCCTCTAGCTGAGGGATAGCCAAACCAGGATGTCTACTGAAACAAGCTGGCCAAAAATCAGTACTTTTTCAGTGCATTCCCAAGAAAGTTAGTACCTCCTCCACAGAAATTTTCCGTCCTTTATCAGTATCTCTATTAGACGTAATTCGAAAACTTTAAAAAATTTGAATTTCTCACTCGAATTGCGACAAAAATGACAAAAATTCCGGACCTTCTTGCGGAATTTCCGCACTTTTTCAGTACTTCCGGACTGCCCTTAAAAACTCAATCTATTTCCGGACTTTCTGGTAATTCCGGACTTGTAGACACCCTGTGAAACCGGATCTATCTCTATCTGTGTGCGAATTTCAGGTGCCAGGGTCGGGAGGGAGAAAAAAAATTCTGGACCTTCTTGCGGAATTTCCGCACTTTTTCAACACTTCCGGACTGCCTTAAAAGACTCATTCTATTTCCGGACTTTCTGGAAATTCCGGACTTGTAGACACCCCGCCAAACCGGATCCATCTCTACCTGTGTGCGAATTTCAGGTGCCAGGGCCGGGGGATCAGGTGAAGATCCGCGTTTCCGACGGCGGGAGCGGCCGAGACGACGACGACGGAAGGGATGAGGGCTGAAGGGAGACCAGGAGAGCCGCGAGGGAAGGACATCCTGCGAACGGGCAACGACCGTGAACTTGCCCGCCAACTCGACGCGGGCAGGAGCGGCAAAAAGCACCTATCCGGCCACACGCACGCCGCAGCCAGACGGGGCTTAATTTGGCCAAGTTACTACTCCGGCTAAAATATCCTACAGGGGAGGGGCGCGTCGCACCGTGGTGGGGAGCGAGGCCGCCCCCCCTCCCCCCGGGCCCGATCCTCATCAACGTTTCATTGATCTGCGCGGAGGGGAAACGACGGCCCGGGTCGACGAACTCGAGAGAGCGGAATAGTAAGTCCGACTTCCCCTCCGCGGCACCCCCCCCCCCCCCCGGGCCGTCTCCCCGCCACGCTCGGTGTTACTCACACCCAGACGAATGCGTGAAAAACATTGACCCTATATACTTGGAATGGCCTTGGTTGGGAACTAACCGACGACGACGGTTGCCAGTCTTCGCTCGGCGCCCCCCCCCCCCCCCGGTCCGCCTGTCAAGCCCTATTGGGGCCCTTCCTAGGCCCGACTGCCCACGGTTCGGGGGCGCCGAGCCGCCGCGACGTATGGGTGACAAGTGGACGTGGGATGCCGACCTGAGTCATCGGGTTCCCGGTATGCGGCCGTCTTGAGGCAAAACCACGTATGCGCAATCGGAGGTTGCCACGTATCTACCGGAAAAATACGAATTTCTTCCTCTAGAAAACACTGTTTCCGGCATTGCCGTTTTCCTGAAAGATCCTTCCATCGTCCTGGAATTATTCCATAAATTTTCCCTGGTTCGCAAGAGGGTAGTGCAGAGAGAACTCAAGACTAATCTCCGTGAGGGCACATGATGAAGGGTTCAGGGCACCATGAAGGGTCTGTCTGCATGCGGATTTGACTCACCCAACTCCGAAAATGCTTCAATTTCCGACCTTCACTATACTCCGAAAAAATTTCCTCTTGGATTTTTTCCTTTCAATAGCGCTGACTTCTGCTAAACGCTGCTCGCACATTTCCCGACTTTTTCAGGAGGCCGTGTGCGATGCCTGGGGTCTAATTTTGTCAGTCCTTCCACTGTACTTAAATACACTTAGGACGTGCCTCGACTGCACTGAAGTCCGGTTTGGCGCTTCTGATTGGCCGGTGGTGCGGTAAGGACTAATCGATTGATGTTGCATCACCATGTGAAAGAGTCCAAAACAATCGGCCCCTGACCTCCAGGTTCTCCAGTCCTGACGGCTGGAAACTTGGATTCGTTTTATAATCCTTCAGAGTGTCTACTGGATAAGGCTGGCCAAAAATCAGTACTTTTTCAGTACATTCCCAAGAAATCAGTACCTCCTTAACAGGAAAATTTTAGTACCTCCAATTGACGAAATTAGAAAAATTTCAAAAATTTAAATTTCTCGCTGAAATTGCGACAAAAATGACACAAATTCCGGAAGTCCTTGCGGAATTTCCGCACTTTATCAATACTTCCGGACCATTCTTAAAAAAATCAGTACTACTTCCGGAAATTCTGGACTTGTAGACACCCTGATTAGTCAACTATTGATGAATTTCGATCAATCGAGGCAATCGATTGCCAAAACTGGGCGAGGTGCCGATGATGATCAAAATGGAGTAATTGAGCATTCCCAGGGTGAATTGGACAACACACGGGTGCTCGTGCAGAGCTACTCCTTGCCTTGCGCGGTGGAGCGTGGTGAGTGGTGACAAGAGCATGTCCGACGACCGGGCGCCACTGCTTCGTCATGGGCAGGATGCAGACTCTGGACCCGAGTCAAAGTTCCCGATTCGCTCATTGATCTCCTACCAAGGCTCTTCTTTGTTCCACTCTACTTTGTTCCCGTCGTCCGTACGTCCGGGCTCCGACTGGGCCGAGTCGTGCACTATGCGGCAACGACTCGCCCGTCGCCACTCGCCGCGAAAAACTTGGCCCTCCTCCAGGTGAAGTGAAAAACACCACCGCACAATGCCGCCCGAAAATCCCTCAACTCGGGTCCGATCCAGTCTTGGGGATTTTTCATCCGTTATCTTGGAAAAACTTTGGTTGGAAAATTCTATTCTTGGAAATTCTATTGGTCTGGTACGGGCATTCCTCCCGGAAGGCGACGGCGTGGACGTCATGTGAAAGGTTGGCGACAAAGGGTGGGGGAGGAGATCAGAAGGTGCAAATTGCCTGATGATCTCTGGGAGGGTAGGGGGCAATGGCGATTGGGCGTCGCAGAGCGCGAGGCTGCGCTATAAAAGTGGCTATATGTATGTATCTTGGAAAATCGATTAAATCCCATCGATTTTATTGGGCTCGCGTACTCGTGTAAATCTGGAGTTGGAGCAATCCTCTGAACCCCCTTCAGATCTAGGTAATGGATCAGTATAAGGGTGTCTTTTAGTGGCTACCAGACCTTTCCTGATGAGGCGCCCTTCTGCCCCCTCTCCCCCCCCACCCCAAAAAAAGGTTTCTAGTTCCGTCCGTAAGGGTGAGCTTATTGCAAGGCGAGTTTTTGCGGATCAGGTTGGGATTGCTACACCAACTGCTCAACTCTTCGGACATGAGTCATCATTAAGCGAATCAGAACGTTGATTTCCGGAAATAACTTTCTCACTACGAGGAGGGTGGTAGTACGGGAGTTAATGATATTTCCTTTCAGGGTCGCCACAACATTTAAAAAAAAAAAAAATCCCCTGACGTGTTCCTGATTTCCTTGACACATTTTGATAAAATCCCTTGATAATTGAACAAATATTGTTGTCTTTTCAACAGTCTTAAAGTCTTCTTGCCAAAATTGTTAAAAATACATGGTTGGAAATAGTTTTCGGGCAAAATTTGTGGTCCGATACGTGAAAATCCACTCAAAAAAGCGAATAAAGGTGACTTAACGATTTTTCCCTGATATTTTCGTCAGTTTCCCTGATTTTTTGAGATTCCCTTGCATTTCCCGATATCCCCTGACTGGGGCAACCCTGCCTTGTTTCAAAGTGGAGTCAACATCGTGACTCGTTGCTATCAGAGGATCATATCTCCTTCCAAGAGTGCAGAAAGCTCTCCGCCTTCACATTTTTGGAGACAGCTTCCGCATTTTTAGAGGTTGCCTTCATTCTGCTGTCCACGTAAGACTTTCGCGCTTCACTGTTTCCTTCGCAAAAAACCGTGTGCTTAGTAATCCCATGCCTATGTACCTTCACACCCCCCCCCCCCTTCCAGAAGCCTCCACATTTTTCTACCCTTTTTCAGGTGCCTTCACACTTGTTGCGCGTCCAGCCTATCGAGCTTTTTCTGCACCCTCTCCTTCCCACTTACCTTCGTTTCGATCATCCCATCTTTTTTGGAACTGATCGGTCGATCAAAGTTGAGGGAAAGGGGGTCGGATTTTGGTGGACCTCGGGACGCCGAGAAAAGCCTTTCGGCAATCGGTTTAATCCAGGCTGGGCCGGTTGACGCGCGACACCCGTAGCGTCGGCGTCGGATCATTCAATTTGAGGGGTCATTACCCCGGCGCCCCCCCCCCCCCTCGCCCCCTTCTACTGGTCTTCGATTCCCGCCACGCTACGGCACGGCTCTACGAAACGTGCTCTACGTCTCCAGACTCAGCTCTAGTTGAGTCTGGTCTATTTCGTTTGGCAGGATCTGACGTTTTCCGGTTTCAACAAGGTTATACAAGACCAAGAAGTCGGAATTCTTCCTTCCGACGGATATTCACGATTTAACTAAGTTGTCTGCGTCAACTTTCCCCAGCGACACACGAAGAAAAAATGTAAAGGTTTCGCGACGAAACTTGCTGATTTTTCAGGGTTGGGAAAAATCCTCGACTTTACCAGCTTTTGCCTGACTTTTCAGTGACTCGTCAGTTTGAAGGGTATCTAAAGTTCAGGTTCGTGACGTCGCATTGACACGATGGCATGTCCTTTCTCCCGATCAAACAAAAGGGGGGAAAATGGTGAAAAGAAGAAAAGAGTGAAGGGGGGGGCAAGAAAGCAGAAAAAAGCAAAAAGTCTCAAGGTACTGAGGAACAAGTGCACGCCTACAATAGCTCTGAATCCAGTCCTGTGCTTATAAAGGAGAGTTAGGTAGACTGATCGCGTGCTCACTGATGATCACTGTATCTCTATGATCTTATTGTTGAAATTAGAAGACAAAGCTATAGACAAAGAAGACAAAGAAGATATGAGGGGATCCTATTGGTGGAAGCGAGTGGTTGCAATGGACAAAAGAGGTAGATAATAGACTAACTAACGGCAACCCACGAGAGACCCTACATTTAGTCCATCACTTTCTCCCTCAGTCTATAAGAACCATCCATTTCAACCAATAGGATCATTCCATACTCATTTTATGTCTTCCTTGTCTATCGCATTGTCTATTAGTTTCAGCTAGCAGCCCACTGGAGCCGTTGATCATGAGGGTTTGCATTTTCACGCCCTATTAGAGTTGGATGTATATACTGCGGCGAAAAGTGTGTATCCCTGTAGGTGCCGCACGCGCAGAGATATCTCGGTTTAAAAGGTTGATTTTTCACGTTTAATTAATAGGTGCGCGAGCACGAAACAGGGTGTCTACTAAAACGGACTCGCCAAAATCAGTACTTTTACAGCACTTCTTCAGTACGTTCCCAAGAAATTCAGTACCTTCTTCACAGAAAAATTCAGTACATTTCAGAACCTCCAATTGACGAAAATCGAAAAATTTCAAAAATTTGAATTCCTCGCTCAAAATGCAACAAATATGACACATATTCCGGACCTTCTTGCGGAATTCCGCACTTCTTCATTTCTTTCGGACCGCCCTAAAAAAAAAAAATCGGTACTATTTCCGGACTTGTAGACACCCTGTTATAGATTTATGATAGTTGTAGATTTATGTCTCTACTACTTGACAACAGTGCGTAGAAGATTCAGAAAGTCATCTGATGACACATCCCGGTCAACTTTTCCGCGCCTTTTCCGGCATAAGCCAATCGAACATTGGTTTACGTGAAAGACTTTCCGCACCAACAACATGCTTTTGACTTGTCAACGTGTGTTCCCATGCTGGGGCGGAGCGGAGGTGACGAAGCTATTGCGAGCAACTATTCGTGCTCCCAAGCCACTCATATTGCTATCACGGTTCTTGAAGGCGAACTCGATAGAATGAGAAGACACCCAGCAAGGTGAGAAAAGAACGTGTGCTTTTGGGCTTTCACAGATTCTTCGCTTCACTGCTAAGCGCTACTGATAGCGCCTCGTGAGAAGCACGGGTACTGCGAGGCAGGACCGCGAAGCGGTCAGGGTCTGTACCCCATAGTTTTTTATTTTATTTTTGTAACCGAAAATCATTGTGATCATTTGCAGATATTCATTTCCAAAGTAATACGGCTGAATTTCACTGGAAGTTTACAAATAGCGTGTCTAGCTTTTTTCTCATTTTGGGGAATCCTGATTTTTCCCTGATAAATCCTAATTTCATAATTATCCCAAATCCTGATTACATAATTTTTCTAAATCCTGATTTTTTGCAGAGAAAAAATAAAATTTCTAGAAATAAAAAAAACAGCTCGATAAATAAAATCCGATCGGACGGCCGACTTTTCTCAAATCCTGATGAAATCGGGACTAAATCCGGATTGACCTCAAATCCTGAGAGAACCGGGAAAATCCTGATGCTAGACACCCTGAAAAATTCCCCTTCAAAAAAGTTGTTTTTTTCGAGGCTTCTTTCGGCTTCACTGGTAAAAAAAAACACATTGGATCTAGAGTCCAGACTCTTGAAAACATTGAGAAGAAAAAATACTCTTGATTCAATCAGATTTTTGCTTGAATCAAAAGGAAATCCGCTCAAATTAAGAGGCTTGGTTCTTGATTTAAGCAAAACTTCGATTGAATCAAGATTATTTTTTCTTGTCGATGTTTTTAAGAGTCTGGACTCTAGATACAACGTGTTTTTTTTTCAGTGATCCCTAAATCGCAATATGTGAACCATGTGGGGCCTTTTTGAGGATCTGAACACGATTGCGAATACGCGAGACTGATTTTCCGAGAGCTGAACCCTAATTTTTAATTAAATGCTCCCTTGAGCGGAAGCCTCGGGGCCGGGGCGAGGTCTGGCGAGAACGAAATGCCAGACTCATTGTAGGGAGCCCGAGACGTCGACGAAAGGCTTGAGCAACTGGTTGATACTGACCCCTCGCAATAGAGGAGTGATACACCCGCCAGTCCCGTCCCGTCGCGTCGCGTCGGGGGGAAAAACGGGAGCGGTGCGGCGAAACGAGTTGAGCGTGTCTGGGATGTGGAGGTAGGTCGGGACACGGGACTCGAAAACGCTGTCAATGGAGCTCCGTGTTCGTTGCCCGCGTCGCGGGGTGGTTCGAGGGGTGCTCCCGCAAAAAAAGGGGGGAGGGCGGCAGAATTTGTCGCTGCCGGAGAATTCCGGACCCTTGAAGGAGGGGTACCGGCGGCGGGGGGTGGTGAGGGGGTGTTGCGCAATACGGTATGGGTGACGCGACGGTCGTATTGCGTCAGGGCAGGGCTGTGCGTTCGGGGCGCGGCGAGGGTGAGGGCGAGTCGGGCGGGAGGGGTTCCGGGGGTGTCTAGACATGGAGTTCCTCTGTGTTTGTCGGTGTATTCGTACGCGCGAGTCGGTGTGCGTGCATTATTTATCATGAGACCGCTCTTTGCTCTCTTGCGAATCCGCGCGAAATTCGGGGACGGCCAACTTCGGAGATCCGTACGCTAAGAAAGAGCGGCGTGTGGGAGAAAATGGCCGCTCACCGCGGGTAAAGACCCGCGGTGAGCGGGTAAAAATATAAAGATATTTTTTACTTTTTATTCTTACTCGACGAGTATGTAAGAACTGTATTTTGCCAAAATTGTTTAGATCGAAATTGAGGAGCTTTCCGGAAAAAGGGCACATAGCAAAAAATTGCGTTTGAGAGAAATGCATTAGAAGTTTTGATCATTACTCTATGGCCACTGACAGTGACTTTCGTTCGAAATCGGGAGTCTAAGCTGCGATGAAAGGTACCATTAGTGGCCAGAAATTAATGATGGAAACTTGAAATGCATTTTTTTCAAACGCTACTTTTTGCCATGTGCCCTTTTTCCGGAGGGCTCCTCAATTTGAAATGTAAGCGTGTGAAAAAGAGGAGGAAAACGAGGCCGGTCCAATAGACGCCATGTAATCGAGCAAGGTGAAGTTGATAAATAAGTAAAAGCCTGTAGTTCCGTAGCTCATCTCAATCAACACATGCGGGTCGATTTTAGAATGGTTACCGGATGACATTTATCCATGAGAAGCAGAGGTAACCTTGAGAGATCGGTATACGATAAAAACAAAAACCAAAATTATGATAAAAAAAAAAAAAAAAAAAAAAAAAAAAAAAAAAAAATTCGGCCGGGAGAAATATTTTGAAGGTTCCGTGACGAAATCCCCTGACTTTTAAGGGTTGGGCAAAATTTCCCAACTTTTCCATGAAGTTCGAAGTTAGGCGCAAAGATTAGGTAGATGCGATCATTGATTCGTGTGTAATTTCAATCGGACTACGCTTTACAATAAGGAACTCCTCCTTCTGGCTCAAACTTAAAATCATCGATCTGCATAGGGAAAATCGAAGTGGGAAAGGAAAAGTAAGGAGAAGAAGGAGCAGTATAGAAAGAAGCAGAAGAAAATATAGAAGAAGGGAAAGAAGAGAAAATAAAGGAAGAAGAGGAAATGAAAAGGAGGAGGAGGAAGGTTAAAAGCTTACGTTTATATTTAGCATTTCGACAAACGCTGAGCCTTTCTTTAACATGATAAATAACGGAAGGCTCTTTCGACTCAAAACAACGCGAGGAACAATGGGAGGATAAACGAAGTTGGGTTCGAACCCAACATACAACTATTTTAACTCCGCGGTGGGCCGGGTTGCATACTCTAGATTTTGCGGGCGAAATATGAGCTCTGCGCATTGCCTACGCGCGCCAACGATAGACAGCTCAAAAGATAGGGCACAAGTGTTGCGATCAGTATTTTCCTCGAGCATACGCAACCTGGCCCAACGCCGAATCAGAAAAGCTACATAATGTGTGAAAACTCAACTTCAAACATCAAACAGATTCAAACATATTGGTGATCATTCCTCATTCTTCTGTTTGAATAAACACTACTTCATGTATTCCTTCCATAGTTTTACGCTCAGTGCGTTATTCAAAAGTAGAGTTTGTCTTTCAGAAAACATCTCAGTTAGTTAAAATCGCGGTACAAATCTAGGCGACAGAAGCGTCCAAATAAATGGACTACATTTTTCAATTAGGAACTATGAATTCTGGCCCGGTTTAAAAACAACGTATGCGCCATTAGTTTCCCTGTGCACATGAGTGTTTTTTCAGATGAGCCAGAATTGATAGTTCCAAATTGCAAAATACAGTCCAATTGGCAAAAATAGACGTCACGCTTGAGGAAAACACTACTTGCACCGGGGCTCGCTAGCGAGAGCCGTGTGCGGATCTCAGATTTCGCCCGCAAAATCGAGCGTATGCAACCCGGCCCACCGCGGAGTTAAAATAGTGGCATGTTACGTTCGAACCCAACTTAAAATATTCTTCCGCTGTTTTCCACTCCCCGCATTATTCGAATGCCGAATTTATCTTTCAGAAAGGCATCGTTGGTTTATATCGCGTTATTATGAAGGTAATGGTTTTCTCTATTGCTGAGGAGCCTAGAGGAAGTTTTAGGGATATTCTTGGATGATTCCAATTCCAAAGGAGATAATACTGGAAAATTACGAAATGAATTTTAAACAGAAAATCGTTTTATTTATAATCGCTCTTTAAACAGTTCCTTTTAAGGGTTTCATTTACTTTGAACGTCTCTTGCCGGGCAACCCCTGGAATTTAGATTGGTTCCGGAACTACCGCAAAATTCCTTCGACCTTTCGCGTTCTGCCTGACCACACTGCGATAAGACCAGATTTCAGCTTCTGCCTAGGGTTTCCAGCCTTATTGAATTTCCTGATTCCCTGATTTTTTTCGGGTTTTGGGGGGCAGAAACCCGAGGAGAAACAACAGTTTTCTTTCTCTTTCCCTCACAATCTCTGCAGAACAATTAGATTTTGCTCCGGAGTTTTGAGTGAATTTATTGTTTCCTTTCTTCATCTCTCGAGTAATTTGCAGACTGCAAAACTCAAGGATTCAATGATCTCGGAATGAAGGAAGAAGAAACTCTACAGTTCTTTACATTAATTCACTGATCAATTCCCTGCTTCCCCGTTATTGTTTTTTTGTGTGTAGGTGTATGTTTTTTTTTTTTTTTTTTATTTTCCGTTCCCGGATGAACTCCGGCATATTTCAGTTTTACAGTAACCCATACACACCATGCTTGAGTCCCCAATATGGACATGTTCGACCTGGATACTCATTGATCGCTTTAAAGAAGCACACATGCGTTAAACATTCAGTCTACATCCAAAGTGTTAGAAGGATTACTTGCACAGAATTCAATAGCCAGGGCGAATAATTTGCAGAATTCACAAATACTGTGCACATCGAGTGACATCAACTATAACCGGGCTGAAAAGTCGGTTTGATTCCGAAAATGCGTGTTGGCTACTTAAAATTTTTCTTATAAATGAGGAGGAAAACTTCACTTCCAGAGCAGGAAACTCCATGTAAAAAGTAATCAGATTTCTTTCTTTCACGATCTGATAATCTGATCAGAATTCCAAGGTGGGAAAAAATGCGACTTAACGATGCGATTACTTGTCCTATGAGTTCTAGCTGGTGTGACTTGACGTACAAAAACCCATGGTTTTGGCGTTTGGTAGCGCGAACTATACCAAAACTAGGGGTAACGTCATGTGCCTTTTAAAAGTTTTTGCGCTCATTCTTTTGTGCAAATTAAGTACTTTTTACGCTTTAATTTTCAGGGGATCAGCTTTCCTAACTTTGATACTGTGCCTATTTTGAAGTTTAAACATCGTTTGAAAATTTTAGGAAGACTTAAAAAACTTTATGACTTGGCGATTAATGCGGAAATGTTTCGTGTCGAACGTTAAGGGGAGGGGGGCCACTCCGTTTCAGAAAGAACCGAAAAGAACGTCCATAGATTTATTGATGTAATAATTAATTGTTAACCATTTTCGGACTCCTGGTTAAAATGCTTGTACCTAGCGCTTTAGAGCAGCTTTTTCAAAATCGTGCATCATGGAGGTCGGAGCTTTTCGCAAGAGCAATGATTCCGAAACTTCATAATTTATTTTCTTTCCTTTTTTGGTCATAACCACTGAGGATTGCGGACATATAACACGCACGCGCAGTTGAGGAAAAATCTCGCCTGAAGCTACAGCGGCAGCGTTCAATCGCTTCGCGCCATATCTACTGCTCAAGCTCAGCGCGCAGTCGGTTCCAACATGAGCAGCGCGCGAAATTCGAAATGCCACGTGGCTGGAGTGCTCTCCAAGTAGTACGACGCAAAGTCTTTGATGACCGATGGGTCATTACAGCCATAGTTTTAGTCCGCCAATTAAGAGACTTAGCCAGATCAACCCTGAGGCTGCATCGAATACAAAAGAAAAAAAAAAAGACAAAAAAGTTCGATAGAAAAATTCTCCTTGAACAGAAGAAATGAGGGTGGACCACAAGAAGAAAATAGGAATAAACAAAGTGATCAGAGCGAACCAAGAAAATTTTGGCAAAAGGAAAAAAAGTTGAAAAGAATAACAAAATGTCTGTGCTATGAAAGAAGAGGACACAGAATGGTTACATAAAAATATATATATAAAAAAACAAGGAAATAATGACATAGGAGAAGTTAAAGAAACTTATCCGAGAGCTGTGATGGGGCAACTTCATGATAGGTGCTAAGGCTATGAAATTTACGACGAAAAGTGGCAGGTCAAGGAGGGGCATCACTACAAGTACACGATAGACACAGAAAAAGAAATCATAACAAATGCAAAAGTAATCGACTTCATACAACCAGTACTTCATGATGTTAAAATTTTCTGTGTAGGACTCAAACTCAAAGGCATAAAGAAGGCTGTAATTGGAAATAATCAGAAAAAGTATTTTTCTTTGGTAGCGAATTGAGAGAGTACAGAACCACACATCACAAGAAAATAGGGTGAAAGACCAAGACAGGATAAGCAATTCTCCCAAACAAAAGCCATAAAATAATATAATGAACATGCGTTTTACTAAATTTTTAGATAAGGCTCGCAAATACAGCTAGAGTTCACACGTACAGTGCAGACACAATCTCAAGAAAATGAAAGGAAAGATGATTAAGGTAAAAACTTATATTGCTTGGGAATTTTTTAGTTAATTGTGAAATTAAATACACCTTTGAAACAAATGATGGAATAAGCCGTAACTGAGGGTGTAAAGAAATGGATAAAACAGAAGAGAAAAGAAAAGAAGAGAAGAAAAGTATGGACATTATTAACTGAATTCCATGGTGGAATTCGGAGTTAAAATTTTTAATGATTTTTTTCCCCTTGACAATTTCTGAATTTGTTCAAGGAGGAGACTTCTTCAAATTTGATCAAGACAAGATATGGATTTTTTCTTTCTTCGTTAATTCTAAATTCAATTGATTTGTCTTGGTCGAAGAATTAAAGGAGAAAGACAACCTGGCACAAAAGATGAGGTAATTCAGTAGAGATGAAAATACCAAAAACTACAAACTTAAAAACCAGAGATCAGGTATCTCACCAAGAAAGAGTGGAGATAAAAAACCAAAACATAAATAAAAAGTAAAATAAATTATTTATTTTTTTCAAGTTTTTAATAATTTTATTGTCTAACTTTTATCACAGTTGAACAGGAACTCATTGAGTAGGAGAGGAAAAATTAACATCAGATTCAATTTTTTACATTTTGGTTAGGAATACAAAAGAGAGAGAGTTATTATTGACTTTACGATACAAACATTAAACACTGATCCAGACTTCTTGAAAATTATGGAATGAATTTTTCATTTTAAACCCGCATGATATTTGCTTTGGTGTGTTTTTAAATGGTGAGAGAGCAAACATACAGAAATGCCCAAGGTTAAAGTAAATATAGAAAGCAAAATAGCATTCAATCTGTTCTTTTCTTCAGCGATATCCTTAAGTTTTTCCTGCGAACGGAGATTGTCGCACCTCACTAAACGATTCTTTTTGGCAAAGGATTCCTTCTTTAACAGTTAATTTAGTCCCCTAGCATACAGCCATTTCCACAATTAATGTAAGAGGAATATAACATAAGTAGTGCCAAACTTGACAGGCTAAATAGTAATAATGTATCTTTGGAATGCAGATTTCCCTTCATAATGTATATTTCAGTCCCCTGACATAAAATTACTTCCACACAGAAGAACATAAAAAATGCCAGACACCACGAGGTAAAAGGGTGATAAAAACATATTTATTCCAAATATCAATTTTTTTCATAAAATCCCTCTTCAACAGCTTTGCAAAAAGTTACCTCCTTGAAGAGGCGCAGCCATGAGAAGAAAAAAACGCCAACTTTTAAGAAATGAAACAAAAAGATTTTGACATTAAATTTAATGTCATCGATTCGACTCTTATACTCTGAACTCTCACTCTTTAGATATGGTGCGCGTTAATGACGGGTTTACTTTCAGTGTAGAAACCTTTACAAGAATATCAGAGCTGAGACCTTATTAAAATAATTCCTACATCTCTTGAGTCTTTTAGCGTTAGGAGGAACTACATGAGGGAATTGTGATT
The DNA here is from genome assembly GCF_918797505.1 of Bemisia tabaci. Classification (NCBI taxonomy): domain Eukaryota; kingdom Metazoa; phylum Arthropoda; class Insecta; order Hemiptera; family Aleyrodidae; genus Bemisia; species Bemisia tabaci. Next base: position 63,134,427 of record NC_092794.1, on the reverse strand, counting down.
TAAGCTTTGAAAAGAGAAATAGAATCCCTGAAAGAAGAAATGCTTCAGGAAGATTAAGAATTCCAAACCCGTCGATCATGTGAATAAGCAGCAGACATTTTTATGAATATTTGAGGAGCGAACAAGAATCACATAAGGTTTCAATGATTTAAAAAAAAACGTAGCAAAAAAGATTTGATGGAAAAACTAGTGTTTTCAGTTAGCTATCATTTCTTTTAAGTTTTAAAGTTTCTGTATATGAAAAAAAGAGATTTGAAAATCACGAAAATGAATGTATTTATAGGTGATAACACAATTGGACTTAGTTTTAATGACTAACATTGCAGTTATGAACAAATGCTGATTACAGCAACGTGAGATAGATTGAGATCCTGCGGGTCGACAACAATTTGCAGATAGTTTATCGCAGCGTTCGAATAATTACGCGCCGTTTATTAGCCAGCATAAAGTACAAGATCCGTTTACACTTATTGCATTATTCGATCATACGACCATCGAACACGAGCATAGAGAACCGTCGATTAAATCAGACAAATCTGAGTGGCTCAACTGCGTACCATAGAGAAGGAAGAAGAGACACAAAATGTTTATTGAAGAAAATAATTCTTTGAAGATTGAGAAGACAAGTTATTAGATCAAAATCCAGAGCACTCTGTTGTAATCATAGGCAAGAATAATAGCATGAGAACTACATTCACTGAGCAATGATTACTTTTTAATGTTCCTTTATTCCTCTTTTAATTTGACATTAGCGGCTTATTATTTAAAATAAGCTCTAATTATTTCCCTTGGATGGAAAAGCTGAAGATTTTGGCGAGAAAAAGTCATTGTGTTTCTCTCTTATGAGTGCTCCGGATACAGTAGCATTATTCGATAATGAGTAAGTCTTTGTAATGACTTACACTAGATTCCTTGTTTGCTCGCTAAAACTTCAAAGCTGCACCGTGCGGATAACCTGGAACAAAGAAGAAAGGATTCCATACTTAGTTATCGTTCTGGCATACCATGGGTTTACGGGGAATCTAGGAGCCCATACAAAGGCATTTCTTGCCGAGCGGGTTAGTTACAGAAAATTCTGGCTCAATCTAGGAGTCATAAGTTCACCAATGAAGAACTCCGAAATTCATGCGTCTCTAGAATAACCATGTATGGTTAGCCACATATGATAACCACTGAACAGTCTTGATGCGCATATGTAAAACCAAACTGCTGCATACAGCTGTGGGCAAGTTTTGGGGGGGATTCCCTCCACCTTTTATCGTGCACGTAAATTCCAGGTGTGAAGATAAATACTTATTGTTTCACGAACCAGCAACATTGCCTTCACGATTACTTACTAAAGCTACTATAGTGCAGAAAAACGTACTGAACTTTTTAATCCAGGCAAAATTTGCTCAATACTGTTTTAAAAACATCAAAAGTTCTAAAATTGAAAAAAATTTAAGGAGAGGGTAACTGAGAAATATTCAGATATTTTGACCATCTATGAAAAATAAATGCAGATCCAACCGCTGCCTTTAAATCATACCATCAATGCTGAGTGCTTTTTACCTTCCCATTTTTTCTGATAGCCTTCCTAGTTCTAATAGTATTAAATGTTACATTATACTATTATGTCACTAATCATTCATCTAAAAATATTAATTTCTGCCTTGAGGACAAAGAGGCACCTTCTATAAATGGAACAAATACAAATTTGGTGGAGAATATCAGGCAGCTTATATCAGGGTCTAAAGAGCATTTAATTTTTAATTTTCTACAATTTTCCTTCCTTTCTCTCCATAAGCAGTGTGCTCTGATTCTCACACTCTGAAATTGTTGAGCTGTATTTTTTAAAGTACACTGTTGGTGGTCGAATAAAGCTTTTTACTTCCAGACTGTTTTGACAGGCTTCCCTCCACTTCTACTTATTTTTCCAAATAGGTGTGATCCTTTGCCGCTTCTCAAACAAATTATCTCTGGAAAAGGATGAGGAAAGGACTCCTGCACTCAAGTTTAATCAAATTCTAATTCTGAAAGTGGTTCTCTGAACGTAATAGACACGTAGTCTTAATTTTGATGGAGATTTACGGCAAAACGTATTAGTTACCACGTAAATGTAGATGGAAAGGAAAGTAGAATTGGACACCGATTTACCGAGAGTGACTGATTACGTATAACAAAATGAGTATGACGAAGTGTTGCCAGAACATGCTGTGCCAAAGCCAAAAATGGAGCATGCGATGGTTGTCGTTCAACTCGGAAATTCAGTAAATACAATGATAATTTTCTAAATTTGTTGGATCCCTGTGTTGTAGAGTGTTGAGCATCACTACAATGGAAGAAATGCAGCAGCCGTCTCTCAAAGCCTTCACGTCTCATCTCATCATACTGCAATGCATTGTGCTTAGACAAGTGGTGCTTAGAGTTGTGTGCAAGCAATGCCAGTTTAGGTGAGAAAATAGTACAGCCGTGTGATGGGTTTCCATAATTACTTCATTTTCCAACTCCCTGAATCAAAATATTTCCGGACTCCTATGAATATTTCACTGGTCTTTAATCAAAAACTCTACTTGCAGAGATCCAAATAAGAGAAAAAGGTGCTCAGCAGGTGCTTGTGCTCTTTTAAATGGTACCAGTTGAAGTTGCTGGGCCAACTTGCTAGTCTCTGGTCCCCCCCCTTGGATATCCTGCCTGTGACAGCCGCACAATAGATTTCAAGCTGCAACCGTTTCTTGAGATCTAGCAGTTTTGCCTCATGGCTGAATTTCCATAAAACCTCATGGAAAAATATCCAATTTTATGGCAATGTGAGTGGAAACTCCTACTTTATCAGTCATTACTTTGGAAAATTGCCTCATGTTTGCTGCAATTCGTAGATTGCAAGACTGGGCATTTCTTCCACCCTTGCCTTGAAACTTTTAGAATCAATCATGAGTCTTTGAAAATAGCATTTGATCATTTCAGCAGTAGATAATGTCAATGAACTTCTTCTTTTTTAATTTCAATACAAAACATATACTTTGATCTATTGCGGTGAGACCATTTTTATGGGCATTTCTATCTCAAACCTACCTAATAAGAGGATCGAGAGTCAAGACTTCATAACATCGTCCAACAAGGGATTAAGAAGAGAATGAGATCGTCTTGGAAGGGAAAATTTTCAGTTGGACAATTTTGGTAGGGATTAGTTAAAAAATCAGATTTTGAGATAACAACAGAAAACTCTTCCCGGTGCCCTGAAGAATAAGGTCCAAGTCGTACCGTTGATTTTTGGGCTAAATGATGAGGTCGAGTAGCATTAAACTTTGGCCAATTTGGGGCATGAATATGACAGATTAAAACTTTAAATATCTCTACCTAAAAACAGTTTTCTGAGCTGTAAATGCCAAACCGTCATGATTTTTATTTGGTTTGAAATTTTTCCCCAAATTCTAGTAGAACTCATTCCTATGTTTCAGTGCCATTAACCAAGGTGTCTACTAAAACAGGCTGGCCAAAAATCAGTACTTTCACAGTGCATTCCCCAGAAATTCAGTACCTCCTTAACAGAAAAATTCAGTACTTTTTCAGTACCTCCAATTAATGAAATTCAAAACATTTTAAAAATTTGAATTTCTCACTTAAATTGCAACAAAAATGAAAAAAATTCCAGACCTTCTTGCGGAATTTCTGCACTTTTTCAGTATTTCCGGACCGCCCTTAAAAAATCAGTACTATTTCTGGACTTGTAGACACATTAACGCAAGTCTGAGTTTTTGCACAATAGGGCTCCTTTTCCTGTGGATGGTTACAGATAAAAAAATTTGCAACCCCAACTTGATCCATTTTACAACCCTTCAAATCCTTGGTGGAATCCTTTTCATTTCAAACACGATGCTAACTAATCTGAGGCCAAGAAAGCCCCCTCAAACAAAGAGGCACATCTTCCACTACTCAATTATTTTAAGTTTCTAAAACTAGGATTTCAAAAGCATGTTAGAGGAGAATACTGCAATGGGAAGACTTTTCAAAACACTGAGAAACACAGACAAACTGTGCAGAAGCTCAAATTAAAAAATGCTTGTCACACCCACTTTCTCTACAACTGAGAACTAAACCATTCAGAACAGAGCACAAACAAAGATTGAAGTATATATATGACTCTTCATAAGAGTATTACCTGTGAATTCAATTTTAGCGATGGTGTATTGATGAGCTATAAAACCCACGCAATGTTTTTTGTTGAGACAAAAAACATCCGCGTAATTTTGTACCTGCAATGATGGGCATTCCTGTTTGGTGGCTACATGTTCTGGAAAAAGCATAATATCTTGACTGTAAAGAGTCGAGAATAAAGCTTTCCAAGATGAATTGACCAATGCTCATTGTAAAACTTCGGCATGCATTCTGCTTCTGTATGACGCACTGGCAATCCATGAACATTGATGAGCCATTTTGATTGATTATGATAATAATTATCGCATCAAAATTAGTAACAGGTTGTCCAAGAAGGTACCTACTTGGGGCTATGCAAGTGCTTCATACTTCTTGATTCCACTGCTGCATTTGCACTGTGTTGAAACACAAACCGAAACACCTGCGGAAAAAAAGAAAAACCACAACGCATTAATAATAATGTCAATTACAGAAAAAGAGAATTGAAGTTTAAAAATCCTTGAAAATTTCATGATGCAAAGTAGATGTACTTGTCGCAGGCAATTGGCAATTAGTGGCAATCTGCAAGCATCTGACGCGTGGTCTCAACAAATCATAACAGTTGTCATCATACTGACAAAATTTTTTTTGGGTAAGGAGAGGCACTTTGAAGCATGATTTTGACTTGAGGAGCTTTCTGTTTCTTGTGATACTCCCTTATTTGTAACGCAAATAGTTCGGTTGCTTTTTTGACCAAGTGTACCAGTTGCTCCCATGCAATGCCGTAGCAAAAAGCCTCCTTACATTCAAAACAAAATAAATGTAGATTGCACTCTTCATGATTCTTAATTTATTATTTAATATCTTTCTATTTATCACCAGTGACTTTTATAAAGATTTGAGGCTGCTCACTTTCTTTCAGAGGAACATTTAGATTGTTTCTTCCGTCAACCAGCTAGGCGAAAATCATAGCGGTACCTTAATCTTTAAATTTATACAAAATTTGTCGGACTACAGTTGTATTTACTCGTTTTCAAGTCATTTTGGTTGCTTATAGACCAAAACGCATGTGAGAAGCATTAAAAGAACTCATTCTGCCGAGCTACGATGATGCGTCTGTGTTCCCTGAACAGATTACCTCGTTGGGACGGAGCAGAACTGTTTTTGAAGGTCAAATTTGAAAAGAATAACGATTGGCACTGGCTAAACTTTTATTTTATTTTTTTGTACAATATTTTTTATGGCCTTCTGAGGTTGGTGAGCTTTAAAATCCAAAGTAGTAGGCATAAATTTTGAGAAATCTGCGCTGAAAAGTTTATTTATCAGCATTTACACCCCAGTTATGCATGTAAAATGTTCCACCATCACCAAAGGTACACAAAGTTCTTTGTTTTCATATAAAATGCCCTTATTAGAAGACTTAGGGCCTGTCTCAGAATGTGCATCACAGTTTTCTTCGCAAAAACAAAAAATACGTTGTTAGGACTTAAAGCTCCTAGAGTAATGCACTTGACAGTTTTCTTTGCAAAAACCGAGGTGGTTGACAGTTCTCTTCATGAAAATTGAGGCGCTTGACACTTTTTTTCGCGGAAACCAATGTGCAAAGAAATTTTCGATTCCCCCGCCCCCAAAACTAAATGCGCTGACTATGCAACCTCCACGAAATAAAGCAGGAAAAGAAGTTCGACTGTTTCCACAAAAATTCATTCTCCATACTCTTTTCATAAAAATGCGCAGGAGGTTGCTTCAGCACTCTATGGACTATTCAGCACCGCTGCGTTGAATTTTTAAGAAGAGACTATGTTTTGAAGTTGACATGGATGCTGCCCGCTTTTAATAATTAAGTGGAGTTATGCTTCTTTACGGCCAAGAAACTTAAAAGTGTGATGGTGCATGTCTGTTTTAATTCCCTGCCGACACAGAAAGGAGAGCCTTTCTCAATCGCCAGCCTCGTATTTGTAATGTTAGTGCTAGAAAATGCATTTAATGGTGCTGGAAATGATTCATTTCAGTCGAGCTTTTCACTCAACCTATACATACACAGTCTCTTTTTAATGCGTTTCAGTAATGTCTGCAAGTGATTCCTTTGGTTTCTTACTCCGAACTTCACACAGAATATTTATCATAAATTGCGGATAATGCGCAAAAATGGGGGCAAGAGATGACACATCTTTATTACTCTTTTCAGTCCTACCCATTTTCAGCACAGCCTGCCCGTTACGCAATCAATAATTCCTTAAGTACTCTTGCAGATCAGTGCACGACTACTTCCATCAAAAATGTTCGACCTTCAGAACGTTCGTCAATAAGGTTCATTGAAAATGCTGTGTAAGCACATGTGCAAATTTCCTAATTTGTCACCTATGAACATGTGCGCACCTCCCTAAAACTAGTATGTTAGCATGATGCGCTACCTCAATTAAACAAATTTCTTATGACTACGATTTGCTTAAAAAAACGATATGAAACAGCGCTAAAGCCTTCTTCAGTATTGGTGTAAATGCGTATTGACCTATTCGCCTCATATGATCAGTATACTCTTCAGCGTGCACCTGGGACATATCTCAGTTGACAAGTTAACTCGCGCCATCTGTCAGCGTTGCTTAGCTTAAGATGCCATCTCTCGGAAAAGTGAAAGAACACGACCAAAACAATCAAGTAGCAACGCCAACAGATGGCACGAATTAATTCGTCAACTAAGATATGGCCTGGGCGCGCACTACTCGTCAAATAAGGCGAATGGGTTAAAGAGTTCATGCCATATAAAGCATGACCTAGGGTTCATAGTCTTCAATAGACTGATTGAACGACTACATCATTCAATATTGGATTAATCTAACAAGAAAAAACAAATTGTTTTGATATCGATGATTTCCTGCATTGGTTCGTAGTGGACAATGTTGCGACTATGTAATGATTGACGTAATCACTATGTAAATCAGTCTCTTTAGCAATGAAAATGAGTGGAGGGCCAAGATAGTAGACCTTCTGTCTCACTATAAGCAAGAGTGTACCTACTTGTAGTGGGCTACAGTAGTATTCGTGATTTGTCCCAAAAATTTACTGAAGTATAATTCAAAACTACCGCTACACCGTGAGAAATATTTTTCAAAAGTGGCCTATGAATTTTCAGAAACAAAATGGAAGATCTCCACCATAAAACTACCTGACACTGCACCTTTCAGGTAAAATGCTTAACAAGCAAAAATCATGCTTGATTTCTTACCAAGAAAACATTTGCATAAAACTAGGCCATCAACTTCAAAGAGTAGCTACTCACTAATTTGATAACTGCCTTAACCTGAACATGGTTAGAGCCTTGATGAGACATTTTAAATACAAAAATTAGAGACTTTGCCAGTTACTACACAGCAAAGAAGCGGAATCTCTAGAACCTGGGAGAAAGCATGCAAGCTAGACTCCCATTCAGACGTAACATATTTTGAGTGTAGAGATTGTTCAGAGTATCAAATTGGAATAAGGCTATGTAAAATCTTAGATAAATGTTAAGGGCAACTAAAACCCATGATGATAAAAGCGAGGAAAACGCTCTATATCCAAATAATAGCCAGAATAAGATGTTCTGCCAGTGATGAAGCCTATTTTCTTTGGAGGTTAAGGTTGAATTGAAGCCCTTGGCTCTGCCGAGTGAACCAAGCCCGAGGCACGAATCAACCTCGATTACATGATGATAAATGAAGAGTAATGAAAGACAAACCTTACGCATGAAAAACACATGACTTCGAAGTAAATATTTGGGACTTAAACACGAAATTATCTTGTCCATCCTCCACAAGGACTCGCCAAGTTACGTAGCAAATGGTGTAATATTCATCGGCGAATTGGCGAAAAACTAGCGCATTCAGGTACACAAAATGAAAGGAAATGATTAACTTATGCAGAATCTTAACTTACTTGCGAATTATAACACTGTATAATGCACAATTAGCAGGATACAGATTAATCTTCTCTTGCGGAAATGATAAAAACTGTTCCGTGAGCGACGATATTTACTTTTACTGAACTACCGAACTTCATCAAAACTCAAGAAACCAACCTTCCGAATACCACCAAAAACCAAATTTCACTCTGTTGCTCAATATGCCGTTATTTTATTACTGTGAAATTTTAATTATAAAAGAATTTCAGGCCTCTGCATTTGCTGTTTTTTCAAACTCGTTCAGTTTTCCGTAGCTTTTCCAAAGACGAAGTTATAATTAAAAAATTAGATAAACTCTATCGAGATACATTCCGCGGTTACCGCTTGTAAAAGTGGGTTACCCTACCCCACCCTCCCCACCCGTTCAGTTTCAAAAATTTACGATTCACATTCCTTGACTTTTTTCATGTTTTTTTGCCCTATAGCGAGTTTCAACTTTGTTTAAAAAAATTTGCCCTTCACTGTGCAACTTTTCACGGATGAGTCAAAAGCCAAAAAAAGGAAACTTGTAAACGCTAACAACACCCCCCCCCCCCTTGCCCTCCCGGGCGTCTGAGCGGTTCATATTTTCTTGCCTTTGCTTAGAAATTTCTTACTTCGAATTGTAAGAATACTTCAAGTGCTTCTTCGACGTTTTTCTGAAGAGCCGTGAAGATCAACGTGTTGAAAGTTGAAACACAATGGAAGAAGTACAATGTTGTTGAATATAAAAAAAAACAGCCGAAGTTGCGGAATCAGGATATTTGGAGGCCAACTTGTAAACGTGGCAAGACAAGCCGGAGTCAACCGCTGACAACATAACCTAGACATCCACGCAACCATAAAAGTTATGACGCTAACATTTATTTCTACTCCAGCTCCCAAGTAAGTCGCTTCTTTCACATATCTTGAAGTAATTTCATTAATTCTTGTTTAGTGCTCTCTCTCAGAAAATATTTAAATTGCAAGCTCTAGCTTTTAGATTGTATTATAATTATTATTCGTGCTGTGTTTCCTATTTTAATTTCCTGATTTTTGCCTGATCTGATCACAATTGACCTACCTAATCGTCATTGATATTTCTCTTTCATTTTAAGGATGAACATGAAGGCGACGGTGTTTGCTTTCTTAGCCCTGTTCTCAGTGGCCTACTGCAATGAAACAGATGATCCTGCACGACTACTCATAGCCAAGCAAATACTGAATAGGTACTTAGTGGAGGATATGGATATTTTAGTTAAGGTAAGATTCACCGATTTTTCCAGACTGTACGTTTCATGCTTTGCATTATCTCTAGGGATGGTATTTGGGTATTTGGGAAATGCTTTGATAGAAATATTCTTATCAAGACAACTTCGGCTAAAACGGCTCACTCTTATATTCCCATCAATTGGACCGCGTTAAACAGAGAAGAACCTAGTCACATCAGCTATTGCCAACCTTAATTGGGCAATTTAATTTTTTACATGAAAATGGTTGTGGGGATTTTCGTGCAGGTTTCAGTCTAAATTCTCCATAATACAAAGCAAATTCCTTAAAAATTTCAAAGGAATTCGCACTAATGTTCTCTTGTTTAAATGTAATTGCCCAGTTAACTTTGGCAACAGCTGGTGTGGCTTGATTCCTTTCTTTTAAGCTTGGTCCAATTGATACCTATGACAGCTAATAAAGATCAGGCTGCTTTAATAAAGTGCCATAGCCTCTTACGCATTCAGGTGCTACCTGTTATGAGATAACAGTCAACTAAAAGACCGCCATTGAATTCTTTCCAAATCTCCGTTACCTATAAATTCTTGGGCAGATCCTATAGCTTTTCAGTTTACGGTTTACTAAGCAAGATTTCAAAGAAGAGAGCTGTATGGAATGTGACCAAAATGGTTTTACATGCGCCACCAACTATACCGCCACGGCTAATTCATGTACCATTTAGAATATACCACCAATTCTAAGGACATAGTGCAATTAAATACTATGTTAGTCTTCTCAGCAAGTAGTAATGGTACGAAAAAGAATAGATGACCACCAGAGAAGTGTTTGTTAAACTTCTAAGACAATCACACTCCTTTGGTTGTAACTTACTCAGCCTGACTGCCTAATCTGCCTGAAATATTAACAACTTGATCGACAGGTACCTCTGTAAATATTTTAACATCTTGCTTGCCTATTGGAAGACAATTTTCAGTAAGCGCATTGCTTTTTTTTCAGTACTTTTTCCAAAATATTGGTGGCAGTGCTGCATTACAAATCTCATTGAAAGACAACAGCTTTCCTCAGGAATTATTCACAATAGCTGGTGGACAGTTGAATGTAGTTCTTGATAGAATTCCACCCTTTTCAAATGTGACACATGTTGTTGTTGTTCGTCCGAAGAAATATGGAATGTACAATTTCACAGCTGCAGAAGTTTCCTACAAGTCATCAGAATCAGCATCATCTGTAAGTTTTGGTTTAACTTCCCACAACATTTATTTTAAAACGAAATATTCCATTCATTCAGACTAACCAGTGGTAGACAGAGGCATCGAGTACAGAACCATTGCAAATACTATTACACCACTGAAAGATGTAGTAAATATTGAAGGAAATAAATCTGTATTTCACTACAGTAAGGACCAGTTTTATATTTTGGTGATGTATCTTGAGGCTGTATGGAACAATTCACGAGATCCAACGAAAGAAAGATAAAATGATGTAATCACTTTTAAAATCTTGCCTGGAAAAGCTTTTTAAACGCAAATTTTTGCAGCTAAAAAAGAACAGCTCTTATGGCATTCCCCTCCCTCTCTCCCCATGTAATCCTGACTGCATGGCCAGGCTGTTTACTAGTCTGGAATTTCTGGAAAGTCCGAAAATAGTACTGAGTTTTTAAGAGCGGTGCAGAAGCACTGAAAAAGAGCGGACTTTCTGCAAGGAGGTCCGGAATTTTTTTCTTCATACCATGCAGGTTTTTTATTAAAAAATATGGAAAGTATACAGTCCTTGCGCGTTGATTCTAAGAGTAGTATTTGCCTGCGAGATTGGGGTTATGCAGTCAGTCAATCTTCAAGCCACCAATGAAGTTTCCGGTCTAACAATAAGTCATTTTCATTGCAATTCGAGCGAGAGTTTTAAATTTTCGAATTTTTTTGTCTTTCGTCTAATAGAGGTACTGAAAAAGTTCTGAATTTTTCTGTTGAGGAGGTAATGAATTTCTCGGGAATGTACTGTAAAAGTACTGATTTTTAGCCAGCCTGTTTTAGTAGACACTCTGTAGGTAAATAATTTTATTTTTGAGTGACAGTAATTTTGTTAACTTGTGATGCACGAATTTGCTTTTTTTATGAACTGTCATGATCCAAAATATACTTTTGTTGCATCTACCACTACTGCAACTTGTACATCTTTACTTAAGGTTCGATCAAGTAACAATTAACGTTTCTCAAGGAGAAGGAGAAGTTGAAGAAGTATTTCTATAGACAAAAAGATTAATCCCTTCAAGAAAAGTGAAGATGTGAAGAATGTTATGGAAGGGTGTGTTTAAAAATTCCAAAATACGTAGGGATTAACTTGTAATCAGTGGATTCAAGACTGTATCCATGACTGCCGCAGTCAGTAAGCTGAAAATAGCACCATGACTAAGAGGGGAAAAAAAGGTTCATGGGTCTCTGAAATGTTTTAATTTCAACCTAAGTATCACAAATTCAACAATGGAAGAAAAGTAGGATTGTAAAGTGGATTTGTAGTCTCTGTACTTTCATTTTCTCATGGAGACATGGCTTTGCTGTTTCATCAGATATACGGAGCCTTTTGCTCTGAAGCAGTCTGTCAAATTTTCTTGCCTAGTTCAGAAGGAAGAAAGAGGAGCTCTACTTATTTACCAATTCTTTTACCAGATATTGTGTTCAAAATTACTGAAGAATTCATTTCTTAGCCTTGCTTTTCTTGAAATTAGCACCCATAAAGTTTGATTATAAAATCTCATCATGCTTGGGAAATCGTAATTTAGTAGAAAACTTCATATCAAACAATAATGATATGTACTTCCCCATAGGCGGAGCCATGTTCCTTAGTTTTTCGCATAGAGTCCTTTTGAAGTTTAAAATTCTTGACTTTAATTTGTCAATATCTCTGATTTTCCAGCTGCAATGGGCCGTCACCAGTGAGCCCGGAGAAGGCATGGTCATCCCATTCAAAGACTTCAATAAGAAATTCTCTCCACATTTGGTGAGTAATTTTTCCTATCGAATGTTTTATCCCTCAAGAAATAATGTGCTTAGTGAGTTTTTTGAGCATCTGGTTTGTGTGGAACCTCATAGAAGTTTTTTTAACATGAACCATCAAACCTTGCAGATATTTTATTATATCAATAGCATTTAGTTGTCTCTCTCACCTTTTTTGAGATTTTCGGATTCCAAGTCTTTCATAGTTTGTGTGTATCGTGGAAGTAGTTATGTGTCTGCTGGCAAAAAGCCCGAATAAATGAGCAGGGACTGAAGATCATGCTACTTTAAACACAGTTCAGGAGAAAAACCATATCCACTGTTCAAGTGATGCACATAGTAGCTAGTCGTTTGGATTGAGTACTAAATGAGTTGCAAGTAGGGAAAAATAAGGAAAAGATTTGTCAAATTCACCTTTGTCAGAGGAATGGTTGTCACAGAGATAAAATGATTAAGATGTTGTAAGGGGAACTCACATCGTATAAGTTGACTTTTGTATACTTGTGGAAGCCATATACTTTTCTGTACCCAGCAACTGTGTCGCTTTTAGTCAATCCTCAATCTTTAATAACGGGCAGCAGTGCTGTTGCATGCAAACCGAAAGTAAACTAGTGTTAAATTATCCAAAGCCAGCTCTAGAACGGAGAAGATTGCAATGCAAAGAACTTTACTGAATTAATCTTGACTCTATGAGTAATCTCTACCATAAACTTGGGCAGTGATTCCAATGTTACCAAATAATCAATTGCTTCCTGGTTGGTATGTTCCATTTTAAACTATTAGGAGGTACTGGAATCATGTGCCGGTCCAACCAATAGATTGCTCACGATCCATTTCATCATTTCAGGAAGGGAGGATCATATTTTGTCTACGCTAATTCAGTCTTTCTACAAAAATTATATTTTTTCATGAGAGAAATGTCTAACGAATTAGTGTGAAAATTTCAGAGTCTTTTCTCAAAAGGGTAAAGAAAAATCACCAGAAAATTTATGCAACGGCTATTTAGTAAACAAATAGAATACGAGCCTAGTGCGAACAAGCAATACCGAAACAGCGCAATTTAGATATGCTCCTGCAGATGACAATTTGTCAAGAAAGAAAACATTAATTTTCTATTTACTGTTTTTAATTTTTATGTTGTGTTTTTTGCAGTTTGACTGGTTCTTCTTTGGATTAATGTCGCTTCCTTGTGTTGGTCTCCCATTCCTACTATGGTACTCCAGTAAATCCAAGTACCCGATTTTTGGTGTGAATACCAAAGCTGCAGCCAAAAAACCCAAAGCAAAGTAATCTAGTTCCTTAGGTTTAATATTTCCTTTTCAAAGGCTTTTTGTACATATTGTGAATACAATGCCTACCTTGATTTTTGTAAGGTTGAATTCAATTAGAACAATGTTTTTTTTAAAGAACCTTTTCTTTTCATTCAATTATTTTAAGCTCCTACAATTTTCCTGATCAATGCTGTCCAAATGATATTGAGTATTAAACTCAGATCAGGGTGATATGTTTAGGATTCTATGCGCTAAAGTTCTAATAAGTTTACTCCTCTTAGTGGTGAAATTCAGTACCTACTGCTTAATGTCTCTGTAACCAAGGTATTGGTTCCCATGAGCAATATTACAGCTTTTAATATATAACTAGCCATTCTGGGCGCCCCCTTCACGGCTAGGGAGGCTAATTTTGTGGGAGCAATCAGCTGTAATATAATGATGGTGGTATGTCCAACTTCATTGCTTTGTGAAAGAAGGATTTGAAATTAGAATGACTTTTTCAAAAGCAACCTAAAAATTCCTTGTGTTTATGTTCTTATTGATAAAAAAATGAAAATAAAAAATAATAGATAAAAATGACAGGGGTGTAGGATTAACTGCTAATGCGTAGGAAACAGCAACTTTTAATCATTAACTCATCTCCGAAAAATTTATTTTATCAAAATACTTTTTTGTTCATATTTACCCCCAAAGTTATAAAATACCGAAAATTTTTACAAAAGTGGTATCATCAGAGACCGCACTTACTTATTTTCATATAATTTTGTATTTCAATTAGTTCTGATGGACCGATACCAAGTGTAAACCAAAATGATCCTTCCTCTCTCTGAATTTCTCATCAGCCATCAGCTTTGAGCGACCTCTCTTTTATATCATAAAACTTTAGACATTTGGCTTGGAAGTATGTAAACGAATCTTTGTTGCATCCTAGGGCAAGCGCTACAACTACTGTACCAAAGGAGGCTAACTGAAATGGATACGTGACCTTTTTCGATTTTGCAAAGAATCCATTTAACTTTTCAACCTGCATTTGGTTCAGAGATGAATTTAATCATGGATTAAAAATACTTTTTTGGCCAAGTTCTTTATTTTTCATTGCGTTTAAAAAATTTGGATCAGTTCAGCATGCTAAGTTATTGACAATTTTATGTCATGATAGCCGAAGAATATTAATATTATGTTCAAATTCAGATGATTGAAGATTCACCTACATATAAAAAGGCAGTGTTAAATCAGCTGTTACACGATCTTGCAAGAAAATTAGAGGTCATAATGTTCCTCTCTGAATATTTGGTCGAATGGGCCACTAGCCAAGGTTTGGACTAGAAAAAAATGGCATGTGTTTTCTCTTTTAAGTCCTGTTATTGATTCTTGATTGTAAACGATTATATCTTGATCAGGAGTTGATTTCCACACACCCTGTTGTGCGATTCGTTTCCTCTGTAAAATCTTGAACAGGACACATGTTGTATAGTGTTTCATTCCACGCCTTTGTCTGGTAGCTCATTGCAAAAAGATAATGGGAAACTTGTATGTTATCGAAGATATTTTTATTCAGTTCTAAAGCGTCTCCTGAATGTTTGATATGAAAGATTGACTCCTGATCCAAGCCTCTCAGTGGCAAGGTTTCAAAATCTCCACACACACCTACTCCGTTCATATAGATTTCTATTATTTATATTTAGTACTAGATGGAAAAACGAATCACATAATGACTAAAATTATTAAAAAGATGACCAATAAATGGCAAAGAAAACAAAGAAAATTTAATATTTTCAGAAGATTGAAGTATGTTTCAACATTTTGAACCGTTGCAAAGGCATTGAGTGCAGGAAGAGCGTTTCTCGATTGCTATGTCTCAGAATCACAACTAGAGTCTATGTAAAATGAGCGCTGCAACACAAGACTTGTGTGCTGTAAGTTTAGCATTGAAGGCAAATGCAAGAATCAAGAAGGTGGATCCTCTGCTGCAGTCTGAAAATGCGTAACCTTATTCGGTGAGACCTCAAATATTTCATTGACAGTGGGAAAAGTAAATTCATGCATTCCATTGTGGTGTTTCATTTCATCATGTATGTGCACATTGTGGATCTAAACTATTCTTTAGAGAAAATTCTTGAAGAACTGTCCATCAGATTCTTCTAAAAGACATAAATGGTAACTGAGATTCCGAGACATTGCGACTGAGAAGTGCCCTCCCGGCAATCAGCACCAGAATTGAATCAGTGAGAACGAAAACACACCAACTCGAAAAAATGGAAATATTCAAGAAACACGCTAAACTATACAGTAGTTGAAGAAGTTAGCACAAGAAGAATATTTTTGGTGCCAAGGAACAAGTACTTAAGGACACTTTAAAGGTCCAAGATCGAACAGATGCGTTAAATTCAATGACTTTTATGAAAACTGACTCTATAATGAAAATTGAACATTTTTGAGTTACTAAGTTGATGTGTTTTCATTCTCACTGATTCAATTGCAAGAGGTGGGTGATTTTCGAGTTAGATCACCAATTAACTAATCCCTTCACTGACTGTCTATGAAAAGTCTCTTCTCTTAACTAACTAAAATTCGATTTTGGGCAAAGACTATGTAACTTAAATTATATACATTGAGATGAACACCAGAGGCTGGCATTGGAATTCACAAAGTAACAAAATCTGATTCAATTGATAACATTAAAACAATTTTATTTAACAGATCTTTAATTACAAATGATAACAAAACACTCTGCAGTATGTATGTACAAATATTCTACAGCAAAAACAAGTTAAATTCACTTTGGCATGCCATTTCAAGAAGCTACTGGCCATTCATCTGGATTGATATCGTAATCTTCCATTTTTTTCTCTAGAATCCACCAGCGTCCTAAAAATCCAACATCCAATATTCTTTGGTGAAATGAAAAATAATCCAACCCCAGATGAGGACAAATTGCTT
The DNA here is from genome assembly GCF_918797505.1 of Bemisia tabaci. Taxonomy (NCBI): domain Eukaryota; kingdom Metazoa; phylum Arthropoda; class Insecta; order Hemiptera; family Aleyrodidae; genus Bemisia; species Bemisia tabaci. Next base: position 63,117,982 of record NC_092794.1, on the reverse strand, counting down.
TATAAACACATAACTCACTTGAGTGATCATCCAACCAAATTAGAGAAATAATACCTAGACTCATCCACCTTACTACGCGTGCGTTGTAACTGCCTTCAATGAATGTTAAATGATCCGCAGCTTTGGGATTCCTAACACCTGCACCAATTAAACTCATTTTGTTTGCACAAGATAAAAGGTAACTTCGAAACATTCGTTCATCAGGGTTGGTTTTACAACAATAATACAAACTACCGGCTAGAGTACCGTAGACTGATGATTTCAATGGGTTGTTCTTGATGGTTGTTAGACTTTCAACTAAAACATCCTTGTAGTCTCTATACAATGCCTTCCAGTACAACTTCAATCTTGTCAACATCCGTTCCTTTTCAGCGCTCTGGGCGACAGCAACATTTTCACCACTGGAAGCTGCACTAGATGCGGTGCTTTCGACAGTTGTGTTTGAAGCACTTTTGAAAAACCGGGAGTGTGATCGAGGGACAGTGCTGTGTCTCAAGCTGGAGGTAGTACGAAACAAAGATATAAGCAAAGGCATGATAAAGTCAATGCAATTTAAAAAATAGTGACAGGACAAAGTTTCGGAAGTTCACTTGGATAGCTCCGACTTTTGGATAAAAATGTTTGATTTGATGCACTTCACAAAATTGATATCACACTATTATATATATTTTTCTCATACTTGATTGAAGAAAATCTTGTTCCACTGATATTAAGTACTTTTCACTTATGGAGAAAGTTTCGTATTACGAAATCTGGCTTTGCTTCATTGCCCAAAATTGTCAAATATCTCTAAAATCAAAAAAGCATGGCAAAGAAGGTTATGTTTATCTTTTTTGACCTGAAAGCGGTGACGTCATTGACATATTTTGAGGTTAGGTACTCCACGATTGGGCGAAAATCACAAGTGCACAAGTAAATAAACAGGAAGTTCTTCAATCCTTCCTCAGCTTTTTCTTGTTTTATCAAAGTTTCAAAGTTGTTCATTCAAGATTCAACCACTGCCAGCTATAACACGAACTCCAAAGTGTAACTTGTAAGCAGTAGTAAAATAAAACCCATAAATATTATGTTGTTCACAATCCATCCCTGAATTTTGCGCCACATCAGTAAACTGTTTGCTCCACATATTGCTGTCAATTTATCCCTTATACGTAAGTATTTTTCACTAATCTATGGTATTTTTTAAACCACAATAAGTGGGAAGCTCAGTCTATCGATTATTGTTTACTATGAACCACAAGGTAGGGAAAGAACATAAGGATAGTGATACAATCATGTTTTATTATCAAAATTTGACAACACGTTGACGTATTGAACATTTCTGAAATCAGCTCTTGAATGAGAGATAAGCACATATTTTTGACGCTTAGAATTAGTTAATTGATTTATTAATCCAGCTCACAAGGAAAATCAATATCAATAAAAATGGACCCTCAAATCATACAACCACTAATCATTTTATAAGACCTCAGCTGGCATTGGGTCTGGTAGAAATTTTTCTCCTATTTTGATACCCAGCACTCGTGAGTCAGTAAAATCAAATGTAGCACAGTGAGGAATTAAATCATTGGGAATTATATTCAGGTTGCACTCAATTTAATCAAGTAGACTCAGGAGTTTTGCCAGGAGGAAGTTAAAATTTACAAACTAAAGAAACACTGATTTTTTTTGGTATGGATTGAATTTGGACATTTTTGAGCATCTAACCACGTAATATATCAACACAGAAGAATTTGCTGCCATGATTTTTTTCCTACCATGTCTAGTAGTCGATTGAGGGGCTTGGAGGATAAGGCGCATAAGTGCAGTTTTTGCTATTTGAAGTATTTTGAAGTTTCGAAATGTCATGGAGCTTTATGTTGGAAAGGAAGTTCAAACTGACTTTTTGATGCTTTAAAATTGGAATTTGGGAGCCAAATTTTCACAAAACATGCAATAAGACTAGTTTTACTCAAAATCATTAATATCTCAATTTTTTCAAAAACTGTACTTGTGCGGCTTGCCCTCCAATTCCCTCAATTGCAAATTCATTTCTTCCTTACTCTAGCGATCTATATGATCAACAGTCCATTATCAGAGGAGGCACAGATTGTGATGCGCATTTCAGATTACTATCTTGCAAGTATCTATAGAATCCTGAAAAAGCTCGTTCCTGCCTGTTATAGGAAGCTTCGTAAAATACTGTAATCTCATTGTTTTCCTTATGAACTCGGAAAATTTTTATCCATATTCATCTGTTTGATGCGCAATAGAGATTTATTTGATGTTTGATTATTGGAGGTCCAGTTATTTACGATCTGCATCATTAATAGTTCTGAAAAGAATGGATGATTGAAGAATGATTGAAAGATGATTAAAATGAGAAAGGCCAGAAAAGTTAGTAGTTGAATTGGTGAATGTTTGACACACATTTTTTCCTTGACTTATCTAAGTCAGGTAGAATCTATTATCATTCTTCTACCCAATTGATATTTGGTAATTTTTTTCAGTTTAAAGTCTCTCTAGTTAAGTTTTTAGGCCAAATTTTGAATTCTGAGTAACTCTCAATCGATTGAGGAACTTCTGTTCCTAATAATTGTGAACAACCTAAACTCTGCTGTACCTATAGGCACACTGAACCTATTTCTTTCCAAAAAAATGTCTCACGCTCTCCTTTTATGATGCTATGTCTGGTTTTTGTTTCAGATCAAATTCCACCATGGATATAACAGCTTTATTTAAAGCATGTGTTAAAACGGTTCGCACAAAGAATATTGCGCTTGGACTGGGCTCAGTAGACACTGATAAGAATAGTATTCTCTCCAGGAGAAAACGGGATGAATTCACCATCAAAGCCAAAGATATTATTTTACAGATTTCAAAGCTGAAAGACTTTTTGTTAGAGCATAGAAAAGCATACCTCAATTTCACCAATACCTTACCGAATATTGCACAAATAAGTGACTTCGAGAGAGACAAAATTGACTCTGGGGCGCAGGTTATCATTCTTTCTTGTAGAAATATTCTTGAAGATTTCAAGAAAGAAATAGTGTTGAGAAACTCAGAACTCTCTAGTCAAAGATTAGAGCATCAAAATGCTGTCATTGAATCAATAGATGAGTACCTCAAGTCTGTCATTAAACTTTACTCAGAGCAGAAGGCCATTCGAATGAAAAGAAGCATGGACTTGCAAAAAATGTCGAAGCTAATTTCTGAACCTCTAAGTGATGTATTGAATGAGAATGCTAAAGAGTCTCATGAAAATAAGAATATGGAAGGAACAAGATTGCGACGAATACCTTCACTCATTGACGATTCAAAGTTGGGAAGCCAAATTGAAGAGGAGTTAACGGCCGAAGAGTTGCAGATCTTTGAGAATGAAAATGAGCTACTCTATAATGAACTCAACTGTGTCTCAGATGAAGTGAGTATTTTTCAAAATTTTATAAGAGTAGGGATAGGGATTTTTAAACAAATTCTTGCTGGCAAGCTACCGCTTGTTTTGAAATGGTAACACCTTTCAATAAAGCTGCTCTTGGACATGGTTGTAAGTAGCAATACCAATATTATTTGGATTGCATTTTGCAAAAAGGAACCAAGAGCATTCCAATATTGCTAGGATTGTGAAACTTATATTCTTCGCAATAAAGTTTCTAAAATCATGCAAAAAATTAAAATCACCCGGGTAATTTTCTTCCGGAATTTATAGTTTCTTAGAAGTAAAGATACAACTTAATTGGAAGATTAAATTACGTTTGTAAGGTGAAAAAAGTTGCACAATCTTAGCGACATTAGCACTTGGTTCCTTTTTAAAAAATGTAATCCATTTCATTTAGATAGTACAGCCAAGGCATTGCAAAAGGTAATGTTGCTTATTTAATTACTTACATACAATGAAGAAGTTTTTCTGGGCATTGTGCACCATCTTCAGCACTTATTAACAAACATGGATTACTGTAACTAGATAAATCAATATTTTCACACATGTTATCAAGAAATCCAATAAAAAACGGTTAGTTTGACCAGTTGATGCCGATGTTAAAAATTAATCTTCAATTTTTCTGGGACCTTCAATCATCATTCTTAAACTCAAAACTATTTGTCAGGTCTTTTATCAATTTCTTGCTAAATTTTAATGTTACTGTATGCTAATTCTTTAACTTTTTTTTTCTTTTGAATAAAATGAAACTAATCTAGATTGAAAACATGTGATTGGTTCGTTGTACTGCTTGATTTCTTGGTGAATCTATCATTGGGTGTCCATCACCCAGGGAAGAGGTAATGGCCTATTGGTTATCCAAGAAGATGAGGGCATGATTGGAAAATCTAGTGTTACAATCGATCTATCATATAGCTGCATTTCAGCTCAGTCCAGACTACGAACACAAAATTTTAGTAACTAGTCTGTCATTGAGTTTGATTGACATGACTGTGCCAGCAACAATATTGCTCTATCTTAAGATAATGATCACGCGACAAACTTTTAAATGAAAATAAACACTCTAATAGATGCAGATGGAATACTCAGGAAAATATTTTTAGTTTCACTGATTGCTTCCTCTTCTTTAAACTGTCTCTTACTCTTTGTCTCTCTGAATTCCAGGTTCAACAGGTAGAGAGTAAAGTTGTGAAAATAGCTGAGTTGCAGGAATTATTGACTGAAAAAGTTTTGGAGCAAAGCCGTGATATTGAAAGGATTGGAAGCACTGTTATAGGAACCACTGAAAACATTTTAGATGGAAATCAACAAATCAGAGAAGCAAACAGAAATAATGCAAGTCTCAGAGCATACGTTCTTTTCTTTCTGGTAGTCATGTCATTCTCTTTACTTTTCTTGGACTGGTATAATGATTGATGGGAAAGGACTTAACCCATCAAGGTGTCATTGTATTGTTCGATTACCTACCCCGAATGTTTTTTCAAAATGTTGGAAATCAATTGACTTTGTTGGTGAAGGCTACAAATAGGTAATCATCAAGTTGTGCGGAGTGAGATGATGATTGCCACTGTGATTTGGGTGTTATTTCCAAGTACCCATCCGGCCACCATCAAAACCAATGTTACAAAAACGTTACTGCAACAGAAAGTTTTGCAACGATGCTGCAACTGCAAAGTTAGTTTTGGCATGAATGTTGTGAAAACATTTTTCTAATCACTTCCGGATGGGCTGGAATACTTGAAACAATTGCTAAAGGATACGGTGTGTGCTTGAAATGAAAGAGTATAAACTGATTTTTTTTTCTTTTTTCTTTTTTTTATGCCGGAATAAGCTTTAGATGTTCATCTTATGTTCTTTAAGACTACTGCTCAAAAATCAGATGAATTGATGATTTTGCAATTTTGATTCATATGCTTCAAAGCTTAATATATGCATATATGTATATTTGAAAGGATTTATTTGTTTCCAAAGACATAAAGTTAATTATTTATCAGTGACAAGTCGTCGCCTTTCGGTCAAAGTATTTCGAGCGCCATTTGCACCTGGATGCTATATCGAGGGATATCTCAATTTTGTTTCAACTTTTTCTCTAAAACTATTGCACATAATTTCATGAAAATTTCACTGATTAATATTGACTAGGGGCTTATGGGGCTGCTTCGCAGCCCCTTATTTTTCCTGTACACTTTTCACTTTCACATGTTTTTTTTTTTTTTTTTATTTATTTTCATTTAATTTTCTGTTTTGTCTTTGAATCGGGTCTAATTATTTTTTTGAGAGAATAAATATAACAAATGTTTTCAAAAATTGTAATTTTATTTAGTAAACTTTAAACTAAAATTTTGTTTTAATCTTCATACAAAATTATTTTTTAGGTTTTACATTTGTTTTCAAACTAATTTTAAAGAAGATCTTTTTTTATTTTTTAAATACTTTGCTTTTTTTTTCGATTAAATTGTTGATTCTTCTTTTGCCATTTCTGTCCTGCTTTTCTTCCTATATTTCCTACAACTTTGCTCTTCTTCTTTCCTCCTTTTGTCTTTTCTTTTTTTGCTTCTTCTTTTTCTTCTTCAGTAGCTGTTCCTTCTGGTTCTTCTTCTTTTTCTGCTCCTGTTTTAACTTCATCTAATTTTTCCGCTTTTTCTTCTTCGTTTTTTCCATGTTCAGTCTGCTTTCTGGTTTCCGGGGAATGCAGCTGCATTCCGGATGCGTTAAGGGGTGGGAAGGAGGGAGGGACGGACTGAGAAACTGAAAAAAGTACGTTACGTAACGGTAAATATTAAATAAACTTACCTATATATGGATCCTTGAACTTTAAAGCAATAAGGTCCATCACCCGGAATATCAATTCGATTTACAGAGAAAGAGGCAAAAGCAACAGCACTATTATAATTTCTGATACGCTTTATGAAATTTGGAGAATATAAATACTCGGTAAAGAAATTAAGCCATTTTGGCAGCAGTTATTAAAATGACCATTGGACATTTCACCCTGAAAATGGCGAGCATCACAATGATGACAAATTATATTCATTGAACCGACTGAAAATTTGGTAACAAAATTTTCATCAAAGTTCTGATCATCAATTTTATACTTCCGAAATGAAGAAATGAAACTTTGATTTTCTATACTAATAACAGAGTTAAGTTCTTGCTTCACTAAACGAACATGCGAAGAATTCTGGAAAACGCGACCACGTTTTGGAGGACGACCGCCTCGGTCATTGAAAATTTCACTCATAACAACTGTTAAATTTAAAATTAAAATTAGTAAAAATTATTATTATTTTAACAAAATCATAACTGAAAAGTTCAATTTTTAAATTAAAAAAAATAAATCAGAAGAAAAAGGATGAAATGAAAATGGAAATTAATAATAAACATATTTATACACATTGAAAAGAAACAGCGTGAAAAGTTCTGATCGGAATTTTTTTTTTTTTTTTTTTTTTTTTTTTTTTTTTTTGGTATGTTAAAATGAGAAAAAAACTTGGAGGTTATTGACTTAATGAGGAAAAATTGGCAATAGGAAAAAGATGGAAGCAATCATGAAAAACCGTAAAAAAAAAAAAAAAAAAAAAAAAAACGCGGGAAAAGAAAAATGTAAGTTGATGGCAGTTGAGTGTTGGAAGTAACCTCACTTAATGATGATTGTTGAATGAAAACAGCTGATAAAAAGACAGCAAACAGTAAAGTAAGATGCGTAGCAACAAAACTTTTCCGAAAAACAAAAAACAAAAAACCCCCACTTCCCCTCATCCAATTTATGAGTTTTTAGGGATTTAAAAATCGGGGACGAACCCCAGAAAATAATTTATAGTTTTCCCGAAGCATTGAGAACAACACCTTTCAAATGAACCAACGCCCCTCGCAATTAGTACAGTGGTTGATTCACAATTTCATTCTATTTTTCAAATTAAATATTAAGATAACAAAATAAATATTCGGTAAAATTTTCATGTGACTATCCACCAAGTTTTCCATAAAAAATTAGACAAGTCTGAAAAGTTTGGCAGCATGGTGCTTGAGAACAAATGGCGCTTGTGATAGTTAGGCTCGAACTACATTTGTCCAGAGCTTAGTGTACAAGATACACTTTAAAACTGTCCTTTTCCTGATCCTGCCATGAAGGCTTTCTTTAATTGTCCCTCGCAATGTAAACGGTTCGTATTCCGCAAATGAAATGAGCTGTTTCAGGAGTAACCATCGATTGCTGTAACATTGTGTAAGACGCTTATTTTTCAGGAATTTGAAGCAATATTGGTGTATAAATGAAATTGTAGTGCCGTGCTTCTTTAAAAAAATAAATAAATCTTGACACGTCTTACTCCAAGTGAGAGTTCGAGAAGTACCTACCCAAATCACTGTTACCTATGAAAGTTAACGGATACATCAAAAATAAATTAGGACTTTCCTTCTTTTGCTAAATGGCACCAGTTGTTTGATAATAATGTGAAGAATCAATGTAATTGGAACATTTATTATAAGTTTCCTCGGTGCATAATAAATCTAGCAAGTATACAGTAGGTTCAGTTCTTTTCTCCTAGCATATACTGACTAGGAGATGAAATAAATATTATGTCATTGGAATAATGATTTAAGATATTGCAAAATGAGATACTTCAAGGAATTCATTAATAAATTTCTGAATATCAATTGCTGAAAGCAAAAAATGTGTATCTCAATGGCAATATTTAAAAATCTCCAAAATAGGTACTTGTGGCACCACCTCTGTTTTTAAAATGACCCAGAAACAGTAGTTCTGCATTGCAAATGTTGCTCATTTGTAAATGCCATTTTTGCTCTAGTAGAAAACTTATATTGCACTAGAGATATTAACAACGTTTAGCCCGTAACATCTCAGCTTATATTCATCCACTTTACTGGATATTTCTTAGAACTACGATTTTTAAATATCCAATTTAAAACCATTATTATCTCCGGTTTGATTCAGCATTCCTGAGCAATTGGAATACATATTGCAACAAGGGACTGCTATTTGTGGTTTATTTCAGAAACTTCGAATAGCACATTGAACTTTGGAAATGAACTCAAATCTCTTGCCTTTTAAGTCTTTTCTGATATTGGAAACAGCCATTAGTAGGATGGAGCCAAATTAATGCTGTCCAAAATTTCCTAAATACTGTCTCTTCACAAAAAATTGAGAAAATTATTTCTCGGTTTAAGAAAACATGGCTAAAGATCTGCGTGAAATGGACAGAAGATACCGTGAAAAAGATCAAAAAGCTGAATTATGTTATTAGGAAAACTAACTTTCTTAGTGAAGGTTTGATTTTGTAGTGTTTTTCAATACAAAATTTATTTCTCTATTCTTACTTTTTTTTTCCATCCAAAAAAAATTTCCAAAAATCCTGGAGGTGTTGGTACTGTAGGTGACCATCAACTTCCTATGCAGCACTTTGTCATTGATGCTCAGAACAAAATGCCTTGTCTAACTTAATTATCGATTTTTTGCCACTTTCTGAGTGTCTACTAAAACTGGTTGGAGAAACGGGAGGAGTACTCTGACTGTACAATCCTAGAACTTTCCCAAAAAATTCAGTACCTTTTCAACAAAAATATTCAACACTTTTTCGGGGCCTTCGTGAGAACTTTGAAGAATCAAATTTCATGCGGGAATAGAATACACATGCCATAGCCATGAAATTCGAAGTTTATTGCGTATCAACTGATGAATAATTCGACGTATTTCTGTCAAATGGACCTAAGTGCCACATGGTGAGGAAGGTAGAGGGGGGCCTGGATTGGCGGCGGAAACGGACGCCGGGACAATTCCGTCCTATACTCTCAAGGCTTTTCCATGGCGCTTAGGTCCGTTTGACAGACAGCTATCCGGCATTCTAAATTCCTCAAAAGGAACTCAAATTGGTGCTTAGTTCCATTTGACAGAGATACGTCCAATTACAATCCTGTAGACAAATATTGCACTAAGAATCAATACGCAAGGGATTGCATACTTTTCAGGGGCGTCTTAAAATACACAAATGGCACCAGGCAAAAAATTCCAGACCTTCTGAACATTTGCACAATTTCTGTACTTTCTCAGTACTTTTGGACCGCCCTAAAAAAATCGTTAATATTTCCGGACCAGTGGACACCCTGCACGTAGCTAATTATTCAAGTCAATATTGAAATCTCCCAGTATTGTTGAGTTTGGTGGGAAAAAGAGAGAAATTGATTAGTAAGGTAATTAAAGTACTGCTAAGACCAAATAAATATTAGAAACGGATTTATCTTTAATTTCAATATTTACAAAAATCGCTCTAGTATTCACAGTTCCAATGTATATTCTAGATTAACAGTTTAAATACAATTGTTCCAGCATAACATATAGTTTTCAAGACGAGGAAAGTCTCACTACAATGTTAACATTGATTTGACAGGATTGAAAACCGATGACAAGTCAACTTAAATTTAAGGTAAAGAAAAAACACGCACGTTAAATTAAGTCTCCTGATCTTAAGACTTGAATGAGAGTAGAGTTTACATGCTACAGAATATATATGTAATCGCTTGTTACGAGAGAACTACAGAAAAATAGAAAGAGGTTTTGAAGAAATTGTTTTTTAGACCTTTTAAGCCCGTTCCTGCAACTCCTTTATCAGAAAATTTGAGAAATAAACATGGCTAAAATCGTTTGAATTTTTTAATTCAGATTTGACAAAAGTATTCACCACACAAGTGAACTAAATCCAGTTTAAAGTGTATAAAATTTATGTGGCTTAGTAAAAAGAACAAGCTAGAAGATCTCATTAAAATATGTTGATGTACCTCCCGTAAAATAAATTAAAAAAAAAAAAAAAAAATCTGTGAAGAAAACTTTTTGTGCCCACCAAGAATTTGAGAGTAGCATCATGATCATGTGATGCCCTAAACTCAACTTTTTTGAGTTATATGATTGAAATTTGATTTAAAATGAACAGATGTTTAAGTCTGACGATAAAAAACATGCGTCCATATTTCTTAAGAGGTGCAGTTACATTTGCTTGGAGATCATTTTCTGCAAGTGGGATAATCATGTCAGCAGTTTTAATGCAAAGGAGCCCTGCTCAGTTGCTGACGATGTCGTTAGTTGCTGATGTTACGTCCTCAATAATACATGCAAATTTAATTTAAAAAGAAAGAAAAAAATAACATCGCGGATTTTACTCGACCGTAAGTTTTCCCAAAATACTACACCTCTGTCTAAAATTGACATAAACTAATGCTAGTGAGGTATCCGAAAGAGTTGGTTCAATTTTCCTGCATATTAGAGAGGGGAGGATAGGAAAAGAAAAGTTTAATTGAATCCAGCAACTACAAGTAACTGAGAAAAAATTCTATCCTTCACTTCTGGACTCAATGAGATCGCATGCTAGTGTTCCGAACTTTTGAACATTCTCTTCTTGGGAATGATTTTTTGTCTTTTTATCAATTTTTAAACTTAGACAACCTGCAATGTAGGCTGCACAGAGTATCAAAACTTCAGGAAAGAAGAATGGCAGAAACTTTTCCCATTCTCTCTTAAGAAAACCATACTTTTCATTTCTTCCTTCCCCCACAAGAAAATGAACTACAAGTCTAATAAGAGGGGTGAAATTATACGGACATCGGATTTAAAAAAAATGTTCACTCGCTGTACGCATCCATTACTGAATTCTTTCAAGTTTTAGTTGCCAGAAGAAGAAAATTCATCGGATGAGTTGCATTTTAATATATACACGGGGTGAATATTTAGTAAAACAGCATAGGTGAATAACATTGAGATGAAGTCACTTTGGCTGGCACCTAGGTAACATCTACAGAAGCTGTTTTAAATTGGTAAAATGTAATTTACAGATCTGTAGAGGAGGGATGAAAAAATAATAGAGGTCCAGTACCTATGTATGTACAATGTTTGCAATATATCATGAAAATTGTTTGATAAATAAAACAAAATAACCGGGAGGTCACGGATCTCTTGCAGTAATTTTAACTTCCTTTAAGATTGGGGGACTTTCCTCCATTTGTCCACTAAAGGATTTAGGTGCTGAAATCAAGATAAGTGAATCCGCAGTATTGTGATGCTTTGAAAATTCTGAAATATATTTTTCCCCTTTGAATTTGAGCCATTTGGTTGGTTCAAATTCTCACACTCTCGGGCGCTCCTTCCAACTGAACAAATTGAGCTTTTCAAATTGAATTTGAGGAGCAAAGTTTAAGTTAGATTTAGTTGCAGAGAAGTATGGACAAGTACTTTGTCTAACAACAATTAGACCATGATAAACAACCCTAAGAAGTTCCCGAATGAAGATAAAGAGGAAAATAATTTCTTAGAATTTTAAATGACAATGGTCCAGCACCATGTTTTGATTTTGGGATGCAGGGTAATAATTATGTCAAAGCAATGCTGAGAAACCTGCAATATTCAAATAATCTCCTGTTTCGAACGATTGAATTATCTTAGGAGGGTTTTTTTTCTACCTAAGTCCTGTACAAAAAATTTAAAGGTATCTGGTGATAATTTATTTGACGTTCTGATAAAGTTGGCATTGAGGGTGGTACAACAAATTTTAGTTCGTCTGCGTGATTATATACAAAAAATATGAAAAGTATGTCAATGATGATATTTGATTGGTCTAATTTCATAAATGAGTAAAGAAAAGGAAGAACAAAATTAGTAAAAAAGAATACACATGCAAGGATCTGAATGTAAAATGGCTGCGGTGCTAATAATGTTTTGACGAACTACAGTGATCACACTCAACCATTTTAATACAAGGACACAATGTCATAATTGAAAGGTCAAATGCACGAACATGCTCTGTGATTGATCTGCAATTTTAAGAAGAACACTTTGTGGGACCAAATGGCCTGAAGAAAGTCAGACTGGTGTTGTTAATTTCCATTTTTTCCCTGTAATACTTTGAGATTGGCTTTGCTAATACAAAATAATCGATGCTCCACTGACACTAAAAGATCACTATACATGTTCATGCCTGGACCCTTGAATTTTACAATCGATACAAAATGTACAGTTGCCGGATTCACATGCTTTGGCTCTCTCTCTTTCCAAGAGCCTTACTATTGGTAAAATACTGATTGCTCTTCATCCCACTGACCCCAAAACAATTGAGGGATTTCATAAAAAAATTCCACAGGTCTTCTGTGATAAGAGAAAAGAGCAGTTCATATTTAGAGTGGGAAAGATGCTTGTAAAAAAGAATGGTGGGCACATTGAATACAGACTGTTGGAAGACAACGCGGACCACTGATAACTGAAAAATTGAACTTCATAGATAGGAATAATAACTGAATTCATTTCTTCTCAGATAAGGCTCTCCATCTATCCATCGTCAAAAGTAAGATCAGTTTTCAAAGCGATTAAAATGTTCAAATAAATTATGCTGTTACAACTGCCTCGACATAAATTAAAAAAGAAAAAAAAATATATGTATATATACTTTAATTTACAAATATTTCATGAATTGTGACAGGATACGTGCCGGAGGGGCTGAGGAAAAAGAAAAAAGAAATTAACATTGCTTATGTAACAAAAGTATTTAACAATGAAGGGAAAGCAATGTTCTAACAAAGGAAAGAGACAAAATCAATCAAATAAAATGTAATAGGGTGAGCGTCAGATAGAACAAAATTCATGACAGAAACATGATATAAATAAATTCCAAGAGTATCACAAAATTGAATATCTATCTTATAAGTCCAAGAATAACAGTTTCTACAAAGTAAAAGACATTAAAAAATAATAACAAAAAATAATAATAGCCATAATAATATATGATAATATTGATGATAATCATAATCATAGTATTGATGATAATGACGACAATGAGGATGATGATGACGACGATAATAATAATAATAATACACAAGCATGAAAAAAATAAATAAACAAATAAATAAATAATGTATTATTATTAATTATTATTACTCACGATGAATTAAAATAAACCTTAAATATAGTCTATGCTGAGAACAGCAATTAACATTATCATACAAATGTTATTATTTTTCCTTCGCATTATTCCTTTTTTTCTGATATCTTGTTTTTTTTCAATACAGTTAATTAGTATAAACACTAAACAGAAAATATTAATAATAATAATAATCACAATGTTGCGAACCTTTCATAAAATGAATTATGCACTGAAATAATTGAAAAAAAACTAAAAACGTAACTTGAAGAAGCTGATAACGCACTACGACGAACTAGAGGCATTCATTCCGCTAAACATCCCTGTCGAAAATGACGCGCATAATTGCTGCTGTTGTTGTTGCTGCTGTTGTTGCTGCTGCTGTTGTTGTTGCTGTTGTTGCTGTTGATTGTTTGCTGACTGCCTTCCATGCTTTGGAATCGGAGGTTGGAGGTATTCATGTCTTGACAACGAAAAAACATCAATTCTATCTTCCTTCCGATACTGAAGACATCCTCTTATAAAACTCTGAAAAATGATAAGGAGAAATATAAGTAAAGAAAATGCAGAGGGAATCTTGAGATTTCTTTGGTGTTTGCTCTTAAGGGGGGTTGCATTCCAAGCATTGCTGGGAAAGGACATTCAGGCATTATAGTTTGAATCCATCAAAGGCAGCTTGAAACGGACCACACTTAGGATACCAAGAAATGCAGAGCCACCTAAATTTCGAGAATTTTTAATATTATGTTTCTTACAGTCTCCTGAGTCAAATGAGATTCGGAGATAAAATTTTCTACGTGCAAATCTCGAGAAAATCCAGTCTGAAAAGTTTATTTTTCGGCGATTTAACACCAGACATCATGTGGAGAAGTGACACCATCGTTGAGTCGAAGATGCAAAGCCTTTTGTTTGAGACTTGTGCTGAAATTTTTTGATACTAGTCTACAGTAAAACTACACTTCAATTTGCATTTCTCAGATTACCATTCTAATTTTGTTTTTTCAAAAGCAATCTGATCGGTATTTTTACATGAAATTTCCATGAAACGAAACAAAGCTATTGTGGATGTGGAACAACCCGAAACAAAATATTATTTGTACCGTATCTATTGTGACTGCCTGGAGAACAGCCATCTAACTCGAAAAAGGAGCATGGTTTCATCACAAATATAATACCCTAATATAGAAATTCCTCTTTCTTTAACTTTAAAATATATTTTGCAGAGACACCTCTTCCTTAATAATGTATATAATTATAATACCCAACATAATCAAGAGATCAGAGTTGGCAACTATAAACTCAACGTGCAAACTATACTATGTAGTATAGTTCTGTTTATTTGTAGAGAGGGAAATGTTTAAGTTTTGCGACAGTCTACAAAAAAATTATACGGAATAATTCATAATACTGATATACTTATTTGCCTTCGGAAAATAAACTAAAAACACAAGTGTAAAGCGTCAAAGGCTAAGGCCAAAACTCAAAGGACAAAATGTTATGGAAAGGAATTGTCGAAAAATGAATTGTAAGTTAAAACTTTACATTAAGTATATTGGCTTTGCTATAAATTATTGCATTCAATAACTCTAGTACTTTCATTTCTTTAAAAAATGTAAATTACCTCTTTTATAAAACGGAGGTTTCAAATGGATTTTCGAAAGTTAAGAATATCAAGAGACAATTTGTCATAAGGGAGAGAATAACAGTATAGCTGGCGACGAAATAAATTTGAAGATGAATTACTGACATTACTGCATGCTGTGCACAACAAGAAAGTATAAAAGGCGTTACAGGGTTTCTAAAATTTCTGTGTTCCCCATCCTCTGACTATCTGTGCTTTTCCCTCATCCAAAAATTTCTGAATTCCCTGACTTCCCCAGACCTTCAAAAAAAATTTCCGCTTGGATTTTGTTCTTTTAATTGCTCTGACTCTTGTTAAAGTTTGAACGAAATATACACTTCTAGAGAACCAAATAATAGGAAAAAGCAGCTAGTTAAGAGTTATTCGTGCTCTTTCAAATAATCCTAGCTAAAGATGCTGAACCAACATGCTATTCCTAAGATTTTCCTTTGATTTTCCCGACTTTTCCAGGTTATCATGAATTCCCTGACTTCTCAGGTTCTCCAGGGCACTAGGAGACCCCGTATTAAGTGAAAACACTCCTGATAATTGGCAATACCAATCAAGTAAGTGAGTAACAATCCATAAGTTCTTTAGCAAACAGAGATGATGAGAATAAAGATGAATTACCTTTGCTTCATTACTAACAGTAGGTTTATTCGCAAACTGAACTTCCGTTGCTTTTAAAATAGTATTTTCTTCTAAAATAGTTGCCTGAGACTGGTTGTGTCCAAATGGCTGAAACATAAGACAATCTCAATAAGTACAAAGGGATAATACGCTGGGGCTAGAGAAACCAGATAGAGAACCAGGTGCTAGAAATCTTTGACAACAGATCAGATCATCTTGATATCTACGGACGTGGATGGGACTTGAGAGTTAATTGATAAGAAGTATGAAATAATTTCAAGTGGATCTACGCTCCAAGTTTTTTTCATCTCTCTTGTTGTCATGCAATTTTTTTTAAAAACAATATGACAACATATGACTTGTGAAACTGCCAAACCACTTGCGCATCTCCTTTGTGGTGTTATAATAAGAAAATTCAAGGAAGTTGTAAAGAACTGATGTTGAGTAATTTCCCATCTAAAAAATAAAGCATGACAGGAAGTCTGCACTATCACAAACCGAGATGCATGGATTGGGAGTTTCACCAGTGGCGTGGCGTCCATAGGTTCGCAGTAATCGCCGAACACCCTAAAATATTTTGAAACAATTAATAAATTATGGCTAAGAATGTGGGAAGCAATACAGAATACAGAATAGTAGATCACAAATAAGTATCGGGCGCTTGGCTTCCGACAGCGGCATGTGGCGCGGCGGAGAGAGAATAATCTGTGACGCGTGGTCCGCACCGGCTACCGAACCTGGATGATCTACGTACGGTGAGGAGAGAGAACCTGGTTGCAATGATGAAGGGGCAAAGGGTACACGAGAGAGGAGAGGCACCGGCGCGCGGCGCAGAGCAGAGCGTGAGCATTGGGTTCGGAGACGAGTGCGGACCGCGCTCGCGGAGGGAACACAACAGAGAGAAAAGGGAGGGGAAGAGAACGAGAGAGGAAAACCGCTCATCAGTCCAGCTGTTTCCTATAGCAGTGGTCCGCAGGGGTTTCCGAACCGCCGAATTTCCTCTATGCCGCGATTCGCCCTCCGCTTCGCCCCCTGCGCCTGCGGGCCGCATCTCCCAGTCTCCCTCTCCCACCTCTCTCTGCAGGTGCGTGTTGCGAAAATACGTTATCATTTAACAAAATAAATTACAGGAAAACGATCGGTAAAAAGAACAAAATTTCAATGACAATTTACCGGCACAATTTTCACCAGAAAGGGTTAAAATCGTGTTCTTGCGGCTTCATTTTTCAAAAAGTTTCCGGGGGAAACCCTCCAAACCCCCCTTTGAGGAAGAGGAGTGAACCTTTCTGACCCCCCCCCCTCCCCCCCTAAAGTTAACACTCCTACCGAACGCCCACCGGATATAGTCACGACACGCCACTGAGTTTCACCCTCAATATGGAAACAATGCAATAGATGAGAAAATAAAACACTCAGAAGTGGCCCGAATACTATATGTAACAAGGTGGAGAAATGGTGTTGAGTGCACACCATTGCGCGGAGAAAACAAAGCCAAAAATTTTTCGGAAATTCTTGGCTTTGTTTTCCCCGCGAAATGGTGTGGACTCAACACCATTTCTCCACCTTGTTACAATGCAATAGACTGACATAGTGGCTACTCAATTTGGTTCTAACTAAAACAACAAAAAAAATATTCATTCCAAATTCAAAATATTTCATTGACCTACTACAAAAAATCAAAGGAACTCATCATATTCTGATCTTTTGACATCGATGTATCAATTGACATAGCCACAGAGTGATTCCGTTACAATTGGCCTGAGCTGCAGCTACAAGCTATGATACTGGGGGACTTGAGAGAGAGTACATAACTGGACCGCATTTAACAGAAAGGAACCAAGCCACATCAGCTATTGCCTATTTTAACTGGGCAATTTAATTTTTTACGAGAAAACGTTTGAGCGGATCCCTTTGAAAATTTTAAGGAATTTGCTTTGTACTATAGAGAAAATTCACTGAAATTTGCAAGAAAATTCGCAAAACTGTATTCATGTAAAAAATTTAATCAGCCAATTAAATTTGGCAATAGCTGATGTGGCTTGGTTCCTTTCTGTTTAACACGGTCCAACTTATCTTGACTGAATCCAAGATTCCAATAGGATAAAAATCTCAGAAGCTAGAGAGTTGTCAATTGGCAGTCTGCATTTTACATACGAGACATTACGTCTACAATTATTAGACCTCTGGCAAAATGCATATAAACCTTGACCAAAAATTAAAATGCCTCCAAGAATTGTGGCATTAAAAAATTTGGACGATTTTGCATTCAACTGAAAATTTAGGTGAAAAATTTGTGAGGTTCATTTACCTGAATTCATAAGGTGAAATATTATAACTGACATATCAGAGGTAAGTTAAAATTCTGCATTCCTGAACGTGGGTTAACCTTTCCATTACACTCCTTTGTTTATGCTTGGTCCGGAATTGAAATGCAAAGTCTAGTTGCAGCGTTCAGGAAACCTTATTTATGGGCGTTAATTATTGCTTTTTCAAAATCGCTGATGATGAGAACTAGGCCTTGATAATTTGGAAATATTTCAGATAATTTTTCTTAAATTTTCTGACAACCGAGTGCGTAACTTTTTTTCATTTTCCTTTCCGAGTAAAGCATACCTGAATGGAAATGAATCTTTGTTTCTCACCATCCCCTGAACAGTAAAAATTTGGGTGAAAATTCTAGGGGATGTTTTAAAAGTTCCATACATGAAGCAACCTCTGCAGGCACCTGATTTTCGTAAGTCATCATCACTGGCAAATATACGGCAGGCATTATAGTTTTAGGTCAACTTTTAAATGCATTTAGTCGAAGGTATAATAATCGTAGACGTAAAGTCTCATAAGTAAAATGCAGTATGCAAATTGACGCACCCCTAGAGAGTTAGCCAACTGTGAGGAGTTAATAGATTAGATGCAAGAAAGTGAGCAAGGAGATAAGTTCTAAAAATTACCTTTTTGCCGTAGAGACATTGATAAAATATAACTCCAACACTCCATACGTCAACCTTGGAGGATATTTTAGGTGGGTTCTTTCCAACAACGAAACATTCAGGAGGTAAATACCAGTAAGTTCCAGCACCTTGAGAGGTAAGATCCATTCCATGATCTGGATTGTAATTTTCCTCATCCATCACTTTACTAAGACCAAAATCGGTGATTTTGATCTCTCCACAGACATTACCTTCTGTTAATAATATATTACCTGTAAACAATCAACAAAAATATTAGAGAATAAATTGTTGTGTGAACTTTGAGTGCTGTAAATTACTTAGAACCTGCAAGGACTTATGTAACTATGTAGCATTTTTAACCTTCTGCTGCCAAAAATTACTTGGGTTCTATAAGACACCCGTAAAGCAGTCACAGTAAGACCTCGAATTATCGGATTGCGATTTAACAGATTCCGCGATTTAACAGATTCGACCTCCGGTCCCGTGAAATCCAATAAATCGAGGTCTCACTGTAAGTACTTCAAGGCTGTCTGACAATGTAAGACAAACATGGATCAGGTTAAAAAAGCACCAATCTTTGCATAATTCAATCATTTTCACACCTTTATACTCCTCTGAGGGAACAAGTTCAGTCACCTATTCACTGAATGCATTAACTCATTGGCTGCGAGGCCCGCTTGAAAGCGGTCAACTTATTAAGATCAGAGAAGCAGTTCAATAACTTTAGGAGTTGGCGCTTAGTAGATTAAAGAAACCTGTGCTTAAACAGAGCAACTCAGCAGACTCTTAGCTTTGCATCAAGGAAAATACTGTCATTAAATAGATAGAAAATTTGACGTACCTGGTTTAAGATCATAGTGTATGACAGGAGGTTTGATTTCGTTCAAATATTTAAGAGCAGATACAACTTGCATCACTATCGACCTAGCTTCTCGTTCTGCAATTGTCTTGTGCTGCTTCAAATAGAAATCTAAATCATGACCATCACAATACTCTAGGACAGTGCAAAATGAATTCGCATCAATTTCAAAAACATCAAATAGTTTCACAACCCTGGGATGATCCAGCGCTTTGTGGATGTTATACTCCCTTAAAGCGTGCCTGTAATAAGAATGAAGAAAGAGGTTAGAGAAAGGGTTTGAGCCAAAATACACATGTATTGTACAAAAAAATAGAAATTCTTTTTGTTTAAAAAAAAGAAAAAAAAATCTCAGGAAAGCAAAGGCTTCTCGAACATGGAACAGGACGTAGTCACAAAAAATAGCACAGAATGGCATTTCCTCCTACAGAATGTTGAGTGAAATTTGAAAGAAATTAATGCACGATGCCTGAGATTATGCTTAAATTGAGAGAAGTTTGTCGTTTTATAGCCAGAGAAAGGTTCTTTGATGCCATCCAATGATTAGTTTCCCCTTCCAACGCACAGAGCAGAATCCTTTCTTTTCCCCAACGATGTCTCGTCTCACGCAACTAACACCTCTCGTTCTAACCGGCTGACATGCTTTATTGTTATTCTCTTACGTAGCTTTCAGGTTGTAAAGCATTTTGTACACATGGATTTTTATTTTCACTTTTGGGTGGCAGTAATACCTATTTAGATTAATGCATGTAAGCATCATTTGGCCGGCAGAGATGGAATTTTTCATGGAACATTTCAGCTTGTCAGAGAAGCAAGCTCCCAAGGCTCAATATCTTATCAAATTTGCATTAGAACATTATTTTTTCTCTGAAGATAGCTCCTTAATCGGACCTTCATAAAGGTTCAAATAAAAGAATAGAAATGAAATAAGATACTTACTTTATATAATTTGCTTTCTTATCTTCTTTCCAGTCTTTATTTAATTGATGGACTTTGCAAGCAACATAGCATTGTTCCTTTAAGTCAAATGCCTTGTGAACTTCACTAAAGCCACCTTTTCCAAGGAGCATCAGTAAAAGATACCTATCGTTGAGCACTGGGTGATTATTGAACCTCGACTGGTCCTCGTTATGAATACGTTTCAATTCACGAATATGTAAATTACGCTCCCTTTCCAGCTTTTCCATTTCTAGTTGAAGATCAGCATCTTCTTTCTTCAATGCTGACTGACGCAACTGGAAAAAAAATAAAGTAAAATTAATTAATTGACACTTGAGAGGTTAAAGAGGATAAAACTGTTGGGAATATTATGGATTCTGCCGAGAAGAAGAAGTAGAAATCGAAATAATGTGACAAGTGAACTAAACCTAATTACCATGAAATGTATGTAAAATTCTTGATTGGTTGAATTATTCTTCTTTTTTCCTTGATATGTCCCTCGCTTACTTGACTGCTGAGTGGATTTCTCTGGCCTTCACATGCATGGCTTGCACATCGTAGTAGACCGAAAAACAAGCCATTTCAGGCTCTTTTACATTCTGCCACTCAATTACCTAGCGCATTTTTGGCATATGGCTGGTAAAAACTGATCTCCTGGTTTGCGTATGGTTCAGGTGCCACAAAAAATATCATGGAAAGGTTGAATTGAAACTTAAGCTCAGAGAGTTGAGTTAGCTGAGGACCACAAGTAGCAAACCATGATTTGTAGTGATCCGTAATCAAAGATGGAGTACAGAGACTTCTGAATTGTTGTAAGTTTCTGGTAAATTTTTATAATGATTTAAGTAATAGATGGGAATAAGAAATTAATCTACTTTTAAATTTATGGATTATGAAAATATTCACACAGCATCAGCACTGAAGAAAGCAAACTAGAAGTTTGCCAGAGTGAACGAGCTAGAAAGCTATTGTTCTCTGCCATCAGACTAGGTAAAATAAGAATAAGAATGTTCCTCCTACATCCTTTTATAAATTTCAAATAAACTAAGACGGAAACTTACTTTTAGTATTTCATCTGCCTCATAGTATTCTTGCCACGATAAGCCAGACACAGCATCGGGTTTGAGGAACGTAGCATTATCCGTACCATTGTGCATTGCCGTATTGGAAGAGGACGACGAAGCATTGGAATTGGCTTGGCCTGGTGTTGCGGGGTTACTTTGACTGCCCTGACCACCTGACTGACTACCAGCCCTTTTCCGTCCTGTTTCCGTGGCAGGTCGTTTTTTGACTAATAATTTCTTTTGCCTATCTATTTCTTCTCTTTCCGCAGTAATCTCCTCTTGCCGCCTGAAAAAGTCATAATGAGGTTACTAACAAACAGTAGAAACATTTCTGAAGAGAATTATCAGCAAATACATCAAATAATTTTTTAAACAAATTTGCGCAGGGGAAATAGTTTCCCACATTATAATCTGACTTCAGTCTAAAACACCGACAATTTTTCTCAGGCCTAGCCTAGCATGAAAAACTTTAACAAGTTGGTAAAATAAATTACTTCAAAATGCAGACTTTTATGGATTCAACTCTCCTGTATGAGGAGATAGTAGCAACAATTCTTGCAATGTCAACCTGTTTTTGTTACTTAAGTGCAACTTTTTCGGATGTTTTAATGGTGATATTAAAGCATTGCTGGAGTTTTTTTTTGGCAATATTGAGGCATTAATTAACAAGTTGAGAGAGGAGGAACAGAAAAGATGATCTGGACATCAAATTCCTTGAATAACAGAAACAAGAAAAAAATACTTGGACTGACAGGGGGATTTTATGATAATCTGAAATCTTGAAATGGTTGACGCTAAACTTTGGAACTTATTTGTTATTTTTAAAATGCATTGAAATCAGTACACAGCTTTCTATCATTACCTGCTTGATAAAGAGAGAATGTGCTTGATGTAAGATTCGGATAATTAGACATGTTAATAAGAAAAAAATTGACGTCAGCGAAATGAAGACAGTCCATCATTTTCATTCATCTGCTTCGTGCTGATGCAGATTAGTGAGCAAATAAGGTAGGTCAGCAACCAACGAGCCTGAGACCCTTGTTGACTAATTTCACTGACAAGATGACTTGTCATCAAATAATTTCAGCAGGAATTAAATGACACTTTCGCAGAGCTCAGCGAAGAATCGGATACTCAGCTCTGTGAAATGTGGACTTAAAACACATGTTTAGTCAGTAGTAAATTCAAGTGGGTTTCATTCTGAGACTTACCGAGAAAGTTTCTGGAATGCATATCCATCAGTCCAATTTTCTTGAAACTGGGCTCCTACCCTCTGCGTTACAAACTGACCTAATCTTAACCTGTTTTGCATACACCTTTGGCGAGCTTCCTTTTTTTCTATATTTGACTTTTCTTTAAGTAATTTTTTAACAACATCAATACATTTATTTATATGTGCTTTATGTGAATCTATTACTTTTTGTGAAGCAGCTAATTGTAATCTTAATTCTTCATTAGTCTGAAACATGCCAAGAAAAACAATAGGATTAAGATACAATACAAACATTTCTTACATGAGTGGTCAACTGAGTGGTCAATACATCTCTAGGCTTTAGACCAGAACTTCATCATACTGTGATCAGTAACTTGGACAGCTTATTTTTCACCAAAATATTTTGACCAGATCCATTTTTGGGCATAATTTTGATTAACCCACCACGTCTATTTCACAAACGACCCCCTTCTTGCGTATTCTACTAGTAAGAGAGCTGGTGAAATACAAAAATTCTTGATTTAAAATAGCATTAATCTGAATAAACTTTTAACTCTTTGCAAATGGCTGCCTGGAAGGATCCAAAACAATTATTAATTAACTGCGGATGGATGTTACGTAAGGCCCAACAATAACAAAGACACAAGCAGTGATGGTTAAGATTTCAATAATGTAACACATTTTAAATTAGGAAATTTTCCAAATGCATTTCAGAGATTACTTGCCTCCACCTTCAACAGACTCTAACTCTATATTTAAAAAGGTGACCAAAAGGCTTCCAACTGCATCTGGAAATATTTCCTAGATGAAAACGAGTTGCAAGTTATTAAAATCTGACTACCTCTGTTTTCTCAGTAATAACTTCCTCGAAAATGCTCCTGAGTTAAATAGTTAGCAAGAGAAAAAACTTACCCTATTTAATTCTTCAATTTTATTATTTTTAGCTTCCATATCACATGATGACTGGGTTTCAATTTCTTGTAACCTTTGTCGGGTGAGCTCCGTCTGAAAGGGGAACAAAAAATAAAGTAAGGTTTAAGTCCAGTGACAGAAGAATATTGAAATCATTATCAAGCTTACTATTTAAGATTCTTTTAGCAGATACAGATGCCACAAAATTGCATCTATAGATATAGAATTAGTTTTTTGAGCATTTTCATCCTTGATCTGTACATTCACATGAGTATTTGATAAGAATCATAATAAGGTGGAATCTTCACATTCGTTTTCTTTTGTGAGTGTTTCAACATATTCCTTAGTGACTTCATATCAGTACGTGCACATGTTGTCAGATTGTGACAAAAAGATCTATCTCATCCTACTGAATGGTTCGTAACAAAGTTTGAACCAGATAGCGACTATTGCCTGACAGAAGTGCAGAAAATGCCTCATCACATGCCTGGGCAAGTATGTGGAATTCGAACATAGGTAGATTCGGCATCCCTGCTTCCTAAATGCACTATACCATATGATAAAAGAGAGGAGAAACTCATTTTGGAGAGTTTCAAGAATTAGGAATAAGTGCTAGAATCTTGGTATAGATTTAAATGTTAAAATCCCGATTTAAAAGTATCTTGAAAAATTGAATTCAGGCTAACAGAGACCTATTCACACAAAAAAAAAAATTAAGATTGCTCACCTGAACTTGTTTACAGATCATATTGCTGGTAGGGGGGTGAGGTCTAGGCGGATGCATTAGACTTGGATAATCTGGAGGAACCGTTTGCACCTGTGTTGTAGGCATTATAACTTGTTGAGGAGATGGTGGGAACTGTAAAGCGAAAGAAAACAAACACATAAGTAATGAAAATAATAAAAAATGCAAGATAACAAAAGATGAACGTAAAAAAGTTTCCAAAATTTTTTTGTTTTCAAATTTTCTCTGACTTTTCTTGCTTTCCCATGACTATGGTTTCCAAATTTCTTGACTTTTCCTGACCTTCATGAAAACCTTGATTTGTATTATTGTTCTTATATTATGCTGATTTTTGGTGAGCTAAGGGAAAAATCTCCACTTTTAGAGATTCAAATTAAAGGAAAAGGTACTTTAAAAATGTTCATGCTCTGTTGAATTGCACTAGTTGAAGGTGCTGAGTCGATGCGCTACCTACAAAATTCCCCATCTATGAATTCTCTGTCTTTAACAGATCGCTGTAAATTCCCTGACTTTCAATACTTTTTAGGTTATTAGAAACCCTTTTGAAAACATCTTATCATTCCATGGCAAGTGAAGAGAATCTAAATACAGTTCAGATCTTTTCAGAGTATCAGATAAAATAATTCTCTTCGACGCATGAAACATTAGACGAGATGATAAAACGTTAAAATTCCATAATTCATCATGGAAAGGAACAAACTTCTTCCTTTAGTTCTTCAGGATGATTTCCACAAGGGAAAATAACAATTCTGCCATGCTGGGGAGAAACACCGTATGAGCCTTCAGACGTTGCCAAATTTCTTTCGATAAAATACGGATTTTCGGGGAGATCTGTGAATAGTTTTCCTCAAATGTTTCAGAGGATTTGATTCACGATCAGAACTAAATCCTCTGAAAATTTCAAGAGAAAATATTCACACCTCTCCTAAAAAATTAGCAATTACTTAGAGGAAATTTGGCAACTCGTGAATGTTCATACGACGTTTTTCCATAGCACGGTAGAATTACACATAGATATACAATAGAAACAATGTGACTAACCATTGAATACCCCTGTTGAGCAGGAGAAGGACTTTTTGCTCCACCATGAGAACGAATGGGACTAGTACCAGAATGCTTGCTAGCAAAATACTCGTTGATCTTTTTATTATCACTGATTATTCGGGGACTACTTTTTCCCCCTCCGCCGATACCCTCTTCTCCTTTCCGCTTTCGTTTCCTTTCTGATCCGGGCCTTGAAAGTTTCTCAGGAGTTGATTCAGTTTCTTTATCACTATGAGATGAACCTGTAACAAAAAATAACAAAAAACCGTTAAAACATGCATGTAAAAAACCATCCAAAATACATCATGAGCTCCTTGCAACAAAGTCAACACAAAACTCGAGAGATGCACAAAATTAGTACAAAATCTTATACTTTTGAGGGATGGCATCATCTGCATTTAGATGACCATTAACGATAATTTCAAACATACCCTCGATCTTCCGTGGCGTGGTTTGAACCGGGGTTTGATAGGTTTCTTGCCTTTTCCGAATTTTCCCAATAAGAGAATTCTTCTGGATTCGGTTCACTTCCAGTAGGCCCTGCTATGCTGGCTGATAATTGACATTGATAGACAAAGTGATAGACGAAGAAGACAGAGAGAAAATGGAGTGATCCTGATGGTGGAAGTGGATGGTTGCAGTGGGGTAACTAATAGACTAACCAACAGCAACCAACGAGGGACCGTATGCTTAGTCCATCATTATTCCCCATAGTCTAGACAACCACTCGTTCCGACCAATAGGATTGCTCCATTTTCCTTTGATCTCCTTTTCCAGTCGCTTGTCTATAAATTTCAATAATCAACCCGCGGAGAACCCAATGAAAAACCTGAGACTGATGAACCGATCGTAGGGCGGCACGGAAATAGCAATCCTCTCCCAACGTGAGTACGCTACTCCGGCCGGCGACAACAAAAGATTGCACCGTGTTAATTGAGAGGTTTCAGGAGCGATGTTGCAATCCCCGAAGGGCACGAGGGGCCCCGGACGACGGCGAACCCAACATCGACTGCGCACAACGCAACGGCGCACAAGGAGCCAGCTTGGGGGAAAGCTCAGACACGAAAGTTCGGCCTAAAACTGCGCAATATGATATTCATCCCGTCGAATTGGACATTTCAAGGAAATTAAGGGAACGACGGCTTTTATACTTGGGCCAGGGCTGCCACAGAATTTAGAAAATTATATTCCCTGACACTTCCCTGATTTCCCTGACACATTTGGATGAAATTCCCTGACAATTGAAGATATGCTAGATGGTAAAAAGACATGACGACGATGTTACATAACTCGGACTGTCGCAGACTTTCTGTCATACTTTATTTTTTGAACGGAAAACTCCTCAACGGCAATTCTTTAAAACTGCTGTGATTTTTCTTCTCCGTGCGAAGAAAATTCTACAAAAACTTCGAGGAGTGATACCAATTTGCAATCCTTGAAAAAAATAACATAGAGGCGAAGATTTTCAGACACCGCACACGAGATACGCGATTGCGGACTTACGCCGTCGATACGTAGAAATAGTTTTCAGGCAAAATTCGTCGTTCGAGACGTCAAACCCATCCTAAAAAGTGAATAGAGGCGACTTGGTAAGTTCTCCCTGACATTTCCCGATTTTTCCTGACTTTATAAGCTTCCCCGACTGTGGCAACCCTGCGGGGCGTTTCGTATTGACGCAGCTTCCCAAGTTTCCACGTCAAGTTCGACCCGTTCCACTGTACGGCGACTCGGCTCGCCGGCGTTTCAGCTGCTGGGAAAAGTTAGAGAGTGAAATTACCGTGCATATTCTTCACCGACACCACCGCACCGCCCTCCACCCCCCGCCCCGCCACCACATACCGAGACCTCCCCCTCCTCGCCGCAGCACGAGAGCCGAGCCGAGCTCCTGGCGGACCGATGACGGTTGTGGATCGGGGCTCCGAAGGGGGTGGGGGAGGGGGTGGGGGGAGGGCTGGAATCCGGGAACCGGGATCGGGGACCGGGACCAGGCCCGGGCGCGATGCGAAGCGACGGACGCTGTCGTCAGGGCCGGCAACACCGGATTTCCTCCATTTAAACCTATGTTAAATAATCGATTCTTGTCGGAGCGCCTGGCCCCTCCAAGAATCGATAGATTTCCATATGTTTGAATGGAGGAAGTCCGGTGTTGCCAAATTGGTAGATCCGCCAATGGAGATGTTGCATGTGTGAGGAATTTGCGATTTGACTGTTGATTCTTATGTAAAAGTTCGCGAGAAACACGATGGTGCCACTGGTTCTCTCTGAAATCAACCCATAAGCTCAAAAAAAGCTCTCAAGTTGAGGCCAAAATGAAGGGGATATCCCACGCTACCCTGAGAGTCCGCCTCTACATCAAGACAAACTCTCCATGCAAAGATAGGGAGCAAATACATTAGCAGGGTTGCCGTGTTTTCGGTTTTGGAGTCCCCAAATGAAGTGGCAGCCCTGTCAATGTATTTGCTCCCTATCTTTGCATGGAGAGTTTGTTTTGATGTAGAGGTGGACTCTCAGGGTAGGGCGGGATATCACCCCCCCCCCCCCCATTTTGGCCTCACTTTGAGAGCTTTTTTTGAGCTTGGGAGATGATTCCAGAGAAAACCAGTGGCACCATCGTGTTTCTCGCAAACTTTTACATAAGAAACAACAGTCAAATCGCAAATCTCTCACACATGCAACATCTCCATTTGCCGACGACGGCGCGACACGACCGGACACAATTTATTGGATGCCTTACTCAAATTCGAGTACTTTTACGGATAGACCGCGTTGCACCCTGGTTAGAATCCATAAAAATGGCCGCAACTTTGGTAGGAGCGGTTCGACCTGGAGTACCTATATAAGGGAGAGAACTGCCATCTCTGTGCCGCTCTCTGATTGGTTCATCAGTTTTGGGCCATCAAGGAGCTCCAAAGTTGGCCCGATGTAAACAAACCCGACCCAGAGGAACACGTATTATCGGCTAAGAAATGAATCATAATCACACTCAAAGATTATTCATTTTCGGCAACAATATCCATCAAAGTTCGATCCGAACTCAGTTCAGAAGTTGAAAATAAAAAAAATTCTATCACATCCAAAATCACGTCTGGAACTTTGTAGAACGTTGTCACCATCTTGTTTGTTTACATTGGGCCAAATTTGAGGCTCCACGATAGCCGACCAATCAAGAGAGCGGCACACTTTTTCTGTAGAAAAAGGATTAAGATGGCAATACTCTCCCTTATCCAGGTACTTAAGTTCGACCTGTATAGGGAGCGTATGGGCAAGTCGGTAATTCTGAGGATAGGTCATGAAGCTTTTAGGCCCCGAAAGAGCGGGCAACCTATGAATTCTAACTATCCAGGATGACTCATTATTACGACACATCGTTTGAAAAAAAACACTGGGTTAAGCAAATCGTTTCGCCCGGTTTATCTTAAATAACCGAAGACACGGAAATTCGTAAGTTTGTTGAGTATTCGCGGGGTTGGAGGGTCGGTGGGGAGAGGAGAATCTAAAATACGGAGTGGATCTGCTTTACAGGTAAAGTATGGACACTTGGGGATCCACTTCCCTTTAGTTCAATGGCTCAGACATTTATTTTCGGAGTGCAGAAACTTCTCGACCATGCGATCACAGTCACGTGGCTGGTCGCGTGAAAGGAAGGGTGGGCCAGCGCGCGATGGCAAGAAAATTGTGCGTTTTCCGCATAACCACGGTGAAAATTTCAAGCTTTAAAATGGCGGCAATTCTGAAGTAAAACGCAGGAAAAAAGTATCAATTTTAAAACTTGTGGAAAAAAGAGCGTGTTCCACGTGAAATCACGAAAATTCTTCGCTTGAGTGTGAAATAAAAAAAATTATCACTTTGGTCATTTTGAGAACAGCACTTTTTTCAGATAAATAAGTTTTCTTGGTTTTAAAAGCAATCTTGTGCGTTGCATTCGAAAAAAATATTTCCGCTCGGTTTCGAGGTACGCTACAGCCAACAGCCGCTTCACTTGCACGCTCATTTCTTTCAGAGTCGGATTCCCAGTAATTTGGTTGTCACTTTAAAAGATTTCACCTTTAAACGGGCACAGAAGATACTGAAAACATGAAACTCTGTAATGGCAAGGTTCAGCAGCAACTATTTTTTTGGTACTTAAGGTGTCATTATGAAGCCCCTGAGTGCTGGAAAGTAACTTTTTTACTTTCCCTGTGATGCTGGAGTTCACCGCTCAGAGTCACGTGAAAAAGACGCATACGAATAGGGTATGAAATTGCCGGATTAAAATCAAACTTTACATCATTTTTTGACACAAAAACGAACTGAACTTCTCGGAACTTATTTCTTGAGACACAAGAGCATTAAACCGAATTTTCGACCAAATTCTATACACGACAATGGACCACTAGACAAGGTACGAATTTAAGCGATTTGATACATGTTTCCTAACCAGAATTTCATGTAGAACACGATTCACACAACGAAAATTACTGAAACCAACTCCTAACGAAGATATTAACGTTTTTATTTCACATTGGTTACGAGGAATTTGAACTGCCCGCTCACAAGAAACTCAAAGCTCTACGTTAGTCAAATCGCGCACTACAACGGTTTCACCAAGCTTCTCAATCGAGCAATGTTCATTTCCCACCATGTTGTTCAAACTATCAGCAATGTGCTATAGCTGAGCCAAAGCGTCAAGATTGAGGTTGCCAGATTTTTATATCGCAGAGACTGTCATGATATAACGTTTAGCGCACGATGTGAATCACGTAGAGCATTGAGTTTTCATGAGCGGGTGGTTTGAATTCACGCATCAAGAATCATTAAATATCTTCGTAAGGGGTTGATTTCGGTAATTTTCGTTGTGCGCATCGTGCTCTACGTTAAATTTTGGTGAAGAAACATGTATCAGAATGCTGAAATTCGTACCTTGTCTATAGTGGTCCATCGATCTAGAAAAAACTTAGCTGCCGTGGGCTCAGATCCTTTTTCTTGCGGACGGTCACGTCTGCAATGCTACCAACGAGAGCAGTAAGAACAAAACTTTTGTTTTGAGAGAATTCTGGGGCCTTGTTCATTTCGTGTTCGGCAAGGCCAGTAGTATGAACTATCTTCTGCATGCTTGCGTGGTTTAGTTTTGGACACACAATTTACACAATTTCAGGCTAGGATTGCCAGAAAAGGCTACCATTTTACACGAGACAGCAGAAAGAGAATACTCTTCTCTCTCACGGAATAATTTGCACTTACTGCTTTTTCGTCTGAGATGACATTGCAATTTGTTGCAACACTTACTGTTTAATTCTTTATTTATTTAATTGCACCTGTATGCTATAATGTAGTTAGTACCCGTAATTTATAATTCTCATCAGCATGTCCTTAGATTATGCATGTACTTGTACTTGCTTGTAGCCTGTGATCCTTATGTATACCACTGAAGATGGCCCTACGGGCTGAAATGCATTTGGGTAAATAAAAAACTGTAATTTTATGCATCTACTTGGCGTACCTTACTCTCTCCGAATCAAGTTTCATAGATGCAATATGCGCTCCTTCAAATCCTACTTACTGTTTACTTATAACTCTCGTTTTTTTTCACGAACGAGACGAAGTTTGCTGTTTCAGCTGAAACAGTCGGTTCATTTCAATTGAATTGGACGAATTTTGACGTACAAAGTCGCTTTCGAAAAGTTGGGCGTTACCACTGCTCTCTTCGATCAGGGATGTCACGGAATTTGGAAAATGAAATTCCCTGACGTTTCCCTAATTTCCCTGACACTTTTTGGTGAATTTCCCTGACAATGGAAGATAGGAAAGTTGTCCAAGAAGAATAATTGAAAATAGTTTTCAGGCGAAATTTGTTGTTCGAATAACCTCAAGCCCATTCTAGAAAGCAAATAAAGCCGATTTAACACATTTTCCCTGACTTTTCAAAATTCCCGGTATTCCCTTCCCGTGGCAACACTGTTCGATACAACACGGTAGACATTTTACGACGATTGGCTTACTTGTGACGAAGGTCCCGTTCGTATTCGATTCGCTCTGGTCACAAAAATCATATTCGTCGCGGGTCGCGGCGAAACCATTTTCAACCTCCCATGGGCCCATCTGGACCATCGATACCTCAAAAATGAGGATTCGGTGGGCGATTCGCGAGCAACGACACTCAAAACTCGGTGAAATGAAATTACACGACAAGCGGATCAATCGAAGCATGCACCGCAGATTCACTCGCTCGAACTTTACTGGTGACTAAGTGACTCATTCCTTCGAATTTGCGGCTCATCTCAGGCCCGACGGAAAAGCTCTGACGTCAATGGCAAAAAAGCGATTAAATGTATTTTTTTCTCTCTCCGGAGTGGTTCTCCTGGGTTAACTAGGTGAGGAAGGCTTTCCCGCGCCGCACAGTGTATAGAGTCAATAGGAGAGATCGGACAAACTTTGGAAACTTTAAAAGCTTATAATTCCGCCTATACAAAATTTTAAGGTTCTAAAAGTGGTTCCATTAGTTTTCTTGTACAATTTTCTTGTAGAAGAACCCCCTAAAATTAAAAATGTGACGAAATGAACATAAGAATTTGCAGTTTTAGTCAAAAATTTCATGTCCGACCTCTCTAATTGACTCGACCCACTGTGCACCGACGCACGGTGGATCAAGTCAATGGAATAGGCTGGACAAAAATTGGAAACTTTAAAAGCTTGTAACTCTGTTAAATCAAAACTTCGAGATGTTAACAGTGGTTCGATTGGTTTCCTCGTAGCACGTTCTTAGCGAAGCACCTCTTAAAATTTAAAATGTGACGAATTTAACATCAAAATTTGCAGTTCTAGTCGAAAATTTTATGCCCGGCCTCTCTGATAGACTCAATCCACAGTGCGACGTGTCATTTTTTCGCTCTTAGATCCGCCTCATGACTACTTCTTTCTGAATCTCTACGCAGAGGCGAATTCAGGAAGTTGGCAACGCCGTTTTCTTCCCATTTAAACTTATGGTAAAGAATCGATTCTTGATGGAACCGTCAGCTTCTCCAAAAATCGATTCTTTACCATAAGTTTAAATGAAGAGGAATGAGTGTTGACAACTTGCTAGGTCCAGAAAAGTCTCTACAGAGTTGATAGGGGAGTAATTGGACCGAGTTAAGCAGAAAGGAACCAACCCACATTTTGGAA
Source organism: Bemisia tabaci (assembly GCF_918797505.1). Taxonomy (NCBI): domain Eukaryota; kingdom Metazoa; phylum Arthropoda; class Insecta; order Hemiptera; family Aleyrodidae; genus Bemisia; species Bemisia tabaci. Next base: position 63,085,535 of record NC_092794.1, on the reverse strand, counting down.
AAAATTGAGTTATGAGTGGTTTTGAACTCAACCACTGCTCTACTATCTATCGCCAAAAATTCAAAGTTTTTGTTGGAGCAAATTTTGCAGAAATTGAACTTGGAGTTTATCTTTTATATTGAGTCTTATGCATGAGCCAAACTTAAAACCTCTTTTCTCGGTTCGATCCCGATGTGGCTTGGTTCCTTTCTGTTTACCTCCGTCCAATTAAGGCTGATATCTTCGATTTCTATGCTCTGCACTGCTAGACAGTATTCCAAACTATTTAGACTGTTCATAGGATCGTGAGATTCATCGATACAGATTCTATACGACGCAGGTTATTTTCCACTAAATAACAAACTAATGTGGTTTTTTTTTTTTTTTTAAACAGATAGTCGGATCCAGAACGTCAATAGTAGAAAGGAGTGATTTTCTCGAAATCCGGAGGGGTCGAATCCGTTTCTAAAATTTTGTCGAGGTCGGATCTCAACTCCCTCTGTATAGAAATATGATTATAGGAACACGATTCGAATTAATTCGCACTCCCAGCCGGAAAAACTCCAAGCAAAAAATGGGACGGAACCGTGGTTATTTTCCCTCTCGCGTTGGGAAAATAAATTTTTTGTAAAACTGCTATAAATTTCCTCCGTGTTAACATACGGCCCGTTTGATGCCACGCTTGCAGAAGTAGTTCACACCACACGATAAAAAGTTTCTCGACCTAGAAAAACTCTACACGTGATGGAGCCGAGATTCTCGGTCCCAGCTGTCGCAATTCGGCTACAATGCAGACAGTTCCGTGTTGTGTTGCGAGCTTTCGGCAGTTTTACCGAATTGCAACAAACGGGACCTGAAATATATCAAATCTCGACTCCAGGAGATAAGTTAACGGGTGCGGATATTGCCGATTTTTTTTTCACGGTGCGCAGGTTCGTATATACCCGCTGTGGCAAGAGTGTCCGTGAAAATATACATTTTCAGACTTTTCCAGAATTAACTCATGTTTTGCAACCTTCCAAGTGTGGTTTTCTTTCCAACCTGAGAGGAAGGTGACCATGATATAAGATCAGCAGGCCGATTATTGAAACTGACAGACAAATAAGACGAAAGGGGTGTGGAGGGATCATATTGGTCGAAGCGGTGTGGTTCCTGTAGTTTAAGGGAGAAATTGATTCCCAACCCACCTTTGTCCATTCCAACCACATGCTTCCGCCAATGGGATCCCTCCATTATCCCTCTTGTCTTTTTTTCTATAGCTATGTCTATCAATTTCAATAGTCGGCCCACTGGAAGAACAAAAATATTACGCTCACGGATTCTTTTTCCTTGAAATCCGCCGATAGATTTACTACTGAATAAAATGACAAAAAAGAAGATGTTAAAATGACACTTAGTATACACTGATACGTTCAGAAGACTGTCCACATATACAATTGTGACAATCTATGCATTTTGAAAGATTCTAGGCGCAAGAAATTTCAATGGGTGTGACTAGACTGGTTGATTAGGAACTTAAAAACTCATGAGAAACCCCTGCCTCGGTGAAGGTCTATTTTTAATTTTCCATCACGGTTTAATGGACAGGGAAATCTGGACAGAGCAATTTATCAGATAAGAAACTCATTTGCAAACAAGCACAAAATAATTTTTTAAAAGAAGTCGAGATTACATGACGAAAGCAGAGTAAGTATTTTTGACGAGTCTAATTTAAATTATGAGCCAATACCTGGGCGATAAATAAAGGCACAATCTAGACTCAGGTACAAAATTCTTGTTTGCAACCATTAGTGATAAGCGAGATAAGCCTTCTTGGCTTGATAGTGTATGTGAGGAAAAATGCAATAGACTGATTTAGTGGCTACGTCATTTTTTCGATACTTGACTTAACGCTTTGCTATGGTTGCGTTATTCCTGCGATGTTCGACACATCGATTTGCGATGGATCAAACCAAAACAATCGAAAACATAACCTTATGTACATAATTCCCAGACAAGTATGAAAAGTTACGTGTGTTAATTTATTAAAATTTTGCTATAGACAAATCATGAATAATTAACGACTTAATATACACGAGACATTTAGATAGCAAGAAACACTTGGCCGCGAATCACCATAGCGCAAATACGACAATGATATGTGCTTCTTTACGACAGAACCTCGGAACTAAGATATGAAATTATAACCTAGCCAATAAATCGGTCTATTGTTACACAAGCTTGATGGAAATAAAAATGATATGTAACGAATCCTTACCGGTGCTCATATTAGAGTCTTGGCTATGAATAGCTTGTCCTGAGTTGTTTAGACCGGATTGTGGAGCCATTTGGATTTGTGAGCCTGCTGACATCTGCAACAATACCATTAACTAGGTTAAAATACAGATCATGGAAAGAGAAAGCTTCGGAGAGAGAGAAAGATAAAAAAAAACAAAAACAAAAATAAAATTGGTAAGCATCAATTCGTCGGAAGTCGGTTTGAATCGACTCACCAAGTTTCCGCCCGGCGTTGTTCCGCGAATTTTCTTGCTTTCGATGATTGGTCAGTTAAGTTGTTCACCGCAAAAGATATCGAACCAGTATCTATTAATTCTTATCGTGGTTGGAACAATGAACTCTCAGTGGGGGTGGGCAGGAGGGCACCTTATAAAGGGAGTTCTGAGGGGAGCATAGAAAGACACCCAACCGCCTGGATCTCCGAGGGCGATCTGGGGGATTCTACCAGCTTCTAAGGGGGTGGCACGTCCCTACTGCTGTCTTGTCTAGCGTGTGCTGAAATATGCCCTTTTCCAGGGTTGACATACTTTCTTCATCCTCAAATTCACCGACTTTCCCCGATTTTTCCCTGAGTATTTTTGCTTTCACAAGACTCCAAAATTTTCTAATTCCCTGACTTTCCGTAACCTTCGAACAAAGTTTCTAGATATGCCGACTTTCGCTAAACTTTGGAAAACATTTCCTTCTTCATGGATAAAATTATGGTGCAAACATTTGGAAGTTCAGTAAGTTGCTTTAGTGATTAGTAGACGATGTATGAAAAATCCTCTGACTTTTCCCAGTCGTGGCAAAGACCCTGAGTTTTTTCCGGTCGTCGCATAATACCGGGTACGCCCAAAACCTCTTTACCACTCACGGGGTTGCCACAGAATTCAGAAAATAAAATTCCCTGACATTTCCCTGAAACATTTTAGTGACATCCCCTGACAGTTACAGAAATGCAGGATAGTTAAGGAGACATGACTTTTAATAGTTTGCAGGTAAAATTGAGGAGCTTTCCGGAAAAAGGGCACATAGTGAAAAATCGCGTGTGAGAAAAATGAATTTTAAGTTTCCATCATTACTTTTTGGCCACTGGTGGTAACTTTCATCGCAGCTTGGACTGCCGATCTAGAACGTAAGTCACAGTCAATGGCCATTGAGTAATTACAGAAACTTCAAATTCCTTTTTATTCAAACGCGATTTTTCGCTGTGTGCCCTTTTTCCGGAAAGATCCTCAATTTGTTGTTCAAAACGCCAAACCCATTCTAGAAGGCAAATAAGGGGGACTTGACAATTTTTCCCCAACACTTTCATCGTTTTCCCTTGCATTTGCAGATTTTACCTGACATTCACCGATTTTTCCTGCCAGTGGCAACCCGTTCCATATTTTCAAAAAAAAGCTTTCAAACTTTCCAGATTATGTCCGATTTCTACTGTAGACTCGGTCCACCGTGCGGCGCCCCCGTAGATCCACGGCGCGGTCAAGAAAACACCCGAGGAAAACCCGCGAGCTCGCGGCGGAAAAGCGGAAAGCTGCGAATCCGCGCGGGGGAAACCTTGGACAGGAGCGCGCGGCGCGGCGCGGCGCAACATACCCGAGCAGCGGCGAGAGCGCGAGCGCATGATTGATACCGCCGCGAGAGGAAGCGAGAGCGAGGCAGGCTCGGGCGACGGGGGGGGCGCCGGGGGGAGGGGGCGAGCCGAGGTACTGGAGTAACGTCTGATTAAATGGAAGCGGCGTGAGTAGGTTAAGGCACCATGATACGAAACTGGATCAATCGAGATAATTTACAGATGACGTCACAAGTGGCTCCAGAGCGAGTCGAGCCGGCCCGAGCGCCGCCGAGTCGGCCCGAAGCCCCACGAACGGACGAGCGCGCCGCGGAGCCAAAGCGAGGGGATCGTGTCTTCTGCTCATTCACTCCCGATCCGTCGCGTTCGTCGGTGGCGCGCGCTCCCGACTCAACTTCCACGCACGAAAGCTCGAGGAATTACTTCGTCGAAATTCATCAGTTTCAGGGTGTCAAATTTTTTTTTCGTTGGGGGGAAATCCTGATTTAAAACTGCTGAATCCTGATTTTTCCTGATTTAAACAGTTAAATCCTGATTTTTCATAATTTTTCCAAATCCTTATGTTTAGCAAGGAGAAATTGAAATTTCTGCATTCACAAACATAGCTCCATAAAAAAATCCGATCGGACAGCCGACTTTCTCAAATCCTAATTTAACGACCGATTTTTCCTCACATCCTGATGAGATCGGGATTAAATCCTGATTGACCTCAAATCTTGATGGAATCGGGGAAAATCCTGATGCTAAACACCCTGTTATTGATTTCTGAGCAAACCTGTTGACTCTCGGTCTGTCTTGTCAAAAATCAAAATGTTTCGCCGCAACAGACGAAAAAAATCGCAAGATTGAAAAAGATCCTAGAGCAGGAAAAAAACTTTGATTGTAAAAATCCTCTGCTGCGGAAAAGTTCGTCCAGAATTCGTGTGCTCCTTCGAAGTCTCCGCCAGAGATCGCCGTTGGAATTTTAAGTGAAGTTTCAAGAGCTTCTATTAATTTCATGAAGAATAGCCTTACATTTCAATTTTTTAATGTTTCGTTAAAATTTTAAAGGACTTCGCTTGAAAGTTCAAAATTTGCCGAAGTTCGAACAAAAATTGCGCAGACAAGTTCTTGAAAGTTATTGACACTTACTTTCTTTTTCGCCCGATGAATTTAATTCAATGAATGAAATGAATTCATCGGGCGAAAAAGAAAGTAAGTGTCAATCACGTAGTTCCCGATTAAGAAACAAAGGATTAGTTCTTGAAAGTTGTTCGAGTTGATTAGGGTCAAATTTACAATATTGGAATAGCGTTACGTTCTTTCGCCGGGAAACAATGAAACGTCCGTTGAGGGAACAGGTTCCGTCAGCTAAAAATAGAGCGTTCAAAACTCACTCGTCCATCCGCGAGTCTGAAATCCCTCGGGGAATTCCCAGGGAAATTAGGAAAGCCTCGTGGACGGGAACGCCCCCGCTGGTACCCCTGGAAGCGACGCAGTTTTCGAGATTATCCGTCGCGAAAACATCGGCTCTCGGAGGCCCCTAGCAACGACCGGCGAGTTGATTCTGGCGAGCGAATGACGAATCGTAGTGTTGCCTCGCCGCCGCGCCAATCCACCGTTTATCGAGCCGCAGATTACATTTTTGTGTGCGAGTTCACGCGGTGGAACTGGTGGCGGCGGCGGGACACTGCCCGCCGCACAGCTTTCTAGCGACCGACCCATGTCGGAAACTACGACTCGTCAAGAGCAGCTTTGCCGCCCCGTTCGTTTCTCAAATCCCGGGTTATCATCGTCATTTTTGCTGAATTAGCTTCAAATAAGGATGCTATGGATCATATTCGATAGTGGTTCGATATATCGTTTGGTTCAAAACAATAGAACATAACTCCAAACGAAATCAAGTCAAACATTTTAATCCTAAAAGTATTCCTGATGTTTATATTACCCGGTAATTGAAAGTTCCTCTATTATTAATTCAGGAGGTCCATAATATCGGCTCAGGTGCAACAATCTAAAGCATAATAACAACTACAGGTGCTTAAAATGTCCCCAAACTTTGAAAACGAAATTGTAACTGAGCGGTAGCAGAAGAGATTCCCGGTTTCTGAAGCATATGTCCAGAAATATTGGGGAAAACGCTTTGAAGACGTGAAATTCTCGCTCTTAAGAGAAAATCGAAAAAGAAACTAATAATGCAGCAGAATATGTTAAGTATCCAGATGATTGTTTACTTCCGGTATTGATTCACTTCAAATAATGATCCAAATCCGATTCAAATCTGTAATAAAGGCTGCGTGCAGCTGCCACGGAAGACTCGAGTTAGGTTAGATTAGGTCACGCAACTAAATCAACTCCGCGGTAATGCGGGAAGGTATCACACGGAGATGAAGGCGCGCCACTGTTGCATCGCGCAGGTTCCTTTAAAAGCTGACACTGAAGACTCGAGTTAGGTTAGATTAGGTCACGCAACTAAACCAACTCCGCAGCAATGCGGGGAGGTATCACACGGAGATGAAGGCGCACCACCGTTGCATCGCGCAGGTTTCTTTGAAAGCTGCAAGCTGCAATTAACGAAGAGTTATAAGTTTCTCTCATTTTCTCTTCAGCATACTGTACAAAGCTATGCACTGTGTGCAAACAGCAAATTGATGGTTGAAGTCGACATATGCGCTATTCTGATTCGACGTTGCAAATCTCAATTCGTGCGTAATTTCATAATAAAAAATAAACTGTAAGTTTTTCTTGAAATTCATGCTCCTCTAATTTCAATATATGCAGCGATAATTTCAAGGAGTACAGCAGTCAAGTGGCAAAGGGGAGGGGCCATTTAGGGTTGAAGCATTTTATGTTAAAGTTGTCACCGCGAGAGCTGCATTACTCTGTGATTTAAAAATTCTGTTCTCAGTATGTACTCAGTCCTCGGTCACCATTTTTCTTCTTCTCTTTTCTAGTTTAAAATGCGCTCGTTTCTTGGTGCGAAAAATAAAGAAAGAGAGCAGAGGCTATTCGAAGATGACAGCAACTGCTGCTTTCGATCAGAAAATCAATGTGATTTTTCACTGCTATTGTGATCGCGAACACATTTCTACTACACTATTTTACTAGGCTTCTCGTAAAGGGGGTGGGGTGGGGGGGGGGGGAGGAACAGAGACCTGACGATGTTGCAATAGAGATATGGATTTTTTTTTGAACATAAAGCATAAGTAGATTCACGGCTGTTATGGTAATATTGAATTGATCTACGCTTCAAGACGTTACATTTTTGTTCTTAATGGAACATCGAAAAAGAAACTAGTAATGCAGCAGAATATGTTACGTATCGAGATGTTCGTTAACTTTGGGTATTGATTCACGTCAATTAATGCTCCAAATCCGATTCAAATCTGTAGTAACAACTGCATGCAGCTGCCACTGAAGTCTCGAGTTAGGTTAGGTTAGGTCACGCAACTAAATCAACTCCGCGGCAATGTGGGGAGGTATCACACGGAGATGAAGGCGCGCCACCGTTGCATCATTCAGGTTTCTTTGAAAGCTGCAATTAATGAAGAGTTTTAAGTTTCTCTCCTTTTCTATTCGGTGCACTGTGACTAAATAGGCCTCAATCCGTCGTTCCTCTCACGAAAGAACGTTACCTCATGCTAATGCTGCCAAATTTCCCCTCGCACATTTAATTTATTTGAAGACACTTTTGGTAATTCCTAACTGAAAATTTCACTGATTTTTCCTTGGATCTCAAGTAAAGAGCGGAAAAATTTAGGACGAAATAGCGCATATGTATTCTTGTAAAAAACTTAATTCTTTTGGGTCTGTGTTGCAGCCTTGGGATTAAGGTACGTTCCTTTGTACGGGAAACGATGCATTGCAGACATTTGAAATGACTGGCATCTGCAAAGGATGATCATGAGTTATGAATATTGTTTTCTTTCTCAGTTTCTCATTTATAAGAGAAATTAACGAATTGCTTTAATTCCCACGTTTCCGCGTTCCTTCGGATCACCAAGTTTTTTAGATTTCCCAGAGGTAGAAACCCCGATAATACTCCAGGGTTGAAAAATAAGTTTAAACAAAAAAATTGATCATCCTTCTGCTCTTTGCTTGAGATCCAAGGAAAAATCAGAGAAATTTTCAGTTAGGAATAACCGAAAGTGTCTTCAAATAGATTAAATGTGCGAGGGGAAATTTGGCAGCATTAGCATGAAGTAACGTTCTTTCGTGAGATGAACGACGGATTGAGGCATATTTAGTCACAGTGCACCGAAGAGAAAAGGAGAGAAACTTAAAACTCTTCATTAATTGCAGCTTTCAAAGAAACCTGCGCGATACAACGGTGGCGCGCCTTCATCTCCGTGTGATACCTCCCCACATTGCCGCGGAGTTGATTTAGTTGCGTGACTTAATCTAACCTAACTCGAGTCTTCACTTCTTCACAGTGTCAGCTTTCAAAGAAACCTGCGCGATGTAACAGTGGCGCGCGCCTTCATCTCTGTTTGATACCTCCTCGCATTACCGCGGAGTTGATTTAGTTGCGTGACCTAATCTAACCTAACTCGAATCTTCAAAGCAGCTCTACGCAGCCTTTACTTCAAATATGAATCGGATTTGGATCATTATTTGAAGTGAATAAGTACCGGACGTAAACAATTATCTCGATCCCTAACATATTCTGCCGCATTATTAGTTTCTTTTACGATTTTCTTTTAAGCTTTTCAAATTACAAGCTGCAGCCCCTACTGTTTTTCTGTAATTTTCGCACAAAGAAACTGACGCATTTCAAACCTGATGTCTAGGACCAGGGAAAAGCGGGATTCACCTGGGAATGCAAAATTCCAGGGGCAAATCTGAGAATATGCCTCAGAAAGCGGTAATCTCTTCTGCTACCGCTCAGATACCATTTCGTTTTCGAAGTTTGGGGACGTTTTAAGTACCTGTTGTCATTTAGGTTTAGATCTAGTCACGGGCTGCGGAGCATTAATCATATCTCTTTCTCTGACAGTTTCGCCATTTTCCCTGAAATTTCCAGGTTTTCCCCGACTTTTAAAAATTCCCTGACATTTCCCGATATTCCCTGAGCGTGGCAACCCTGATACTAGACACTGCACCACGTTACCGAGCCTTGTAACTCTGTTTTATCAGTTGTTCGGTAAAATGGGGAAGGCGGTTGGGTGTGCGGCGCATGACGTCGAGCGCACTACCGCTAGGCCGGAGGGCTGAGCTGTGGAGCAGCATCCGATGAGTCTAATGAGACCATTTCACAATCCACGCTCCTGCTCCACCTTGCGCCCGTCCCGGCCCGGTGCCATTGACATTGCCTGGACCTGGACCCGGACGGTGCATAGCATGGCGTGGCCTCTGGAGATGTAAGCGGCCACGTCAGCGCGGATTCACCAACGGTGTCCGAACGGCAACGGCAAGGCGCCATCTTTAGTCCAACTATCTCATCCGATGATTTGTGAGAAAACACGAAAAATACACGGAAAAAAGGATGCTCCCGTACCGGGGGGGGGGGGGGGGGGTCCTGGCCCCCTAGGGCCCCTCATTTTAGGAGATCTAGATGAAATCCTAATTTTTGACAGCTAAATCCTGATTTCATAATACTTCCAAATCCTGATAAAATCCTGATTTTTTGCGACGAAAATTAATATTTCTGCGTTAGCGCATGCGAAAGCAGAACTCTAAAATTTCGGACGGCCGACTTTTCACAAATCCTGATTTTACTACAAATTTTTCCTTAAATCCTGATGAGATCGGGATTAAGTCCTGATTGACCTCAGATCCTGATAGAATCGGGAAAATTTTGATGCTGGACAACCTGCTCCCTGCCTCGCGATAAATATGAGGGACTTCTTACTATGTGAGAGCGTAACGTATTCTGTCACCGTTTAGATCGGAGAATTCGCAGGCGTCTGAAATTCTGTTCAAGAAGAAACTATTCAGAGCGTTACCACAGGATTTAGTTGATGAAATTCTCTGACACTCGTGGACATGCCAGATGATTTAAAGGACGTAAATTGAGATAATTTTCATGCAAAATTTGTCCTGACACATTTGAGTGAAATTACCAGACAATTGAGGATATGCCAGATGGTAAAAAAGACATGATCCGAAATATTATTCAGGCACAATTTGTTGTTCCAGACGTCAAATCCATTTTAGAAAGGAAATATAGGTGCATTGAAAAATTTTCTCTGACGCTTTCATCATTTTTCCTGTCATTTCCAGGGTTTCCTGACATTTCCCGGTATTCCCAGCCTATGGCAACCCTGTTTGATTCGTACCTTGTCTAGAGACCCATTCTCGGTCGATCTGAGAGTGAATTCTTTTTCGCTCATTTAAATTAATCGCCGAGCATGGTGAATCCCACCCAATCCTCGTCGACCATACTGCCGTACTAAGGGAAAACGCCGTATGAGCCTTTGGACGTTGCCAGATTTGCCGAAATACCGAATTTACTGGAAAATTTTTGAATATTTTCGCCCGAATTTTTCGGATAATTTTGTTCGCAACTTGATCTAACATATCCGAGAATTCCACGGAGAAATATGCATAACTTTCCTCAAAAATACATGTTTTATCCGGAGAAATTTGGCAACTCTCGAATGTTGATACGGCGTTCTTCCTTAGCACACCGAACGACGAATGACGGTAACCGTACTTTCTCCTCGGTGGAGAGGCGGACCATACTTACCGAGAGACTTCTTCCAGAGCACCGTCCTCCAAGCGGAGAGGCGACGTCCAACGGTGGTCCGATAACCCGACGTCGGTCGCATCTCCGCACCGGATCGGGGGGAGGGGGGGGGGGGGGGCGCCGGGGCCGTCTCTGCCCTTTTTCGCGATTCTTGCGAAACTCAACTTTACGGCCGTTCACCTCTCGCGCCGCCCGCCGCCACCGCCGCTGCCGCCGCACCGTGCATCGAGAGATTTCGCATGTCGGTACTACAGTTTTCTCCCGGTTAAATCCATTGAAAATATCGATTTTCCTGCCTCACCAAGAATCGATTGTTTCGCATACATTTAAATGGAGGAAAAACAGTGTTGCCAACTTTCAACTGCCATCGCCGCGACTGTATCCCATCCCCCGGGACGGCTAGATGCTAGCTCCTTCCGGAAAGCTCATTGGCGGATCCAGCAATTTGGCAACACCGGATTTCCTACATTCAAACCTATGGAAATGTATCGATTCTTGGAGGGGCCAGGTGCTCCAACAAACATCGATTATTTAGCATAGATTTAAATGAAGGAATTCGGTGTTGCCAAATTGCTGAATCCATTTCTGGGAAACCACCTCGTGCCTCGGCCAAAACCGATCCTAGCGAGTTCATAATTCGAACCATGGGACGTGCGATAGGGAAGTGTAGAGACACTACTACATGAATGAAACCGCACACTAATGTTTACAGTGTCTTATGGACTGAGTTCAACAGAGATGAGCCACCTCACATCGTGAGAAAAATATATTTAGGATTCGTTTTGAGCCTAACTAATCGTCCATACACTTCAGTCAAAAAGTCAAGGTCGAGAAGAGGTATGGAATATAGAACTTAAAACCTCTTTTTCTCGGTTTCATCTTGATCTCAGGGTGTCAACTAAAACAGGCTGGCCACATATCAGAACTTTTTCAGTACATTTCTAAAAAATTCAGTACCTCCTTAACAGAAAAATTCAGTACTTTTTCAGTACCTCAATTTGATGAAATTCTAACAATTTCAAAAATTTGAGTTTCTCGCTCAAATTGCGACAAAAATGACAAAAAACCGGGCCTACTAGAGTGATTTCCGCACTTTGTCAGTAAGTACTTCCGGACCGCCCTTAAAAAATCCATACTATTTCCGGACTTGTAGACACCCTGTACACCCTGTGTGACACCGAGGAAAAATAGAACATCAGTACTATTGCCGGAAAGCCCGGAAACTAGTTTGTTTCAGAATGGGGATTAGTATGATTGGCGAGTTTTCCGGTCAATGGCATGTCCTTAGCGAGATGACAGCGTCGCAGAGCCAATTAGAATTTACGTGGAAAAGAAATTGTTTTTAAGTCGCAATATGAATATAACAAAAATACAGTGCTTACCGACCTAATGTTGATTAAAATTTTTCTTAAAAAGGGAAGACCTGTCTCGGAGAACGAGCACGTATCTCGCCGTCAATACGATTCATAATTCAAAATTACTTAAAAAACACGAGATTACATCACAGAACGTGGTGATAACGCGACAAATAATCAACATGCATGATAAGAAGATCAATGCTTGTTGCTCTTGTCCCCGCAAAGCGATGCAATCATGTGCTTTTCGTGTAATCAAGAATTATGAATTTTACTGAAGACTTGGGATGGGCGTGTCAGGGCTGTTCTCCAAATTTTTCACTTCTATTGTCTGACTTTTCACCGACTCCAGGGTCATCATAGATAAATATCCTTGACTTTACGTATGAGGCTGACGCAAACTGTTGAGCCAGGAATTTAGAGACATTTAAAACTATTTCATTGTACAACGGTTAATTAACACGCGCATCTGTAGGACAAATGCGCAAAGGTAAAGCTTTACTCTATTGAACAGCCTCCATCCTCATTGCTCATTATTTTATCGACCCAGTTCTATAGGTTTACCTTAATTCCCCACGTGTCAAAATTTAAATAGTTGTTGTTATTTTAGCTATCCAATTTCAAGTTTCCTCAAAACGCAGAGAATAAATATTTTTAGAGCTGGTAGAGTTTCTGAATATGAAAATCTTCCGACATTTACGTGACATTCCTTTTCACGACAACTTATAGTCTCTGCATATTAAAAATACGCAATGATTAGGGCGGAAGCAAACATTTCATGGTTCTTCTGCAAAATTCACTGTCTTTTCCATGACTGTGTTTGGTTGAGCATACTAAAAAATAGTTTTCAGGCAAAATTTGATGTGCAAAACCTTAAACCCATTCTACAAAGCAAATAGAGGTAATTCATCACATTTTCCCAAACATTTCCGTCATTTTCTCTGACATTTCCCGGTATTCCCTGACTGTGGCAACCCGCAAAGTGTAAGTGCGGCTATAGTTCTCTATGACCTAACCTCAAAATTACCGACAGGTCCGTATTCTCCCTACGTAAAAGTGCTCTAGTCGGGGCGCGCGGGCGCGGGCGGCGAGCTGGCAACGCGCTCGGCGCTGGGCATGACTGAGTTGAATAAACGTACTAGATCCGAGCGGGAGCGGGAGGAATTCACGGTGAGCGGCATGCGGACGGGCCGGCGCGGCGGACGGTCGCGCGACTCCACGCTCGCGATGACGCCGACGCCGACACGGTGCGCCGCCCCGCGCCGCGACGCCGAGAACGCAACGCGGCCAAGAACGAGGTCGGCCGGCCGGCGAGGCCCGGCACCGCGACGCTCCAGCTCGCTCATCCGATCGCCGAGCGCCGGCGTCGACTCCGCGATCGCGTCTGTTCGCTCCCGATCCCCCGATTTTACCGCCAGCTCCGACTAAAGTTATCACCCGAGATCAATCAGGGTGTCAAGTATTTTTTAATTATGAAAAATCCTGATATTTTCCTGATTTTTTTCTGGTATTTTATAAAAAATTCCTGATTTTTTCATTTTGAAAATTCCTGACATTTTCCTGATTTTTCTCGACTCTTGGCACGGTAGGCAAAAAGCAGTAAGACTTCCTACGCTGAGAAGTTTCGCGTAGGGAAAATTCCTGATAAAACGTCCAATTTTTCCGATTTTCCTGATCGACCAAAATTCCTGATATTTTCCCTTGACACCCTGTCAATCGATTCCTTCACGAAAAAAATGGACTGATTATTTGACAATTCAATTGATTCTTTATGTGACTCATCGAGACAGGTGAGATTTCATCATGGTTCAAAATGTAAACATAGCCTCAAAAGTCAATTGCGTAGGGACGGGTTTCTCGTAATAGATTTTTTATTCCTTGGATTAAAAAATGGCAATGAAAAGAGAAATTTTTTTCAGTTTTTTCATCTTTCGCTTTTCCTACTTAAATCCTGAAATTTTCGTTCGAGGTTATGTTCTATTGTTTCGAATCAAATGATACATTGAACCACTATCGAATACGATCTATAATGGAAAGCTAATTTGGTTCAATTAGCATTTTTTTATTATAAAACCCACATTGAAACATGTCAGTCACTTTTTTAACTACTAAATTGTTAAAACAGCAAAGTTTTTTTTAGTTTTTTCCGTGTACATCAGGGTGGCCACAGGATTGGGAAAATTAAATTCCTTGACACATTTTGGTGAAATTCCCTGACAATTGAACAAATGCCGGATTGTTAAATAGACATAGTTAGTAATAGTTTTTCAGGCAAAATTTGTTGTTCGAATTGTCAAACCCACTCGAGAAGGCAAATGAAGATGATTTGAAGATTTTTCCCTGATATTTATGGAAGTAGATAATCGAACTCTCTGAGTGAACATATGCGCGAGGTCATCTAGCTAGATAGAGATGAATATAAAATACTTGAAACTTGGTGTTCCCATCAGTTCGGCAACCCTGCTCAAGTATTCAGCCTCATTTCTGCACAGAGGAATTGATTAATTATAGAGGTGGACTCTTGCCTTCCATTCAGTAACAATTTAACTCCATTACGGCCTCAACATCTTGTGAGTTTTCTTGAGCTTCGGGGTCATCGAAAAAAAAAAAAAAAAATAGTTATCAAATCAAAAAACCCCCGTTATGAATCAAACTATTCATCACTTTTAGAAGTATTACTGAATTAGGTAAGTAGGTAGAAAATGCGGGAACCTAGGTGCGGCTGAGCCAACGAAGTATGGAGCTCAGGCTCAGCCGTACCTACGTTCCCTCATTTTCTAATTCATGTGATGCGTAAATGCACCTTGTGCATAGCGGCGTAGAGTACAGACGTGTACTCTACACCGCTATGCACAAGGTGCATTTATACATCACGTGAATTAGAAAATGAGGGAACGTAGGTACGGCTGAGCCTGAGCTCCATACTTCGTTGGCTCAGCCGTACCTAGGTTCCCGCATTTTCTACCTACTAAGGTTTACGATTTTCTTGAGAAAAGACCTACCCGATTCGAGTCAACTCTGTTTCCTATTTCGAGTTGGAAAACGCTGGTGCTTGCCTAGGGATGAAAGTGAGAACTTTCTCGGTTATGCCCCCAGGAATTTTCGATCAAAATCTGCTTTACCCGGCAACTTGGGAAAGACGCTCACTCAGGTTCACATTTAAGGTTGTCCTTACACTGGAAGGAAAACCATGAGCATGGATTTAAGATTTTAGGATTTTCCACGTTGAAAGTTCCTCATTTGACACACAATCTGACAGCGCAGAACACGCTTCATGCGTGTGACCCCATACAAACCGGTCGATGTCAAAATCGAACGAGTTCGTTTCCTGATGCGCTCGGGCACCGATCTCGGTTTGCGGCGTTTCAAAATTTCCGTTCCTTCATCGGGTATGCTAGCACGAATTTTTCAAAGAGTATTCTCGAAAGGGCGCAGAAAAATCACACAAAATTTTGTCCGATAACGATGAGCAGTTACCCTTCAAAAAGTAATGGGTGGAGGAAATCTATACGATGTCCCAGACCGAGAAACAAGGTGCGATAGTTGCACCTAGCACCTTCGATACGCATGTGTATGACGTCACCTAGGTCAACAACCATTGGTCAATCTTGTGCGCACAATAAATGCTATGATATTTCTTGAAACGACGGGTAGGAACAGTTGGACTACATTTTGCAACTAGGAACTATAAATTATGGCTCAGTATAAAAGCAACGTACGAACCATTAGTCTCCTTATGCACGTAAGTGTTTTTTCGGATGAGCCAGAAATTATAGTTCCTAATTGCAAAGTGAAGTCCAATTAATATTTTGAGTTCATACGTTGGTGTCCATTTTGATCCCTGGTAGCATCACGAACTGATCAAACCTAACCTTCAAAAATACCGACATGCCCACTCTCTCCCTACGCAGGTACTCCAGTCTAGCTGTCGCCGTCGCCGTAGGTCGTAATGACGGGCAAACTTGGGTTGAAGCTCGGAATTGATCAAAGTTGAACAGTGCGCGGGATCGATCGTAATCCGGGCGAAACTTACCAGTTATGTGACGAAGGAGAGAGAAAAAAAGAGGATATAAATAGCGCGGGGAGAGAGGACGAAAGCCCGGACGAAAGAGGGGAAAGGAAGGAGTTGGGCAGACTGTTGGAAGAGTTCGTTCGACGGACGCGACGTTGCCAGTTCATCACTGTGGGTTAAGGGGGAGGGGGGGTAGGGAGGGCGCGGTTGGGTAAGCTCGACTCAGCGCCGGCGACGGGAGCTCACCGGGGGAACAATGACCGATAAAGAATAACCTCTGGTTTCTCGCGACGTGAAAGCTAACCTCGCTGGTAGTCTAGGCGTAATACCCATGGTGGAATCATCTCCCGAGGAAAAAATTGTACCACCTCAGCTTGGATTTCGAGAAGAAAGTTGTTTCGCTCGTCGAGAAAATCCGGGAGGTTGTGGCCGGTTGAGGGGGTTGGGGTCCGAGCAAAAAAACCACCAAATGGCGAGGGCGGAATTATGAGACAAATAGGTGGAAAACTCAAACATGGGTTACGATTTCAGAAGAATTGCTCTGGCAAGGGCGTAGGTAATACTGGAGTACCTACGTAGAGAGAATCGTGCAGCTCTTGAGGCCTAAAAGGGCACCCAGCCTTCCGATACAAAAAATGTCACTCCCAATCTCGAATAAATCACTCTGGATAATTTGAATTCATAGATTGGCTGCTCTTTCGGGCCCTGAAAGCTCCATGTCCGGACTCTCCTTATACAGGCACTACCCTAAATGATGCTGAACACTGACGGAAAATTCAAAAATTGTCGAGTTCGGGCTCAGGAACTGACGATGAGATTCGGGCGTGGGGATTAATGCAGCTTTAATCCTTCTTTGACCTCCTCAAATGAGCTTCCTAGCATTGCACTTATTATCAGGTCATACAGCAAAATTTTGAGCGATGAAATTTCGTTTATAGTGCCTAAAATAAGCTTCATCAAACGGATTCTGAAATTTCTGTTGAAAAATGATTGCCACCAGGGTGTCTACTAAAACAGGATGGCCAAAAATCAGTACTTTTACAGTGCATTCCCCAGAAATTTAGTACTTCCTCAACAGAGAAATTCAGTACTTTTTCAGCACATCCAACTAACGATATTTGAAACATTTCAAAAATTTGACTTTCTCACTCAAATTGCCAAAAAATTGACAAAAATTCCGAACCTTCCTGAGGTATTTCCGCACTTTTTCCGTACTTCCGGACCGCGCTTAAGAAATCAGTACTATTTCCGGACTTTCCGGAATTTGCAGACACCCTGACAGTGTCTAGAATGAGCTTCATCAAACGTATTCTGAAATTTCTGTTGATAAATGGACCACATTTTGCAATAAGGAACCACTATTTCTAGCTCACTTTAGAAACAACATATATGCCATTGGCTTCCCTGTGAAGAAAGGAGTTTTATGGAAGAGCCAGAAATAGTTGTTCCTTGTTGCAAAATGCAATCCAAATGATTGTCACTTAGTTTTTTCGTTGGGCGCGGTTTTTAAGTTGAAAAGATCCGCGAGAGGAAATTTTGAAATTTTGCAGGAAAAAAACTGAAGATTTGCAATTTACATGCAAGTGTAGAATAGTGTAGAGAGCAGTTTCAGCGAAACAATGAGATCTCCGTGCGCAGCTCGCTCGATTTTCTTCTGAAATAGGCGGCTAGACCTTGTATCTAGTGCTGACGAAGCACCGTGGCATTTAAACTAATATCTCACTCGGTCTCGCGGAAAAAAACACGCACTGCACACTGTACACATCCCAGTTCAAGGCTTGTGACGTGTTCGAGCATTAATCACACGTTTTTCGATCACAAATCGCTGTCATGCAAATAACCTAATTTTCATGATTCTCGCGAGACACAGTTTGATAAATGGGTTTAATATTATCCAATTAACAGAAAAAAGAGAAGAAAAAAAAAGAAGAAAAAATTGGCTTTCCCACACGGAAAATTATACTTTTTCTGTTAGTTTCATTCCTCTCTCTATCTATGAGACGAAATTGATCGGTTTTGTTTACTCTGATACTAGGGTTGTGAAAAAAACAAACTAGATGTAAAAAAAGTGTGCGAGGACTCAAAAAATGTAGAATTACCCACTACAGAGGTTAATTTTACATCTTGACATTGCTAACGTAACTGCTGTAGTGGTTAATTTAGCATTGTGTAAGCTCTCGCGCTCTCGCACACTTTTTTCACATCCAAAAAGGTAAATCAATTTAACTTTTTCTTCGGTCTCGTAAATCTTTATAAAAAAACTTCTAAGATAAATTGTAAATGATTTATGTGACTTGCAAATTTCTATACACTGAATTGATATTTATTTGATTTTTTTAAGTTTCGTTAAAAATCTCGAGAAATTTTTTTTAGAAATCGATCTGTCCAAAGCAGGACAGTCATCGCGGTTAGCGTGTGCCCAGTTCCCGGACTAAGCAAAGACATCGGTCAGTTAGCGGACAAGGGAAACGCAACGGGGATGGCCGCACAGTGGAACGAGTGTTTGTAGAAAGTCGGACATGAAATTTTTGAAAAAAAGCTTAAGATTTTACGTTTATCTCGTCACAATTTTAATTTCAAGGGACGATTTTTATGGAAAATGTTACGAGAAAACCGATAAAACTACAAGACATCAACATTTCATATTCATGAAGACCCCCCCCCCCCCCTTTAAACTGAGAGTCGAGACAACACCCCCTCATGGAGTCACAAACGGGAATAAAGATTACACAAATTGAACGTTTTTTGTAATCTTTGATCGGCCCATTCTTAAGTTCCTTTCTCCGTTCCTTCCCTCATTCCGTTTGTTCCTTACCGAACCCGTAATTCCCCGGTCCATTCCAGATTATAATCTTTGCAATCGGTGAAAATGTAATCTTTATTCCCGTTTGTGACACTGTGAAGGCCTAAGATACGGGAACCAATCAGAAATGGATTCACATTGTCTTGACTCTCGGTATAAAGGGACTCTAATGAAGACATACGCTTTTAAAGTTTTTAAATCATGTTGACCTCTGTCATTGACTCGATTCACTGTGGGCCGGTTCACGGACTGAGTGATTTTGCCAAAGGGGCGTACCATCCACATATCACACTAGGGCACTGGGTGCTCGGAGAGCAGGTATTGACAAAACTCCCTGCATGTCCATTAGTGAAAGAAAGTGGGAAGCGTTTCAAAAGCCACTGCGTATGTATGTATGTATAAAGTCGCTTTTATAGCGCTCTTTGGCGCTCTGCGACCCCTAGCCGCCAAAGTCCCCTATCCTCCCAAAGCCCTTCAGGGAGTTGACAAACCCTCATTTCTTCTAAAATCCCCTGTCGCCACCCTTTCACTGGGCGTCCCCTTCGTCTCCTTCCAGGAGGAACCCAATCAAGCAACTTCTTTGGCAGCCTTTCGTCCGTCATTCTATTGACATGACCATACCAGACAAGCTGTCTGGTCATGACGTCGAATATGATGTCATTTTCGACTCCCATGATCTGACGCACTCTTTCATTGCGGACCCGATCTCTCCTAGAAATTCCAGCAGACCTCCTCCAGAAATCCATCTCCGTTGCTCTTAGCATCCCCTTTGTCCGCTCCTTCAGCTGCCAAACTTCACATCCATATGTAAGAATACTCTTGACTACAACGTCGTAAATTCTCCTCTTGTTCTCCTTGGAAATCCGAGGGTCCCAGAGGATTCCATTTAACATCGCAAGCCACTGCGTACTTTTCGCAATAAGCTCACTTTCTAAACTTTCCTCGGTCGTCATTGACTAATTGGATGTGATTATGAATAAGCCTCATATTACACGCATCGAAATAAAATCGCGGGTTAAAAAACTCATAATCGATCTTTATAAAACAGTTTCAAGACGTGGCTTGACGTCGGTCTCTAAAGTACTTAGCGGTGGATTACACGAGGAGAAAAATTGAAGTTCATGATATGGAGTCTTAAGTCTTCAGTGAGGGTAACTGAAAT
This sequence comes from Bemisia tabaci, assembly GCF_918797505.1. Lineage (NCBI taxonomy): Eukaryota > Metazoa > Arthropoda > Insecta > Hemiptera > Aleyrodidae > Bemisia > Bemisia tabaci. The sequence goes on along the minus strand of NC_092794.1, from coordinate 63,065,725 downwards.
TTTCTGAACGCTGATCGCAAAAGTCCCTGCTTTTTCCAATTCATTCCCTAACATTTCCGCGAGAAACACGATGGTGCCACTATTTTTCTCTGAAACGAACTCCAAAGCTCAAAAAAAGCTCTCAAAGTTGAGGCCGAAACGGCGGGGATATTCCATGCTATCCTGAAGGGCTAATAGTTAGTCGAACTCTCCATGCGAAAATAGGGAGCAAATACATTAGGTGGGTGTGTTTCCAGTTTTGAAGTCCCTAAACAAAGTGGCAGCCCTGTAAATGTGCTTGATCCCTATCTCTGCATGGAGATTTTAACTTGACATAGAGCCGGACATCAGAATAGCGTGGGATATCCCCTCCATTACGGCCTCAACTTTGGGAGCTTATGAGAGCTGAGTGATGGAGTTGATTTCAGAGGAAAACCGGTGGCACCATTGTGTTCCTCCCAAATTTTTTAAAATTAAACAGTGCTTAGATCGTTGATTCCTGGCACATGCAAGAGCTTCATTGTAAAGGCTGGATTTGCCAAACCGACACTGAAAGAAAGAACTCCGGCCGTGGAAACCGTACTTACGAGATATACAGAATAGACGTAACGTCCGCGTTCCGGGCTTAGAGGCCGAGAGTTCCGAGTGTAGCATCCAGAGTAGTCGAAGCTACGGCTCCAGCACTCGGAACTTACGGCATCAAGCCCGGAATGGACGGTACGTCTATATAGCCCGTAACTTTTATTTTTCAATGGATTAATTTCTCAATTCTTTGATCACCAGTAATCATTGGCCAATGGAGATGTTGCATGTGTGAGGAATTTGCGATTTGACTGCTGATTCCTATGTAAAAGTTTGCGAGAAACACGATGGTGCCACTGGTTTTCTCTGAAATCAACTCCCAAGCTCAAAAAAAGCTCTCAAGTTGAAGCCAAAATGGAGGGGATATCCCACCCTACCCTGAAAGTCCACGTCTACATCAAGACAAACCCTCCATGCAAAGATAGGGAGCAAATACATTGACAGGGCTGCCACTTTATTTGGATACTCTAAAACTGAAAACACGGCATCACTGCTAATGTATTTGCTCCCTATCTTTGCATGGAGAGTTCGTCTTGATGTAGAGATGGACTCTCAGGATAGCGTGGGATATCCCCTCCATTTTGGCCTCAACTTGAGAGCTTTTTTTGAGCTTGGAAGTTGATTTCAGAGAAAACCAGTGGCACCATCGTGTTTCCCGCGAACTTTTACATATGCATCGATAGTCAAATCGCAAATTCCTCACACATGCAACATCTCCATTCTGAGCGTCGACTTCCATGGGTAACTTTTAAATGGGGAAGATAGAATTTGTCTTGATGTAGAGAATTTGTCTTGATGTAGAGGTGGACTCTCAGGGTACCGTGGGATATCCCCTCCATTTTGGCCTCAACTTGAGAGCTTGTTTTGAGCTTGGGGGTTGATTTCAGAGAAAACCAGTGGCACCATCGTATTTTTTGCGAACTTTTACATAAGAATCAACAGTCAAACTGCAAATTCCTCACACATACAATGCAACATCTCCATTCTGAGCGTCGACTTCCATGAGTAACTTTTCCACGGGGAAGATAGCAGAGCCCGATCTCTAAAATACATTGTCTTTGAGCCCACGCTATCCGAGTTCGGAGGTGGAAATAACAGAGCCCCCACCCTTACTCGAGCGGCGGCGCGGTGGCGGCACGGATCTCTCCCCCGAACAAAAACATTTTCACACAACACGGCTCTTGGTTACACACTCGGGACTCCGGGGTTACCCTAATTTAAAATCTATCAAGACGTATCCTCGCTAGGCACACGGAGAGCTGGCGGGGCAGGAGCAACGACCGCGGGTCGCGGGGCGTTTTGAGCGAGACTGTACTCGTGGAACGGAGGACGACTTCCTCGGGATCGCATTCATTAGACGGGATACTCCCCTTCACCTTCGTAGTTCGTGGCACAAGCCCCGCCGCGATTCCTCACATTTTTCGTATTCGCGGGACAGGGCCATGATTTAAATATTAATGCGCCCCACTTGGCAACGCGGCGCATCGCACAGCCATCGTCGTAGCTCGCTGCGCTGTTGCCGCTCCCACCGCCGTCCGACGGGGGCCAATATGGGAGTCTCGCAGAGGGCGTCCCCGTCTTACGTAACCCGACACAAACAAAGACCCTCCAGTTGATAGTGTCTCCGAAGCACTGTTAGATAAGGACCGTTCGGTCCGAGTTTTAGGTGCTAGGTAACCCACGGTGTTTACTGCAACAGGCTGGCCAAAAATCAGTACTATTACAGTTTTTACTGTACATTCCAAAGAAATTTAGTGGGTCCTCAACAGAAAAATTCAGTACTTTTTCAGCATCTCTGAAGCGTCCAGCCCACCTTCACACTAGGGGCTTCAAAGAGGCTCATCGACGGAAATGTTGAACGGTTGCCTTTCAAAGATCGTCGGGCCGAAGATCGAAGGTAACCGATGTGTTCGAGATACATCACAGATCAGATCTTGAAATTTTCAAGGAATTCCGTGCAGAAATGGCTGAGAAATAGAAGAATTGGTGCCAGTTTGAGAGCCCCAGTTTGTAAGTGGGCTGGACGCTTATTTGACGAAATTCGAAAAATTTCAAAAAGTTAAATATTCCGCTCAAATTGCGACGAAAATGACAAAAATTCCCAACCTTCTTGCGGAATTCCGCACTTTGCCAGTACTTACTTCCGAACCGCCCTTAAAAAATCAATACTATTTCCGGATTTGTGGACACCCTGTAAACCCTCTGCGACACCGAGGAAACATGTCTTACTACGTACTTTACTACAACTACGAACCATGGTAGAGGGACTTTGGAGCGGTAGTAAAATACGCTACGAACCAGAATGAATTACACTATGCCTTGTCTCCACGGGACGTTTCAAGGGATCACTGCCAAGTTCGAATCGCAGGAATGAAACTTCTGGGGTTTTCCCCGTTAAGCAAAGTAACAAAATGTCTCCTTCTTCTCTCTGAGCCGCTCTTAGGACTCCACAAGGACTGTACTTGGTACTGTGAGTATATTGACTATCTCAATTTTTCTCAACTTCGCAAGTGAGATTTTTCCCTAGGCCAAATCCCATGAAACGTCCCGTTGAGACAAGGCCTTACACTACATTCCGGAGAACTAAGAACGCACGAGCGAGATGAAGCTTCTACAGCTGCGCAGCTCACTCAACTCCGAGTGATTTTCATTACCTACACGTGATTTTGACTAAAAATTTACGACGCATCTTTTAACTTTATACATAGATAAGTTCATGTCTGATCACTTCATTAAAAGCTGCTTCTTCCATGCCCCCTACACATCGTCTCTCATGAAAAATTAGGGACACTTCGATCGCAAAAAATTGATTCGATAGTAACTCTCCGCATAAAATTCGGCGGCAAAGCGAATGAGTGTCATTTATGTTGAACATTTCAATAGAAAATTGCTTCTTTTTTCATCATCATCACATTGTCCAGCTACATTACAATGTTTCCCCATGTTCGAGCGAGTATCGGAAGATTCAAATTTACTCACATAAACTGTTACTGAAGACACACTTTTCAGATTATGAGGCTTATTCCGAACTTACCTAAAACAGAAAAACAAAATAAAAATTGTTAAACTTGTTGTAAATATAAACACATCGACATCAAAAGCAATGAAAGTCTATCGTACAAGGGATACAAATTAGAACAAATAAAATACAAACGACTTGTGGGCCCATTTGGAGCATTTGAAATTGACGCAAAAAGCTGGATGCTCCTCGTGATTGAAATTAATGGAACGCATCAATGGTGCTTCCATGGCGAATGGTTCATCACATTCACCATGAGTTGCATGAACATATTTGCATCCTGTCGGTCTAGACGATGCTTTTTGAATTATTGTTTCACTTGTGCTTAATTGGACTGCATTATGCAGTAAGGAACTATTGTTTCTGGGTCATCCACAAAATGACATTGATAGACAAAGAAGACTTATTTAAGGAGTATGGCGCGATCCTATTGGTTGAAATGGTTGGTTCCTTTAGACTAAGGGAGAAAATGATGGACTAACTAAAGGGTTTATCGTAGGTTACCGTTAGTTAGTCTATCATCTACCTTCTTTGTCTCTTGCAACCACTCGCTTCCACCAAATAGGATCCCTCTAAATCCCTTTTTGTATCTTTGTCTATAGCTTTGACTACCAATTTCAACAATCGGCTCGCTGCAGCGGGTCGATTGTCTATTCATAATCGAATAACCTTGATCGACAATGAGGTAAGCGCAGGTGGGTCCATAACCAATATCGTAAAAAGCACGAAAGAGTCGAGTCGACCCTATAGGACCCAGAGTCTTCGTATTAGAAGGATAAAATGAACGGACATCACATCCCTCCCTTCCAGTTCGCCCCTGAATTCTGCAGGGCTTAAAATGGCGGCACCACTGCGTGGAAGGGAGGTTCTGGCAAACTTTGACAGTTACCACCTGTTACACTGTTGCCAAACTTCCCTTGACCAAGGTTTCGGTCCAAGTTGTGTAGTTTTATGATCCCCGTGCGCTTCGGGTAGCTTAAGGATCTGGTCCACAACACTGATCTTTTGCCGTTACAATCCTTTATAAATGATCTATTCTAGGCGAGGCGGTTTCCGAAAATATAGATTGTTTCAGATGCAACTGAATGGAAAAAAACGCGATGTTGCCAGCTCGCGAGAAAATGTGCCCGTATACTCGATCGCGAGCACTGCGCGATTGCAAGCTTCGAGCGACGAGTCGTTCCGGTGGTGTTCGGGTCATGGTTTGAGAATCGGTTGCAATCAAAAAGCGCTGCGTCCACTCGTCAAAGAGGAAGCTGTAAGTGGCTCAAAGTCGGGATTTGATTGGCCAGATTCTTCACTTTGAGCTTCCATTTTGATGAGTGGACGCAGGGCTAAAAAATTAGGGTTGGATGTGAAACTACGATAAATTTCTCCGAATGGAAACCCCAAATCGAGTTTTACAGCCATGAAAACACGTGTAACGATAAAAAGGAGACTCACGTTAATTTAGTGGAATTTAGAGACCTATTTACTCGATCTACGACTTATCATCTTAGGATATCTGCCTTTATTGGGCCCCCGATTGACATAACGATACCTAAGCCGACCAAAAATTAGTTCCCGAATCCAGATGTCCAGACTGCCACTATAAACGTATGCACTGGACTTGGACGGGCTATTTACTTCGGTGGCTGAGCCGCCATTTTGCGCGGAATCTCCCCACTTCACCGAGGAATAATAACAAGAGAGGAAGAAGAACAAGGGAAAGAAAGAAGCGATTGGATAACTATTTCCGCCCACTGACGCGACGCTTGTGGATAGAAACGGAAGCGAGTGCTGTTCGCATCTCTCCACCGTACATACACATCGGTGCGCCTCTCTGGTCGATTCTTTGAGGGCGACGCATGAACGCTGTTGCGAATTGTCGTATGTAAATGTTGCGCACTTGATCATACATTACAGCGAAATTTCCACGATTTTGCGGACATCTTCGACGCCGCGCGTAAAACTCCGGCTATTGCACAAGCTCGTGGCGCAATCGTGCATACTTGCATTATTGTTACATTAAAGTAGACCCGACCCAGCGCTTTGTGACTTACTGTTGACGAGCTCAGGGACGACAATCTGAGTAAGACCTTTCGTTCGATAATAACAGAGTAAAGTTGGGCATACTTAGGTTCGGGATTGCCACAGAATTTGGGAGACGAAATTCTTTGATTTCCCTGACAGATCTGAGAAAATTCCCTAACAATTGAAGATATGCCAGGTGGTAAAAAAAGACATAATTTGAAATATTTACCAGGCAAAATTCGTCGTTCAAAACGCCAAACCCATCGTAAAAAGCAAGTAGAGGTGAATGGTCAATTTTTTCCTGACATTTTCATCACTTTCCCTGATATTTCCAGAGTTTCCCCAACATTTCCCGGTTTTCCCTGACTGTGGTAACCCTGAAGTATGATACGAGGAACCATGTGCAGATGAATTAAATAAAAAAGACCTACACTAAGCATGCAAATTCTAAGCCCATAGTTTTCTTTCTTTCTTTCTTTCTTTTTTAAAAATAAATATGTAAAATTATTTCGGAACAGAATGTGCACTCCGTCAACTGACTAGGTGCGATTGACTGACTGACTTTATCTACATCCTTTTGCCTGCCTGTCTGATTTAGCTACTTGTAAGTAACATATTCAAAAGTTACCGATGCTCGATAATTTTCAATTTGAATAATGAAATCGAAATTAAACTAGCTCAGTTCGGCTAGTCGCTCGCATCGAATAAAGTCGCGTGTACACAAGGAATAGGCAATGACGCGTTGTTCGCGTATCTTATCGAGTGGTAAATTTCCAGGTGCGATAGCGATTCGTGAGAAAATGGTTCCGGCTGCTGAATGTGGAAAATCCATTTTGAAATCGCACTCCCGAACTCTCGAGGTAGACCAGACTCGGAGAACGGATCAAATACCGCTGTTGTTCGAAGAGGTTAACGCAGGTGGTTAATGCCTTATTGTTTACCTGTTGTTCACGACAGCAAGAACGGCATCAACACCGCCATTAAAAAATTCAACATAAACAAGGTGGAAGGAGGAGGTTCGACGCATTAATCCAAGAGAGGGGATACACGAAACGAAAGGTCACGGTGGAGACTCTTTCCCCTAGTTTTTTGTTTTCGTTTTTCGCAATAGGTAGCTTTTGCGCATCAAAAAAATAAGGAGGGCAAAAAACTACCATCAATATTAATCTGAGAAATTATCGGTAACTACAACTTCTCTACTAAAAGTTAACCGTCGATAGGTAAGCTAACGGAAGATAAGGGGCATTACTCAAGTCTTGGCATGAAACGTCCTTGACCTTCTAGGTATATTACCTTGAAGAACATAGATTTAGAATAAGAGCATATGCTTGAAAGGCTGATATTGATCGAAAACAAACCTATGTAACACATTATTATGGTAATGCTCAAGATAATTTTTTTTTTTGCCATTCTCAGGGAAGATGAGACTGCTCGGGAAATTGATTGCAAGAGTAGTTCGGTCAGTCAATTTCAGGGAATAATTCGATCCCCTGAGAACCCAAATTATAATTTTTATGTTGGTAGTATAGAAGTAATAGTAATGTAGGACCTATTCTGCAGCGAAACTTCCTTCTATACTTCACAGAAGGGGCATTCTGACCGGTTGATCAAAATGATTCTACCTAGGTATTTATATGAAATTAGTTCTTAAAATTTGGCAACATCGCTAATTTGATGATCATTCATTGGGTTGGATGCGATATTTCATTCTTCTTTGAACTATGCGACGTCCGAGAAAATTCGATTATGCGTGCAGGAAATTTGCATTTTCTCTCAACCTTGAAATCCACTAATGCAGATTCGGGAAATCGAAATTGAGAGAGCTAGTTTCATTTCCAATCCGCTCATCAGCAAGTTAGAAAGACTCGAGAGAGACTGGCATTTTGAGTTGGGATAGGTTAAGCACGCATGGGCAGAGCTACGCATATTTGCTGGACGAGTGAAACCGGAGGGGGGGGGGGGTGGTTTACACTACGTGTATAAGCCCCCTCAAAAAATAAGTGAAAACTTTCCCCCTTAATTTATATACGTTCACTAAATTCTGAGGGGTAGCGAGTGCCCACTCAGTGAGCTGTACCCGAGTGGGAATGTTACGGGGGCTCAAAGGGACAAAATCAGCTGATCGCTGAGCAAGATCCTTTTACTCGAGGCGTGCGATGTGCAAATTCTGTTAAGTCTATTAAGTCAATGAGAAATCCCGGCGACAGCTTGAGGAGAAATCTGATTTGGGAACGGCACAAGCTCTCACTTTCGGTGCCAGCGAAAAGTGCAGACCAAAGAAATATTTTGTGTATGGAAATGCCCCAACGCATGCTGTCTGGAATTCTTGATTTTTTCACTTTCTGATATTTCACTGATTCTCAAGGTGAAGTTCCCTGATGAAAACCGACCCCTCCCCTCTGCTTTTGCTCCAGATTATCGTGAAAGAAAAAAGAATCCCTGAAGAACGGAAAAAATAAACTCTCTTACTTGTTGTTTGATTCTTAAAGTCGAGTCCACACGGACCACTACTTTATAATTTGATTTGATATCTAGGTAGAGAGTTAAGGTATTCCCGGTTATCAGCATCAACCCCTACAAAAATTCCTGGGGTATTTCTCATTTCGGGATATCCCGAATTTTCCAGGCCCTAGACAGTTCCACCAAGGGTCCAAGGGTAAACGATCCGAGTTGAAATAATCATTACCAGATGATGATGATGATTCAGATGATAATAGGAACTGAAGACTGCTCGGAGCATACCATCCATAACTCGAGGAACACTGCATGAAATGCTTAAAATGAGCGACTCTCCTCAGGGCGAGCTCAAGTTGACACTTGACACTGGGGACATCTCGGCACGGGGGGAGGAAGGCGGAGGATGGCACTATTTCACTGGGCGCAGATGGGGGGGTCGCACCGAACGACATGCCGACGTTACAACGCGGGCGGCGGCATCGCACAGGGGCGGCGAAAATGGAACGCGACCATCCTCAAATCAACGCGATCCCAAAACACACCGAGAACAAAAAACACCAAGCACCACGCACTCACAGACAACGACGCGCACCTCGCCAAGCGGCAGCCCGACGTGGGCCCACGGCAACGGCGAACGGATACCAGCACATGACCCGGGGTCCCTTTATCCTTCCGCACTCCCGGGGATAATCCAATATGAATGACTGGAAGCGCAGAGCACTGACACACAACCAAGAACGGCGACGGACACTCGGGGCGTACTCGCGGGACGGCGGTTTCACGGCGACTGGGGGCGCTGCGCTCGGTGCGCTCGCTGCTCGGCCGGCTCGTTTCTCGCTTCTCGCTGAGTGACTTGACACGAGGTGCGGTATGATCGGATCCGCCCTGTTGCCGCTCTCTGCATAACCGCCGGATTAAATGAGGCACACCGCCCGGGCCCCCCTTCCGCACCCCGGTTCCCCCGCGACCCGCGCCCGGGTCCCGGTCATGACGGCGCTCGATTATCATCCCGGGCGCCCCGCAACCCCCTCCCCCCCGCTCTGCCCGCGGAGGAGCAACACCCGAACTCGAGAAAAGTGAGCGAGGCGCACCCGGACCCGGACCGTTTCTCGCGTTTTGTCTCGCCGAGCTGCGAGCACTCCTACGGTGCTTGCCCAAACCGAGACTCCGCTGCAAAATCCTAGCAACTCGAGCTGGAGCCCTTGGATGTAGCAAGAAGCGTCCGCGTTGTCAAGTCACGATTCGCCGCCGAGATTACGCGGATCCAAGGGTTTTTGGTGGAGTACCTTCATAGGGAGAGTATGGTCACTTCGGTTTCAAACTCTGATCGGCTCAGCTATCTTATGGCCTGGTTACACGCTCAAATTTCCGTCAAATTCCGATCAAAATGATGACCAAGATGACGGTCGAGAGTTATCTAGATTGATGAGTAAAATTAATTAAAACAGCGTGTTGATTGAAGTAAGCATGAAATTCGCACGGTTGTGTGGAAATCAAATGAAGGATGAGCCCCACAGCTCCATCATCTACCATCAAATTTTTGCAGGGCGCAGAAATTTGATGGTAAATGGTGCGCAACAGTCACCATTTGATCGGAAATTGATGGAAATTTGAGCGAGTAACCAGCACATTAGATGTAGCTAGAAGCGTCCGCGTTGTCAAGTCACGATTCGCCGCCGAGATTGCACGGATCCAAGGGTTTTTGGTGGAGTACCTTAATAGGGAGAGTATGGTCACTTCGGTTTCCAACTCTGATCGGCTCAGCTATCTTAGGCTGAATTTGAGCTGAATGGAGCCCTTCTAGGACCCGAACATGTTGGACGCTATTAGATAGTGTAAAAAACTCAACGGATCTTAATGAAACTCTTCCACTTGGCAGTCCTAATTGAGATGCGTCCGTAGACACCAAGATCGTAGGAATCCGTGCTGTCGTTTGGGCTGCAGTCGAATGGCAACCGAATCAATTTTCAGATTAAGGGAGTTACCTGTGTCTAAGAGTGTCGGCCACCACATTACTATCGGGACTGTAGTAGGACGTCATTTTTCTCGACCGGGAGTGGCTACCGCCACTCTTGCTAAAAATGACTCAAAATGTAGCTTTCTTCACTTCTCGCGACGAGAAAACCCTAATGCACTATTGCGACTTATTTACGTAGTATTACGGCTAGTCGCGTGCAATTTTCGAAAAAAATCATCGTGGAGCAAGTGCGGTTGGTGATAACCGGCAAAAGTTGGGAATGACCCCCTCCCACCCTTAAAAACCAAAACAAAGCGCCGCCATATTTGGGTCCTAAACCTCTCCGTGGGGCCCGGTGGCCATGCTCTCCCTATAAAGATATTCTATCGGCGCGAACAGAATGCCAAATTCAGGAAAACAACGTAAATACCGCACGATGATCTGTTGCCTTATCATGAGGACTGCTGCTTCAGTGCAATGAAGTCAGTTGAGTCAACTTGGTGTCTGCAGAGGATAAGTGAAGTTATGCGATATCACAATTTCGACTCTGCAGAGGCCATTTTGCTTACATCCTCAACTGTAGACGAAATAGTTGCTGTAGGGGTGCCGATGAGTGCAAATGTATGAAAGCTCTTGCTAGCAGCACGGATTGCTGTTTGCGCACTATATCTCATGTGAAATTACACCAGAGACGCTATGGTGTCATTGCTTTCTAAGCTCAAAAAAAGCTCTCAAAGTTGAGGCCGGCAGCGTACCTGGGGGTTCGCCCCCGACCCCCCATCTAGACCTGCATTCGGCTTTTGGAACTAAAATGCGAATCCAATTAACCGAAGAGCATGTCACGCTGTCAAAAGCCTATGATTCAAGTCGTCTCGGGTTGAAAATACCCAGAAATTCGTTTAATCTCGATGGCGGACAAAAAAAATGTGACGCATTTCCCTCGCTCGGAGCAGGAACACTGGAACCTGCCACGCGTGGAACGGGAAGAGTGCTCACGATCGGTTATCACGGTTTGCGAAGTAAAAACGTTGTTTCAAAGTGGCGCACAGTGGATCGAGCCAATCTGAGAGCTCGGACATGAACTTTTTGACTAAAATTACAAATTTTGATGTTTATTTCGTCACAATTGGACGTATTTCTGTCAAACGGACCTAAGCGCCATAGGGTGAGGAAGGTAGAGGGGGGCTTGGATTGGCGGCGAAATCGGGCGTCGGGCTCAATCCGTCCTATACTCGCAATACTTTTCCATGGCGCTTAGTTCCGTTTGACAGAACGCGCTATCCGGCATTCTAAATTCCTCAAAAGGAACTCAATTTGGCGCTTAGTTCCGTTTGACAGAAATACGTCCAATTTAAACTTTAAGGGGTGCTCCCAAAAGAAAGTTCCACGAGGAAACCAATGCAGGGTGTCTATGAAAACCGGCTGGCCAAAAATCAGTACTTTTACGGTACTCTTTGGTACATTCCCGAGAAAGTCAGTACCTCCTAATCAAACAAATTCAGTACTTTTTCGGTACCTCCAATGGACAAAATTCGAAAATTTTCAAAAATTTTAATTTCCGTCTCAAACTGCGACAAAAATAACAAAAAAATGAAAACATTCCGGACCTACTTGCAGAATTTCCGCACTTTTTTAAAACTTCCGGACCGCCATTAAAAAATCAGTACTATTTCCGGACTTTCCAGAAATTCCGGACTTGTAGACACCCTGCAAAGTACTATATCCGGACTTTCCAGAAATTCCGGACTTGTAGACACCCTGCAATGGTACCACTTGTAAAAACTCAAAATTTTGCATTAAAAGAGTTATAACCGTTTCCAAATTTTCCAAATTTTGTCCGACCTCAGCTATTGGCTCGATCCACCGTGCGTCGGTGTCGTCAGCACGGTTTGAGGTCTCAATTCGCGCTCGTCCTTACACGTTTTCGCGAGTGTATGCAATCGAACGTGGAGGCGATTACGTTGACGTTGGAAGCGGACGGACGACGGACGAGGGACGACCTTGTGCAAGAGAGGAGGCCCACCGTCGACGTCGAGCCTGAGCCGCAGAACGCCTATCGCGGATCGAAGCTACGAGCTCATTAGGCCTCGCAGAAAGCAATGTTCTCACTGCTCTGAATTCAATTTAATAAGGTTAACTAGGTCGACCGGCGCTCCATTAATATTGATTTACGTTCGGATCGATACATTTCGTCGATCGCCCGCTTTTCCGCCGGCCGACCGACCATCGGCCATCGGATCCGCTGCCCCGGCGGCGCTCTGGAAAACCTGCTCCGGAAACGGCAATGATTTTTCGAGGGAGGTCCGGAAGCACTGAAAAAGTTCCGAGATTCCGCTACAAGTTCCGGAATTATTCGCTGCCAGGATGTCTACTAAAACAGGATGGCCGAAAATCAGTGCTTTTACGATACTTTTCCAGTACATTCCCAAGAAATTCAGTACCTCCTCAACAGAGACATTCGATACTTCTTCAGTACCTCCTCAACAGAAACATTCAATACTTCTTCAGTACCTCTGATTGACGAAATTTGAAAATGTTCAAAAACTTTAATTTCCCGCTTAAATTGCGACAAAAATGACAAAAAATGAAGAAAATTCTGACTTTCTGGCACTTTTCAGTACTTCCGGGCCGCCCTTAATAAATCAGTACTATTTCCGGACTTTCCGGAAACGGTACTTCCGGACCGTCCATAAAAAATTAATGCTATTGCCGGACTTTCCGGAAATTCCGGACTTGTAGACACCCAGAAGACAGCTTGGAAAGTATGCACTCCCTTGCACATTGATTCCGAGTGCAGCATTTGCCAGCTAGATCGCAATTCTGCAGTATGTTGATCTGTGAGCCAAACAAGCTTCGTTCGAGGCTACGTCATTTTTCCATTTGTGTCGCGATTCGCATGAGAATTTCGAATTTCATCATGAATGGCCATTACGTATGTGCAATTGAAAATTTCGTACCAGCGTCTAAGACTAATTTACAATCGTCGGAGCCCCTGATTTTCCTTCCACCGAGAGAACTTCCAAAGGGAAACTTCAAGTTGATATGCTTCCGGCTGGAGCCTCCCTAGAAACATATACTCAACAAGGGATACGAAGTTGGATCCGTCTTTCACCCTGAGGCTGAACAAACTCAGACTGCACTCAGCCCGCTTCAACTGGATGCCGTCCTTCCACACACAAGATTACAGAAAGTCAATGTTTAGTGGGTGACGGGATTCCTGCACAAGCGCGCGGGAGGGGAGAGAGCGCGCAGCGGGGGCGGGGGTGGGGGGGGCGAAAAACCAGAATCGAGGGCACCTGAAAAAACTTGGGTTTGGTTGAAAGAGGGAAGCGCAGGGCAGGGGGCAGGGGCGAGAGGGAGGGGAAGTTTGCGCCTGCAAAGCAGCGGCTAGGCCGAAACGACAACTCTCGTTATTTAGAGCTTTTCCCAGGACTAGATCAATAGATGCTCTTTGTTGCTGTGCTGCTCCCGTGCTCCCGCTCAACTGCCGCTCGCCACCTCTCGGCTCCCCAAGTCGGCTCATGGGTAATCGACGATGAGACTCAAAACATCCCGCCACCGCCACGACGCGACGTCACACCCGACGCTTCAAGGCTATTAACGAGATTTTACAACGTAAAAACCGCCGCGGATCTATCCTACTTACAACACCGCGTCCTAAAGCTGCCGTGCTGAGGAAAAACGCCGCACTGGAAAAAAAAGCACATTGGATCTAGAGTCCAGACTCTTGAAAACATTGACAAGAAAAAATACTCTTGATTCAATCAGATTTTTGCTTGAATCAAAACGAAATCCGTTTAAATTAAGAGGCTTGGTTCTTGATTTAAGCAAAAATCCGATTGAATCAAGAGTATTTTTTCTTGTCGATGTTTTTAAGAGTCTGGACTCTAGATCCAATGTGTTTTTTTTTCCAGTGCGTATGAAACATTAGACGTTGGAATATTTTCTTCAATAATGACAGAACTTACTAGACCAATCGTGAATATTTTTCTACTAATTTTTCAGACAATTTTATTCGCAATGTAATCCAGGGTGTTCGAAAATTTCAAAGAAAAATGCGCATAATTTTCCTCAAAAATGCATGTTTTATCCAGGGAAATTTGGTGACCCTCGAATGTTCATACGGCGTTTTTCCTTAGCAAGGCAGTATCGTACTTAACACCACCGAGTAAAAGACCGAGTAGCAAGAGAGCAATACTGCCGTGCTTGAAAAAGAACGCCGTATGAACATTCAGGCGTTGCCCAATTGCTTTTGATAAATGACGAATTCTCGGGGATTATCAATATTTTTCTTCAAATTTTTCATATAATTCAGACAATAGCACCCTCATAGAGAGATTATGGATCATGGAGGCAGCTGACAATCAGAAAATGGCGACGACTTCGGATGGGTGGGACAGTGTTGCCAACTTATGACAGTTATCACAAATCATGTACTGCACTTGTTGCTGCAGAAATAGCACAGAATGCATCGCTGTTGATCTTTGGGTCGAAAGCGAGTAAGGAGTGCTTCGATGCGTGGATGAGAGGAGCAGTGAATACTCCCATGCTAAAATAGAAAGTCGTATGAACATTCGAACGTTGCAAAATTTCTCCTCGTAGCATTTTTCTAATTCGAAGGAATGATATGGATGCTTTCCTTATAGCTTTCAAGATACAACGGATAAAATCAAGAGTAAAATAACCTGGAACATCAAAAGAAAATTATTCACCAGTTCTTAAGAAACTCTTCTTTGATCGAGGGAAATTTGGCAACGTTGGAAGGCTGATACGCCGATCTTCCACTTACAGTACACCGGAGTAGCTCACTTGATATAATGTTTGAATAAAAACGAAGGAAACATTACACTGAGTCGGGGCTCGGGGGCCGAGCTTGCGTGAAAATCGGTGACCTCAACCTCATCGCAGCACCACATCACCCCACCCCACCCCACCCCACCCCGACCCGACACCTCGGCCCTCCCGTCCCTTGTCCCTCTGCGACTTCCCCCGCCATCCCCCTAACGCTATCGCCACACAGTGGATCTAGTCAATTGGAGAGGTCGAACATGAAATTTTTGACGAAACCCGCAAAGATTCAAAGTTCGAGGGGTGCATGCAGTGGGAAATTTCACGAGGAAACCAATGGAACCATTTTTAGAACCTCAAAGATGTGTATAATCGGAGTTATAAGCGTTCAAAGTTTTTAAATTTCGTCCGACCTGTCCTTGGCTCGATCCCCTTGTGCGCCACCCTCTACGCCTAGCCGCAAAGGAGCCTGCTCCCCGCTCCTGCGTTGCGCCATTATTCGCTACCCTGCCGATTTTCCCCCGAAGAAACATTCCGCTGACAATTCCATCGGATCCGCCTGCCAGCCGCACAACCCTTCAAGGTCGAATCAGACAAGTGCCGCTAACTGCAGAGGTTGAATTTGAGGTTCGCATGGACCTAGTTCTTTTTTTGTCGCGACAGGTGGCTTTTTGTCGCTATCTCGGTGAAATTTCGATTATTCGCGTGACACAATGCATGCGATCGTTCCTGAAGTGTCTGCGCAGAATTTAGGAGAAATATTTCCCGATTTTTTCTGTGAAAAATCGGTAAAAATGACATCATCCTAACAGCCGACGACTACTTTCATTCTCTCTTACAATTACACCTTGAAGTTGATACCTCTCAAATTATCCGATCCAACAGTCTTGAGAGCTTGCAAGTTGGTGAGAGAAAAAAAAAACTTCAATTAGTTCATTAAATTCGTTCCCTTTCGGTGGTGACGAGAGAAGTGACATTGTTTATCTTCGATGTAAATCCATTTTTAACGTCGATTCTGGATGAGACGACCGCCTCACCCAGAATCGCTTGGTTTATACGTGTTCAGATGGAGGAAACAAAAATGGTTGCTGATCTGGAAGAATTGCCACTAGACTTGGCCGAAAAAACTGCCGTGGTGAAAGAAAACGCATGATGAACATTCGAGAGCTGAAAATTCCCACCGATACAATATGCACTTCGGAGGAGAGTTGGATTGCATTTTGCAATTTGGAACTATAAATTCTGGCCCGGTTTAAAAACAACGTATGTGCCATTAGTTTCCCTACGCACATAAGTGCTTTTCCAGAAGAGCCAGAATTTATAGGTCCAAATTGCAAAATGCAGTCCAGTTAACATTATCTCTCGAGTTGAATTCTCTAAAAAATTCGAGGAAAATTATTCACAGATTTTCCTAAAAAGTCATATATTACTAGAGGAAATTTTGCAGCGTGTGCGGGCCGATTGTTGAAATTGATAGACAAAGCTATAGACAAAGAAGACAAAAGGGATCCGAAGGGATGCTATTGGTGGCAGCGAGTGGTTGCAATGGACAGAGAAGGTATATGGTAGACTAACTAACGGCAACACACGAGAAACTCCATAGTTAGTCCATCATTGGTTCCCTTAGTCTATGGGACCCATCCATTTCAACCAAGTGGATCGTTCCATGCTCCCTATGTCTTCTTTGTCTATCGCTCTGTATCAATTCCAATGATAAGTTCGCTGGAGGCTAATACGGCGTTCTTCCTTCGCACGGCAGAACACAGTCCGTTCTCGAGTCTTAACTCGGTCGAAGTTGCTTCGACGAAGCCTGGCTCGAGCTGCGGACGCTAGAAACGTGTCTGGATGGCGGCCGTCGCCCGGGAAGTTGGGCAATGATCGATAGAACGCGGACGGCAACGACGACGTCGGTAACGTCGGCAACGCGGGGCGCGGCGAGGGAGCCGCGATGACGAGAGATCGAAAGAGAAACAGGGAGCGAGCAGATGGAAAGCAGAAAGCAAGGCGCAAAGCGTTAATTGCACAGCCTCTGGTCCCCGTCCGCCGAGGAACGGAACGGAATGGAACGGACCGGACCGGACCGCGATGCGACGGCTAGACGTTTCGCTAGTCGGGCGATTCGGCGGGGCCGGGTCGCGGCTCGTGCAACGCCGCGCGGAGCCCACCGAAATAATGCCGCCGAGAGGGGAACAATTAAGAGAAAGAGAGCCGGCCCGAGAGAAAAAGTTGAGTTGTGTCGAGGAAGGTGGAAAAAAGTGAAAAACCGGAACATACTCCGCGTCGCTTTGTTGCCGATCCACAACAAATTCACCGCAGAGATCCGCCGTAGCGTAGAGTTTAGTCAAACGAGCTACGGACGTCCGCAATATCAACACAGGCCGTAGTTCTGCCATGATAGCGAAGAGAGCAGTAAGTGCATTTCTGTATGAGCCATGGTTAGCACTTGCTTTTATGGGTCTCGACGTTCATCCCAGCATGCAATTACTGCGGGCCGATTATTGAAATTGCTAGACAAAGCTATAGACAAAGAAGACAAAAGAGTTACGGAAGGATCCTATTGGTGGAGGCGGGAAATTGTTATAGACTAGGGGGCAATAATGGACTTAAAGTAGGGTTTCTCGTGGGTTGCGTCACGTCGTCCAAGTTAAATCAGATTTTATATCTTAAACGCTCCTGTGACCGAACACAAGTATCATAACTCTGTATCCGACTCATTAACAGGGATGTCCGGGCTGGAGCTAGAACTACCCTTTCAAAACTCAGGATTCCCGCGCAGCCTGGCAACCCTGCTCACACTACGATGATGGTTCAAGTCTTCAAGAACGGTTTGGAGGACATCTGCTCGTACGAAGCAGGGATCAGGTTATGACAGCAGTCCTCAGTCCATCATACTATACTTAGCTGTAGTTAAAATGCCAGGGAGTGACCAGGCGCGGCGCGGTGGTAAAAAATAAGACGAATTTAGGTAAATACTTCAGTGGCTCGGGTGGTCAACACCTACGTTGCTGCACATTTCCTAACTCTCCAGGTTTTCTAGACCGACGGAAACCTACCGATGCATCGGGTAAAAGAAAATCGCGCCTCGAAATTGAAACTTACAAACCACGTATCTCGTTTGCGATGTCTAAAAATCTCCGCTCCTATTTTATTCTTTAAAGAAGAACAAATGGACATCATAAAGTTTTTTCAAAATTTGCCTCACACCAAGAGAAAAAAATCAAGGAAGTTATTAGGAATTGACGTTGAGCAGTTCTCCAGTTAAAAAATAAGGTAGGACAGGAATTCTGCAAAGTCGCAAACCGAGATACGTGGTTTGGGAGTTTCACCATCGATATTTCATTGGCTACTCTTTTAACTTCAGCGCTAAAATGTCATTCTTCGTACACCACCAGGGTGCTTACTAAAACAGGCTGGCCAAAAATCAGAACTTATACAGTAATTTTTCAGTACATCTCCAAGAATTACAGTACCTCCTTAACAGAAAAATTTAGTACTTTTTCAGTACCTCCATTTGACGAAATTCGAATTTCTCGCTCAAATTGCGACAAAAATGACAAAAAATTCCGGACCTTTTTGCGGAATTTCCGTACTTTTCTAGTACTTCCGGACCACCCTTAAAACAAGTACTATTTACGGAAATTTCGGACTTGTTGACAACCTGCACACTTATCTTAAAAGATACGTGCTTTTTCAGGGCGTCAATGCTATGCAGGGTACTTTCCGAGCGGAAACAATGCAACATCGAAATGCACTCGCTACACGTCTAGCTCGGCGGCGGCGTTGCTCAAGTTGGAGTTGTGCGTAAAAATCCTTTAATTCTCTTACGGTATGCCGCAGCTGCCACAGCGACACGACGCGCGGCGCACAGTGGATCAAGTTAATTAGACAGGTCGGACATGAAATTATTGAATAAAACTGCAAATTTTAATGTTAATTTCGTCACATTTTAGATTTCAAGGGGTGCTTCTTGCAGAAAATTTTACGAGGAAACCAATAAAACCACCTTCAGAGTCTCAACGGTTTGTATAATTGGAGTTAAAGGAGTTTAAAAAATCCAAACTTTGTCCGACCTCTCGTACTGACTCGATCCACTGTGCGGCGTTGGCTGTACGCGGATCGACGATTCAAATCCCGAATAGCCGGCGATGAACATTGAACAACGAGGCGTGTGCCAGTGTGCCTGTGTGTTGGCCGTTTAGGCGCTCAAGTGTTCTCCGCCGAGGGAGAGGGGTGTTGACTGAGCAACTGAGCCAGTGCCACTGCGCTTGAGCCGCCGCTCCAGTGCTGCCAATTCCCCCGAAAAACCCGCCGTTTTAAATTAGGAGGGAGGCCGCCGCAACGACGACGCCGAATTTAACAATCGCCGGCGAAATTAGCCCTGAGTATACTCCCGTGCTATTGAAAAACGCCGTGTGAACCTTCGTGCATTGCCAAATTTCCTTTCGAAAAATACGAATTTTCAGGGAAACTTGTGAAAATTTTCCTTCCGATTTTCCGGAGAATTTCTTTCGCAATGTGATCTCAAGTATTAGAGAATTCCAAGGAGAAATATTCATTCTTTGACTCAAAAATGAATGTTTAAGGGGGGAAATTTGGCAGCTCTCGAATGTTCCTACGGCGTTTTTCTTTAGCACGGCATAATAACAGCCCACGTTTCGGTCGGATCTCCTGTTGACCGCTCGATTTCCTCAGTCAATCGTTCTGTAGCTAAAGAGCTACGAGATCGGTGTATTTTGAACGGTATACTTTGAGAGCCCCGAAATAACATTCTAATCAATGTAATTGGACGAGGCTAAAAGTTAAGTACGGAGGTCAACGCTATTCTTCGTTCCTGATCACTGATCAACCGGTTGAGCAAAAAATCAAATAAAAAATGCAAAATGTAGACTCAAGAATGTCCGGGCGAGCACTTTGCTGCGCGTGTTTACGCAGATTAGGTTAGATTTGCTGATCCGATTGCGTCACTCTTTGGTCATCGGGCGAATCTGAACGTTGACTTCCGCAGGTAAATTTCACGCTAAAGGGAAGGTAGAGATAGCAATGCGGGATTTCGAAAATATACCGTCTCTGGCGCCCCCACACGTTCAAACATATGCAGGGGGATGAGACATGAGATGTAGACTGGGGATGGCCTTGGGATGATCGGGCACGTCCATAAAAGCGCGTTTCTGCATAGGGAGACTAGAGTGTCTCAGGGCACATGTGCCAAGCTTTACCCTCGGTTCTTTTCGGTAGGGGATGGAGAGGATGACTGGGGAATCGACCCCCAAGAGTCCGGATTTCATTGTCTCAAGGGCCCCCCGCCCATTTGGAAGAGGGGGAAAAAAGGGGTTCTCAATTTTAAAGTTGGGGTTCACGTCAACATTTTGATAATAATATTCAACCGAAATCAGACAGTACGAACCATTTTGGCCAGGGATGCAAACAGTCCTGAGTCTCAGCAATTTTCTGCATCGCGCTGGGTTTTCGCAACAGGTTCAACGCAACGCGCTGATCAAAATGTTGTTAAATTTTTGGATACCTCTAGGATACTTTTGAGAAGTGTGCCAAAGTCACATTGTTCCACGTGAGATGGAAATCTAAAAACCTTAGGGTCAACTGAAGTTAAAATTTTTCGCAATCTCTGATTTGGATGGAATGATTCCCAAATGTTGACGGAAATCCCGACTTTTACGGTGAGGCCCCCCTCTTTTCATCTACCGAAGGGGGTCGCGGGGCTCCGAGATGACGAAAGTCGGATTTGGGGGGTCAAGTCGGGACTTGACCCCCCATAATCCTCGCCATCCCAGACTTCGTGCGACCTAGAAGAACCGAAAAAAGCCTGGTACGGACGGTCTGGAGCACCGCCGGTATGTCGTTTCTAAAATAAGTCTGAAATAGTATTCCTTTAATTCAAAATTTGATCCAATTTTATGAAGGGGTAGCGTAGGTAGCTGATCTGTAACTGAACATTCAGATGCGCTTTTAAGGAGAGAATATTTTCAACAACATTCTTCTGCGAGATCTGACAAAAATTTCCGACATGGCTGAAAAAATCACCCCTTCATCACATATTTAAAATGCGTGGGAACTTGGTCGTAAAACACGAGATTTCACCCTGCTCCCTTGAGCAATCAACAAGAAACGACCCTTGGATCTGTTGAAAACTACGCGTTTAATTTTAATACTCTTCCACGACGAGACACGAAAAGACAATAACTTATCATGAATGACCGATTCGGTTTCCTCTTAAGCCTGTCACAAATTCACCCCCTGCCTCCCTGAAATGAGTCTTCCAGGAAGGGAAACTAATATATTCGTGATGTAATTTTCCGAAAACCACGAAACACATAAAAGACCAATCGTCTTTCATTATCACTGCCAGTGGAGCATATTTTAACGACTCAGTCCCCATGCGCAGCACATGTGCGAAGTGGTTCGAGACGTAAACCGACGTTTCGGAGTTTACTAAAAGGACATATGGACGCATTTTTGTCAAACGGAACTATGAGCATCATGACGTGAGCCCTGGTATGTATGTATTCTTATGGGTCTCAGGGCTCATGTCTTCATGCACATTTCGTTTGATAGAAATACGTCCATATGTTTTCCACAAACGACTTTGAGGTATTGGTGCTCTTGTGTTCCATGCGGTTAATATTACAGGAAATGAAACACGAAGCTACTCAAATCATTTTTAATTTTTGTACAGTCTGTAAGAAGCTAGCGTAGAAAACAACTCAAAAACCGAGAAACCCCACAATCGACCGAAGGCAGGGATTAATATTTGTGTTCCACTTCCGATATTAAGCAAACTTTAGTGTTATTTTTATTTTCTGTGTACTCCCCTGCTCATATTTTTGAAAAGTCCTGCTGATTACAGATCAAACCTACAGGTGTCTACAAGTTTTTGAAAACCAATTTCAGGACTTTTTCAGAACTTTTTTTTGGACCCTCGGAGTATTTTTGCCAAGTCAAGGTCTACACTTACTGCTAATTTTAATATAAATCGAGTTCATCCTCATGAAAATTGCTGATGGCTAAAGGAATCCATGATATGTATGTATGATCGGGGAGACTTTTCTACGTGATAACTGCACTTGTACTCGCGAGAACCGTGAATTTTTAAATTTGTCGGGACCTCGAGTTAAATTTCCGGACTTATTCGTGACTTCGGGACCGGTCATGCAAATTCCGGACTTTTGTGAACTTTCGGGACCTGTAGACACCCTGGATCAAACGAACCTCAGAGGGTTTCGTTTGACGAGAATTGAAGAATGTGGACGCCATGGGGACACCAGGAGTTTTCTCGTGGATCGCTAGCGCCCGAATGCGACGGAATACGAGATTTTTTCGGTCAACTTGGCGACCGCAACCATCGCCGCGTAGCACAGCGAGGAAACAAGTTGTAGGGTCATGCTTATAATATACCCGCTTTGGTATTTATTTAATCACAGAGTTAGCTAGTCAGTTTCAATATTGATTCCTTCTTGATTCCAACATTGGCTCCGTCACCCCGCCCTCCCCTCGCCCACCCCCTCCACTTCCCCTCTCATTCTTTCTCTTTCCTGAGCGGCGCGGCGTTGTGAACTTGCTTTGTTGTGCGCTTCTAGAATCCACGGATTTTTAATGGCGAGAACTTGCCGACTCCGATGTGAGTCGTGAGCTGCCTTGCAGTCGTTGGCACAGTTCGTTTCGAGAAGGAAAACACGCTTTTAACGGTGCGTTAGCAGGTGCTTGAGTTGAGCTACCAGCCGCTCCGAATTGAGCGAATTATATCCAGTTATTTATATTTAGTCTTAAAAACACTTCCCCTACCCGTAGGACGAGAAAATGTAAAAGGCACAGATTCGTGGGATTTAAGGCTATATCTATGGTCGTTCCTCAAACAGCTTAAACACTGAAGAAAAAAACACATTGGATCTAGAGTCCAGACTCTTGAAAACATTGACAGGAAAAAGGGGACTCTTGATTCACTCAGATTTAAGCTTAAATCAAAAGGAAATCCGCTTAAACTAAGAGGCTTGGTTCTTGATTTAAGCTTAAATCTGATTGAATCAAGAGTATTTTTTCTTGTCGATGTTTTTAAGAGTCTGGACTCTAGATCCAATGTGTTTTTTCCCCCCCAGTGTAGGCCACAAATGATTTCCACTGCCACTGAGGGAGTGTTTAGAAAGCCCCCTGCATCGTACTATAAAAAGGACAATTTTTCCGAAACTACAGTAAAATTCAAGATTGTACCTTTCAAAATAGGTTCTCGCAAGGAATTGAAGAGGTTTAACGCGGCAAAAACATACAAACAAAACACGAGAAAAATTCTGAGATTTTTTCAAACTTTAAACTTTCAACCGGATTAATATAATTTGTCACTGCACAAAAATACAAAATACGAGGGGCATTCCAATAATTTTTACGAGTAAGTCCGAACCTACCTTAATATTTGCAAAGCACCTAATATGTATTTACTCTAAGCTTTTTAATTTTTGTCGTGGCAAATCATTGAATCCCTCGCTTCGGCATATATTCTCGGGTGTTGCTTTTGAATTTCACGGAAAGACCCGAAGAAAGTCTCCTGGTTGGACGTATTTATACTTGAAGGAACTATGTGCGTAGAGTAACATACAACATAGTTCCTTATAGCATAAGAACGTAGTGCTTGCTATGCTACGTCTCTTAACGGTTTACACCTAAGGAGCGGGGGTGTTTAAAGAGCGACTACGAATAAAACGATTTTTTTTCTAATTTACGTCATTTTCCATTATAAATTGGAATCATTTAAGAATATCTCGTTGAACTTCCTCTGGGCTCCTCAGTTAACAGAGAAAAACAGTACTGATAAAAAAACGCGATATAAACCAACGATGCCTTTCCTGTTGATAAACTCGGCATATGAAAGATGCGCGGAGCGTATAATAGTAGAAAAAGATTCGAAGTTGGGTTCGAACCCAACATGCAACTATTTTAACTCTGCGGTGGGCCGGGTTGCATACGCTCGATTTTCCGGGCGAAATCTGAGATCTGCCCACGGCTTCCGAGCTAGGATAACACCCATGACGTCTATTCCAGTCAACTATTTGGACGTTCTGGTCGTACAGATTTCTGACGCGATATGAGGAAACTGAGATGCTTTTGCATGACGAAAGACGATCTCCGCATTTGAATGACGCACTGAGTGAAAAACACAAATCAATAAAGAATATACGAGGTTAGATTTAGGACACAACATTCAGGTATTGTAACTCCGTGTTGGGCCGGGTTGCATACGTTCGAGGAAACCCCCTGCTCGCACCTGTACCCTGTACCTCTAGAGTCGTATTGGCTAGCGCGCGTAGGTCGTGCGCAGATCTCAGATTTCGCCCGCAAAATTGAGCGTATGCAACCCGGCCGACCGCAGAGTTAAAATAGTTGCATGTTGCGCCCAAACCCAACTTCGAGTCTCTTCCATTGTTCTTCACGTTGTTTTGAGTTTAAAGAGTCAGATTGCACAGAGAGCATTTCTTTTAATCAAAGCGTTACCGAGCTTCCGAAAAATTCTGAAAATAACTCGTCGAGTTAATTTTCAATTAAAACTACATGTTTATTTTAACAGTAAGTAATTATTTTGATTAAACGGCGACAGGATGACAAGTACTCTTCAATTTCAAAATTTGCTTGCTTTTCCATGACTTGGTGGGGTTTTCAATTATTTAGTTCCCTGGCTTTTCCTTAACTTTTCAATGTTTTTGGGCACGATTTTTCATGATAATATTTTCCGCGAATAACAATTATCACCAAGTCTTTTTGAATTGTAAGCGATTGAGTGTTTCGACCTGAAGCCAAAATATTAAGGTTCTGCAGCGAACATTGTCCGTGACTTGTCAAGATCGAGAGAAATTTCCGGACCAGGGTGTCTAGTTTTTTTTTTCATTTTCGGAAATCCGGATGGAATCCTGATTTTTCCTGATTTCTGACGGCTAAATCCTGATTTCATAATTTTTCCAAATCTTGATCAAATTCTGGTTTTTTGCGGAGGAAAATTAAAATTTCTGCATAAGCGAATGCGAAAGCAGAATTTTAGAATTAAGTTCTAAGGAGTCAAAACAAGTGCGAATCAATGAAAATGTAAATACACGCTAATGAACCAGATCGGACGGCCGACTTTTCTCAAATCCTGATAGAATCAGGAACATCCTGATGCTAGACACCCTACTGACTTTTCTGGGGTTTCAATGACTTTTCAAGAACTTGTCACCCTGCATGAAAATCGTTTGACTTTTAATTACCTGATGGACCGAAAAAACCTGCGGGATTCAACTTGAGATGGAAAAAATTACAGAGGGGACTATGAGGCTTACACGTACCCGCACTGGTGCTGTGAAAATCGGCGTGTCATAGGGAAAAGACGCAAATGATGATTCCGGCAGGCTGGAGCTAGCCACGGAAAGAAGACGCGTGGCGCAAAATGACGTTAGACAAACATCAAGCGAGCAAGTTTCGAGCCGTCAGCGCTTCGCAATTGATTACTTTTTTATGACGAATGGCTGGAATAAAGCGCGGTAGCCATAAATAATAGGCGATTATGTGTTATGCAGTTAACTCTCGACGACTCACCTACCGCAAACTAAACGGCTGTGACTTTAAGCTTCTGCGGTGAAATGGTTCCTTTGACTCATTTCACCGCGAACAGAATCCCCTATTTTGGGGTTAAAATGCCAGAAAAGCCAAAAAAAAAAATAAATAAAATAAAATAATAGAAATCTTAATGTGTACGTTATGTGTAAGTAAGTCCTTTGGAGTTACTCCTGAGCACGAAGTGGAAAGCAAAGATACACTTAAGTCACTCTAAAGTTCGAAAATTCATTTAATTTTGGATGTATGTGGCACTCTTCCCGACTTTTCGAATCCTCTCACCGTTCTGCCGTGCTAAGGAAGAACGCCGTATGAACCTTCAGGCGTTGCCAAATTTCTCCTGGCAAATCACTAATTTTCAGGAAAATTTTTGAACAGTTGCCTACCAATTTCTCGGATAATTTTGTTTGTAATTCGATCTAAAACTTCTGCAAATTTAATGGAAAAATATTCATAATTTTCCTCAAAAATAAACATTTTATCGAAGGAAATTTGGCAACTCTCGAATGTTCATACGGCGTTCTTCCTTAGCACGGCAGCGTTGTGTCCCTATGCCCTCTTCCGCACCCTCCCATGCGGCCGCTCATAAAATGCGTAACGCTTAAAATCGGATTTCATGGCTTCCCCCTCGTCTGCCGCCCCTTGAAAAAATTACGCGACTCCCTGTTTGACTTGTTTCCTCTAATTATTAGCGTTTCGTGATAAATTTTTTTAATTAAAAGTTAAATTTAAGTTTTTATTTAAGTCTGATTGTGAGATGAAAAATCGACGCGAGGCGCCAATTTTTCATCTCACAATCAGACTTAAATAAAAACTTGGCACTATTTTAGCGTTTCATAACGTAACTCTGAACGTCCCCTCTCCCTTTTAACGCTTCTGTAACGCAGGCTATAGCCCATATCTCTTTCTAGAGCGTTACTTATTCCATGAACAGCGCTTTAAAGGGTAGTCATGGGCCCTCCCCCTTTTGGGCGCCTGACATCATGTTTATGGACGAGCCTTTTCATCGTAATTGGACGGATCTAACCAACATCAGCCAAACTGCATTTCACGTCGCATGATTTCCTCACTTGTTCTAATAGTTTAACAGAAAATTGAAGAAACCGTTTTAAAATTATTGGCTTATTTCCCCCAGATTATGAAGAATGTACTCACAAAAAGCAAACTGAGATTGTTTCTCGATTGTCAGTGACAAAAACCAGTAATTGAGAAGGAATAAGGCAACTTGTGACGTAGGTAGATTGATTCTGGTTGAATACGTCCAATTTATGAACGGTCTCTCACCTTTGATGAGCATCTTTTTTTCTTGTCTCTCGCCATTAAAAAGGGTAAATTGACAAAAACCTGTCAATTCGAACTCACTGACTCATACACCGCGCCCACTTAGAAAGGGAACTCAGTCCATAAAGAGCGGAACTCCGGATATCCCTTTTTTGTCGCTATGTTTCTATTTCCAACTCTTTTTCCGACAGCGTGGATGAGAATTCGTTCGGGAGAGCATGTGACGTGACGTCCTCGTGACGGGCACCGCCGTCAACTTCGACGTCACTTTTCACCAGCCGCCTCCAGCCTTGGACGTCAATTCCCCCTTGCTCTCCACAGCCTCAGTTTCCCGTTGCCCGGATGAAGCGCCGCCGATCCGAAAGTGACGCAACGCAACAGCTCTTCAAATCGATTGTCGAAGGGTTATCGAATTACTTTAATCGATTTGTATCATTACTAAGATATGGATGTTTCGACAAAGACCGTTCGATTAAAAATCCAACGATCGACCCGCTAGAGGCGGATTCGGCAATTTGGCGACACCGGATTCCTCCATTTAAACCTGTGCTAAACAATCGATTCTTGTCGGAGCACCTGGCCCCTCCAAGAATCGATACATTTCCATAGGTTTAAATTGAGGAAATCCGGTGTTGCCAAATTGCTGGATCCGCTGATTTCGATCCGTGCCTTAGTGCCGTGTTACCAAAGATAGCAGTAACTCTAGAAATTAAGTTTCGAGGCATTGGATTCAGGCGTCTGAGCTGTATTCTATAATCCTCAACCCTCAGTAAAATTACCACCCACAATCATCCGAAAGACTCATAAATCGTTTACAGGACTAAAAATTGGTTTTGTTGAATGCCTTTGGAAGTGGCAAATTACTACGAATCGCGTTAGGCCCTTTTTCTACTTCTCTCTTTTTGTTAGTCGATGTGGAGATTCATTAAATTTTTATTTATCATCCCTTGCGAGCTCAAAATTGGATCCGTCCATGAGCAGTGGCGTCAGATTGTAAAATATTGTCGCATGACCGTTTAAGAATCGGATAAAAATCGAACGGACTAAATCAGTCAGTAAGATTGAGTTCATCGCTATCAGCAGTTTTTCAATAGTACTAGTTGCCACCCAAAAATTTGTTGCATTCGTCTATGCTCGTAGAAAGAACTCGGCAGTAGCTTTTACGTGGGCTGCAGGGCAGTGAGTTGCATCGCCGTTGGGTGATCGCGCTTTCAAGCAAGCCATGACGTAACCTTGAAGTCCGTCGCCGTCGCCATACTGAAATACGTGACCGATGCCTAATTGGCCGTTTATAATCGATAGTTTTCCTCAAAGCTTCAACTCTGGAAATAGCCTCTGTCACTGTTTTCGCAAGCTACAGTGTATTCTTTGGCATTGCAGAATACCCCTCACTGCAATGAATCAGTTATGGTTAGCCGTATAATAAGACTGTAAAGAAGAGGGGCTGAATGAGGATTGGAGTGTAGTACAACGAATTGATGTCCTAGACTACACTAGAGAAATTTCTATTTACAGAAGAACTTTTCTATCCATTTTTTCTCTTACTCCTGAGACTTACTCCGAAGAAATACACATTTTATCGGAGGAAATTTGGCAAAATTTCAATTTTCATACGGGGTTTTTCCTTAGCACGGCAGTATGCCACTGCTGTGCAGCTTTGATGCAGTTACTAATGTAGCTCGAACCGAATTACGGCAAGATCGCACGGCATCTACGGCCACGGTGGGAGAATTTGAAAGTCGATGTAGTTTAATTTTTTCAATTTTTGATATTCCTCTACGAGGAACACGTCTTGTCAATTAATTCGTCGTCGACATCGGGATATGACTGCAAAGATCTCCCGGGTGGAGGAATCGCTTGAAAACGGGAGTTGATTCGGCCGAAAACAGCTGAAATAGTAACTGCATCGGCGCAGAGCAGCGCAGAGTTCGTCACGGCATGCTTTCGCGGCTCGTCGGCTCATAGTGATAATGACTCGCGGAGCACTTTTGACGATCGGCGGAGGAATATCAAGAGGAACTATCGCGCTGCGTTGCCGACAACTCCATCTTTGGCACTCTTCTAAAGATACACTCCCTCGTCCCTCCAACGTTTCAGGTACAATCCTTTCACAGAGTGGGGTTCAGACATATGGTATTTATTTCTGATCGGCTCTACAGTGGATCGAGTCAATGAGAAAGGTCAGGGACAAAATTTCAAAACTTTAAGCGCTTATAACTCCGTTTATACAAAACGTTGAGGCTCCATAAGTGGTTCCATTGGTTTAGTCGTGAAATTTTCTTTGAAAAACACCCCTTGAAATGTAAAATGTGACGAAATAATCATCAAAATTTCCAGTTTTAGTCAGAAATTTTATGTTCGACCTCTCTAATTGACTCGATCCACTGTGCGGCTTCCGTTTCTGTACCTGGCAAAATCGATCGGCGCGATCTGGATTACATTTTGCCATACAGAGACACTATCTCTGGCTCTTCCATAAAAACAACTTTCTGCATATGGAAACCAATAGCATATAGTGTTGTTTCTAAAATGAGCCAGAAATAGCGTTTCCTTATTGCAAAATGTAGTCGACGATATCACGCCGAATCAGTTTATCATGCTTGTTCAACATGATATCTGTATAAAAATACGCTGGTAGGGAAAACCAGTATGATATCAGTATGATACCAACATGGTGATGCTATGCTGATATCATATGGGGGATGAGAGCAATTCACATGAAGACATGCCGATCGACTTTTACCACGGTTGTCACAAACTATGGCAAAGGTTAATGGAAGTAAAATAAAAAAAGTTGTAAAAAGTATAAAATTCTATGATTTTGATCAAATTCGACCGACTTAATTTATTACCTATCTAACCTCTTCACCCGAACCCAGAATGTTTTTCTTTCAGTATTTCACCTCATTACTGTTCTTTTTTTTGCGATGAAAGAATTGCAATCCTTTGAGAAAATCCATTTCCATGCTGGTTCGGTGAAGTGGTTCGGGTAATTGCCCTTTTTACGGCAATCTCGTATAGCAGCATCCATTTAACTGAGGTCTATTCTGGTAGACCAGCGGTAGGATCTTGAATGTGCCCGGCACCTCTGAGAGGTTATTAGGCCTTGGGACTGGGCGATGAGAATGGGGCCGGAATAAGGGCGAGAACATAAAATACTCCCACGCAAAGCATCATAAGGTGCTACGAGTCAGATGTCCAGCAGGAGGAGGAAACGGTGGGTTTAACGAGCACTTGCTGGCGTATTTCTTCAGCATCAACACAGCGCCTAAATATTCGTCATTTTACTAATTTTTTTCTCCAAAACGGATCCAACCTTAAGGGTCGTATATGTAAACTTAACTACAAGCTAAAAATCGGGTTAATCAGTGTCTTCGACCCAGGATAACGAGTATTTTGGACTTTCATATTCAAAAACTTGTCATCCTACCTCCTATATCACGAAGAGACATTTCACTGAAAGCTTACAAACATTATTTTTTCAACTGAGGAATTAGCACGGATTAGAGCCTCTGTTCCAGACAAAATTGGACTATGAAAGCCTCGTGAAGGAAAATTTTATCAACGATAATTGTAAGTCCAACCCTGAGCGACAGATTTCAATTAAATACTCCAATCCCTACACGGAGACCAAGTAAAATTGTTGCTCTTACAATGCTGTTAGTGGATCCCAGGACGCACCTACTTTCATATAGTCGTAATTGCGATATTCTTTTGGGGATTATGATTATTACGGTCTTGGCAACAATAAAACATTGCTGTTGGAACCCAACTTTTCGTTACCACAAAAGTAACATCGTAACCACGACTATAGAAGAGAAGGTGGTGCTTGAGATCAACTAAGAGCATAGTCAAAGCAACGACTTTTTTTGATCCGTGTATTAGTTCATATGTATGTTAAATTCAAATATTGTATGTTTACCAGTCACTTATAATTTTAAAGTCACATGAGTCGGTAAAGTTTACAGTGCGGATACAGGAGCTGACTATTTCTGAACTGGGGAGCTGTTGGCTCGACGCGTCAACGTGCATGTAGCACTAATAGAACGGTGCGATTTTCGCATGATCGCTATTTTTAAAATGAAGCTAGAAAAGGTTAAAAACCTCATCAGGAACCGTTGGAGGACAATTCGCTTCAGTTGTACGAGCCTCCAGCCACGAAATAATAAAAAATAAACAAATAGGTAAAAAAAAAACAGCGTGCAATATCAGGTACTCGCGATTTGAAGGACACCGAGCGTAGTTGAAAGGTATCAAATGGAGAGCGAATTCGTAAATTTTAATTTTAACAGCAAGTAGGGGTTGGAGTGATTTTGTAGACTGATCACGGATATAGTTTCTCTCCCCGAAGCTTTATCAAAAATTTACCCTTCTCTTAGAAAAATCGATTGCCGAAGTTCGAAACCATGGATCTCTAGGGCAGCGTTTCAAAATTCCCACTCCTATAAAAAGTTTTCGAAAGGAAACATGTAAACTTCATA
Source organism: Bemisia tabaci (assembly GCF_918797505.1). Lineage (NCBI taxonomy): Eukaryota > Metazoa > Arthropoda > Insecta > Hemiptera > Aleyrodidae > Bemisia > Bemisia tabaci. The sequence goes on along the minus strand of NC_092794.1, from coordinate 63,034,581 downwards.
GCTTGAAACGCAGAATTTATTTCTAACTGAGAGGAAAAATCGTGGAAGTATTCAAGAAATTGCGTCGACAAGTTTTCAGTAGAGTTCAATGAAGTCGAGCAGAATATGTCTAGCGGTGGAAACAAATCGTTTAGTGCGGCGAAAAAACCGGTTTGGAGGTAAACAATACGGATTCTCAGTTTTCGATGATAAACACTTTCTAATACTCACAAGAATATATGGTTAAAACAACACCGTCACGCGCTTCACTAGAATTCCTCATTTTCGACCGTACATTTTCGGGTTATCGGCGTCAAATGAATTTAGCCCCTCTAAGCTCTGGTAAAAATACCCCATTCTCCCTCCTGCTTTATTGAGAACACTATGCCCAGCCGAAGCTTATTTTCATGGCAGGTATCCTGTTCATTGAAACATCCAGAATAACATTTCACAGCTACGGTAGGTTTCCTTCCACGGTAAAATAATACATCCAGGAATCTGGTAGTTCCTTCTTCCCATGATTCGTGTGGGTGAAGCGCCGACTGGAATTGGACCACTTTTAGCAGGGACCAGGTCACAGGCAGATTGCAGCGAATTAAGGAAAACTGTACTTAGTACGGTTTCTTCTGAAAATTTCAGGGGATTTACTTCGTATAACACAATCGAAGTCCCCTAAAATTTTTAAAGGAATCCGCAAAACCGACGATGGCGATTCTTGGAAGTTGGTAACACTGCTATCCCTTCCTCTAAATCCATTAAAACTATCGATCTCAGGTGAAGCAATCTGACTCACAGATAATCGATTGTTTTACATACATTTAAAGGGAGGAAAAACAGTGTTGCCAACCTTCAAGAATCGTCACTAACAACAGGTCTCTTATGAGCAAATGGAGAATTTGCACGCAAATTTTTTCATCGCTTCATCTGAGAGAGTTTTGAGTGTTGATTTCACAGTATTTTTATGATTTTCTTCTGACATGGGAAATGCTTTAAAAATACATTTAACAGTGAGAAAATGCACCGCCTAATGACGTCAAATGGTGGCATTTCCCATTTAAAGCACATGTATTTTAATAGAATCGGTTATTTTGTCATATCTCCTCTAATAATTGCTCAATTTATAAATCAAAGTTATCTTCGTGTTCATTTCACTCAGTAGATACTACTTAGACACGAAATTCATCGAATTCCAGACCCTTGCAAATGGAGATGTTGCATGTGTGAAGAATTTGCAATTTGACTGTTGATTCTTATGTGAAAGTTTGCGAGAAACACGATGGTGCCACTGGTTTTCTCTGAAATCAACTCCCAAGCTCAAAAAAGCTCTCAAGTTGAGGCCAAAATGGAGGGATATCCCACGCTACTCTGAGAGTCCACCTCTACATCAAGGCAAACTCTCCATGCAAAGATAGGGAGCAAATACATTGACAGGGCTGCCACTTTATTTGGGGACTCCACAACTGAAAACACGGCAACCCTGCTAATGTATTTGCTCCCTATCTTTGCATGGAGAGTTTGTCTTGATGTAGACGTGGACTCTCAGGGATAGCGTGGGATATCCCCTCCATTTTGGCCTCAACTTGAGAGCTTTTTTTGAGCTTGGGAGTTGATTTCAGAGAAAACCAGTGGCACCATCGTGTTTTTCGCGAACTTTTACATGAAAACCAGTGGTCAAATCGCAACTTCCTCACACATGCAACTTCTCCATTGCTCAATTTATGGATCAAAGGTATTTTCGGTTAACAATCGAAGTCCCCTAAAATTTTCAAAGGAATCCGCAAAACCGACGATGGCGATTCTTGAAACTTGGTAACACTGGTATCACTTCCTCTAAATCCATTAAAACTATCGATCTCAGGTGAAGCAATCTGACTCACAGATAATCGATTGTTTTACATACATTTAAAGGGAGGAAAAACAGTGTTGCCAACCTTCAAGAATCGTCACTAACAACATAGGTATCTTATGAGCAAATGGAGAATTTGCACGCAAATTTTTCCATCGCTTCATCTAAGAGAGTTTTGAGTGTTGATTTCACAGTATTTTTATGATTTTCTTCTGACATGGGAAATGCTTTAAAAATAGATTTAACAGTGAGAAAATGTACCGCCTAATGACGTCAAATGGTGGCATTTCCCATTTAAGCACATGTATTTTATCAGAATCGGTTATTTTGTCATATCTCCTCTAATAATTGCTCAATTTATAAATCAAAAGTATCTTCGTGTTCATTTCACTCAGTAGATACTACTTAGATACGAAATAGATCAAATTTCAGACCCTCGCACACGGAGAAAAAAACCTCGTGCGTGGGACCCGAACTTTAGGTCATATGAATCTCTGAAGTTTTCGGATTGAGCATCTGGACACTTTGGGTCTAGCTGTCGAGGTTCGGATCATACATCTGAAACTTCAGTTCTTACATCCGAAGTACTTCAGATCGGAGAACCGAAGTTTTTCGGATGTGAAAACCGAAGTACTTCAGCTGTAAGAACTGAAATTTCAGATGTGTGATCCAAACCTCAGCAGCTGGACCTTAAGTGTTCGGATGCTCAATCCGAAAACTTCAGAGATCCAAATGACCTAAACTTTGGGTCCCACGCACGAAGTTTTTATCTCCGTGACAAATTCTCCATTTAATCATTCGATGAAGTTTTGTATTGACTGATGTGACTCGGTTTCTTTCTGCTTCGTGTAGTCCAATTGAGCTTTGAGAATACACAACTTCTGCGCAGATGAATGAATCACCGACAAATGTGGCACCGACTGATAGGCGAAAATGACCTTGAGGCGACACGAATCGAAGCGCAGTTAAATCGTGTCGCCGAGGTGCTTCACAAGAACGAAAATACTTCGTCCCGGGCCGCTCCTCCATTTTTCGTCGAAATTACAATCGCGATTGGACCGAGCTCGTCCCACGATCGAAAAGTTACGCTCGTCGCGAGATAGGCGAAGAACGTCGTATGACCCTTCAGACGTTGCCATAATTCCTTCAATAAAAATCCCATATACAGAGAAATACTGAATATTTTTCGTCCGACTTCTCGGAAAAGTTTTTTATGCACCTGAATCTAACAAAACTGAAAATTTCAAGGCGAAATATGCGCAGATGTTCCGAAGAAATCCACATTTCATCGGAGGAAATTCGGCAACTCTCGAAAGTTCATACGGCGTTATTCCTCGTAGGGTCCCGGAGCCGAAGCTAGACACTGCACTGGGATATCGACGAAACGGGAGGAAGTCGAGAGCGGATGATGAATAAAGGAAAAAAAAAGAAGAAAACAACGTATGACGCCAAACGAGCGGGGAGCGGCGGGGCGGCGATAAGGAGAGGGGCGCGCGGGGGGCGGGGGGCAAAATCTGAGCTGATCATTAGATCCGTCGCTAACAAACACGATTTGAGGCGAGGTAAAGTAGAGGGAAAAAAAATAAAAGCATCTAATTTCATCGAGTGTTAACAGGGAGCAGCACTGTCCAAGCGGATAGGAGCGTGGAAGAGGAGAAACAATAAGCGCCGGAGTTCGGGATACCGGCCCGGCGCGGCCCGGGGGGGGGGGGGGGGGGGAGTAGCATGGCGTTGCATGCACGGCAGACATCACACAGCCAGGCACAGGGCACACGGCGGCGGCGGCGGTGGAAGTGGTGGTGGCACACCGCATTGGCAGAACACGTAAAAGGTCCTCGCACTCTTGGCTCGCGCGCGGCGCCGCACCATGGATCGAGTCGATTAGAGAGGTCGACCATAAAAATTTCGACTAAAACTGCAAATTTTTATGCTTATTTCGTCACATTATACACTTTACGGGCTGTCTCTTGAAGAAAATTTCAAGAAAAAATCACTTTCAGAACTTCACAGTCTTGTGTAAACGCAGTTACAAGCGTTTACAGTTTCCGAATTATGTTCGACGTCTCCACTGACTGGATCCACTGTGCGGCGGCGCGGCGAGCAGCACCACCGCCAGCCACTATGTCCGCTTTTGTCTCTCGACTCGGATGGCGATAATCGACATCTATGTCGACATTATTAACGTCCAACGACCACCACTGCCGGCCATGGCTAGGCCGCCACCGACGACGACGCTGCTCCCGGCCGCGCGCGGATGCTTCCACGTTGCCGTCGATATTTCACTCGCTAAAATCCTCGGAGCGTGGATCTGTTCGACCAATCTCGACACTTCACAGTCGAAACCAGAGACGGATTTAGCAATGGAGATGTTGCATGTGTGAGGGATTTGCGATTTGACCATTGATTCTTATGTAAAAGTTCGCGAGAAACACGATGGTGCCACTGGTTTTCTCTGAAATCAACTCCCAAGCTCAAAAACAGCTCTCAAAATGAGGCCAAAATGGAGGAGATATCCCACCCTACCCTGAGAGTCCACCTCTACATCAAGACAAACTCTCCATGCAAAGATAGGGAGGCAATACATTAGCAGGGTTGCCGTGTTTCCAGTCGTGGAGTCCCCAAAATAAAGTGGCAGCCCTGTCAATGTATTTACTCCCTATCTTTGCATGGAGAGTTTGTCTTGATGTAGAGGTGGACTCTCAGGGTAGGATGGGATATCCCCTCCATTTTGGCCTCACTTTGAGAGCTTTTTTTGGGCTTAGGAGATGATTTCAGAGAAAACCAGTGGCAGCATCGTGTTTCTCGCGAACTTTTACATAAGAATCAACAGTCAAATCGCAAATCCCTCACACATGCATCATCTCAATTGTCGAAACGGAAATGTATATGTATGTCACACCGCAGCCTACAGGGTGATTCCAGACGTTCCGCACCACCCTCGTGTCACCTAGGATTTTTGTCCCTTTTCCGGTGGATTCCGGCTTATGGAAATCCTCAATAATAATTATTGAGGATTTCCACAGGCCGTTTGCTTCAGTGGCGAGGCGTGAATGGTCGATTATCGATATTTCCTCATTTGAAGCTACGGTAATGAATCGATTATTTAGGTGCTTGTTGCGAACACCCTGTTTATCGATTTTTACATGGGTTTAAACGGTAGACCAATCGGTGTATCGCAAACCCCACTGGTCTTCTTCGACTTAAGGGAGCACTCACAAAACAAGTCTGTATCTCAATTTGTTCAATAGTGCTTCTTGAACCTTGAAGCCGCCATAACCGCGGATATTATTTTATTTTATTCATTTTGCATGAAACCGTCCTGCATATCACGATGAAGCTCATCACGTGAAACTGAATCCAGCTGAGCAATCGATCGATTCGATCACCTCCAAACTTGGTGAATTTCCAACGCAGAGCATAAACAAATCAGCAGATAAGTGACGGATCTAATCGCTAATGAAGATTGTTCGTGTTAAGTTCCTTCGATTTTAAAAATTCGTATCAACCGAAAGACCAAAGTGCAGTATTTTCATTTCACGAGTTTTTCTTATCATTGTCAAAACTGACACGCTCGTGAGCTACATTTCGAATTGTTTTACAGACAGATTTTCAGCGAAAAGAGGCCGCTTTTTCCATTAAGGTGGTTCCAGAAAGACAAAAACTCTCAGGGTCTCAATGTATCCGCGCACTGCACTAACGTAGAGGCAACATGTTTTCGGGAGACACGCAAAAATCTAGGCGAAAAATCTGTAGATCGGATTGTTCGTTACAATTTTGATAGCCAACTTCCAACTGAATTTGATTACATTCAGTCGGTACAATTTACGAGAAATAAAATTGATCGCGAAACGACAAAACAAACACGACAGACATGCATAAATTTGTTGTTCCTCTTAGAAGCCTTCAAAGCGGTGATCAGTTCCGTTACTGTGCCACCGCTTAATTCCCGAGGTAGAGCAGCATTCCAAGAAAAATCCAGTTAATCGCATTCTCGACAAGCTTACTGGAGGTGCGGGTGTATTGAGAAAAAAGTTATGTCGAACGCTGTGTGCGAGGTACAGAATTCGAGAAAATCGCGGATTACAGTATGGGCAGCCGCCTCGCCTCTCCGAGTTGATTTGATGCATCGGATCGGTAAAAGGATCTTAGACTCCCAATCATAGATGTACGAAGAATGCTGGAACAATTACTTTTTCATAGAGGAACAATGCAGTCTGATTCAGTGTCTTCTCACTGGTTAGATTACTTGCATGGAGTGAGCATGGACACTGGACTCCGTGAAGATCTCCGAGACCCAGAAAAACGGCGGCGACTTACGATGAGAGAGGGTTCTTGCCTACCCGACATCTGACACTTACCACCTGCTGCACTTGTTGCCAACCGTAAGTTTTTAGACTTAAATACACACAATTTGATTAGAATCGATTAGGACGCCTGAACACTAATTTGAGTAAAATTCACGATGTTACAACCGAACAATACAACGATTTAAATCATTTTGAGTCGGTGCTTATAAAATGTCCGCCATTTGTTGGGTGTCGAGATAATCTGGAACAATGTACTGTTGAGACCCCCAAATAAAAATCAATGCAATGTGATGGGTTGAGGCAAAAGTTCGAAAGTTCAATCCGGAGGTCAACGCTACTTTTTGCCTACTGATGATTCGAGAGCAACTTGTGAGATTCAAAAAAATTCATTGCGAAAGTTGAATTAAAACTGTACGTAAGAGGGGTTTCATTAGCTTGTTTCGCCGTGAGCTTTACTCAAATCACATAATTCATCGTCTCGGCTTGAATTTTGGCCAAATCTTGTCTAAGAAAAATCAAATCCGATTCAATCACGTGCAGGATTACCACTACTGCAACAAGTGCAGCAGGTGATAGTTTAGCAGTTCTTAGTCTCTATTAAAAAGCATCCAGCCCACCTACAAACTGGGGCCTTCAAACTGGCGCAAATACTTTAATTTATCAGCTATTTCTGAGCGATATTCATTGAAAATTTCAAAATCTGATCCTTGTTATGTCCCGAACGTATCAGTTACCTCCGAGTATCTTCGGGCCGACGATTTTTGAAAGACAACAGTAAAAATTCCATCGATGAGCCTCTTTGAAACCTCTAGTTTGTAGGTGGGCAGGACGCTTCAAACAGATCGTCCCCGGTGACTGTCTCATGATACCTAAAATGGCGGCACCAATGAGAGATGGACCAACTATATCTCCGCGATAAAGTAGTCTATCCTCGATGATCACACGAAAGTCAAAGGAATCTTCTGCGGAGGATTCCTGTCGTATCGGATCGGACCAACATCTGTCAACGGCGAGCAAAATGGCCACGTTCGACGGATTCACAGAAAGGATGTGCAGGCACGACGCGCGACCTCACAGCCGAGAGGGGGGGAGGCGCTAGAGAGCGAGGGGGCGGGGGGGTGTCAAAGAGGTCAGTCAGTGCGGCAACGGCGCAAAGGCAGGCGGGGGCGAGGGGAGGGCGAGGATGAAATGCGATGATGAATCTGGAGGGTATACAATGTTGCCGTCGGTATCACCACGAGGCATTGATAACAATGATGCTCACACAAATGAGGTGTTGCGAGTGTGAGCCGCGAGCCGCGGCGAGCTTGACGCGCAGCCGCCTCCCGTTGTTGCCGCGTCGGGCCGAAAAAGCGAGGAATACTCGGACAGCAACGCTGGGATGGAAGAGCTGGACACCTGGCTTCATAGAGACTGTACTAGACGAGAGTGCCTTAATAGGGGGAGTGAGGACACCGGAGCATCCATTTCTCATTGCCTCGGCAATACAGTCCCAAACTTCCCGACACGATTCTGGAAAGTTCTGTGGAAAGTAAGGTTAGGCTAGGGTCCATTCACTGGGTACAGATTTCGTTCTTCCGTCCATAGATTACATGACGCCATTTTGCTTGTTTTTTGACCGCCCCTTGTAACCATAGAGTACATAGAGTCGTAACGTAAATGAGAGTGCTGGCGCCATGCCATGATCTGGTCAACGAGTTCCGAGCCCGGTGTGCGCCGAGCTTCGGTCACTTTTTCGATAAATTTTCGATCCAAAATGGCTAGTGTAGAACACGAGGTAATTCCTATCCAGTTCGTTTACATCGAATGGCCGAGTCCCCTTGTATCGAAAACAATCGATTATGTATCGAAGAAGTGACCCGGCGTGACACAGGAGTCTCGGAATGCGGGACCTGGAAAATGCTTAAAAGTAGCGCCACACTGGGAAAAAAAACACATTGGATCTAGAGTCCAGACTCTTGAAAACATTGACAAGAAAAAATACTCTTGTTTCAATAGGATTTTTGCTTGAATCAAAAGGAAATCCGCTTAAATTAAGAGGCTTGGTTCTTGATTTAAGCTAGATTCTGATTGAATCAAGAGTACTTTATCTTGTCGATGTTTTTAAGAGTCTGGACTCTAGAACCAATGTGTTTTTTTTTCCAGTGCAGCTCTCCCATTTACATTACTACTCTATGTACTCTATGCTTGTAACGCGATCGTGACGCTGTGGCCAGTGGCGTGGCGTGAAGGATCGATTATCGATATCTCGCCATTTGAAGCTATGGTAAAGAATCGATTATTAAGGTGTTCGCTGCGAACGCCCTGATAATCGATCTTTTTCTATAGGTTTAAATGGCGAATCAATCGATATATCGCAAAGCACGCCACGCCACTGGCTGTGGCACTTTAAAATAATGACCCATTCAAATGAAAAGTCAGAGAATATCGAGAACGCGTCGGCTCAGGAGCTTCAGCCGGTGCCGTCAGAGAAAGCGCCAACAACTCTCGATCGTCATTTCCCTTCATTTGAATCTCAAGAGGAGGTTTCGTCCGTAGTCTGGCAAAAGTCAGCGTAGTTAACAGCAAAGAATATAAGTGAAGATTTGAATCGTAGGTCGGGAAAAGACAAGGAATTTGGGAAGTTCCGGAGTCAAGGAAAAGCAAAATAAAGAACGCGAATGGGGAAATGAAGAAATTGACTATCGAAACCCTGTCATCGTCTTGAACACTCGGAAATCCATTTTCAGAGACAGGTTTGTGTCCTACGAGGATATGTCAAGTTGTGCGATACCACTATTTCGACTCTGCGGAGCCCATTTTGCCTATATCCTCAACTGAAGGAGCAACGGTTGCTCCGCAAGCGCCGATCAGTGCAGACGAATGACTTCGCATCATGTGAATTTCCGCTAGAAACACGATGGTGTCATTGGTTTGATATGGAACAAAGTCTCGGGCTCAAGAAGCTCTCAAGGCAAGGCCTTAATAGAGGAAATCGCCTACGTTACACCGATATTCTACTGCTACATCCAATCAAACTCTCCATGCAGAGATAGGGAGCGAATCTTTAAGCAGGTTTGCCGCGGTTTGACCCTTGGAATCCCTGGATCACGATGTGAACCATGAGGATTGAGGAGCCTAATAGAGGAAGGGGCTGTATAAGGAACGAATCCGAATACGACCCTTAGCACATAGTTCTCAAACTTCAGAAAATTAAATTCCCTAACATTTCCCAGATTTCCCTGACACATTTTGATGAAATTCCCGGTGACTGGTTAATTTTTCCCCTACATTTCCGTCATTTTCCTGACATTTTCGTCATTTTCCCTAACATTTCCAGCTGTTCCCTGACTTTTTACAATTCCCTGACGTTTCCCGTTTTTCCCCGACTGTGCGACAACCCTGTCAGCGAGGACACGCACAGAGCGGGCTGGAAGCGGTCGGTTAAGCTCCCGGGAAAATTCGGCCGGAAAAGCGGGCGGAAAACGAGGAAAAGAGGTGCGAATCGCGAGCCGGGCTATCGGAAAGCCTTGCGACGAGGGAGCGAGCCGCCAGGGAAGGCCGGCGACGACGTAGCCGAGCGAAGGAACCGGGGAGAGCCTTCTCGATCGAACATTTTCACGCGCATCCCCCCCTCTCCGCCCCCCTTTCCACCCCCCGCGCGACCCCGGTCCTCGCGGAAAGGGTAACTTGACCCAGAAAACACAGACATGTAAACTTACACAAACACATATTCAGATCGGCGCATGCGTTTCCCGTAGCCGCGTTTGGGGAGGATTTATCGCTCGAGTCCTCCATCCCAATTTGAGACACCGAGAAGAATGGGAAGCGAGCGCAACGTAGGGTTGGCCGTTCGGACACAGTTAATCAGAAAGGAACCGACCTACATTTTCGACAAAATTGAGATGAGAATGTTTTCGGGTTCCACTAGCCCAGGATTGCCACGGAATTTGGAAGATGAAATTAAATAGGGAGCAGTGGCGTGGCGTGCTTTGCGATAAATCGATTGTTATGCCATCTAAACCTATGAAAAAGGATCGATAATCAGGGTGTTCGCAGCGAACACCTTAATAATCGATTCTTTACCATAGGTTTAATTGGCAGAACAATCGATACATCGCAATTCACGCCACGCCACTGATAGGGAGAATATAAAAGAATAAATTTGAATGCTATGGAAATCATTAAATTTGACACGGAACTACTCTTATATTTACAAAAAACACATTATATTTTCCAGTAGTACATATTTCTTTTTCATTAGTTTCCAAGGGAATAATCGATGCAGAGAGTGCAAACATTTCAAAATCATGAGTTGAAAAACGTTGACTCCGCGAGTTTAAATATTAGAACCTAACACAGAGCGGAGCGGCGTGTTAGCAGCGCAGAACGCGCTTTGGCGCCTACAAACCTAACGGGATACTTCACGCATTGCGCAACGCGTGAAGTATCCCGTTAGGTTTGTAGGCGCCTATGCTTGTGTCACGCTGGTTGCCTGCCGCGCCGCAACGCTTTAAGCAACTATTTCGCGTCAGAGGCGTTGCACAGTATCCTACAAGATTGAAGGCGCACGAAATAACTAGTTAAAGAGGACTTCCAATTTTGACAGCATCTGTTACTGAAAAATGTTTAATTTGGCATTGGAGCGTTTCCTAGGCTCCCGCTTCGGTTTTCATCTTATCATATCCGTACAGTGTACACATGAAAATATGTTTTTATCTGCTCTTAGAGTATGTTCTCTTTCATGACTTGATTCATGAATGAAATGTTTTTAAGAATGAAGGTAGTAATAGTATGCATTTATTTTTGAGGTGGTTCCTGTCATTTAAACGAGAAGAAAAAAATGTGGACATAACATGTCCACAATTTGGACAATTTTGGACATATTTATGGTTGGACATTAAATCATGTGGACTTAATATAGACTGGACTTAATGTTTAGTGGACATAAATAGCGGTGGACATTTATTTAATGGACGAAAGGTAGGTGGACATAAAGTCCTGGAAGCATCTGAAAAATACTCCATACAGAGGGAAAAAGCTCATAGGAGCACAGTTTTCCCTCAAAGAAATATGCTGTTTGGTGCAACACTATGGTTACGTATGATATTCTCAGTTGGAAAAGCTCACAATTCTCCTGGTACAAATGCAGTTTTTGAGAGGAAACTTGGTAACATTGAAATGTAGATAAGTTCTTTTGTGAGGAAAGCGACGAAAAATCGAATTTATTCTGATAAATATTCGACAGGCTAATCTCGTGTTCCAAAATAAATGTTTTTAGTTGAAAGTAGCCCGATTAGGAGGCGAAAAAACCTGCGAAACGGTGGAAAATGTTGGCGCGTGGACAGCAGGAATACTTTCAAAACAGAATTATTGAAAAGGTTGTAATGGGAGGCAGCTCATTCTTCCTCGGAATCAGCTCTTATGCCATGGTGGACGATGTTGCCGCGAGGATGGTTTCACGATAAAAATACAGGAAAGGTCAATATAAAACAGGAAAGGTCGAAGTTGAAGGTCGGCTGATTCCCTTCTCCGAATTTACTCTCACCAGGGAATTGACCATCTCAAAACGATCCTGGAAATAGCTGATCTTTTAATTTCAAACGACTCAAATTAAAGAAAAAGGCACTCGGAAATCCTTCACGATCTCTCGGCTGGCACCGGCTAAAGTTGCTGAGCCGACTCACGAAATTCCCTGATTCTCGCTAAAAATGTAGCGACTTTCTCTGGATTCATTGGCCGACAATTTCCTGACTTTCTAAGGTTTTCAGCACGGAAAAAAGGGTAGGGGTTGATTCCCAAATTTTGCGGTGCTACACCCCGACTTGAGTTATGATACTACCAAAATTAATTGGAAATGTCCAAATCCAACAAATTGGGGTATTATCACAATTTTAGGGGACAATCCCTAAGACTTTTTTTTTTTTTTTTATCGTGAAACCACTGGAAACCCAAAATCTGCTGAAGTAGATAAGACTAAAATTTGTAATTGGGGGCTACAATTTCTGGCTAACCTCAGAAAAAACGTGCGTGCCAATAGTTTCACTTTGCCATAGGTGCTTTTGTGAGAGCGCCAGAAAAATAGTTTCTCATTGCAAAATATAGTCTAATTTGACCCTAACGAGCGAATTGTAACACCTCAATGTTGTAAAGAAATTTCTCGTCTCGTGAGACTACGTTTTCCTCAAATTCTAAGATACGGCTCATTAACTTTAGAGGGCGCTGCAATCTGGTCTTCTTCTTCGACCAGGTGAGCGTCCTTAACTTTTAAGGCAACGAATTTAGAATTGCAAATTCAACTAGCGGACGGTTACATCAAATTTGCCAAGTCTAACGACATTGAGCAGCGATGTTACGATGTGTGTACAACAGGAGTTGGAGGAAGGAAAGTGAAGTTAGACGTAACTAAGTCAACACTGCGTCATGGCTAGACTAACGGAGCCATGTTTGCATCGCAAAACTAAGTAGTTAACGGACGCGACGATTGCACTTTTGAGTAACACCGGGTCGGCGGCGCTAAATAGTGTGATGAGGTGAGGGAATCCTTCTCCTCTTTCGCACATTTTGTGGTTTCCCATACAACAGATATTTTGAATTTTGTGAAATTTCCACTCACAAATTTTATTTTCTTAAACGTTTTTTAATTTTATTTTTATCAAGCACCCGCTACGTATTTCCAACTGAAAATTTCAATACTTGTTTTTCTGCCAACACGCTTCGACCGGAAAAAATTTGGACAGAAATAGAAAAGTCATTGCTGTAAGAATTGGTTTTTTCGAGTCAATTTCGCACCCTGGGAAAATAATAACGTTTTAGGAAACAATGACATTTGTTCGCCTGAGCAAGCAAACCTCTGTTGCTACATAATGGGTGCACAGGGTACTTAAAATTGTTACAAACAGCAAGTTTTAAAGGCAATGGCTCACAATTTGGCACCGAATTAGGTTCTCCTCCCTCGCCTTCAGTGCTCACCCCGATATCCGTCGGTTATCATTAGAGGAATTCGATTTGTTTTTAGATTCAGCAAGTTAATTATCGACCATTAGGCGAAAAATAGCGCTGACCTCCGGATTTAACTTGAAGGTTTCCATTATTTCTGCATTTTCTGATTTCCTGACTTATTCCGGTCCAGGGTTATCATGAAATTTGGAAAATGTAATTCCATGACATTTCCCTGGTTCATTTTGGTAAATTCCCAGACAATTGAACAAATGCCAGAATGTCAAAATGACAAACTTAGAAATAGTTCTCAGGCATTTGTTGTTCGAAACGTCAAACCCACTCTAAAAAGCGAATTTCCCCTACATTATCGTCATTTTCCTTGACTTTTCTAAGCTTTCCCAGTATTCCCTGACTATAGTAACACTGGACTCGGCCAGGTCGCCGTATATTCCCTGGCTTTCCACGTTTTCCAAAACGCTCACTGACTCGCAGGTGCCGATATTCCCTGGCTTTCCACGTTTTCCAAAACGCCAGGCAAAATTTGTAGTTCAAAACGTCAAACCCACTCAAAGAAGCGAATTTCCCCGACATTATCGTCATTTTCCTTGACTTTTCCAAGCTTTCCCAGTATTTCCTGACTATGGTAACAATGGACTTGGCCAGGTCGCCGTATATTCCCTGGCTTTCCACGTTTTCCAAAGCGTCAGGAACCCTGAGCTTTAGCCGCACTCGATCACATCGCTCGGATTGGTTGCTGCGGGGTCTCCAAGATCCACCGACTCTAATTCGAACGGACGAAAGCCAGCGTTGCCAGATCGGCCGGGGCCATACGTGGCGATCACTTTCTCATTCACGGATTTCACGCTGGCAGGACGGGATGGCTCCGACTCGGAGTGGATCTCGGTCTGCCCGCGCGGCAACCGCCAAGTTCAATGGCATCGACGGCGACGCTGACGGCCGGCCGGCCGGGCCGGGCTGCGGCGGCGTCGCAACTGCAACGACGCCAGCAACGCAACGCGACGCCCGAACACGGCCCGACCGAACGGACGAGAGAAGGCACCTGCAACTCGGCTTCGTCGCGGTCGCTCGGCCGTTGCGTTCGCCGACCGCTTTCCGAGTTCAATAGGTGACTGTTCCGCCACTGAGGTCCGCATTTTGCCTATCCTTAGTATCTTGAAGGCGCTATGTAAAGTTCAGAATTTGGTCTGAAGTTAAATACAGATTCCATGCCGATCAAATCCAGGGTTTAATTATGGTTCCATTTTCAATCTCCCTGATTTTTCCACTACTTTTTCTGGAATTTCCCTGATAGGAAATTTATCCGATCCGCATTTTGCCTATCCTTTGTATCTTGAAGGCGCTTTTCGAAGTTCAACCGTGAGATGCAGGTTCCATGCCGAACAAATCCAGGATTTCAACCGACGATCTAGAAACTATAGATAGGGGGATCGGGGGGATTGCTACGCCAACGGTGAAATTCGTAACACACCAGGAGCAACAATTAGGTTAGGACGAAGATAGTCGGTTTCTGTGGCTTCTTATGGGACTGTTGCTGAATACGGACTTACATCAAATTTTGAGCCAGCTATTTGAAAATCTGTGTCCAGATATGGAACTTAGACATTAAGTGTGATTACGATGAAAATTTAAACGCTAAATCATTTCTCCTAAAAACTTCCGTAAGATTCCATGTATTTGAGGTTATGACGAAGATAGCAATCGGCCATTTCCACTCCCCGCCCGCCTATTGAACGACCGCTCCATGTGTGTTACGTTTTTTCGTAGCCCACCACCAATCTATAGTTTCTATATCGTTGGTTTCAACTATGTTTCCATTTTCAACTCCCACGACATTTTTTTGGGCTGAAACTGAAAATTTTTCATATCGTCTGCCAGACTTTCACCGACCTTCGGAAAAAATTCCACGGTTTAATCGGCGGATCAACCGCTTAATTGCGAAACAAGCCACGACGCTGATTGGTGCTGTGATTAGTATTGACTAACTCAATATTTTTCCCGAGTTCGCAAGTGGGATTTTCCCTGGGACAAATTCCATGAAACGTCCCATGGAGACAAGGCCTCAAAAACGCTTGTTTTTTCTGCACAGTGACGGATTTTCAGTTCTTCCGTCAATCGCATCGGCCGCAGCGATGACGCGAAATTAAAAATAGAAAAGGTGATTGGCCCGAGGGAAAAAAGACAAGCGCCTAAACTGCCGTGCTAAGGAAGAACGCCGTATGAACCTTCAGGCGTTGCCGAATTTCTTTGATAAAACACGAATTTCTTGGTAAACTTATGAACATTTTCCTTCCAATTTTTCAGATAATTTTCTTCGCAATTTCACCTAAAGTCCCTGAAAATTTCACGGAAAAATATTCACAACTCTCCTCAAAAATAAACATATTATCGAAGGAAATTTGGCAACTCTCGAATGTTCATACGGCGTTCTTCCTTAGCACGCAGTAAATTGCGCCCTTGATTTATTGGTCGAGAGGATCCAGAGATGACTCGGTCTTTCTGGTGACGGACGCTAGTGAAAACCCTTCCGCAAGAACAACGGACGAGGCGGAACTGATAAAAAAGGAGGCGCAGGAAACTGACCGATGATGATCGGGACGCGGCCGGGGCACATCTCGAAAAGGGAAGCGCGTCCAGATACCGATTGTGCATACCACGAACAAAGACAAAGTAAGGGAGGGGGTGGAAGGGAGGAGAGAGAGGGGGGGGGGATAAAACACAAATGGGAGAAGAGAAATGAGGAAAAATGTAAGGCCTATTTATACACCACCGGCTCCATTTCGGTTGCCGAGCGTTCGCGCGGCGGCGGAGCAGGTAATAAGGCAATAAGATGAAGCGCACGCGCAACATGGCGTGCGGGAACACGCACGCACGCACGCACACGCGGCGCTCGCGCGCGTTGTAAAGGCGTCAATGCCGGATTGTGAAAGGCGAAATCGACGACTTCATGTTCATGTGAATATTAAAATTATACACCTCTTCCATTGCGCGGTTTGGCCCCATACTGCCGTGCTAAGGAAGAACGCCGTTCGAGCTATCAGGCGTTGCCACATTTCCTTCGACCAATCACGACTGCCGTCCTAGGGAAAAACGCCGTGCGAGCCATCAGGCGTTGACAAATTTCCTTCGACCAATCACGAAGATTCAGGAAAATTTCAGAATATTTCCCGACCAATTTTTCAGAGGATTGCGTTCGTAACATTATCTCAGAATTCTGAAAATGTCAAGGGAAATTATTCATAACTTTCTTAAAAAATGAACATTTTCCAAGAGGTAATTCGGCAACATTCGAATGCTCATACGGCGTTTCTTACTTACTGCCGCGTATAGATGCTCCTTCAAATGTTGCCAACGATCAATTTCTGGAAAAACTTGCAAATATTTGTCTTCAAATTATTCAGCGAATTTCACTTCGGATATACTCCGGAAAATCTATTTCTGAGAATAACGTACACAACTTTTGTCAAAAATACACTCATCATCGGAGGAAATTTGGCAACATTCAAAAGTTCATATAGCTTTTTTGCCTTCGCACGGCAACGAATACTCAACGTGTGGGTGACAGGCATGAATGAAGTCTAAGAGAAGAAGCAGCGAAGAACCATACCTTAAAAAATGTATCAATAATCATCGATTTGCATGACTCTAAAAGGTCAGTGAGATGATTGCGAATCAATGAACAGTCGGTCAGAACTATCCAATTCACATCGGCACTAGTTGGTCGCATTGCAGACGGCTGTACTGAGGAGGTGAAGCGATGTTGGGCGTTACGTTGAAGGAGAGCATTGAGAAGTGCCAGTGCTTGCTATGAATGCCCGCGGTGCCAGATTTACCTCCTTCATTAATTTAATTAAAAACATCATCCGAAACGGCAAACGGCCCGACCCGAGTTATCGACGTAGTTTTGCGATGCACACAGCTACGGCATCTGCCCTGTTGCAAAATCTCCTCATTTCCGGGAAAAGGCTCAAGTCTCGCAGTGAAGATCCCTTCGGCAAAATTTCATAACTTTACGCCCTGATACATCAAGAAAATGTTCATCAATATCAAGCAGGAACATTTTTGACTCTAGCGACTTTAATCTCGATTCAAGAGGAAACTAGAGTGCCTATAATACAAGGAGAGTGAAGGCATGTCGAAATATGGGGCTCTTAGGGCCCGAAGGGATAGCCATCCTTCGCACACGAAAAACACTAGAAAAATGTCGCCGCCAATTTTCAGATTCCAATGTTCATAAATGAGCGTCTTTCGGCAGGAATGAGTAATTTATGCAAAAACTACTAAGGTCAAGTACGTGCATAACAAACGACGGGTCGTAACAATTGCATTAATGACTCGTTTTGAATAATAATAATTTGAGCTCATAGGCTGGCTGCCCTTTTAACCCCGAGAGCTCCATGACCTAACCTCTAAAATTGCCCACATGTCTATGTACTCTCCTTAAATAGATACTCTAGAGGAAATCTTCCCGAAGGCAATTTTTTCAAATCACATTTCTTTCCTTCTCTTCTTTTTACACCCCCCCCCCCCCCCACAGTTCACACTGCACTGGAAAAAAAACACATTGGATCTAGGGTCCAGACTCTTGAAAACATTGACAAGAAAAAAGACTCTTTATTCAATCATATTTAAGCTTAGATCAAAAGGAAATCCGCTTAAATTAAGAGACTGGGTTCTTGATTTAAGCTTAAATCTGATTGAATCAAGAGTATTTTTTCTTGTCGATGTTTTTAAGAGTCTGGACTCTAGATCCAATGTGTTTTTTTTCCCCCAGTGCGGCGAATTGGCGATTCACCCGAACTGCAGGACGCGCCCTCTAAAAACGTCCCGTGGTTTCTACCATTTTCCTCGCCGCATCCACAACGCTGGTTGACGGCCGGGAAAGTCTCCCCCCCCCTCCCCCGGACTATGGAGGGTGGCCGGGGGGGGGGGGGGCTGCGAGTTCCATGCCGAAGCGAGACGCGGCAACGGCGACCGTTTTCAGCGCGTGACCCGAGCGTCGCGACGCGGCCGCGGTTTCGACGTCGCGTTTTCACGTCATCGCGCCTCGGTGCAACGTCGCGTCACGTCGGACGGGTCGGAGCCCGGGCCGTTTAGAAAGTTCACCAGAAAAAAAAAAAAAAATATCCAACTCGCCGCCCGGGCCAGTATCTGGGCTGGAATATTCGCCGCGGCCGAATATGTATATTACGGAGTCGGATTTTCTAGCTCGTCGCACCGCAGCAACGACGGGTTATGAAAAGCAGGGCCCAGGGATGCCGCAGAATTTGGAAAATTTAATTCCGTGACAGATTTTGATAAAATTGCCTGACAATTGAACAAGAGCACTGAAAAAAAAAAAAAAAAAAAAAAAAAAAAAAAAAAAAAACACATTGGATCTAGAATCCAGACTCTTAAAATCATCGACATGAAAAAATACTCTTGATTCAATCAGAATCTAGCTTAAATCAAGAACCAAGCCTCTTAAAAGCGGATTTCGTTTTGATTCAAGCAAAAATCCGATTGAAACCAGAGCATTTTTTCTTGTCAATGTTTTCAAGAGTCTGGACTCTAGATCCAATGTGTGTTTTTTCCAGTGTGACAGATTGTTAAAGAGACGAAGTTCGAAATAGTTATTAGATAAAATTTGTTGTTCGAAACGTCGAACCCATTCGAGAAAGCAAATAGAGGTGACTTGAAGATTTTTCCCTGACATTTTCGTCATTTTCCCTGACAATTCCAGGGTTTCCCTGACTCTTTAAAATTCCCTGACATTCCCTGTTTTTCCCTGACTGTAGCAACCCTGAGGGTCATCCGACGGACGCTCTTTTGAAACTCCCATGCAATCGGTTCAAAATTACTTACGGTCCTCGAGTTTCAACCGAAATCAAACGCAGGATGTAATTTCCGTTTTTTAGATTGGAAATAGTATCAAAATAGATTTGGAGATGAGAAAATGCAGTGCCTTGTGACGTCATCGAGCGGCATTTCCCATTTAATCTCATGTATTTATGCAGATTTGATCATTTCGTCATTTCTCTTCCAATATTATTGTTCAATTTATGAACCGAAGGTATCCTCCAGTGGCGAGGCGTGAACGATCGATTATCCATATCCCCCATTTGAAGCTGTGGTAAAGAATCGATTATTCGTTGTGACTCCCTGTCTATCGATTCTTTTCCATAGGTTTAAATGGCAGATCAATCGATAAATCGCACAGCACGCCACGCCATTCGTATCCTCGTGGTTAGTTCCAGGGCGTCTACTAAAACAGGCGGGCCAAAAATCAGTACATTTCCAAGAAATTCAGTACCTCCTCAACAGAAAAAGTCAGTACTTTTTCAATACCTCCAATTGACGAAATTCGATACATTTCAAACATTTGACTTTCCCGCTCAACCTGCGACAAAAATAAAAATATCCCGGACCTACTTGCAAAATTTCCGCATTTTTTCAGTACATCCGGACCGCCCTTAAAAAAATCAGTACTATTTCCGGACTTTCCGGAAATTCCGGACTCGTAGACACCCTGCAGTTCGCTCAGTAGTCTCCACTTCAACCCGAAATCCAACAAATAGACACAGACCTGCAAAGTCTCCATTCATGGAAATCCGGCCAATGACTTCTCGCGAAATCAGGAAGATCGCCGGATCTCGACCATTTTGACGGTGGAAACCCAACCGCGAGAAGATGAGAACCTAGTGGGGTCTCTACTCTAAAATCCATCGTCTCGGGTCTCGGGGAGCGGTGACCCGACAACGAATGGCGGCCGTATTCCGCATTCCGTTTCGAGCCGATCGTCTTGTTTCTACGTGGACACGACCCCGAACGACAGTGGTTTCCTCGACGGACAGTCTACGTCGGGCGCGCCATGGACCGACTAGCGTGCTCCGATGAGGAAGCGCCACGCTGCCATTTACTCAAGAGAAGCAGAAAGTGCCAAAATGAAGTCGAGAGAAACTCCATAGCTCTCATTCTATGACCGTCAGAAGTTCCGGGATTCGGAACTTTTTGGTTCCCATTTCTCCCACTCCATGACCGTCAAAAGTTCCGGGACTCGGAACTTTTTTGTTCCAATTTCTCCCACTCCATGACCGTCAAAAGTTCCGGGATTCTTTATAGATTTTAGTGAAAGTTCCGAGAGGGTTCTGGAAAATGCAAAAGATCTGGAACACTTCAAGAATTTCAAAAGTTCCGGGAAAAATCCAGGAAAATCTCAAAAGTTGCCGTTTCCTCAAGAGAAGCAGAAAGTGCCGAAATGAAGTCGAGAGAAAATGAAACTATGCTCTCCAGTGCTCTCATTCTAGGACCGTCGAAAGTTCCGGGATTCTTTTTGGATTTTTCGAAAGTTCCGACTCCGAGAGGGTTCCGGAAAATGCAAAAGATCCGGAACATTTCGGGAAATTCAAAAGTTCCGGGAAAAATTCAGGGAAATCTCAAAAGTTCCGAAATTTGGTACTAGTTCCGGGAAATGGGGGGCACTCAAACAAACCTTTTGGTACACTCGAAGATGAAATTCGTCTGTTTTCAATAATAATTCAAAAAATTTCTGAGAGTTTTTTCTAAGACTGAGGGTTTCCTTCGATAAAATTTTCCGCTCGGACATTACTAGGTCTATTTTTCTCAAAATTTCAATGAAGCACTGACTGCTATCTTCTGTGAGATGGCGGCCCAGTTTTCGCTGATGAATTTGATGCTAAACGGACTGAATTGAGTGAGAACGGCTAGGCTGCGCGTTCGCTGGGGATCAGCGAGTGTCGCGGTTGTCAGGTGCGCGTCGCAAATCCCGCGACGAGAAACAAATCGGTCCCCGTCGAAACCTACCAAGTCCGTTATCTGTAGAGCCCTCAGCTCTGTAAGAATACCTAAACTCCAGGGTTCATCAGATTAACGTACATACTTGGTTTCCACACGGCCCGATTCGAATGCTATCGCGCCAGAGAAGAGCGTCGTATGAACAATCGAGTGTTGCCGAAATTCCGCAGAAAAAATACTTATTTACACCATAAGTTGTGATGTTTCTTAACCAGGGTGTCTACTATAACAGGTTAGCCAACAATCGGTACTTTTATATGACTTCTTCAGTACATACCCAAGAAATTCAGTGCCTCCTCAACAGAAAAATTCAGTACTTTATCAGTGCCTACATTTGAAGAAATTCGAAAAATTTCAAATATTTGAATTTCTCGCTCAAATTTTAACAAAAATGACAAAAATTCTGGAAGTTCTTGCGGAATATCCGTACTTTTATAGTACTTCCGGGCCATCCTCAAAAAATCAGTACTGTATCCGGACTTGTAGACACCATGTTGACCCTTTCAGATCTGTAGTTTATGAGTAAAAAATCATCCATTGTAAGAAAAATATTCACACACGTGCCCAGTAAATGCTTACATTATCGAAGAAAAAATGGACGTATTTCTGTCAAACGGAACTATGCGCATTATGATGTGAGCCCTGTTATGCACATGTTCTTATGGGTCTCAGGGCTCATGTCTTAATGCACATAGTTCGGTTTGATAGAAATACGTCCAAATGACGTTCGAGGCATGTACGGCGCACGTCAGAATAGGAGACGAATGCCTCGCTCGATCCGACAACTCCTGTGACGTCACTACCGCCGGATCCACACTTGACCATGCAATGGCCGCCGCAGTCGCGGAGTTCAACGCGGCCAACCAAGTTTTTCACTTCGGACGCGATGCGACTGGACCATCCGAAAGTGGCGTGTCGTGCTTGGCGATAAATCCATATTTCTAGCTTTCGAACCTACGAAAAAAGATCAATTCCTTTGAATAAATCTTAATAATAGATCCTTCATCGTAATTTCAAATTTGAAAACGCTCCATTTCCAACTGCGCACAGAGGAGCGAGCCTTCGGGAATGGTCGAAATTACAATTTTTGACTAAAACTGCGAAGTTTGATGCTCACCTCGTCAAATCGTAAATTTTGAGGGGTGCTGTGCTACTTGCAGAAAATTTTACAAAAAAACCAATAGTCCCGCTTTTTGACGTCTTCAGTGATATAATACAAGCACAAAATGTCCAACTTCGCCTACTCAACTTTCGCTGCGTTTCGACGCGTCTACACTCGAAAAACTTCAGTGACAAGGCGTGAATGATCGATTATATATATTTCTCCATTTGAAACTACGGTTCGAAATCGATTATTAGGTTGTTCGTTGCGAAACCCTGTGCATCGATCTTTTACCACAGGTTTAAATAACAGATCAATCGATAAATCGAAAATCACGCCACGCCACTTCAGGGTATCGATTGTCGACGTTATCGAACGGCTTTGATCGACAATTGTAATTCTCGTGCAATTTCTGCAGTTTCCGTCTACAAATCTCCCGAAATCGGATTTTAGAAAGACACAGGTATTCATAGGGGTCAAGAGAGAGCAAGCGAGACACATCATCCATTCGAGGAATCCAAGGTCAACCCGACGTCATTGCGATTGCCATCGATGGAGGCATCAGCGCCTCCCGTTGAGTTCCACGACGCACCAGTGGCGTGGCGTGAATGATCGATTATCGATATTTCCCCACTTGAATCCGCGGTAAAGAATCGATTATGAAGGCGTTCGTTGCGAACACTCGGATAATCGATCCTTTTCAATAGGTTTGAATTACGGATCAATCGATATATCGCAAAGCACGCCACGCCACTGCGACGCACGGCTGAAAAAGCCCGTGTTTCGGTGGCTAATTGATGCGGGAAGATGTTGCAACAACTAACGACGGGAGGCACGCTCGAAAGGAGAACCAGAAGGAAAGAGAATGGAAAAGGGAACCCGAGATGAGCAGGCTGAGGTAAGTACGTCGTCGAAAGGTAAATGAATGAGCGGCGAGGGGGCAAGGGGGGCGGGTTGGGGGGGGGGGAGCGGGGGGCGACTGAGCCGGAGTAAATCAATGCTGGGTAGTGGTGACGTAGAGGACGACTAAACTTGTCTGAAGGGAATGGCAAGGAGCAAGATGGACGCAGCCTACACGCTATGACGTAAAGAACAAATAACAATACCTCTTTTAATTTCTTCATTTCCCGTCAGTTTTTGCCCGGCGTGTTTTCTTGCCCACAAGTTGGCAACACTCCGTTTCGACCATTGAGACGCAAGTGGAGTAATCGATATTTTTCCAAGCTGTTTTTGTTTCGGCTGGAATCGATTATATGCGATGAACGGAGAAAAAAGAATGCTACGAACTTGCTAGAGTGGACTACAGTATCATTATAGGGAGAGTATGAACAACTCGATTTACGTAGCTCTTAGGGTCCAAAAGGGCGACAACGTGAACAACGAAAATCGCTGTAAAAGTGCCGCTGCCAACCTATGCATTTGGAAGATCACTCAATATGGCCGACAGCGCATTGCAAACAAGCGTTTTTAGGGATTAAAACATTGAAACTGAGAGGGTGTATGCGAAATCAATGATTTATACGTGCTCTGATAATTTTTGATCAGTGTAGATAGTTGAAATGTGAAAATTGGTACCACTGAATAATTGGAGTTAATAGGTTGCCTCCCCATGTCGGCCCCAAGAGCTACATGCCCTGATCAAACCTGACCTTCAAATTTTCGAGTTGTGCATACTCTCCCTATAAACGTACTCTTAAGTGGGCTATTCGACGGAGTAAGAATTTAAGTGCCACTGAACACGTTTTCTCATTCAGACTTTCACGCAGAACACGTTAAATTTACCAAAAATGATGAGACCTTGACGAGAGAAAGAATCGTGATTGGGATTACTGACATTATATGAAGTCAGGCGTACGGTGTGCCGCACCCTGCAACTTAACTTTAATTCGAATCGGTAATCGAAACCGAACTTATCATTCGGCAAATACATAAGGCTCTTATTTCGCGAACTTTTTTCCTCCTTTGATACTTGATAAAAATTAAAACCATGTTAGTAATAATACAGATTGATAAACGAAGGGCACTCAGGGACTGATGCCTGAGTGCCAATATCATTCTGCTCGGTAAGTAGCACTTGACATTTCTGCTGTGTTTACTAAGAAAAAATTAGTAAATAATGTAAAAAAAGGTAGGTTTTCGTTCATAAGTCCATGCTTCAAACTACAAACTAGTGGTTAGTGGGTGTACAACAACTCTACAGAAAATAATCATGGCTGATATGAGTTTCATGATTATTTTCCATTCATGGTTGACTCAATCTCTGGATCGATAGATACGTTGTGAGAAAAAACTAAAGCGTTAATGAATGGTGAGTTGAACCTCGGTGACTAAAATTCTACGAGCTAAAGAAAATGTTTAACGTGGAGTCAGAAAAATCGACACATTCTACGATCTTGGTTGGAATAGTCCTGAAAGCGATTTAGATTGTGTCCACGGAAAACATTCCAAGAATATGTTCTCTTAAATTCTCCATTGAAAGGGAATCCTCCGCCGCCCTTGAGAAAATTGTTGGACTGAAATCTGTGCTTAGACCAAATTGGCCGAAAATTAGAAAACGCCGTAACATACGAGATTTGCCAAATTCCCCTCGAATAAAAAGTGTATTTTTGAGGAAAGATAAAATTATTTTTCCTTGAAAATTTCAGATATTTTAGATTAAAATGCGAACAAAATGGCCTGGGAAATCGGAAGAGGGAAAGTCAAATTTTTCCCAATAAATTCGTATTTTATGAAAGGAAATGAGGCAACGTCTGGAAGCTTATACGGCTTTTATCCTGATAAGCAGGGCAGAATCAATGGATACACGGGCGAAATGGGATGACATACGGTCAGAGGCTGACTGTTGCGATGTAACAGTACACACATCCTGTATCTGAATCGTCCAAACCGACCTCCAACAGTTCCGATCGGTGACCAACGGTGACCTCTGTCAGTCCGGTGCCCCCCCCCCCCTCCCCCGGGCCAACGGCGATCGCGACCGGTCGCTGAGACTAGTCGCTCATTCCGTCGCGTCGACGAGGGGACCCGTTAACCCTAATGAAAAATAAGCTCATCTCATTTTTAATACAGTTAAACTCGCCTCTAGTTGCCAATTTTGTGCTTTCCGTCACTGACTCGGCCTCTTCGCGGATGTCATGTCCGCAGGATTTTCCAATTTTCTACGGAGAAAAAGTTCCTGTTTGATGTGCTGCGACATGAATTTCCTTGTGAAACAATAGGAGATACCCTTGCTATAAACCAGGGTGTCTACTAAAACAGACTGGCCATAAATCAGTACTTTCACAGTCCTTTTTCTGTATTCCCAAGAAATTCAGTACCTCCTTAACAGAAAAATTCGGTTCTCTTTCAGTGCCTCCATTTGACGAGATTCGTCAAATTTTACACATTTGAATTTCTTGCTTAAATTGCGACAAAAACGAGCAAAAAAAAAATGAGAAAAATTCCGGACCTCCTTACGGAATCTCCGTACTATTTCAGGACGTTTGGACCGCCCTTAAAAAAATCAGTACTATTTTCGGATTTGCTTCTGACTGATAGTGAGAAGCAACGATTTGACGGATTGTTTCCCCTCCGAAGCTGAGTCACGTTTCGTTTTCTTGGACTTCTCTATAATTCCTATCCTTGGGACAGCGGGGGAACCCTGAAAGCAGTAAAAAAACGATGAAATCCGACTTACCCGTGCTCCGATGAAGCGCGCTTCCAACAATTCTTGTTTCCGGGGATCCAGCGCAGCTTGGAAGTGATGCTCCATCTTCACGCCAGCGCCTGAAAATCATACGAATACAACGTCAAATCAAATTATCAAAAGCGACAAAAAAAACGCGAACCTATCAGTAGGTTTAAGCATGGAGAAGCGGTCGCAAGGCATATTGGCGCCTGCAAGGCTGAAGGAATACTTCACGCACTGCGCCAAACAGTGAGGTCGGCGTGGAACGCATTAGCGCCTACTAGATTGCATAAATACTTCTCGCATCACGCCAAACGCAGTGCAGTCGGTTAGTTAGCCTAAAACGCACATTAGCGGCTACAAGACTGCATGAATACTTCACGCATTGCGCGCTTTAATCGTTGTATTGTAATTTATCGTTGTCGACTACCATTCACAATCACCATTGAGTCGTTCAGTTTGGTGTTAACCTTTTAAATTCGTGTTGGTATGTACATGATGTATACATAATAAGAATACTGTGGTGTTGGTTGGTGGTGTTTGTGTTTACTATTATTATCCGGATTTCTTTTTCATCCGGATCGGGCCCGGCACCAATTAATCCGGATAATCCAGAGTCTACTGTATTGGCCGTAATAGAGGGGATACCCCACACTTTTCTGAGGGTATACCTGTATGTATATCAAGTCAAACTCTCCATGCGAAGATAGGGAGCGAATACTTTCACAGGATTGCAACTATATTTGGGGGTGATTCAAAAAATGAAAACGCGGCGACCCTGTTGCTGTATTTTGCTCCCTATCTGTGCTTGGAAAATTTTGACTTGATATGCTCTCAGGGTAGCGTGGGATATTCCCTTTATTCTACCGTGCTAAGGAAGAACGCCGTATGAACATTCGAGAGTTGCCAAATTTCCCTCGATAAAACATGTTTTCCTTACAACATTTATGCATATTTTCCGTGAAATTTTCAGGTATTCTCGATTGAATTGCGTACAAAATTTCTTGAAAAATTTGGAAACTAATATTCGCAATTTTCCCAGAAAATTCGGTTTTTATCGGAGGAAACTTGGCAACGTCTGAAGGTTCATACCGCGCTTTTCCTTAGCACGGCAGTATTCCTGCCTCAACTCTGAGAGCTTTTTCGGAACTTTGGAGTTCGTTCCAGAGAAAACCAGTGGCACCATCGCGTTTCTCGCGAAAATTTACGCAAGAAAATGCGCTTTAACAGCGAATTCCCCGTACGTGCGAGAGCTCCATCTGAGCTTGTGGGCTGTTCTGCGGATCTTGTAAAAGTGCGGAACTTCGGATCTAATGCGTATTTTATGGTTTCCAATGCAGACAGTGGAGAATTTGCATGTAATTTTTTTATTGCTTCATCAGAAAGTGCTTAAAGAGTTGATTTCACAGTATTTTCTATCTTTATTCTGATATGGGAAATAGTATAAAAATAGATTCACTGGAAAAAAAAAAAGAAAAAAAAAACACACATTGAATCTTGAGTCCAGACTCTTAAAGACATCGACAAGAAAAAGTACTCTTGATTCAGTCAGAATCTAGCTTAAATCAAGAACCAAGCCTCTTAATTTCAGCGGATTTCGTTTTGGTTCAAGCAAAAATCCGATTGAATCAAGAGTATTTTTTCTTGTCAATGTTTTCAAGAGTCTGGACTCTAGATCCAATGTATTTTTTTTCAGTGTTTGGAAGTGAGAAAATGCACCGCCTAGTGACGTCATCTGGCGGCATTTCCCAATTAAACACACGTATTTTAGCAGATTAGATAATTTTATCATATCTTCTCCAATAATCGTTCAATTCATGAACCAAGGGTGTCCTCGCGTGTTCAGTTCACTCAGTAGTTTCCACTTAAACACGAATTTCATCAATAGACACTTGCAGATTCTCTATTTTGCGGACACGGACCATTTTTCCGGACTACACGCGGATGGTTTGAAACTTCTCCACGGATCTTCCAGTGCTTTTTCCGTACATCTTTCTAAAAATCCAAGGATAGTACCGATTATAGAGGGCACGAACCGAGCGAGGTGCGCTAAGCAGGATCTAATAAACGGAATCTGGCTTCAGGTAGACCACGATGTTGAATCGTTGCGCGCTGCGCTACGCCGCGCCGCGTCGCGTTCTACGGACGACGACGACGTCTCTCGCCGGCTCCGCGCCACCCCCTTCCCGCTTCCCACGGCCGCGGAGCAGGGGGTGAAGGGGGTTAAAGTCTTCACTCGGCGGATTGTTGGCAGGCTCATTTCATCTTAATGTCGACGAGGATTGTGTGTGTTTGTTTGGACGCCTGTGTGAGTGGAGCATCTCGCAGTCAACAGTACGGAGACTTTCCTACCACGTTATGCTACGCTATCGATCCGCCTTATATTTATAGAATAACTTAGTCGTGCCCCGTGGCCGCCCCCCCCCCTCTTCTCGCCCCCTCCCCGTTCGTCGTGTCTCTTTCTCCTTTTTGCACGAGTCTCCGTCTGTCTATGAACTAGCCTCTCGCTGCAGGTGTTGCTGCGCGCCCGTCTTTTTGCGAAAATCATGTTCCTTGTCGAGCTTAAATACATACTGAAGCCCCCGCCATTCGCACCTACAGCCGGTATCGTTGCACTCTCCTCTTCCCCGCCGCTTCAGTTTTCGCCTCTTCTGCCCATCTCTCCTCTTCCCTCCCACCCATCCTCTCTGTGGATCTCCAGCTTCCATTTTCGAGGTGCCTTCCTTCATCATGTTCGTTTGCGAATGCGTTTTCCATTCTCTTTGGACCTCCGAGTCACTAGGTTTTAGTTGCGTTCTCTTGAGGCATCAGGTCAACTGTTGGTTACCCGATGAGTACGTTGAGTGTTTGACGATCGTTCTTGAAAACTTGCTGACTTCTTGCTAATTACCCGATGACTGTCATGGCGGGTCATCGGCCAACGCAATTGCCCAGCACCTGGCACCAAGACCGCTGGGCGTCGAGATAACCTCAATGTCTACTTGAGCTACCATGATAGTCACATGACGAAAGTTTGTCATCGGGTAATCCATGAAAAATCAGCAACGTTTTTTCTCTGATGCCTTCAGAGAACGCATCTTATGACAGATGTCCGTTTCTGCCCTTCTCAAGATGAGGGTGCCCTATTCAGCGTGTAAATGTTGAAATTTAACGATAAAAATCGCTTTTCGGCCCATGCATTGTTAATTGAGAGGAAGATCGAATTCAGGACGTTGGTCCTTCCTCTGCGATGTTACGTCAGGGACTTGTCTTTTCACTAACAAGAGTGACGCGGACGTTAGCTGACATTGGTAGACAAAGCGATAGACAAAGAAGACAAAAAAAATATGGACGGACGCTGTTGGAAGAGGAGGGTAGTTCCAATGGGCTAGCTAACGGCAACCCACGGGAGACCCTAAAGTTTGTCCATCATTTTCTCCCTTGGTCTTTAAGAGCCACTCATTTCGATCGATAGGATCGCTCCATACTCTTTACGTCTTCTTTGCCTATCGCTTTTTCTACCAATTTCAACAATCAGCCCGCAAAAAATATCCGAGCGCGTGGCGTCGGTGCCCATCTCTTAGGCGGTCGTCCAGGGCTCCAGCAGTGGCCATTCTCGAAATATGGCAACACTGTTTCTCCTCCATTTAAATGTACGTAAAACTATCGATCCTTGGTGAGGAAGCTTGCCTCACCTAAAATCGATATTTATGATGGAATTGAAGTGCCGGCTCGAGGCATCCTGTAGTCACCCTAATTTGCGAACACCTGAAGATATAAGGGAATTGGAATTCTCGCTGTTTGTGGCCTGGTGCTGGTCAACCTAGGTGTGAAGTTTAGAAGGAATTCTAATTAACGCGACCTGAGATTTGGCAGCGAGGCGCGCGTTTGCTAGTAGGTCGTCAGTGGGTCGTGATGCTTTTTCCATCCGGGATTGTGAAGGAGCTTCGCCCGATTTTAGGCGCTCCCGGCTCCAGCAGCATTCACAATCAGTTTCAAATCCATTCCAAGCCGACTTTCCTTCCTCACCAGAAGCGATACTTCTAAGTTGGCAACAATGCTTTCCCTACATTTAAATGTATACATGGAAAGTCCAGTCAATCTAGCATTTTTCTGGGAAAATCTATATATAGAAGGTTTTTTTGCGGAAACATGTTGCATTAGGCAACCAGAACAACATATCAAAAGTTTACCAAAATCGGCCGTCCGCTAAGGCCGCCATCTTGAAAAAAGGGGGGGCGGGGGGCCAAAATACGCCGCCGGCGACCGGTTTTTTAGCTTTTATCTTGAAAAATATCGATGCTACGGAAAAATGTCACTGAACCTTTTAAAAAGATCATAAAATTTCCTATTAGAAACACTATACATTTATCAAGTTGCGACTTCTGGTTCGTGAGATATGGCGGTAGTTTCCTGCGGCTAGGAAAGTCAAATCTTGCGAGAAATCACGTTTTTTCAACAAAATCTGTAATTATCTTAAAAACGGCGAGTCTGAGGCAAAAAAGTGTTCTCACCGGAATGAAAGAGCATGAAATTTCCATGCTAAAAATGCTTATGAATTCACTAGGGGGTCCGCCCCCGGAGCGCTATGCGGTCCGAACCAACGGCGGCTACTACGCGGTGAGGCTCGGCTTGGCCGCGCCATGCATTGTTGCGGTCCAAGATGAAACGGCTTCACTTTTTTGGTAGATTTACCGCGAGGGTAAGTCATATTATCCATTTAAATATGTGCTAATTTCCTTTCATCATGAACCCCCCCCCCCCTCCCCCTTAGGTCATGCATGTTGTATAGTTAACAAATGTCAACGGTCGCGCTTGAAGATAATGTTATTATTTTATGCTTTCTTATTCAAATTAAATTTGTCAAACAACAAATCTTCTTTTTTCAAAGTAACTAAAAGGAAATGAATTAATACAAAATATAGAAATAGGAATAAGACAAGCATTTCTTCGTTTATTACCTTAAGCGGTGGAATCGTTTATTAATACCTATGTGTTGAAAAGCATGATGGTCTTGAAGGTTCAATTGTTTTTGATGGATACGAACAAAAAGCGCAACAGATTCTACAAAAAGCGTTGAAAGGTGACGACGTTATAGCTTTAAGAAATGTCCTGCCTTAATTTTTTGTGAGGACACTCCTCTATCCGTGGCCCAGGACTTGCTTCTATCTATAATGAAAAGAATGAGGCGCGTTTGATTTGCTTGCTATCGAAACACTTTACTACAGGGAGTCAAGTTAAAGTATCTCAAGCAGAGGACGATGCGGATACTCTCATCGTAAATGAAGCTCTCAGTCTGCCGAGAGGAACGAAGAAACAAGTTGTTATCGTTGGTAGAATACCTATATTGAGAGAGTATGGCCACTGGGCCCCATGGAGAGACTTTTAGGACCCAAAAATGGCGGTGCTTTGTTTTGGTTTTTGTGGATAGGAGGGGGGTCATTGGCAACTTTTGACGGTTTTCACCAACCGCACTTGCTGCCAACCTTACTACATCTAAGATAATTTTTCTCAAAAATTGCACACGATTAGCCTTAAAAATATGTAAAGAATCGCAATAGTGCATTTGGGTAAATTTCTCGTTACGATAAGCAAAGAAAACTACAATTTGAGTCATTTTGCATCACATTAATTTATGGCGTCCGCCATTTTTGGGTCCTAAGGGCTCCATTCAGCCTAAGATGGCTGAGCCAATCAGAGGTGGTAACACCGGTGGCCATACTCTCTCAATATAGGTACTCTAATCGTTGGTGAAGACATTGACCTCCTTGTTCTAATGATAGCTTTGACGCCTGCATCAAGCGACGTCCTATTACTCAAACCAGGTAAGGGCAAATATGCAGCCCAAATTTTTAGCTCAAATCAATTGCGAACATCGAATGTAAATTTGAAGAAGAGCATTCTGTTTATCCATGTCGTCAGTGGATGTGATACTACTTCAGCATTTCGTGGCAAGGGCAAAGGCAAATTTATTAAACTGTTGGAAAAATGTGGCGAAGTCTCTTGTATTGCTGAGAAATTTGATGAAACCGACTGCACTCAAGATGAGCTTTGTCAAGCGGGTGAGCAACTCGTTCTTTTGCTGTATGGTGCTGAAAAATCAGTTACTGCTTTGAACAAATGCAGATTTCAATGTTTTAATCGTGCTTTGGCAAGGCAAAAACTGAGGTGAAACTGCAAACGTTGCCTCCAACTTCAGATGCGTGCAAACAACACTTCTTACGTGTATATTATCAAGTTCAACTCTGGAAAGGAAGAAAACGGAATCCCAAAGAATAGGGGTGGAAATCTTCGGAACTCAGGCTTCTCCTTGTGCCTATGCTCAACCCGCCTGACCCCCCCCCCCCCCCCCAAGAACATTTGCAAATCATCTCATGTACATGTTCGAAAGGCTGTAGTAACCGCTGCTCTTGTAAGAGAGCTGGTCTACCATGCAGTGACATTTGTCTACATTGTTCCGGCTTGGGATGCAGCAATCAAGCAGAAACACTCATCGAAGAGGAAGCAGAGGATGAATTTAAACTCCCTCTTTCTATATTTTGTATTAATTCATTTCCTTTTAGTTACTTTGAAAAAAGAAGATTTGTTGTTCGACAAATTTAATTTGAATAAGAAAGCATAAAATAATAACATTATCTTCAAGCGCGACCGTTGACATTTGTTAACTATACAACATGCATGACCTAAGGGGGGAGGGGGGGGGGGGTTCATGATGAAAGGAAATTAGCACATATTTAAATGGATAATATGACTTACCCTCGCGGTAAATCTACCAAAAAAGTGAAGCCGTTTCATCTTGGACCGCAACAATGCATGGCGCGGCCAAGCCGAGCCTCACCGCGTAGTAGCCGCCGTTGGTTCGGACCGCATAGCGCTCCGGGGGCGGACCCCCTAGTGAATTCATAAGCATTTTTAGCATGGAAATTTCATGCTCTTTCATTCCGGTGAGAACACTTTTTTGCCTCAGACTCGCCGTTTTTAAGATAATTACAGATTTTGTTGAAAAAACGTGATTTCTCGCAAGATTTGACTTTCCTAGCCGCAGGAAACTACCGCCATATCTCACGAACCAGAAGTCGCAACTTGATAAATGTATAGTGTTTCTAATAGGAAATTTTATGATCTTTTTAAAAGGTTCAGTGACATTTTTCCGTAGCATCGATATTTTTCAAGATAAAAGCTAAAAACCGGTCGCCGGCGGCGTATTTTGGCCCCCCGCCCCCCCTTTTTTCAAGATGGCGGCCTTAGCGGACGGCCGATTTTGGTAAACTTTTGATATGTTGTTCTGGTTGCCTAATGCAACATGTTTCCGCAAAAAAACCTTCTATATATGGATTTTCCCAGATGACCCTTATTTAGAGCTAAATTGACTGGACTATCAGTTTCAAATCCATTCCAAGCCGACTTTCCTTCCTCACCAGAAGCGATACTTCTAAGTTGGCAACAATGCTTTCCCTACATTTAAATGTATACATGGAAAGCAATCGATTCGGGATTATTTCGAACTTAATTTAAAGGCTAGAAATTTAAAGAAATCCAATCACGTCTAGAAGTGTATCGTCATGTTGCTTTTTGACATAGGGCTTTACAGATCCCATCTGGGGTGCAAATTACCGCGTGGTAGGTACAGACAAAATGGAGGAAACTCCCTAAAATAGTTGAGACTGACCTTTTCTTTTATATTTTTGTTCGAAGGGTTTCATGCTTATAAATGTTCTTTTCTTGCTTTTTCACTTTAAATTTTTTTTTCTTAAAATATTTTATAATTGTATTGGTAAGACTATTAGGGCGCTTCTTAAAAATGTATTGCAATTTTAATCAGCAAGTTTTGTTGAGTTTTTGCGAAAACCCAGCGCGTTGCAGGAAATTGCGGAGGCATAGAACAATCTGAACCCCTTGGACTCCATGAAAGCTTATAACTCGCAGACCTATCAGGAAAGCGGTATACGATTGCCTACCTCCGAGGCTATTCCTTCAAGTTCCCCTCGATCATCTTGAAATTCCATACCAGGGCTACAAGTTAACTCAGATTTCAAAATTTCCCGACCTATCCATAACTTTTTTCCCCCATACTTTTTCTGAAAATGCTTTAAACAAAAAAATGTTTGCACAGAGCATCTTGAATTGAAACTATAAAAATTCGAGAACATAGAGACAGAAGTTCTGATTTTCGGCGATGGAGCGTGTGAACGTGGAGAGAAGTACTTACACATTATTGTTAGAAGACAAAATTGCAAGGTTCATCACCGGAATTTCCCGACTCTCTAGGGTTGGTTTAAATTCTCTGAATTTTCCCGGCTTCAATTTATTTTCAAAAACTTGCCACCCTGCGAACACGTTGGACACTGCCCAACTTCTTAGGGTTGGTTTAAATTCTCTGACTTTTCCCAGTTTCAATTTATTATCAAAAACTTTCCATCCTCACTGGAAAGAAAACACATTGGATCTAGAGTCCAGACCCTTAAAACATCGACAAGAAAAAGTACTCCTGATTCAATCAGAATCTAGCTTAAATCAAGAACCAAGCCTCTTAATTTCAGCGGATTTCGTTTTGATTCAAGCAAAAATCCGATTGAATCAAGATTATTTTTTCTTGTCAACGTTTTCAAGAGTCTGGACTCTAGATCCAATGTGTTTTTACTTTCTCGCTCCCATAGGGTAGAGAGGAAGTATTGTCATCCTCCAAAAAAAAAAAAAAAAAAAAGTTGAAATTTCATCATTTCTAGACGTTTTAAGGTCCCAGGAGTAAAAATAACCATACTTGAAAAAATGTGTGTCCGTCCGTGTGGCGTCCCCCAAATCTGTCTACAGCGATATCTCAGAATCTATCTGTTCGATTTCATTCAAAATTGGCACAGGACACCATATCTATGGTCTCCTTATGCACGTTCAACGATTTTGAGGTACGCTAAAATTTGGGGGGGCTACGCTCAATTGTCCATTTTTAGCAAAATCACACGGAAAGCTCATTTTGAAAGACTGTAAATTTTGAAAAATGTCTTTAATTCTTTAACAATGGGCATCAAGCACATCACCTGGGTCATTAATTTAAGTTCCAAAAAGATCTTTGGACTAAACTCAAAATTCAAGAGATACGAGGCCCAAAAGTAGGGCACTTTGCTCCGCGAAACAGCTCATTTTCAAGGACTGTAAATTTGAAAAAAAATAAAAAAAATGCCTTCAATTCTTCGAAAGTTGGCATAAGAGCACCACCTGGTTCATTAATTTAAGTTCCTACGAGGTCTTTGGACTAAACTAAAAATTGAAGGGTTACGCGTCATATAGCGAGGAGAGCACTTCGGTCACACGGAGAGCTCATGGACTGTAGATTTTGAAAAAATGCCTTTAATTCTTTGAAAGTTGGCTCAAAAGCACCATCTGAGTCATTAATTTAAGTTCCTAAAGGATTCATGGACTAATCTCATAATTGCAGAGGGGCCGATAGGAAACGCTCAATTCTCTGATAAATGAGTCGGAGCGCTTCTAGATAATAGCAGCAAACGCTTTGAGTCAGGTGAAACCTAGGAATTCAAATGCATTATATAATGCATCATATACTATTTCCAAAATTACTCCGTAGGTAATCACAAAGCAAAATTAGACAACTAATTAGATACATACTCACATTACAAAGGTACTATGAATCATCAAGCTAACGCCAAGAACTGACACTTAGATCTTTATTAAAAACTAATATGTTTGTTGTTAATGAATTTAGAATCCCGGCAGATTCCATCTTTTGCGGTTCCTTTTTACGAGGTACTAAGCACAAATATAATGTAATAATTCGGCACAAATATGACTGATTTAATGCTTGTTAATGAAGGAGGTTATAATTGTTATAACGTGACGTTTGTTGACTTGTCTCTGGTTGACGTTTGTCGATGGCGCTCTCTATTGTTTTCGCTTTGAGTTACGGGGATACGCGGTAAGGAGATGGCGCTCCTGGCGGGCGTGTCGTGAACCTTCCAGCAGGTAGATTCGCCCGCCAAATTTAAAATTTGGGAGATGCTAAGCGAAAACCGTTTAGTTTTAAGACTATTTGAACATCGAATAGTCATTCTACCCATTCAAGTAGATATTTGATGGCTTTTGACCGTGCTTAAGGAGAGATTATAATATAAAATCGTATCTGAAGTATGATGTCAATGAATCTAATGGATCCTAATGAATCGTAGAAAAGCTAAGATTTTTACGGATCGCCATCTTTGACAGGAGACTTAGTTAATCAATTACATATTTAATTGAAGATGCCTCATAAAATCAACAAGTCGAGTCCGAATATATGAATTCACCACATATCGCGAAGACATTTACAATGAAGTTCAATGGTTTGAATAAAAATTTCATAACTATTATCCTGTGATCAAAATTCCAATCAAACTTTATGATTTTGTAAAATTGGCAGTATTTTTCTAAATATTCCAGTAAAAGTGTCTATGCCGGCGCGAAGCGCCGGCTCGAGCGAGAAAGTCCCGTGCGGTCCCCGCACCAATCCGCTAAGCGGATGGGGGGGCGAAGCCCCCCAAATGCCGGCGCGTAGCGCCGGTACGCGGCGCGAAGCGCCGCGCATAAATTGGCCGGAGGCCAATTTTTTTTTTCAATGCTGCCCAACTCTTTGGAGTTGCTTAAAATTCTCAGAGACTTTTCACGGTTTCAATTCATTTTCAAGAACTTGCCACAAAACTGCGCACGTTGAACACCCCGCCGATATCATTTTCCGCAAATGCCATATTTCAGTGGCGTGGCGTGCTTTGCGATGTATCGATTGTTACGCCATTTATACCTATGGAAAAGGATCGACAAACAGGGTGTTCGCAGCGAACACCTTCATAATCGATTATTTACCATAGGTTTAAATGGCATAACAATCGATATATCGCAATTCACGCCACGCCACTGCCATATTTTTTACAAAACTTGATGTTCGTAGACACGGCGAAGAAACAGAACGCTAAGCTCGCGATGTGAACTCGGGGAATGGGTTGGAAGCGACGACGGTAGCGAGCGTCGGAAAAGCACGGCGGTGTAACGTGTAAAACGAGTCGGAGTGAAAAGAGTCAGAGATTACTTAATTTGGCAGATCCGGCGAGCGCGGCTCGATGTAGTCTTTGTCCCTGTTTCCATCCCACTTTCGTCCGATCAATAAAGCAGCCGGCAGCTTCGGTTTCTCGGAAGTGGATATTACAATCTTGTGACGTGGAAACACGAGTGAAATAACAGGGCCAGCGACACGAGCACAAACGCCGACGCGGCTCACCGTCAGCCGCGCCACGTCCACCGTCCCTTTGGCTTCCTCCTTCCGTCCCGCCCGACGTCCTATGCACGCCTCCAAAGTCGAAAGTCGCGTCAAGTTTAACGTCAAAACGGAGAGAAGATAAACAGGGTGTCTGCTAAAACAGGCTGGCCAAAAATCAGTACTCTTTCGGTGCGTTCCCAAGAAATTAGGTACCTCCTCGGAAAAGGAATGAAAAGGGAAATTGGTGGAGCACTGGAAAAGAACAGCGCACACACATTGGATCTAGAGTCCAGACTCTTGGAAACATTGACAAGAAAAAATTCTCTTGATTCAATCGGATTTAAGCTTGAATCAAAACGAAATTAAGAGGCTTGGTTCTTGATTTAAGCTAGATTCTGATTGAATCAAGTGAACTTTTTCTTGTCGATGTTTTTAAGAGTCTGGACTCTAGATCCAATGTGTTTTTTTCCAGTGAGGGAGAAAAGTCGAGTTTCCCTGATTTTCCTGAAAATGTATTTCATTCCTCACGGAATAGGTGATTCCTTGAAGCATTCCTTGATTTCCCGTTTTTTCTTCATTCTCTGAGGGAATTCGATGATTCCCAATTTCTCAGGTCCTGGACACCATGATTTTAACGGAAGAAAAACAGATTTGCTAACTTGTGACGATCTTCAATCCCGGTTTTTCCATAACTTTTCAGGATGTCCAGTTTTTTTTCAATTTTGAAAAATCCTGATTTTTGACTACTAGATCCTGATTTCATAATTTTTCCAAATCCTGATCAAAGCTTGACTTTTTGCGGAGAAGAATTAGGCGAATGTAACTTCACAAAAATAGCTCGATACAGAAATCCGATCGGACGGCCGAATTTTCTCAATTCCTAATTTTACGACCGATTTTTCCTCAAATCCTAATGAACTCGGGATTAAATCCTGATTGACCTCAAATCCTGATAGAATGGGGAAAATCCTGATGCTAGACACCCTGTATTTGGACATGGGAGCTTGACCTTAACAGTCGTTCACGTGTCCACAAGTTTCGATAAGATTCGAGGATGACCAGCGCAACGGGCTGACCCATTGAACCAGAGCGGAGTGACCAACGTTGGACGTAACAAACCCGTGGGGTTCCGTGGTCCGGGTCCGCGAGCCGACTTTTTTGGCTCGACTCATGTTTGTATTATTGATCGAGTGTGAAGACGGGAGAGACGATGAGCGTGAAAAGCGAGCGACGCGTCGACGAAGGGGGGAGGGGGGAGGGGCGGGGAAGGAGAGGGCTGTAAGGAGTCAGCAATACGTGTTTTAAAATCACTCCTCCAATCCAACCCCTCCCTCGCCAAATGGGAAAGGCGGTTCCGACGGATTCCGTTTCGGCAAGAGACTGGACCTACAAGGCTACACTGCCGTGCTAAGGAAAAACGCCGTATGAACCTTCAGGCGTTGCCAAATTTCCTTAGGTAAATCACGAACTTTGGGGAAATTTGTAAATATTTTTCCTCCAATTTCGCAGATAATTTTCTTCGCAATTTCAACTAAAGTTCCTGAAAATTTCAAGGAAAAATATGCATAGCTTTCCTCAAAAATAAACATTTAATCGGAGGAAATTTGGCATCTCTTGAATGTTCATACGGCGTTCTTCCTTAGCACGGTAGTAGAGGATGTCTACTAGAACAGGCTGGTCAAAAATCAGCACTTTTACAGTAATTTTTCACTATATTCCTAAGAAATTCAGTACCTCCTCAGCGGGAAAATTCAGTACTTTTTTAGTACCTCAATTTGACGAAATTCGAATTTCTCTCTAAAATTGCGACGAAAATGACAAAAAAAAAAAAACGACAAAAGTTCCGGACCTTCTTGCGGAATTTCCGTGCTTTTTCAGTACTTCCGGACTACCCTTAAAAAATCAGTACTATTTCCGGACTTGTAGACACCCTGAACCAGGACCCTACCGCTTATAACGGCTCCTCTTTACACTTGATGCAGAAAAGGCAGAATCGTATTTGAAAAATTTAACGAGCCAATCTTAAACTGACGAAAAATAACTAGTCCGAGATCAAGTTGAAGGGGAATAATGATTATTATATTGAGCTCAGAGGAAAAGGGTATTAGAGATACATACACTCTAGAATTATAAGCGTGATATTATTGGCTTCATATTCATAGAAGCTTGATTTATTGCAATTTTCAAGGATGAAGACCCTTAGAATTTGAATAGAAAATTACTAAAATTTAATTTTCACTGCAATAATTTTACCTAGTATTATAAATGAAATTTCCTGATTTTTAGCGCGCATTATTTGACACCCGTTTGATTTTAAAAGTATTTAGCGCTTGGGATCAAATGTTTTACTTTTGTAAGAGTTGAACCGCATGTAAGTGACGGATTTGCCGCGATTAACATCAAATCTCCGGAAATTTTCATGAGTTTCCGGTTCTCCTAGTTTGGAGACACCCTGTTTATGGATTTCAGAAAACAAGAAATCACCATATCATTGTCTGACAGGGATAACTGGTAAAATTGAATGTTTTCATCATTAAAGATTTCGTAAAACTTTCCGTGAATTTTTAATAGGCTATGAAGAAACTGCTCTTAAAATTTTAAGTCAGAATGTTGCTGGCTGGGGCTTCGGTCAAAAAATCGAATTATGCGAGGAAATTAGGCGCCGGGTGCAGTTAGGCTTCCCTCGTTCATTCTGTCCAATTTTCAGTATGTTTTGAGAGTTGAGTCGGGTCATCGTTTCATTATAGCACCTCGACGATAAAAAGGGACCAAACGTGCATGCAGCTTTCCCTCTAATCTGGAAAATCTTATCTAAAAAATAAGGGAATTCGTAGTTGAATACTTGATATTATTAAATTGATCAAGTCCAACATGTTTTTATATGATTGAAAAGTGATTTAGGGCGGAATGGTTAATTATATTCTTTCTCAATTTCCCATGTTTCAATACACATGTATTGTGAAACAGATCCCACGATTGGTTAAATATTTAGACTAACAGAAACTCAGATTTTTGGTAAGTCATCGTTGCTCATAGAGATGAGATCGTGATTCAACATCATTGTTCTGTTACCAGTAGTGATCCTTGCGAGTTGGCAACAACGCTTTTACGTCATTAAAGTATGTAAAACAATCGATTCTAGTTCTAGGTAAGGCGCTTGCATGGGCGTACGAAGGGGAAAAAGGGGGCCCCTCTAAAATTGAAAATGGTATTATCTGCCCCCCCCCCCCCCGGAAATTCTTGATGGTGGGAGAAAACCTTCGTCGAGGATGATTACCTCCTAGCACGCCTTGAGTGCAGAGTCTTCAATGAAAACACCGTATTCTTTCAGTAAGTATTTTCTAAAAATTTTATCATGGAAGCCTCAAAATGCGTCCTAATAGAGTTCAATATCGAAAAAATTTCAAAGGAGACCCACCCACCCCCTCAAAACAGGGAGGTATTCCATTCCCCCAGAACCCCCGTGGTAGAGGGGCCAGGCTCCCACTAGCAAAATGACTCGGGTACGCCTAGGGTCGTCTGCCTCACCTAACATCGATATTTACGATGGATTTAAAAGGCGAGAAAGCGGCGTTGGCAACTTGCGAGAATCGTCACTGTTTGATAAAGGGGTGGGATCGAATTGTTAAAAAGTGGCCGATTTACTTCCTGAATTAACGAGTTCATACATCTGATGACACATTTAGAATTCATACGAACGAGACCAGATGGGTGATAATCATGACTCATAGCCGAATACTTGATTTTAGCAAATTGATCAAGTCCAACATGTTTCTAAATTACTAAACAATGAACTAGGGCGGAATGGTAAATGATATTTTTTCTCATTTTCGTTATGCTTCAATATACACAAGGATTAGGAAAAAGATCCCACGATTAATTAAATATTTAGACGGACAGAAACTCAGATCTTTTGTAAAAGTCATCGTTGCTCATAAAAATAAACAAGTTCATCATCATTCTTCTGTTGCCACTAGCGATCCTTGCAAGTTGGCAACAACGCTTTTCCGCCATAAAAAGTATGTAAAATAGTCGATTCTAGGTAAGGTGTCTGCATGGGCGTACGAAGGGGCGGCTGGCCCTTCAAAATTGAAAATGTTATCATCTGCCCCCCCCCCCCCCCCTCGGAAATTATAGATGGTAAGAATAAACCCTCGTCGCAGATGATTACCTCAGCACGCTTTGGGTACGGAGTCTTAGATAGAATCACAGAGTTCATTCAGTGAGTATTTTCTAAAATTTTCATCATGGAAGCCTCAAAAATGCGTCCAAATGAAGTTAAAATTTCAAAACAATTTTTTGCTAGAGGGGCCAGGCAAAATGACCTGGGTACCCCTAAGGTCGGCTGTCTCACCTACCATCGATGTTTACGATGGATTTAAAAGGCGAGAAAGGGGCGTTGCCACCTTACGAGAATCGCCACTATTTGTTACAAAGGTAAGATCGGATTGTTAAAATGCGACTGATTTATTTTCAAAATAACGAGTTCATATATCTGATAACACATTTTGTATTCATACGAACGAGACCAGATGGGTGAAAATCATGACTCGTATAGCTGAATACTTGATTTTAGCAAATTGATCAAGTCCAAAATGTTTCTATATTATTGAAAAATGAACTAGGGCGGAATCATAAATGATATTTGTCTTCATTTTTCCATGCTTCAATACGCACGTATTATACGTATTGTGAAGCAGACCCCACGGTTTCTTGAAGATTTAAACGAACAGAAACTCAGATCTTTTGTTAAAGTCATTTTTGCTCAAAGGGACCTACTTAATCATCATTGTTCTGTTACCAGTACCGATCCTTGCGAGTTGGCAACAACGCTTTTCCGCCATACAAATCATGTAAAATAGTCGATTCTAGGTAAGGCGCATGCATTGTCGTACGAAGGGGCGGTTGGCCCCTCTAAAATTTAAAATAATATCATCTGCCCCCCTCCCCCCCCCCCCGAAATCCTGGATGGTAGGAAAACACCATCGTAGAGTATGATTGCCTCTTAGCACGCCTTGAGTGCAGAGTTGTAAATGAAAACTGCGTATTCTTTCAGTAAGCAATTAATTTTTATCATGGAAGCCTCAAAAATGCATCTAAATAGAGTTAAAATTTCAAAACAATTTTTTGGTAGAGGGCCCAGGCTCCCGCTAGCGAAATGACCTGGGTTCCCCTAGGGTCGGCTGTCTCACCTACCATCGATATTTACGATAGATTGGAAGGGCGAGAAAGGGGCGTTGCCACCTTGCGAGAATCGCCACTGTTGGTTACAAAAGTAGGATCGGATTGTTAAAATGTGACTGATTTATTTACAAAATAACGAGTTCATACATCTGAAAACACATTTTGAATTCATACGCACGAGACCAGATGGGTGATAATCATGACTCGTGATGACAAATCCACGTAAACACCCTTGCAGGAGTGGTGAGATCACACGGTGAAGCGAGTCTACGGGAAGTCAAACATGGTATAAAAACTTTAGAAGCATACATGTCTTCTTTATTCCAAGACGAAGATTAAATTTAAGAGGGCTGCCATTGATTTTCTCGTAAAATGTCTTCAAGAGGCTTCGAAAATGTATTTTTGTATCGTATCCAGTCATCCATTTTTGCGAATGAAAAGAGACGGCCAAAAAATGCCTCTTTTTACGGGAACTCGGGGGTTTCCTTCAAATGGGGCCTAAAATATATATTAAGGTGAAATAATCCACCAGTTAAAGTTTTAGCTAGAGTTGAACAATCGATTTGGCATTACGGCATTGCATTTTTTACCATTTAAAAGTTCTAATATTTTGAAGATCCTTAACTGAAAAAACGATTATAATTGACCCCTCTTCATTTTCTGTGGAACACTAGCATCAGCTGGTGTTACTGAGCGTCAGAAAATGAAAAGCAGTCTACTGAAGTTGTTTTATCAACCGAGGAATTTTAAAAAAATGTGCATGTTCAACACGTAACAGGTGAAACACGTAAGTTTTGCAACCCCCAAAAATATATCCCCAAAACAAGCTTTGAAATCGCACTGAAACTTTTACTGGCAGGATAACTCATCATGCGAGGTATCGTTTGGGCCAAACAAAATGTTAGAGTCCCCAAAAAGGGGCACAACAAGGCTAAGGGTGCAGAGAGCTCTTAGCCTCCCCCAAAATTTTTGATGTTTTGCTGTGATTGCGCCTCTACAGAAAACAACGCGCTTAACAGTTTCCTCTCCCAAAAGCAGCCCAAATAAAAAAAAATAAATAAACACCTAAATAAAAAAAAAGAGAAAAGAAGGTTTCCTCGACTTTAGAAGGCCTCTCATTGACAGGCACTTTGGCAAGGCTGCAATGCAGTTACGTTCGTTCGTCCGGGGGAAACGATAGTTTTTCCCTCGGCCAGGGTTGCCACAGAATTGAGAAAATTCAATTCCCTGACATTTCCCCGACACATTTTGGTGAAATTCCCTGACAATTGAAAGAATCCCAGATGTTTAAAAAGACAGGTAGAAATAGTTGTCATGCAAAATTTGTTACTCAAAACGCCAGACCCACTCGAAAAAGCAAATGAAGATGATTTAACGATTTTTCTTGACATTTCCAGGTTTTCCTTGATTTCCCTGACACATTTTGGTGAAATTCCCTGACAATTGAAATTCTGTCAGCTGTTTAAAAAGACATTTAGAAATAGTTCACAGGCTAAAATTGTTATTCAAAAAGTCACACTCACTCGAGAAAGCAAATGAAGATGATTTGCCGATTTTTCCCAAACATTTCCATCATTTTCCCGGACATTTCCAGTTTTTCCCTGACATTTCAAAATCCCCCGACATTTTCCGGTATCCCCTGACTGTGGCAACCCTGCTCGGCGTTGACACCAGGATTTTTACGTGCGGACCCTCATATCACCGCACATCGGCGGCGGCGGTGCGAACCTGCGCCTGCCTCACTTTAACAACTCGTTAAACAGCGAGGCCGCGGCGGGAGTCGCGAAGGGGTGACGACGGCAGCGCCGCGGGGGTATGCAACCGGCGCTCCTTCCGCGCGCTGCACATTTGCACGCCGCGCTGCAGTCGGTCCCTCCCGAGCCGCCCCCGCACCGCAACGAGCGCGACGCACCCTCTCGTCCGCGCATGCTTCGTCTTCCATTTTCCTCTTGTTTAACATTTTCCCGTGCACTTATTATTATTTTTATTAACTTGTGTCTCGCTCGCTCGACCCCCTTCCTCCCCCCTTCCGGCTCGAGTGCCACCCCCCGCCTCCGCCTCCGCCCCCGCCCGGAGCCCGAGCGTCGGCGAAATCGCACGAATCCGCGATTTCCGCCGCCGCGCGTCGCGACGCAGCCTCCGCCTCGGTTCCTGCGGATCCGCCGAAATAACATCCTGCCCTCGGAGGGTTAAAATCGATCACGGCGTCCGGACCAGGAGCTCGCGAACGGAATATTTCCACGCGCCGGAGTGAGGGGAACGTTGAGCGGTCAATGGGTCTCTTCCAATAAAGCAAAAGGAGGACTTGCTACCCAGAGTAATTTTATGGAGACCGTATAGACATGGCGCCCTATGGAGGCCTAAGGACCCAACAATGACGGTGCTTTGTTTTAGTTTTTGATGATGAGAGGAGAGTTAGTGCTAACTGTTGATGGTAAAAGGCCTCGATAGACGATCAAATTCCCGAACCAATTCCGATCAAAGTAGCATCAAAGTGTCGGGAGTCATCAGTCTTAAACTCATTAATTTGCTTCATTTTAAAATGAAAACCGGGCAGAAATGTTTCCTGTGGCAGGAAATGATGAATGGTGGCACTCCGTTCTGATATTACTCTGAACAAAAAAGTGCGGCCCGTCAAAATTTGATGGTAGATAGTGGCCACCAGTCATCAGCATGTCTACTTTGATCGGAATTGGTTCGGAATTTGATCGTATATGCAGGGCTTATCACCAGCCATACTTGATGCCAACCTAACACTGAAAAAAAAAAGTTCGGTCGTATGTTCCGAAGTTCGGTGTTCCATTTCATGAAATGGTCCCGTGTCTAAAAA
Source organism: Bemisia tabaci (assembly GCF_918797505.1). Lineage (NCBI taxonomy): Eukaryota > Metazoa > Arthropoda > Insecta > Hemiptera > Aleyrodidae > Bemisia > Bemisia tabaci. The sequence continues at coordinate 62,989,715 of NC_092794.1, read as the reverse complement.
TGAACAGTTTAATTTACATTAAAATTTAGAAAAATTCAATTGTTTTTGTCAATTCTTGCGACCTAGGGATGGCGTGAAATTCCTTCGTCTAGGAATCGAAAACTATACTCTAGGAGTGACGGATTACACCTAGAAGCATACGGCACATCTTCCCAAAAAATCCCTTTCAGAAACCCTTCAGAACCCTTTATTAACACTGAAAGTATCCAAACGCAAAAATATACGATTCTACACTAATAAGCGAAGGCAATATTTCGCCATACTTCGCGTTCGGAAACCTTTATCTCTGATTTTGAGTTTCCAAGTGAGATTTTTGGGCGCAGTTGGTTGATATGTGCTCCCCTGCGCAATATTTTCATTTTTGGAAGAAAGGTAAAGGTGAGACCAGTATTTTAAGATTCAATACCGCGATGAACATGAAACTTGGAGTGCATGGGTTCTTTTTCAGCCATGTTTTCATGATCAAAACAGAAACTCAAAATAAGTGGCATAATTATGAATCACGAATGAATGTTTCTACATTATTGAAAAATGAACTGGGGCGGAATTATAGGAAGATGATATTTTTCTCATTTTGCCATGCTTCAATACACGTACATGTATTGTGAGACAGATCCCACGATTTATTAATTATTTAGGCGGACAGAAACTCAGATTTTTGGTTAAAAGTCATCGTTGCTCACGAGTACGCGAACATTCATCATCATTGTTCTGTTTCCGGTAGCCATCCTCGCAAGTTGGCAACGACGCTTTTCCGTCATTGATTCATTATTGCACCTCGACAATAACACGGGGCCAAACGTGCATAGCTTTCCATCTTACCTGGAAAATCTAATCGAAAAAATAAGGGAGTACGTACACGTACAGGGTCGGATTAAGGGGTTGGCCACATGGGCCGCGGTCCATGGCATCAAATCTAGAGGGCAGCAAATTTTGCAATTTAGTTAAATGTAGGTATAAAAAAATATCGGATTAATAAGAACTAAACTACAAACGAGAAAAGGCGACAAAATCTCTCACTTCCTGAGAGTGTAGTAATTTTTTTAAATTTTGTCCTCTTTCAGTGATACAAGAGACAGCATCTTTAATTAGGCGAGTTAAGAGAGAAACCAAACACGCAATTTGGCCTGGAACGGCGCGGCGCTGAGGATCATGCCATTACATGAGGCATGTAACTCATATCAGCGCCTACAAGACTGCACGAATACTTCACGTATTGCATCAAACACAGTGCGGTCATTGCGGTCAGCGTGAAACGGATAGCACCTACAAGAATGCATGAATACTTCACGCATTGCGCCAAACACAGTGCGGTCAGCGTGAAACGCATGGCGCCTACAAGACTGCGTGAATACTTCACGCATTGCGCCAAACACGGTGCAGTCTGCGCGGCGCGGCGCGGCGGCGGAGAGTTAAAATCATTAAACCACATTCATGTTTGTTCTTTCATAATTTTTTCGTTCAATTCTTATGAATGGAAGGCCTTGTCCACACAAAGATAGGTTTACAAAACTTAACTTTTGCTAGTAGTGTTGAAAGGGCATCCCCAAAAAATGTGTTCAACACGAGTAAACGCGTCTTATGCACCCCTCCCCCGCTGGCACGTTCACTTCATGGTTTTTATTGATGTTTCAATACGAATGAGAAGAGGGCGACAAAATACAGGCGGCTCATGGGCTGCAAATAGGTCAATCCGGCCCTGAGTACGTAGCTGAATACTTGATTTTAGCAAATTGATCAAGTCCAACATGTTTCTATATTATTGAAAAATGAACTAAGGTGGAATGGTAAAGGATACACCTTCTCATTTTGCCATGCTTCAATACATATGTATTGTGAAACAGATCCCACGATTTATTAAATATTTAGACGACAGAGACTCAGATTTTTTGTAAATATCATCGTTGCTCATGCAGACGATTGTACTTTCTCGTCATCATTGTTCTGTCACCAGTAGCGATTCTTGCGAGTTGGCAACAACACTTTTCCGTCATCGATTCATTATTGCACCTCGACAATAACACACGGCCAAACGTGCATAGCTTTCCTTCTAGCCTGGAAAATCTAATCGAAAAAATAAGGGAGTACTTAGCTGAATAAGTACTTGATTTTAGCAAACTGGTCAAGTCTAACATGTTTCCGGATTATTGAAAAATGAACTAGGGCGGAATGGTAAATGATATTTGTTCTCATTCCGCTATGCGTCAATACACATGTATTGTGAAACAGATCTCACGATTTGTTACATATTATTACGGACAGAAACTCAGATTTTCAATAAAAATCAGCGTTGCTCATACAGACGATTGCACTTCATCATCATCATTGTTCTGTGGCCAGTAGCGATCCTTAAACGTTTGCAACAACGCTTTTTCGCCATAAAATATATGTAAAACAGTCGATTCTAGGTAAGGCGTCTGCATGGGTATAAGAAAGGGGGGGGGGGGCTAGCCCCTCTAAAATTGAAAATGGTATCATCCCCCCCCCCCCCCCTGGAAATTCTGGATGTTGGGAAAAAAACTTCGTCGAGGATGATTATCTCTTTTTAAAATTCAATACCTCGATGAACACGAAACTTGGAGTGGATTAATTTTCAGCCATGTTTTCATGATCAAAATAGAAACTCGAAATAAGTGACGTATGAATCGATCGTAGCGGGGCTGCAACTGATGCAAAATGGCAGTTTGACCAAATTTCGATTCAGGAGCATATATGGACCATTTGTTGAGTGTTGCAGCTCATAAAAAAGAGGCATCTTCTTTTTTTTATGAACAACCGTGAATGAAACATCGAATCCTACAAAATGCAATGTTGGCGCAGTTGTAATGTGCAAGCTGGTGCCCTGCATCTATCGATTCATATATATCGCTCTCATTTTGGGCTTATATTTACATCCTGGAAACACAACTATAACCTGACCAAGAATTATCTTAAGTTCGCTTGTAGTGCCGTTAATTTGCTTAAATTATATTCGACGCTTTAGTATTAGTACGCTTCTTGAGGATCCAGCAATTTGGGAACATTGGATTTCCTCCACTTAAATCCATATTAAATAATCGATTCATATCGAAGCACCTGGCCTCTCCAAGAATCGATACATTTTCATGGGTTTAAATGAAGAAAAACAATGTTGCCAAATTGCTGTATCCGCCAATGCACCTCTTGCTTTTGATCCGTGCTTTCAGCAGACTTCACAGGATGTTCAAGTTCTTTGTTCACAACCGTCGTATATTTCCTTGCGCCAAATGAGTAGTTGTATACGATTTCCATGACAAAAATGTTCAGACGTTTAAGTGACCATTCATATGAATGAGTTTTTGATAGCCGAGAGTTTCACTGATTAAAACAGTCGCAGGCATTATCATACTTTGCAAGTCACCTTCCTCAGTTGCGTCAAGAGGGTGCCTCATAACGTCGCTGGGCTGACATAAGGGCGTAACTACACTTAGATGACCCCTAGAAAGCATTGAGTTAAATGGGCGACAGGGTTCATCGCCCAGTGCAGTTACGTCCTTATGCCAGCCAAGCGACGATAACTGGGTCACAGGGTGAACGGAATGCCGGAAATCGAAATTATATTTGCAGAATGCTTGAAATCTCTCTCTTATAATTCACGGAATAGGGACTAAAGAAGTAGAGATGAGGTTCCATATTGTCTTATGCTAGGTACGCTATCGAGAGGTTTCCAGTTTCCACTTTAACATTCAATCCATAATTGGAAATTGAGTTTTAAAATCTGATCTTAATTCTGCCAATTCCTACTCAGCATTCCTGGTCATCTGAGAAATTGCGTGCGAGTGTGTGTTAGTAATAGCTGCAGCGAGGTTGCCAGATTAACAGGAAAAAAAACCACATTGGATCTAGAGCCCAGACTCTTGAAAACATTGACAAGAAAAAATACTCTGGATTCGATCAGCTTTTTGCTTAAATCAAACGGAAATCCGCTTGAATTAAGAGACTCGGTTCTTGTTTTAAGCCAAAATTCGATTGAATCAAGATTATTTTTTCTTGCCGATGTTTTTAAGAGTCTGGACTCTAGATACAATGTGTTTTTCTTTCCAGTGTTGGCTATAACATGTAGATATTCAACATAAGTCTAAATAAAGAAATATGCTAATTTTTCACAAGAAGTCCAAAACATTGGGCCTCGGACTTGATCCTGAGGGAAAGTAATCAATCGCAATTTGTTTTAATTATTTTGAGGTTTATTCGTTCCAATTTTTTTCCAAATTTGGTGGATTAGGTTAGACGATCACACCGCTGCTGCATTTTGACGTCATAGGTTCTGAATGATATCTCATAGGAGGAGAGAATCACTTAACAGACGCACGATTGCTCTCATTTTCAGCTTGAACTAGCTTGGGAGCCAAATAGAGACCCTTCACAGGGCTCATGGTGATGACAGGTGGATATTCAGTCTGACATTGAGCATTGGATACATACAATTGTGTTGGCCTCGACCACCTGTGACAGCGACACTAGCGCCCTCCGATGGCATCAAGCGTAAGTTTGGGTTCTCGAGAACTTTTGAATTGACTTTTTAGGTGCATTCAGAATTGAAGAGAGCTTTTAAGGAAGGTATAACATGTCCTATCTGGTAATCCTATTCGTTCTCACACGACGATGCGGACGCGAGGCGACAACAAAGCAACCTAAACCTTCCCCCTACTTTCCTCATCGAACATCGATGGAAGTTTGGGTAATACATGACCCAATTTCCAGCTTCCAGTCGAGCCTCGTGATCAGTGGCGTGACGTGCTTAGCGATCTATCGATATTTCCCCATTTGAAGCTGTGGTAAATAATCGATTATTAAGGTGTTCGCTGTGAACACCCTGTTTATCGATAGTTTCCATAGGTTCAAATGACCGATCAATCGATATATCGCAAAGCACGTCACGCCACTGCTCGTGATATGAAAACGACAATAGATTCTGATGGCGTTACATCACAGAAAAGCCGAACACATCGATTTACCCTCATTGGTAGCGTTGCAAGAAGTTATATCATTGTTTTTCTGAATCCTCCAATACGATAAGAGGGATAATTCCTGGTGAGGCGTAAAGGTTCAGGTCAAGGTTTACAGTTTTGGGGTAGGCAACCTGCGCAAAATCTCTATCACACCTAGAATGGATGAATGCTTCCACTAGAGGGAGGAAAAAATGGGGGCGATGATATACGACAAAGGGGATACTTTCTGAAACAACCGAGACAAAGCTGCAACATTGGCAACGTAGTTCATCTCCATTTAAACCTATGGAAATGTATCGATTCTAAGAGGGGCCAGGTGCTCCGAAAAGAATCGATCATTAAACATAGGTTTAAATGGAGGAAATCCGGTGTTGCCAAATTGCTGGATCAGCCTCTGAGCTGCTCTACCATGGAAAATGCTCCGAAAGTTCGGTGCGTACATTCGATCAGTCCGAACGACTACGCTAATTCGACCTGTGACGCGACCAATTGGACTTGGCCTAAAGGTTAAGCGGATTACGACACCACACAAATCAGACAATCCGACGTCCATCAATAATATCCTTCGACGGAATAGCCCTAAGCATTGCAAACAGAAATCACCCGCCGTTGAACAGATCCGCAGTAGATTTCGAAGTTAGGAATTCCCAATTCCGCCTCCAAGCAACCAGAAAGTAAAATATTCACAGCTCATACTTACACGTAATCATGATTTCGAAGTTCGGAACATGAAGCAAATCAACCGATCAAAAATTGGAGGTTAGCATAGCAGAAGATGAAGGGGATCAACAAAAACAACAACAACAACACGAAAGAGAAGAAGGGACGAAAATCAAAATAGGTTAGGAATGTCCTGCCGCAACGATACTGGAGAAGAAGAAGAGGGACGGAGCCGAAAAAATTCACACGACGCAGAATCAGAGATCGGCGGGAATGGGGGGAGGGGGGAAGATGAGACTTGCCGCCGACGACGATGTAATTGTGCCGACAGAGCCCACGTAGACGGAGCAAATGAGAGAGGAACAAAAAAAGAGAGGAAAAAAAACGAAGATCCAGCGACCGGTGAATAATAACCGACGAGCAATTAATAGCGGAGTTCGGCGCTGGCGGCTGGCGACGGCAGCATGATCAACAACAACAACAAAGTAACCACCAAAATCGAGGGAAAATGAGAACAGGATGCCACTGTCGGCGAGGGAAAAAAATGGCGATACAGGAATCAGCCGGGAAGAACCAGGAATCGGGAGTCTCTCGCTGGGAGCGAGCGACGTGGACGTGGGGTCGGGTGGAGAGCGAGGCGCACACTGGCGCGAGTAATCGCTGCGAGTGAAGACGAGTCGCGTTCGCGAGGCGAACAGCTGATCTAGGTGACGCATGCGCAATAGACGGGCAACTTCCCCCTCCTAACTGTTACTACTCCTACACAAGTACACAGATGCGGTCGGTCATTCAACGACCTTACTTCTCTTCCCCTCCGGGCCCCCCTCCGCGGTCGGCCGAGTAACACATAGCAGGGGGGCCGGGGGGGCCGCGGTCCCCCGCCGCCGTTTCCGTCTCTCTCGGTCGCACCACACTTTCTCATTCAACTAGTTTCCTCTTTATCTCATCTTACCGATCTCGCCGACTGCTCGGTTGCCGCTCCGCCCGGCGCTCCCGGCTCCCGGGTAGTCGCTTCTGCCGTGCGAATAGTTAACCGGGTGCGCGGAATCAACGATCCAGTGCTTACGGGAAAAGCACTCGGCTCGTCGAGTCGAGGACATTAAAAGAACGGCCGATGTTTCTCATTCATATTCGGGTGAATCGAGAGGGATTAAATCGTCGTTCGATCGATCGGTAATCTTGGCTACTAAGTGTACTGCCGTGCTGAGAAAAACGTCGTATGAACCTTAAACTGGGGGGGGAAGGGGAGAGGAAACACATTGGATCTAGAGTCCAGACTCTTAAAAACACCGACAAGAAAAAATCTAAGTAGAGCCCACCCAACGATCGTAAGCCCGATGATGTTTGAAGGTAACCGATGTGTTCGGGGCACATCACAGATCATATCTTGAAATTTTCTAGGAACAGAGTGTATACACTCTACAAGTCCGGAATTTTCGGAAAGTACGGAAATAGAACTGTTTTAAGGGCGGTCTGGAAGTACTGAAAAAGTGCGGAAATTCCTCGAGGAAGTCCGGAATTTTTTTATTTTTTTTTGTCATTTTTGTTGCAATTTGAGCGAGAAATTCAAATTTTTAAATTTGTTCGAATTTCGTCAATTGGAGGCACTGAATTTCCTGGAAATGTACTGAAAAAGTACTGTAATAATACTGATTTTTGGCCAGCCTGTATTAGTAGACACCCTGAGGAATTTCATGCAGAAGTAGGCGGAAAATCAAAGAATTAGTGCCTCTTCACTGGAAAAAAACACATTTGATCTAGAGTCCAGACTCTTAACAGCATCGACAAGAAAAAATACTCTTGATTTAATCGGATTTTTGCTTAAATCAAGAACCAAGACTCTTAATTTGAGCGGATTTCCTTTTGATTTAAGCAAAACTCTGATTGAATCAAGAGTATTTTTTCTTGTCAATGTTTTCAAGAGTCTGGACTCTAGATCCAATGTGTTTTTTTCCCAGTGTAAGGCGTTACCAAATTTAAGACTGTCCCATTAATTTTGAAGAATGAATACCTGGCAGCATTGATTGACATGCAGAAGTCGTCAACTGATCGATTGCCTGTGGAATCATTTTCGATTTTAAAGTTGTTACATTTTACAAAAGGTTCTCTTTTAAAACCTTGTATCCCAAAAATCAAACCTACTTCATAATCGAGCAAGAATCTAACCACCCTGTCACCTTCCGAAGCTGCCCTAAAAACAACTCTGATTATTTTCTTCATAGCCACCATGGCCTCACTGCGATTACTTTGTTGTGCGAATACAACTAAATAGGCTCCAGAGGACCCGTTTTGCCTATCTCCTTCATTGAAGGCAAACCTAGCAGCTTCTCAGGTCCCACGTGCTTACAAGCGACAGCCGCTCAGCAATCGCCGATCTGCTCACAGAAATATTTCAACACAGAATAGAGGGGGGCAAACTTCGAAAATTCCCCCTCCAAGCTACATGGACATTGGACAAGGTCAACGAGTTGAGATATAGTGAGTAGAGGATGCCGTCGCGTTACCTAGTCTTCCTAAAATTTGGACTGTTAGAGAATACAACTAAACTAGCTCTTAAGCATCCGCGATTGCCTACCTTGCTGACTGAAGGCGAATATAGTGGTCTCGCAAGACACCGCGCGAAATAGGTTAAATAATCCATGCCATCGCAATGAGAATGTTTACAAGTTTAAGAAGGGAAAAAATTAGAACGACTCTTGCCCAATAGACATGGTCGATGGGTTGGACTGAGAAATACAACAAGCCGCCAGATTTCAAACTCTATGTCATAACATCAACATATTTTACATGTAATTGCGGATACAACTATTCCACCTCCTAAGTGACCGTTTTTGCCTAACTGAAGGATTGAAGGAAATTCTACTCGCCTCCCAGAGAAGCGTATCTCGATGGCAGGACCACGAAAGCACTGACGACTAGGGGTCTAGTATTTCCTGAGTTTTATTCCATTCACACTTAATTGTGATAATTCTTCTTTTAGAAAAACTAAGAATTTATTATATTCATAATTTTAATTTTGTGTTTCATTGCTGATGCCAGATGATGGTTTCAGAAATAATGAGTACTTATATGACTTGTAACTTCAATGTGTAAGTGCATCTGATACCAAATTGTTCAACACGTCTCTTTGCGATGTTGCAGATATTCAGCCACAACAGAGTGACTTATCAGCGTTATCACTCTAAATTTCGTGTTATTTTCTTTACGCTTTCATGAAAATTCTTTGAAAATTGCGAGGATAATATATTCATAGTGTGCTTTAAAACGAATCGACATGACAACACCGAAGTGCACCATAAAATCGCCTAGTTCTAACTTCTCTCAGTCAGTCAGACAAATTACCACACTTTAACCGATCAACGCTCGGCCAGTGTCCCGATGCCACCGGTGAAAATGCGCGGCTCTCATCATTCAACGAATGACGTTGACGCTTCTGCTCGGAAATCGAAAAATTTGGCAACGGGACACTACTTAACTCGGGCTTTTAGCTAGGAATGTGAACACAAAGCGCGAGCACGTAGTGTGTAATTTCAAGGAGTGTGCTCTTCCAAAAAAATTACGACAATTTAATTTCCAAGATGAAATATTCTTGGTTAACCCGATCAGAAGTATTTCATCACGAGACCAATGTTGCATTCGGTTCTCAGGGGTCGTTTATAAAATACGTAACGCACTGAGGACGCAGCGTTACGCCATATTGTTTTGACGCGTTAAAGGATTGACTTATGCCACGAAAGCGTCACGAGAGAGGGAAAAGTTGAAATATTTAAAATTAAGCATTACGCATTTCATGCACGGTCCCTTAGAACGCATTTCTCGCCGTTTTTCGTCACCTAAGAACCCTGATCGAACTTACAGATCCCTGAGAGAAAAACGTGAAAAAATAGGACGTGGATACTGATGCTATTTTCCACTCTCCTGAGCTTTAGGCCGGATAACATGAATATCCAACCGCCCCTCATATCGTCGTTTGGCTGACGTACGAGCGTAACTACACATTGAGATGAACCCGGAAGATCATTCAGTTGTATGGACGACAGGCTTCATTGCGGGGTGTAGTTACGTCCTAATGTCAGAGGGGCGACGATATTCTACCGTGCGAAGAGAATCCGACGTAAGAACATCCAGATGTTGCCAAATTTCCCCTGAATAAATTTTCATTTTCAAGGAAGACTATGAATACATCCCGTTGTAAATTTCAGAAACATTTGGTTACATTACGCACAAAACTGAGGGCAAACTCTGAGAGTGAGCCTACCAGTGGCGCGGCGTGTCGTGCTTTGTGATATATCGATTGATCTGCCATTTAAACCTGTGGAAAAGGATCGATTATCGGCGTGTTCGCAACGAACACCTTAATAATCGATTCTTTACCACGGCTTCAAATGGAGAAATATCGATTTATATCTGTCGCAGGCAAATAGTGAAATCGGGCATTCTGTCAAATGCCTAGGCAGATAGTCAAATTTTGACGGTCTACAAAATTTTGTGTATTTATGGCGAAGAGCTCACGATTTTTCACTATTTTTGGAAAAATAACTCATCAAACCTACGAACTCTTATTGTCTTTTCCTCTTCAATTGCCTCTCTTATTTTTAAATGTTGAAATTCCGAAAATTCTGTATTTTACGACATGCTGAAAATTTCAAGATCAGTGACTCTTCAGGAGCTAAAAATTGTTTAAAATGCTAGTGTGTGTGTGCAAATTTTTATTGAAAATTTTTTCTTGCAGGGGCAATGAATTATTTTGTCTGAAATTAGGAAAAGAATTAGAATTTCGCTCCAAGTTAGAATATTTGACTATTTGCCTAGGCATTTGACAAAATGCCTGATTTTACTATTTGCCTGCGACATATCGAATCACGCCACGCCACTGGAGCCTACGTGAGTTATGACGAAAGTTCGGTTCTCATCCGTCGAGATTTGACAACGTCATAGGTGTTCATACGATGTTCTTCCTCGGCACAGCAGTATGGCTTGGCAATAGTCTGGAATTTGATCGCGTAACACGATCTTTCAGCGCGGACGTCACGCGGATGAGAAACGCGGTGTTCTGTTTCGGATGAAATTCGTCCGTTCCTATTCGCGATCCCGTGAAAAAACAAGAGAAAAAGAAAAAAGAGAAAAAAAATTGGCCTCCGGCCAATTTATGCGCGGCGCTTCGCGCCGCGTACCGGCGCTACGCGCCGGCATTTGGGGGGCTTCGCCCCCCCATCCGCTTAGCGGATTGGTGCGGGGACCGCACGGGACTTTCTCGCTCGAGCCGGCGCTTCGCGCCGGCATAGACACTTTTACTGGAATATTTAGAAAAATACTGCCAATTTTACAAAATCATAAAGTTTGATTGGAATTTTGATCACAGGATAATAGTTATGAAATTTTTATTCAAACCATTGAACTTCATTGTAAATGTCTTCGCGATATGTGGTGAATTCATATATTCGGACTCGACTTGTTGATTTTATGAGGCATCTTCAATTAAATATGTAATTGATTAACTAAGTCTCCTGTCAAAGATGGCGATCCGTAAAAATCTTAGCTTTTCTACGATTCATTAGGATCCATTAGATTCATTGACATCATACTTCAGATACGATTTTATATTATAATCTCTCCTTAAGCACGGTCAAAAGCCATCAAATATCTACTTGAATGGGTAGAATGACTATTCGATGTTCAAATAGTCTTAAAACTAAACGGTTTTCGCTTAGCATCTCCCAAATTTTAAATTTGGCGGGCGAATCTACCTGCTGGAAGGTTCACGACACGCCCGCCAGGAGCGCCATCTCCTTACCGCGTATCCCCGTAACTCAAAGCGAAAACAATAGAGAGCGCCATCGACACACGTCAACCAGAGACAAGTCAACAAACGTCACGTTATAACAATTATAACCTCCTTCATTAACAAGCATTAAATCAGTCATATTTGTGCCGAATTATTACATTATATTTGTGCTTAGTACCTCGTAAAAAGGAACCGCAAAAGATGGAATCTGCCGGGATTCTAAATTCATTAACAACAAACATATTAGTTTTTAATAAAGATCTAAGTGTCAGTTCTTGGCGTTAGCTTGATGATTCATAGTATCATAGTACCTTTGTAATGTGAGTATGTATCTAATTAGTTGTCTAATTTTGCTTTGTGATTACCTACGGAGTAATTTTGGAAATAGTATATGATGCATTATATAATGCATTTGAATTCCTAGGTTTCACCTGACTCAAAGCGTTTGCTGCTATTATCTAGAAGCGCTCCGACTCATTTATCAGAGAATTGAGCGTTTCCTATCGGCCCCTCTGCAATTATGAGATTAGTCCATGAATCCTTTAGGAACTTAAATTAATGACTCAGATGGTGCTTTTGAGCCAACTTTCAAAGAATTAAAGGCATTTTTTCAAAATCTACAGTCCATGAGCTCTCCGTGTGACCGAAGTGCTCTCCTCGCTATATGACGCGTAACCCTTCAATTTTTAGTTTAGTCCAAAGACCTCGTAGGAACTTAAATTAATGAACCAGGTGGTGCTCTTATGCCAACTTTCGAAGAATTGAAGGCATTTTTTTTATTTTTTTTATTTTTTTTAAAATTTACAGTCCTTGAAAATGAGCTGTTTCGCGGAGCAAAGTGCCTACTTTTGGGCCTCGTAATCTCTTGAATTTTGAGTTTAGTCCAAAGATCTTTTTGGAACTTAAATTAATGACCCAGGTGATGTGCTTGATGCCCATTGTTAAAGAATTAAAGACATTTTTCAAAATTTACAGTCTTTCAAAATGAGCTTTCCGTGTGATTTTGCTAAAAATGGACAATTGAGCGTAGCCCCCCCAAATTTTAGCGTACCTCAAAATCGTTGGACGTGCATAAGGAGACCATAGATATGGTGTCCTGTGCCAATTTTGAATGAAATCGAACAGATAGATTCTGAGATATCGCTGTAGACAGATTTGGGGGACGCCGGACGGACGGACACACATTTTTCCAAGTATGGTTATTTTTACTCCTGGGACCTTAAAACGTCTAGAAATGATGAAATTTCAACTTTTTTTTTTTTTTTTTTTTTGGAGGATGACAATACTTCCTCTCTACCCTATGGGAGCGAGAAAGTAAAAATCGGCGAATTTCCTCGGACCGGCAACGCCGATTACGCGTGTGCGGTGCGCTTGAGAGCATCTGGGCTGTTTACAGATGACGCTGCGAAATCGTCAAGCGACGATGCCGCACCAACGACGACGCGACGTATCGCTTCAATTGACGGGGACGATACCGTCACGTCGAAGACGAGCGGTAAATATGTTGGAAATCGCGCACTATTTAGCCTCCCGTAAAGTCGAAGTGTTTTTTCCCACTTGATGAGTGATGAGCGACCCACTCGGAAATGTGAATAGCAAACAAGACCTAGTTTGGCAAACTCCTTCAGGCGACATTCAACAGTCACCGTTCGGCTCAGGGTGGTAAGAAACGAGACTCGAAATAAAATATCACTACCCTGAGCTCCTACCACACGATCAAAGTAGAGCTCTCAGAGTGGCACTACTGGTCCAGTTACGAGATCAAATTGAGCCATAAAATTGAAGCTCTGATTGGTGGAAAAAGACCTGAGGTGAGGATGCGACCAATGAGAGGCCCAATTTGATGGCTCAATTTAATCGTGTAACTGGACCTCAATTCTTTGATTTTCCACCAAGTTCTGCATGAAATTCCTTTGGGTGTCTACTAAAACAGGCTGGCCGAAAATCAGTACCATTACAGTACTTTTTCAGTACATTCTCAAGAAATTCAGTGCCTCCAATCGACGAAATTCGAACAAATTTAAAAATTTGCATTTCTCGCTCAAATTGCGACAAAAATGAAAAAAAATAAAAAATCCTGGACTTTCTTGAGGAATTTCCGCAGTTTTTCAGTACTTCCAGACCGCCCTTAAACAGTACTATTTCCGTGCTTTCCGAAAATTCCGGACTTGTAGACACTATGTTCCTAGAAAATTTCAAGATGTGATCTGTGATGTACCCCGAACACATCGGTTACCTTCCAAGATCATCGGGCTGACAATAGTTGGGTGGGCTCTACTTATTGTTAGATCGTGTGATACGGGCACCGAAGTTGAGTGCCTCGATTGGCTCAGCCATCGTACGCTTCATTCATTGTCAGCTCTTAAAACGAGACTACGAAATATTTCGTAGACATTTTAAGTTATGTGGTCGACTTGTTTCTCGTCAAAAAAACAAAATGGGAGCAGAGATTTTAAGACGCCGCGCCGCAATGGAGATACGTGGATTCTCACTTTATGCCGGAATCACACACTGAATATGAGAGCATGGAAGCTCAATGTGGAAGTCATCGGCCCGATGCCGATGCGCAAAATTCAGCAACGATTCTCAGCGACCGTCGGATAGTTCAGCAACGATTCTCAGCGACCATCGGATAATGTCGGATTTGTCTGAACTACTATTCGAATAGATTGATACACATCTGGATGAAAATAACTCGAATTTGCGGAATTTCAGCCGTTGAGCGATGACTGTTGACTTCCATTTTCAGCTGCCAAATTAGCGCTACCTCCACTCGTCAAAATGACGTTATAATGGAAGCTCAAAGTGAATCGATTTCAACGATAAGTGGCTCAAAGTCGGGACTTGACGCGATTGATGAGTGTTGCAACTCAAAATAGAGCGGCACGACTCTTTTTTGATCAACAATCGCGAACAGATCGTACTTATCGATTCACTTTGAGCTTCCATTTCGACGCCATTTTGAAGAGTGGACACAGGGCTATTCAGAGTGTGATTCCGGCATTAGCCATCGATGGTTGGAGTATATTCTGCGTGAAATTTTGCGGAGAAACAATACCTCGCGGTGCTTTGATTCCTTCCCTGACGATTGACGAGTGGTCCAGGTCCATTCATTAGAAAAGGAGCAACAAAATGGCAGCCTCCGCCAAGGACATACGGGCAAGCGGTGAGCCTTCATTCCTCTGACGTACGGGCGTATCTCTATTACCACATGAGCCCTGGGAAACAAAGAGTTATACAGAGAGTAGGGCTCATGTGTAGATCGAGATACGCCCTTACGTCGGAGGGGCGACGTTCTGCGAGTGCCCGGAGCCTCGACCGGAGCGCGTGCGACGTTTTCCAAGCTTAAGACCAAACGAAACGGGTCCGCATAAATGGAAGTTTTCAAAGCTAAACCTTTTTCTCCGAGACTTGACGTTCTCTCGCAAGTTGCAATGCGACCAGACGCGCGTCTCAACGGCGGGGCGTGAGAGGGAGAGAGGGGGAGAGAGGGGAGGGGAGGGGGAGAGAAATCGCAATTGAACGGTCACTGACTTGCAAACGCATATTCCATTCCATTGTAACCATTCTGCAACCGATTCATCTCTTGTGCAACGTCTCGCCGAAACGGATCACCGCACTCCCGTCCTAGGGAAAAACGCCTTACGAGCCTTTGAACATTGGTAAATTTCCTCTCTAGAAGAGCGAATTTTCAGAGGAAATTTGTAAATATTTTTCCTCCAATTTTTTCAGGGAATTTAAGTCACAATCCGATTTGAATCATGCGAAAATTTCAAGAGAGAGAGAGAGAAAAAAAAACGGAACTCGTCTTAAAAATTAACAATTTATTGGAGGAAATGACATTTTCTCGAATGTTCATATGGCGGTTGTCCTTGGTACGGCAGTACAACAACCATGCTACGGAAAAACGCCGTTCAGCATCTCAATCTAAGTTACTCTCAGAAAATACTTATTTTCATGGAAAGTGGTGGCTACTGTCCATTGAAATTTTCAGGCACTTCAGATAAAATTACGAACAAAATTCTCTAAAAATTGGGAGAAAAATAATTGTAAATTCTCAGAGAAATTCGTGATGTGTCGTAGCGAGTTTTGCAACGTCTCAAGGCTCAAAAAGCGCTTTTTCTTCACTTGACTAGAAACTGTCTGGACTGTCTTTCATTACTAAGGGTTAGTTATCAGAAAGTCACTCGTCCCTGGACAACAAGCTAAACTAAATACTACTTCGGCACGGCTTCCATCAATTTAGGTGCCAAATCCTGATTTTTAGGCGCATTTGGTGTGAGAAGTGATGCTCAAGTTCGAAAACTGACGCGTGGCCGTGGCTTCACATTCTGTTTTTGGTGACGCAAATTTCCACCGGAAAATTATGATTTAAACCGAAAAAAAATTTCGAGGAATCAATCAAGAGCTAAGCGAAGGGCGAATCGTGAATCGTCGGCTTTCCCTTTGAAGCTATGATCGAGAGTCGATTATTAAGGTGTTCGTTGCCAACACCCTGATAATCGACCCTTTTCCATAGGTCCAAATGTCAGATTAATCGATTATTTCCACCAGAAAATTATGATTTAAACCGAAAAAAAATTTCGAGGAATCAATCAAGAGTTACGCGAGGGGCGAATCGTGAATCGTCGGCTTTCCCTTTGAAGGTATGATCGAGAATCGATTATTAAGGTGTTCGTTGCCAACACCCTGATAATCGACCCTTTTCCATAGGTTTAAATGTGAGATTAATCGATTATTCGCGACGAAACGCCGGCGCCGGACGCACGGGCTCCACAGCAGCGACCGAGGCGCGACGATGAGGTGTAAGTTTCAATAGCTGATAACACTTCCAGCTGATGACCTAATTCGAAAAACTCGCGCAAAGCCATTAGTGCATCGAGACCCGTGTGTAGAGCGCCATGATCTTGCTTTTTCGCCAAAGGCCAAGTCTATCTGCACCGCATTAGTCACCCCACAGAATATTGGAAAATGAGAGTCGCATTCTGCCGTGCTAAGGGCGAACGCTGGATGAACATTCAAGAGTTTCAAATTTCCCCTGATAAAATATATGTTTTTTGAGGAAAGTTATGCATATTTTTCATAGAAATTTTCAGATATTTCGGATTACATTACGAGCAAAATTGTCGAAAAAATTGGAAGAAAAAGATTTAAATCGTTCCCGATAAATTCCTTCACTGTACAGGGAACATTGAGTGACTTACGATTCGGCAACAGCGTACAAAACTAGACCGAAAATGAACTCACCTGAAACAAATCAAATAAAACAAAAAATGTTTAATTTAAAATTAAAATTATGAAAAATACAAAATAAGAGAGAGGGGAAAAAAGAATACTGAATTGTTGTGACAAAGCCACATACACTGATAAAAATATTTGTTTCCTTGTGGTTAATATAGGAAGTCTGAAACAAAGCAACCCAAATGTTGTGTTGATTTTGGTATAGTTTTCAGTGCATTTAGCCCAGAAAACAATGGAAAGACTGGGGAAACCCCGGAGTCAACCGAACGCTTGGGATATTTTCTGTTTTATTCCTATATTAATAATCAAACCCTTGTGTTGCGTTTTCTCTCACCGTGTACTTTTTTAATGAATTGGATCCAGTGGTTCACTTTTGCATGCGCTAAAATGCATGTAAGTAGTTGAAAAATGCTTGGCGTTCTCAGGGTTTCCTAATCCATGACCGATTTTCCTCATTTTTCCAGATAACATCAACTTTCCCAATATTTACCGGTTTTTTCTTGTAATAGGCACTCTGTAATCGGCCGCTTTCACTAAAATCAACGCAGTTTCAAGCTTCGAGACATACACAGAGAAAAAAGTGTTAGGGGTTGTCCCTTAAAATTGTGGTCCTGTCCCAATTTGTTGAATGATATGAGCATTTCCGATTAATTATGGTAGTACCGCGACATTTGGACCTACTGTATTGGGGTACTACCACAATAAATTGGAAATGCCCATATTATTTAACCAGGGTGTCCACTATAACAGGCTGGCCAAAAATCAGGACTTTTACAGTACTTTTTCGGTACATTCCCAAGAAATTCAGTGCCTCTTCAATATAAATATTCAGTAATTTTTCAATCCTTCCGATAGAGAATTTTCAAGTGTCTGAAATTTGAAGAATTTAGTGTTTAAGTGGAAACTACTGAGTGAACTGAACAAGGGGATACCCTTAGTCCATGAATTGAACAATTATTGGAGAAGATATGACAAAATGATCTAATCTGCTAAAATACATGTGTTTAAATGGGTAATGCCGCCAGATGACGTCACTAGGAGGAGCATTTTCTTACTTTTAAATCTATTTTAATACTATTTCCGATATCAGAAAAAAATATAAAAAATACTGTGAAAGCAGCTCTTTACGCACTTTCAGATGAAGCAATAAAAAATTTGCTTGCAAATTCTCCATCGACGAAATTCGAAAAATTTGAATTTCCTGCTCAAATTGCGACACAAATAAAAGAAAATTGGAAAAAACTTCAATATTGGAATTGCGGAATTTCCGCACTCTTTCAGTAATTCCGGGCCGCCCTTAAAAAATCAGTACTGTTCCGGACTTTCCGGAAATTTCTGACTGTAGACACCCTGTTTAACCACCCCTACCCTCATCTGTTTCTGTACAGGTTGGGCTCGAAAAGAGCCTTCTCGTTCTCGACGCACTCCGGCGAAATGCCCGGATTCACCACGATGGAGTGGAATTCCGGGAGTTTCCGCGAATTTTCCACCCTGTTCCATCCGACAACCCCCGCGACGACGCGACTCGTAGGCCGCGACCGCGCTCTCTCGCTCCCGAATGCGAAATCCCGGACTTTTCCTCGCCGACCTGGCTAATAAGTGAATCGCACTCGACGACCCAAATTATTGATTTTGTTTCGCTCCAAACCAGCGTCAAAGCTATTTATAAGTTGATACATACGATTCTCTTTTCCTACCCCCCTCCCCCTTCACCAACCCCTCGCCCCCGCCGTGCGAACTCGCGGATTCACTGCCCACCGCGTCTTCGTACCGTCTTGCACACGAAAACTTATTGTTCGGTGCGTTTGTAGACGGGCATACGACGCTGCCGTAACGGAGTGACAAGGGCGGATCCAGCAATTTGGCAACATCGGATTCCCTCCATTCGAGCCTATGTTAAATAATCGATCCTTGTCGGAGCACCTGGTCCCTTTAAGAATCGATACATTTCCGTAGGTTTAAATGGAGAGAAAACAATGTTGCCAATTTGCTGGATCCGCCAATGAAACGGATTCGCCCAGAATCAGCGTAGCAGCATTTCGACGAAGAAACGCAACTATGTTCAAAAGTTGCAAAATTGATTCGAACAATTCAAACGTTGTGAAGAAATATGACTGCGCGACTTTCGTTCAAATTTTGCAGTTTTTTTTCGTGTGAAGAGAGCAGTGCCAGTGGGATTTTCAGTAAGAAACGTTTAGCGTCCCTTAATAAGGTGGGTTAGGACAAGTCGGCTCATGGGATGTCACAAATCGGGAAAAAGATTACACAGTTGGAACGTTTTTGGTAATTTTTTTCCTCCGTTCACGTTCCGTCTCTCATTCCGTTCGTCCCTTGTCCCTGACGTACCCCTCGTTCCCCGACCCGTTCCAGTTAATATTCTTGATAGCCGGGGAAAATGTAATCTTATCATTGGCGGATTCAGCAATTTGGCAACATTGTTGAACCTCCATTTAAACCCATTAAAATTTTTCGATTCTTGGAGGGGTCAGGTGCTCCAAAAAAAATCGATTATGTGATATGGATGTAAATGGAGGAAATCCGATGTTGCCAAATTCCTGGATCCGCCTCTGAATCTTTTCTCCGGTTTGTAACATAGTGGAGGCTTGAAATACGGGAGCCAATCATAAATAAAGTCCTTGTTTCTTAACTTTCAGTAGAAAGGGAGTTTAAGAAACACCAAGCAGTTTCCGAAAAGGACAATCTGAGAGTGGAAATTTTACAACACTGGTTAGGTTCTCTCGTCTGGGAAACGACGATTTGATACTTTGATTCTCTGACTTTTCCAGGTTTTCGAACGAGTTTCCGATGGCTCTTCAATGCTTTATTCGGCATAATTGTTCAAGAAAATGAAATTGTGGTTTAACAATTCACGTCATCGACGCATGCAAATAAACCGAGAGAAGTTAATACCAACGTAGGTCAAGGGTCATCCCCTGACGTAGGTCCAATAGCGACCGCAAAATTGAAAAGGCCACAGCCGCAACCCTCATTCGAAACCTGCGTTAATTTTAGCGCTGACCTTCAGGCCTCAGTTTTCATTTCGAAAGGTTTAATCCATCGAAAGCTTCCCGAAGACAGATGTGAGAACTCGTTAGGTACAGAGATATTTAGAGACATTGCAGTCCTCTTCGTGGAATATTTCCTAATATTTCACCCCTCGTGTTGCCTGATGTTTCCCGATATTTCGTGACCGTCCCCTGTTTACTTTGACAGATCCTTGTTCCTTTCCACGCCTTATACTTATTTTTCCCAATTCTTCTGCGTTACCTAACGTTCCTCAGTTTTTCTCCGGTACGCCCCCCCCCCCTCCCCCCGACGTATCTTCATTTCAATGTTGCCAAATTTTTCCTCGCAAACTGCATTTTTCCCAGGAGAATCCGGGGCATTTTTTAGTGAAAATTTCACTGGTTATTCTTCTGATCCACTCGGTTGCTGGCGCTTAGCGGTGGATTTGAGCAGAGTTGAGTCCAGAAATTTTGCAACACCGGGCTTCCTCCATTTGAACCCAGGCTAAATAATCGAACCTTGTCAGAGCAACTGGTCCCTCCAAGAATCGATACATTTCCATAGGTTTAAATAGAGTACCTATATTAAGAGAGTATGGCCACTGGAGTTACCACCTCTGATTGGCTCAGCCATCTTAGGCTGGATGGAGCCCTTAGGACCCAAAAATGGCGGACGCCATAAAGTTAATGTAATGCAAAATGATTCAAAATGTAGTTGTCTTTGCTTATCGTAACGAGAACTTTACCCAAATGCACTATTGCGACTATTTTACATATTTTTAAGGCTAATCGTGTGCAATTTTTGAGAAAAATGATCTTAGATGCAGTAAGGTTGGCAGCAAGTGCGGTTGGCGATAACCGTCAAAAGTTGGCAATGACCCCCCTCCCATCCTCAAAAACCAAAACAAAGCACCGCCATTTTTGGGTCCTAAGCCTCTCCATGGGACCCAGTGGCCATACTCTCTTAATATAGGTACTCAAGGTTTAAATGGCGAAAAACAATGTTGCCAATTGGCTGGATCCGCCAATGGATTCGAGGCGAAGATTTTTCCGTTGGCACGATTGACAAGCCGAAGCCGGCGGTAGAGTGGTGCGCCGGGCGGTGTCGGAGCGAAGCGAGTAAAGCGACTCAGTCCCCCCGCGGGCCCCGGTCCCCCTGCATCTCATATGTGAGCGCTAAGATTGATCCGAATCGCGGAGGATGCCACATCGCGGCCCCCGGACGCCCGGAACCGAACCCAAGCGCCTTCCTCTTCTCATCTCCCCGGCCCCCGGGCCCCGGCTTTCCTCGCTTCCCAATCGTATACATTCAACGTCCAGGCCAGGAAGAGGGGGAGGGGGATCATTCCCGACTCCTCCCTGTGCGGGGTACGCCGTGCCATCCAGCGAGATGAGTCTATGGAGATCATCCCGGACTTTTCACGTTTCCGGGTACTTCCGCGGTTCCGCACCCCGGAGCGGCAACGGCTGCTCAGTGCTCAGGACTATTCCAAGGTAGATTTACACAGGTATGGACAAGTTGAAAATTTCCCATGAGCCTCAGTACGTGTCACATGACCTCGTGACGTAGGTTAAGGGGCCCGTTTTTTAATTAAATTACAATCAAATTAACA
Organism: Bemisia tabaci; assembly: GCF_918797505.1. Classification (NCBI taxonomy): domain Eukaryota; kingdom Metazoa; phylum Arthropoda; class Insecta; order Hemiptera; family Aleyrodidae; genus Bemisia; species Bemisia tabaci. The sequence goes on along the minus strand of NC_092794.1, from coordinate 62,968,441 downwards.
TTCAAACGTTTGTGCGGTTAAACGCTAAAATTAATATCGCATAACCAAAATTGTGCACAAAATCCCACAAAATTTTGACAAACGATAAACCGAACATAATAAATCAAAATAATCAAAACATCCAAAATGGCTGACGTTAAGGGGCCGCTGGAGAGCCAATCAGAGGCCAGTTGTTTAGTTCTGTCCATACCTGTGGAAATCTACCTTGGGACTATTCGTCGTTTTCCGTACGAAGGAACGTAACTCCGTTCCAAGGTTGCGAAATTGACTCGAATAATTCAATTTTTTACAAGAATAATTCAGGGTTGCCACAATCAGAGAAAACCGGGAAATGTCGGGGAATTTCAAAAAGTTAGGGTGAATGACGAAAGTGTCAGGGAAAAATTGTTATGCCACCTTTATTTGCCGTCAAGAGCGCGTTTAACGTTTCGAACAAGTACCTGAAAATTGTTTTCTAATCATGTCTATTCAACCATCTGGCGTACCTTCAAGTGTCAGGGAATTCTACCTAAATGTGTCAGAAATATCAGGGAATTTCTTTCTGTTAATTCTGTTGCAACGCTGAATATGTATCACTACAATTTATGTCCAAAATTTTGCTCATTTTTTCATGATAGATCCGGAGTGGAGCAAATTATTGGATCTCGTCTGATTTGCTCGGCCACCGGTGGGCCGAATTCGACATTTCCGAACTTTCCCAGTTTGATGTTGAAATCTGAGGATTGGCAGTGACATTTTTTGTGTAAAAGGTTGGCTGCTTTTTGGGGCCCTATAAGCGCTACATATCTCGACCTGTCCGTACTCTCTCTGTTTAGGTACTTTATACTGAAGAGGAGTTAACTATTGGATTTACTTCCGATTTTCTCAGTCATCAGAGGGCCGTGTTCAAAGTACTTCTTTGGGCAGTTCCTTTCCCTAGGATGCCTTCATCAATACATTGTGATTAAAGGAGGCTCAAGGGGATTCTTAACATAATGTCATAAAGAGGAAAATTATAACATATCTCGAGTATAATGACATTAAAAATACTTTTCAGGCAAAGTTTGTTATTTAAAACGCAAATAAAGGTGATTCAACACATTTTCCCCGGCATTTTCGTCATTTTCCGGTAGTCCCTGACTGTTGCAACCCTGATAATCACAATTTCTTCCCGATATTACCGTTTCATCGGAAGAAATTTGGCAACATTCGAATGTTGATACGGCGTTTCACCTCAGCGTAGAAGTCCGGCGAAAATTTCGTCCGGATTCTGCCTGAATTTAACGCCGGAGGCGAAAATAATGGAGTCGGCAGGGAGGCTGGCTGCCTCCGGATCGATGGAAGTATGAACTAGTGGTAGCGCCGATTGAAAGTTGCTTCGAGAGGAGCCGAAAGGTGGTGGAGAGATCCTTCGTGAAAACCGCTCGGCGAGGCGGCGGCGGCGGCGCCAAATCGTGCTCGTTCGCCGACCCCGCGACTCCGGAAACGCGGACCGCGCTTGATAAATTTGTGGCGTAACAATATTCATCCTCCCTCCCCCTCCCCCGCCCGCAGCGGCCCCCCGGTCCCCGCTCCCGGATCGACTTTAACAGAATCGATTTTCAGCGCGTTTCCAACTCGGCGGCGTCCCGCTCGCCATTCCACACTTCCGGCACGAAATTAGTCATAGTGGATGTGTAGGGATATTTTTCTATCCCGCCGATTCCGCTTCCTGGCCGATCCCTGTCTCCAGGGCTCCCATTTCCCGGAACTAGTACCAAATTTCGGAACTTTTGAGATTTTCCTTCATTTTTCCCGGAACTTTTGAAATTCCCGAAATGTTCCGGATCTTTGCCATTTTCCGGAACTTTAGAAAAATCTTAAAGTAATCCCGGAACTTTTGACGATCATGGCATGGAAGAAATGGAGATGTTGCATGTGTGAGGAATTTGCGATTTCACTGTAGATTCTTGTGTAAAAGTTCGCGAAGAACACGATGGTGCCACTGGTTTTCTTTGAAATCATCTCCCAAGCTCAAAAGAAGCTCGTAAGTTGAGGCCAAAATGGAGGGGATATCCCACGCTATCCTGTCGATGTATTTGCTCCCTATCTTTGCATGGAGAGTTTATCTTGATGTAGAGGTGGACTCTCAGGGTAGGGTGGGATATCCCCTCCATTTTGGCTTCAACTTGAGAGCTTTTTTTGAGCTTGGGAGATGATTTCAGAGAAAACCAGTGGTACCATCGTGTTTCTCGTAAACTTTTACATAATAATCAATCGTCAAATCGCAAATTCCTCACACATGCAACATCTCCATTGGAAAAAAAAAGTTCCGAACCCCGGAACTTTAGACGGACAAGGAATGGGAGCACTGCCTGTCGCGTTCCCCGATTGGACCGATCGTTAAGATTCCGGATCCCTGTTCCCCATTAATTATTTCCGGAACTTTCGTTAGCTTGTCCTCATTCAGGGGCAACAATACTAAGTTCATGAATTGGGGTATTTGTCAGTAAAACGGCGAGTAGCTGTTTGGGGGCCGCACAAGGGGAGCGTTGTAAGCCTACGTTACGAGGGGGGCGGGGGTCAGTGCCAACGTGACCCTCTCTGGTAAAAAACACAAAATCCAAAATATATCATCCTCATTCCCCAAGAAAATTCCAACCCATTGCCTTTTATTGAGACAAACGGATCAGTCGTGTACTTCCTCCATCATGATGGCAGCAGCTTTAAGGCTACCCTTGCAGTCGCGAGAGGAGGAGGGTATTTTCTTTCTTAATTTTCCTAGACTTTGTACTCGGATTTTTCATTGTTTATTTTTAATTAGGAAACACACTCATTGACTTAAGGGAGGGGGGGGGGGCGGTTAAAATTGGGGAAATGCCTAACGTGGTTACGAACAATCTCCTTCAAACAGGGGGGTGCTCCAGCAAAAACCCGCTGGTTGCACCACCCCCTCGCGCGTGAGTCTTCTAAGCTTTCGGACCACCGTGGAATCAAAGAAAAAAAACATTCGATCATCTCACACCAGGGTGTCTAGTTTATTTCCATTTCAGAACATCCTGATTTTTGACTGCTAAATACTGATTTCATTAATTTTTTCAAATCCTAATCAAATCCTGATCATTTGCGAAGAAAGAACGTGCGAATAAAACTTCACAAAAATAGCTCAATAAAAAAATCCGATCGGACAGCCGACTTTTCTCAAATCCTGATGCTAGACACCCTGAGTGAGGCAGTCTTGCTATAAAAACAGAGCAAGTGTGCACTATCAATTCGCATTCGGTGCTTCTCGCGCAGAGCTCAAGCGACGAGCGGTCAACTCTAGTACAAATAATAAAATTATCATTGTAACTTTGCAATAAAGTACGCTTCCGCAGTTAAGCTCGCTTTCGTAGAAATGAGAGTCATTCGGACTATGTCTTATCGTTGAAACGAGCTCAAGCTCTCAGAATTTTCAGTCTTGCTGCACTCATGTCTCAAGATATAATTAGCCGATTTTCAGGTTTCCTGTCACTATCTACGGATGTTAATTGCCTGTCATCGGTCGTCTGGCTCCAAAATTGTCAATTTACAGATTTTTACTCTCTGCCCTATTAATTGAGGAGCTGAATGGGAAAAACCATAGAGTCACGCCTATGTTTTGAAAAATTTCGAAGCCAAATCCACGTAGGTATCTCAAAAATTTGCAACGATTAAACATTTCTCAGGTTGATAAAGTTTCCAGGATTACAACATTTTATGACTTTTCCAGGTTCAAGCGCATGAAATTCCCTAAATTTTCTATAACTTATCAATGGTTTCGGTATAATATCTGACGAAAATGCTTTCTCCGAAACAATTAGACCGCGAAATCACATGAAATTGAAAACTATTTACGATTTTCGAACTTAGAGGCAGACAATCTCTAACTTTCGTCGATAGGACGCGTGGGTATACGGTAGAAAAAAAAAAATTAAATTTCGGCCAGGATAAAGAAATTAAAGGTTCCGTGACGAAATCCCTTGTCTTTTCAGGGTTCGGCAAAATCATCCACTTTTTTCAGAAATTTGAAGTTAGGCCCAAAGACTAACATTGAAAATGCGACCATTACTTGATGTGTAATTTCAATTGGAATCTTAATCCACCATTTGATTATTAATAGATTTCATTTAAATGCCACATTCGAATTGCAAGTTAGCACTTGCTTTTAGTCACAAGCACTTTTATCAGTTTACGGTTCAGATGAATAAATTAAGAATGTTTAATAGTTGGCAAGTCGATTAAATTACATCCTTTTTGCAGGCATCATAGATAACAGAACGCTCTTTCAACTCAGAACAACGCAAAAAATTATGGAAGAAAATACAGAGTTGAGCATTAAGGGAGAAAAAACAAAATATTGGATATGAATCAACTGAGATGCCTTTCTGGAAGATAAAGTCGGCATTAGAGTAATGCTCGGAGCGTGAAACAAAGGAAGAATATTCGAAGTTAGGTTCGAACCCAACATGCAACTATTTTAACTCTGCGGTCGGCCGGGTTGCATACGCTCGATTTTGAAGGCGAGATATGCGAGCTGCGCACGGCCGGCCCACGCGCGCTTGCGATAGGTTTCACACACTGCCACCTTAAGGAAGAACGCCATATGAGCCTTCAGGCGTTGCCAAATTGCCTTCAATAAAACAATAATTTACGAGAAAAATTTTGAATGGTGTTCCTCGATTTGTTTAGGCAATTTTGTTGACAATTTAATCTTTGACATCAGGAAATTTCGAGGAAAAAAGTGCATAAAATTCCGCGAAAATGAACATTTCATGGAAAGAAATTTGGCAAATCTCGAATGTTCATACGGCATTTTTCCTTAGCATGGCAGTATAGGTGCAGCGTTTTCCACGAGCCTCATCTCCAAACCCAACGTCGCATATTCCTCAACTGTTTTGCATGTGGTGCATTATTCCAAGGCCGAGTTTGTCTTATGAAGAGAATCTCAGTTTGTTAATATCGCGTTAGAAATCTTTGCGACAAGAGCGTTCGAATATTTGACCAAAATAGATGTCACGTAGCACACTCGAGAAAACCCCAATTGCACCCGTTCCTTATCGCGAAAGCCGTGGGCAAATCTCACATTTCGCCCGCAGAATCGAGCGTATGCAACCCGGCCGACCGCAGAGTTAAAATAGTTGCATGTTGGGTTCGAACCCAACTTCGGATATTCTTCCATTGTTTCGCGCGTTGATGAATTTCGTGTTTAAGTGGAAACTCCTGAGTGAACTGAACACGAGGATACCCTTAGTTTATGAATTGAACAATTATTGGAGAAGAAATGACAAAATGATCTAATCTGCTGAAATACGTGCGTTTTAATGGGAAATGCCGCCAGATGACGTCTCTAAGCGGTACATTCCCTCACTTTTGAATCTATTTTTATACTATTTCCCGTACCAATTATAAAATAAAAAATACTGTGAAACCAGCTCTTTGAACACTTTCAGACGAAGCAATAAAAAAATTGCATGCAAATTCTCCATGGGCGCAAACGCAATCTTTATTCCCGGTTGTGACACTTCGGAGGCCTAAAATACGGGAACCAATCAGAAACAGAAGCTGATCCAGCAATTTGGCAGCACCGGATTTCCTCCATTAAAGCCTAAGTTGAATAATCGGTTCTTGTCGGAGCACCACCTAGCCCCTCCGGCAATCGATACATTTCCATAGGTTTAAATAGGGAAAAAACTAGGTTGCCAATTTGCTGGATCCGCCAATGATCAGAAATGGATTCACATAGTCTTTACTCTCAGTGTAAAGGGACTCTAGAATTTCCTGTCTTTTTTCAGACTAGCAGAGCGTGACGTAATTTTCAGGGGGTTGCAGACTTCTTGCGTTACGGGAGGGGGAGGAGGGAGAAAATCTAAAAATCTGGATCCCATCGTGACGTAATACATAGACGGGCGCTTGGAGTGTTTCGGATTTGCACTCTCGAGCTCGACTCGGCGTCGCAATATTCCTGTTCCTAGTTCTTCGTGGTCGAGCAGTCGCGAGATGACGACGATGGCGACGTCCCGGGGAGCTGTCACGTTTCCGAAATAACGGATTTAATTATCTGAAAACTAGAGCCGGGAGCGGCCGCGTCACCACTCGTTTCGTTGGATCCTCGGACGATTTTCGTTTCTGCCGCGACTCATCGAGCCCCGATTCGCCGACGCCAACGTTATCAGGCTCCCGGGTGTCGTCCATCACTCCCCGGTTGTCACGTCTCCCTAACCGACGAGAGCCTAGTTACCGCATTCTAGAGTACCTATATTGAGAGAGTATGGCCACTGGGCCCCATGGAGAGGCTTAGGACCCAAAAATGGCGGTGCGTTGTTTTGGATTTTGTGGTAGGGAGGGGGGTCATTGCCAACTTTTGACGGTTTTCACCAACCGCACTTGCTGCCAACCTTACTACATCTCAGATAATTTTTCTCAAAAATTGCACACGAATAGCCTTGAAAATATGTAAAGAAGTCGCAATAGTGTATTTGAGTAAATTTCTAAATACGATAAGCAAAGAAAACTACATTTTGAGTCATTTTGAATTACATTAATTTATGGCGTCCGCCATTTTTGGGTCCTGAGGGCTCCATTCAGCCTAAGATGGCTGAGCCAATCAGAGGTGGTAACACCAGTGGCCATACTCTCTCAATGTAGGTACTCCATCGCATTCCGATCCCCATTCTCATCAACTATTGATTTTTGAGCAGACGAATACATGTTTTACCCCTCAAAATTTTCGGGTGCCGACCTTACGTTAGTAAATTCCGAAAAAAAATCACTGAAAATTCCATGCATACAAATTCGCACTGGGAAAAAAAAAAAAACACATTGGATCTAGAGTCCAGACTCTTGAAAACATTGACAAGAAAAAATACTCTTGAATCGGATTTTTGCTTGAATCAAAACGAAATCCGCTTAAATTAAGAGGCTTGGTTCTTGATTTAAGCTAGATTCTGATTGAATCAAGAGTACTTTTTCTTGTCGATGTTTTTAAGAGTCTGGACTCTGGATCCAATGTGTTTTTTTTTTCCAGTGTGCGTTGTAGTGCGGCGTAATGCACTTATCCCGATTTTTCGACGTCCCTCCCCCCTTGTAACGCACCCGTAACGCAGCACTTCACCCCCCTCCCACCATTTTCAGTTACGATAAAATTCGTAAGTGTTCCACGAAGGTGTGTTCCGAAATTCATTAGATGTTATGCTCAACAAGTTTCTCATCAATCATCATTAGGCGAAGAGAAATTCCCCTAGAGGAGAGTCCCTGAATTACCTAACGCACTTATTCGGCATTTTTAATCACCCCCCCCCCCCCCCCCCGCAACACTTTAGTGACGTAGGTCCCTATCCTTTAACACGTAAAAACAAAATGGCGTAATACTCTTCGCGACCCCCCTCCCACCCTAGAGCGTTATGTAATTTAGGGACGGCCTCAGAGTAGCGTTGACCTGCTGGCACAAACGAGCAAGTAACTTTGCGGGGTCTCTATACTATAATATACCTATAATATCTATGATATATCTATACTATAAGCTCTCAAACCTCCTAAATTTTCATTTCCGGTAACTCTTCGTTTTTTTCTATACTATAAGTTCTCAAGCCTCCTAAGTAAATTTTCATGTCTGGTAACGCTTAGTTCTGGTGTTCTACCGGACCGATTTTCATGGTTTTTGCGGCTACCGACACGCAATTGTCTCACATATGAGCCCGCTCTATTCCGATTTCGGAAATGGCCTCAATTCTAGTATATGACATGGTAAAGTTGCGAATTCTCCCATTTGAACAACGTAAATTTTAAATTTTTGTCACAGTTCGTTTGAGCCCTCTACACCGCCGATTTTCATGATTTTCGCGGCTATTGACAGGTGATAGTCTTCAGATGAGCCCGCTGTAATCAGATTTTCCAAATAGGACCCAGTTTTTTCATATAAGAGTATAGACCAGGGAGCTTGGAAAGAGGGGAAACATTTGAAATTCCCGCTGATGGAAAATGGCGGGAATTTTTGAATCTTGATCTGTTAGTAGTGTGAGGTAAGTGAATTAAAGGTATGCTTCCTTGCTACAGCCTTTCGAAAAGCGACGAAACGCTCAGATCCGTCCATTCCGTTTCAGACTGGGCGCAAAGTTTGAAATAAATGCCGACTTTTTTTACTTCGATTCTTGGTAGTCCAATCGCTCCCAGCTAGAGGGAGATCATGGACAAATGCGAATCGGGTATGAAAATCTTTTCGTTTTTTTTTCGTCGAAGTGGGCCTGCGAGCGCGAAGCGCCTTCCGGGGGTTGGGCCGCGTAGCAGCTAGGGGGCTAGTAGTCTCTGTTTGGCAACGATCGGATGTTCCCAGAGCGTTTTTCCTGGACACTCGAGACTCACAGGAGAAAAATCTGAAATCTGGCGTTTGTTGAAAGGGGCCGACGCGACGTTTCGCGGAGCCGCGTAGCGCGTCGCGCTCAAGGGCGTGGTGCTAGTGCTCGCACTGCTCACAGGCACAGGCAACTTACCAACAACTGATACGCGTAATGAAATGTAGGTGATTCCGTTTTGCCGAGACAATGGTCGATAACTCTCCATCCCCTAGCCGCGAGCTCCCACCCCTCCCCCACCACAGGCTCGTCCACATTCCGCGAACCGACCCCTATCGCAATTTCTCCCGCCCTTGTCTGCCACCCTGTCCACACCACTCGTTTGGCTTTCGGTAGGGTTCCTCACCAAAAACGGACCCAATAGAGTACGAAATCAAGGTGTCTACTAAAATAGGCTGGCCGAAAATCAGTACTTTCCCAAGAAATTCAGTTCCTCCTCAACAGAAAAATTCAATACCTTTCCAGTACCTCCATTTGACGAAATTCGAAAAATTTAAAATTTGAACTTCTCGCTCAAATTGCGACAAAAATTCAGGACATTCTTGCGAAATGTCTACACTTTTCCAGTATTTCCGGATCGCCCTTAAAAATCAGTACAATTTTCGGATTTGAAACACCCTGGAAATCCCCTGCTTCTGTAGACGATATGGTTTCGGCGCATCGGCCATCCTCACGATGTGCGGCAGTGCCCCCCCCCCCCCCCCCCATTTGAAGTATGCAAAAGGGTGGAGAATTTGCCCGAAAAACTTGTATAGTTTCATCTGAGAGCGCTTTACTATCTGGATGCAATCTTGGTTTTAATTTTTTTCAGGAATGGGCAAAAAAAAAAGAAAGATTTAAAAGTGAGAAAGTTCAAAGCTTTGTGACATCATTTCTTATTTGAACGCATGTATACAGATTAAGCCATATCTCTACCACTAAGAAATTGCTCTATTCAGACACCAAGAGTAATTTCCTGCTACTTAAATGCATTTTAACGCAAACTTCATTAAATGACACCTGCAAATCCTTCATTTAATGGATTAAGTACACCAAAATCCAAAATCAGCCGGACTAAGTACATTAGACGTTATTGCGTTCTTTCCTCCTGGTGTTTTATTTTTTCGACAGGAAACTAATCAGATTCCTGGCTTGAAATTTTGTGACAATGTTTTTCACTTTTAGGCGAAACTCACAGAATCTCAGAAATTTGCAGTTTTCTATTGCAAGACATTGCCGGCATATTGGGGGAAAATAGTCCTACAAGCTAACATCTGCTAGAGACTAGGTGCTTAAACCTTACTCAGGTTCTTGAAAGATGCTAAGACTTTACTATAATGAGATGATTAGGAATAGGTATTCCTTTGAAATAATTGACCTCCTTGAGCCTAGAATAGTCGTGGTTCTTAAAATGAAAATCTAAGGTTTGACTATACTAAACAAATCATTCGAGAAAGTTGAGTACTCACCACCTCCAGAGATCCAATGGGCGTCGGTCATTCCGATGGTAATATCAACAGATCCATCGGAGATCTAAAATAGAATAAAATAAAAAGAAATTATTCATCGATTTTGATAATTCCCAAAATTAAAGAACTTGAAAGTCGAGATTGAATGTAGGACAATGTCACAAGGAGATTTGGGTGTTGGGCTTTTTTTTTGGTTACTGAAGATAGATGGATTATGTAATAATTTTTAATCCTCTCATTCAGGAAAACGTATGCACTTCCGAAAACTATTTTTCATTAATGTTTATGCTGCAAAGTGAAAATAGCTCAATTTTTTCGGGGTTTCTGACCTAAATGATCAGATTCATTTTATGATCGTTGATTGACTGAATTAGACAAAATTTATTAATAACTTCGGTCGAAAATGCACAACTTGACTGTATTGTTCCAACATATCTAACATCTGATAATTTTTTCTATCAAAAGACCATAGTGCAATCACTTGAAATTTCTGAGAATAGTTTTAAAATAGTGTAAAATCACAATGTTGTGAGATAAAACATGGTTCTGTTTCTTTTGGTTATTTTGAACATTCTACTCTTCCATATAAACCACTCAGACTTCGGCGATTATTAGCCACCTTGCAAAATGATAGATTCTATTTTTCTTTTAGCACTTCTCTTCTCCTTTCACTTCTTCATGTCAACTTAATTAATTTGTACCCGGCCACCTTCAAACCCCACTTAAAGTATTATCTCAATAAATCTATAATATTACTGTAGAATGCTCAACATGGACTTTTCTAAACACAACGTTCGGCACCCATTCACAGGAGAAATACTTCGAAATCAGCCTTCTCACTGAGTGCTCCTTTTTAGAATGCTAAAAAAACTTTTCAAGAACACATTGCTTTATCTAATGTTGGAAATGTAATCACCTCATTCTACCAAACAGGGGTGCAGAAAGTGCTCTAGCTAATCCACTGTGAAGGAAACCTAAAAAGGGCGAAAACAGGTGAAGACTTGAAGCTCTTTTGATTTTTCTCTCTGAACTTCTAGCATTAATCCTTTCTATAAAGGTGCTATTCTTGTGAAGGGAACAATAAACTCATTACTTTATGAGAGGGAGACCGCTAAGCGAGCTACTTCTTGCAAAGGGAAATGTATGACACACTCTTTTAAACGAAGAAACTATTGAGGCACAGTCTTGCATAGAAAGCAATATGAAGACTGCTTCAAAAAAATATGAGGGAAAGGTAGACTTAAGAGGACAGCAATGTGAAGGAAAAGAACTTTCTACACCTCGGATACCACGGCTCGGTTGCTCATTCAATTTTCAAGCTATACTGCAAAATCAGAAAAATCCCCAGAAAATTCAATTGAAAATCATCTATTTAAACAGTCCTATATTCAGCTGATCTTTAGATAAGTTGAAATAAAAACAGAAATTTGAATGCAACAAAATTCAGTTCAATAATTGCTGTTGCTGTGTGACACCGTTTTACAGAATCAGGTATCTCCATCAGCTTCCGATCTGCGAAGATACGGCTTCGTAAAATATTAATCGAGAGATTTTATTTTAGCTTTCCATCCACTTGGTTGGCGAGCTGAATAAAAAGTTAAACGTGATGTCACATTCAAGGTTCCATTCATCTGAGTGTTATGTTCTAGTGTCACTAAGTACCACATTATCCAACTCTCAATTCATCAAAAAGCGGAAGAAAAGTTGGACCGAGTGAATTGGGCTTCGGTCAGCCTTTCATCTCACAATGAAACTACTACCAGTGGAGCCATGAGTACCAACTAATCAGTTTCGGCAAATGATTTCAATTCCAATCAATGAGAGGTAACCCTTCACGACAAAAAGGAGTAAGCAAAAATTTCACTGTAAGTAACGTAGTCGATAAAGGTTAATATGCAATATACTAACAAGTGGATTATACAGGCATACTTGTACTGAATACTTAAAGAGAGCACTTATTACTGCAAAACTAATACTTCAGTTCAGAGAAGGGTTTCGGCAAAAATGATAGATACAGAAGCGGTGAAGCTGATTTTACACTAACTTCTTTGGTCCAGAGGGCAGATGGCTGGACAGCAACCCCATTCAGATGGTAAACATGTTGATTTGGAACATAGTATCAACTCAAGACTTGCTGGATAGCAATTGGATTACAATTTTACAGAGGACTTTTGGGAAAGAGACTACCATTTTTGGCTCAACTCCAATGACTAAATTCATAACCTAGCTCCAGTCAGAGGGCCTGAAGATAATTAACCGTTATGGTACAATAGTGTTGAGAGGATAATAAGTATATAAGGATAGGAGATTCCATAGAAATTATTTCGGTGAATCAAGAAAGGTATTCAAGGCATACAGTATACAATCTCTGCTCTAGGCTTCGCGGCAATCGAAGATAAGTAACCAAATTAAGAGGTCCTGAGATTCATTATCACAGGCTGATAAGTGTCTGCATTAGTTCAAAATATGAAAAAAGCGATTGTAAATTAGCCTAGAAATGGTTAAACGACAAAAAGGGGACGGGATTGCATGGTTATAATGAATCCAAGAAAGATCTCTGAAATTTCATTGGAACTTGTGATCGTAAGGTTTAAATGTTTGGAAATTGTAGAAGAAAATGTTCTGGGGGTATGTAAGCCAATGATGTGAGACTAAGACTCTTCATTCAGAGTGGGATAAAGAAATTGGGTTACCTTAATGTTCTCGATGGATGTATCCACTGATTTCTGAATGTTATCCACTGATTCTAAAACTGAAACCATAAAATAAAGAAAATACACTTAACACTCGGACGGGTTGGAAAGCACGGTCATTATTAAGGGGTACTTTAAAGTTCACGGGTAACTCAACGAGATATCACGGTACTTCGCCTCACGAACGACGAAATTTGCAAGAGCGGATGATTGGATCGAGGGGAGGAAGGCTTGCAGAGCCGTACAAATTAAATTCAAAAACCCTAGTAACGAAAAAATGGCGACTGTCTGCCAATTCTTGATCTAAGGCTCCGCAAGGGTCATTTTACGGTAAATAAGATCGAAAAGAACTTCGGCGGCTCAAATATTAATGGGCGAGCATCGAGGCAGAAAAGCAAATCACACGACTTTCCGAAAAAGAGTTAAACACGACAAATTTGAACAATTTCCGAACGATTAACACGGGATTAAGGAGCGATCAGATAAAAAACACAACAAAATTTCGTCCATTGAAGTTCAGGTGACACCAGACTGACGTCACTTAATCATGACACTCGGGCAATGTCGGTTGATCCCGCAGTTATTCTAATGAAGATGCATCACAATCGCAGCCGATTGGCTAGATCTGATTCGGTTTGAGCTTCGAAAGCTGAAAGTTCCCATGATAGTTCGATCAATTGCGAGAGATAATGCGGAGTTTCCGACAGAAAAACTTAAAAAAGGAAACTAATGCTGCAAAATTCACCAGGGATCTGCAAGGGACGCGAGTGAAACACTATCCACATTCAGGTTTTCCTTCCGACACAGGAACTCGCTCGGAAAGTTGCGATTGGTGAACAGGGCTGACACACTGGCCGCCAAAAGACCCCAAATCCCGAAAGATTGAACTTGACACCATCGTTGATGCACCCAATGAAATAAAGAGTTCGCCATTATTTAGTACTTCAGTTGCGGTCGTAAAACTGCAGGCGCTACGAAATGGCAGAATTTAGTGTTTCCCAACGAACGGACTGCATAATTATGATGTGCGAAGTAAAATGATTTCGTGATAGACTTGTTTCAGCTATACATTAGGTGAGCAACATAGCCAAATAGGAGTTAATAGAGACAAATTTGGCAACAGCACGACAACGCGGCTTTGTTTGAAGTAATGCCAAAAATAATCAGCATTGTAATCAGAATAACTAGTTGGAACTGAAGAAGTCAATCATTGAAGGGAACATTGAATCCATAAAGAAAAAAAAATTATAAAGTGGATTACACTTTGCAATAAGGAACCACTACCTCTAGCTCTTCCATAAAAGCACGTATCTGCATAGGGAAATCAATGGCATATATGTTGTTTCTAAAATGAGCCAGAAATAGTGGTTCCTTGTTGCAAAATGTAATCCAAGTGATATTCTTCAATGTAGCAAATGGGAATTCACAGTGACTCCCCCCCCCCCCCCTTCCCCTTCATTTTCATTACCCGTTCGCAGGTTTGAAGGGAGGATAGTGTTTAGAGTCATACTAACAGCTTTCCAACAGAGGGAAACAAATTTCTGAAATTGTTTTGGGTGCATAGGAAACTAATTGCTCAAGAAATAATTTTGATTACTAAAGTTTTTAGAAGACTTTATTACTGGTTCTGCCTTCATTCTTCAAAAAATGTAGGGCAGGCAAGGAAATTGCATCTTCCCCATGCATAATCATTTCCAAGCCATAAATATCTGCTTTGAGATGTCACGGTTTTTAAATTAGGAAAATAATGTCAAGGAACTGCAAGCTCTATTTCTTGCTTTTGCGGAGATAAAGACCATTTCCTAAACATTTGTCTTCAATTTCCTTGACTTAAGTAAGCTTGGAAGTTTCATGAATGGCAGCAAACTGGTGATCAAGACGAATTTTAAGTACATAATCAAATTAAGGTACTTAATCTTTCTAAGGCTTATGTTGAAACACTGGAATAATAGTTTTGTTCTTTTTACCATCAAATTTTAAAATCAAGAAATAATCAATGGTTTGAATGGCTGAATAATTTTGCCTAAGGAAGAAGAAAAAAGACTATTTCTGTCAAATGCTGAAAAAAAATCTATTACTATAACATTCTGTATAGAGTATTCTGTAAAAACTTCAAGCCATGATGTTGATTTGGTCTTCTAGCAAAAAATAAAATAGGAGCAGCAGAGCTTTCGAAACGCTGCAACCAAAATGCATATTTTTGTAGAACTGCGCTCTTTAGCATAAAAAGCTTTGACTTAGACCAAATTCTTCACCTATACTCAGTTTTTAGTGTCTCTTGAGCATTTTCATTTTCCCAAGTTAGTGTGTTTTCATTCTAACTGATTCAATTGTGATAGTAATTTAAAAAACATGAACATTTTTTACATTTTCTGTTTTATTTTTTTCTTTGACAAGAAACAGGTATTTTTTGCACTTCAACATTTTCATTATCTTAATCAAATAATCACAAGCTCAGAAGTGAACATTTTACATAAAATAATACGGTTTGGTTAATTAATAATAATAGATAAAGGAACAGCAATAGACTTTTTACCAGGCTGCTCATTATCCAATGTTTGTTAAGAATTATGTCTAGCCTGTTAGGAATTAAATTTTTTTTCCACTTCAATCTATTTGAAATATTTTCCACAACTTGGAGTCCACGCCAAATAAGTCTACGCACTATTAAACTGCAACAGAAAATCCGCCACCTTGATTCTTGCATTTAGTTTCAATGATAAACTGACATGAGATACTATTCTGCAGCAGTCTAAAGTGGGTGAGCTTATTTGGCGTGGACTCTAACACTGAGTTAATTTACAGCATGCGCATCACCGCTTGACAATATGCCTTTCCGGATTTACATATTCTTCATTAAAATTAACAGACACAAAAAGACAAAGCAATTGTATATAAAAGCAGGAATGAGAAATGAAGCCGTTCTGGCACAGTGCAATCTGTAAAAAAAAAATGTTGATACGTTCTCATTCATAACTCATACCTCCACAGTCCCACATCTTGCTCAGCCGCAGAGTGAGTTCAGAAAAAACTGCTTCGGTATCAGAAATTCACTGAGCAAGTATGCATATAGATATGATAAAATTTTCAATTATGTGATGTGCAATGTTTATTCTTGGCCAATAAAGCACAGCCGATTACAAGTTGATTTTTAAAAAATTCAGTGAAATCCCAAAAAATAAATATTAATGATTTAAGGTGCAAAATAAGGGAAGACAACAAATTCTTGGACACTTTAATTTGAATCTCTAAGTTGTTTGCTCCGTCTTTGCTGCAATACCTCCAACCAAATTTAAAAGCAGCTCCAGTTTCAGCTGCTAGTGCAACGTCTTTACGTCTTAGGAGATCAAAAGCCGATTTTAGAGGGACTTGCGGAAGAATATGCTATGATTAGCGAAGAATATGCTGTGCGTCCATCATTAATAATTTTAAACTTTGAAAACGTGGTTGAGGAGAGAAAAATTGAACTTGTGAAAATACAAATTCATAACGTTCTAAATACACAAGGTCTGCATATAAATCAAAAAGTTCATGTCAAACAAGATTGAGTTTCGATTGTATGCTCAAAAATTCCCTGAATTTTAAAAGGAACATGGAAATTTTTTTTGAAGAGCCTCGAAAAAAATATATCATTATAATTTACATTATCTGTAATTTTCCTATTTACAGGTAAAAAAGGAATGGATACAAGAAAGATTAAGTTTCGCAGGCTTCTGAGATTGAATAATGCATTTTAAAGACATTCACGGTGGGGAATAATACACACTATTCCTGCACTTTTGCAAAGCACAACGATTTTTATGGCATCACTAATTCAAAATGAATTTAGAGTATTTTAAAGTTTTGACAATACAGAACAAGTTTAGGAAGCTTCCAAGAGCTTGAAGGATCATTTTATCTTAGATGACTGCATTGGTTTCAACTAATTAACCCATTGACTTCAAGTGACAACTCTGAGCTGTTTGTGTTGCGCTGGGTCAGTTCTGAACCAAAATAAATAGCATCGGTGCTTACTGTAAGAAAGTAACACTAAAAATGTGGCCCGAATACTGTAAGTAACAGGATGATAGTATAGTGTTGGGTTTACGCAATTCTGCGGTCTTGTGTGTTAAAAGAACCAAACTGGTATAGATGTCTCGGCAAGCCTCACCTTGCCTGAGCTGAACACTCTTCCGCTTACTGTTGCATAAAAACTCATCGGAATTTATTTTGTGACACTAATTCTAATTTTTGGATTTTTTTGCTTGGAAATCCCTGCAGAATAATGTAGGCCCAACACTATTCTACCATCCTGTTGTTTACTATGTATTGAGTTCTCATCAAAGTTTATATAAGGAATGAGGCTAACCTAGAACTTATTTTGTACGCCAATTTATTGCTTTGTTTCGGTATTTTCGTATTATTGTACGGTCAAACATACATTAACCTCAGATTATCCTAATTTTTGATGATTTTGCAATTTTCATGAGTTTGACAGCAATACATCAAGAATATGAAATGATTTTCACTCCATTTTGCTTCCTCTTTCCTGAAAGAACCTGTAATACATGCCTAGTTTTTCGAATTTTAACTTCAGGAAATGAGTATATAGGATTTATAGGATTTATTAAATCTTAAGTCAATGGGTTCTCAGTCTTCTTCGGTTACATCTAGGTAGAGAGAACAAGTTGGACTTGATTCTTCCAAATAAACTTGCAAGCATTTCCTCGGTTATTTGGTAAAAGCAATTTTTCTTAAAGAAAACCAGACAAAAGCTGCTTAAGCTTTAGATAAATCCCAAGAGTTTATATATCTTCAGCAACAATAGTTTTGTCATCCGCATTTGTCATCTGTTGAGCAGTGGTGATGTTATTCCACCAGCTACTAAAGGCACCTGTGGCTTGCGTGATTGCACCCCCTAAAACAGATTTGAAAGTACATCATCAGATAAAGTAAAATGGAACATCAGGTATACTTGGATCCATCTTTATTAGTCCTGTCCAAAACATCTTCGAATGAGCAAATTCTTAACTAAGATGGCAAGTGACAGCAGTGCAATTTCCATTACGGGTCAATGGAACTCTGTAGTAACAGAATCGTTTTTTGATGGTCATTCTCGTAGTTATAGATTAGCAAAAAATAACAAAACCTATTGAAACGCTAAATTCCTATATCTAATATTAAAATAGATTGCTCATCAAAAAACACGGCTCATGATGTCATCTATCCGGTATGAGAGCATACCATACTTCTTTCTATCTTGGTTTCATCTGTGTTTGGCATTGAGTAGCTGGTGCGAATGTATATATCACTGAAAGTCAAAGAAACCGTGACATGCATACTGTTGTGGATGTCTTCATACACAGTGTTTCTTAATGAGTAACATATTTGTCAATATTGGAGGCAGAAACTTTAAGTTCCAACAGATCTTATTATGTTATGCTAATATAAAAGCTTAAATCATACAAAACGATTTGGTGGCTAGTACACCTAACCTATTGCTTCCTTTTAAATTCTCTTGACTATTTCTTGTTTTCATTTTGCTTTGTCCTGACTTTCTCTGGCTTTCAAACAAAACTTTTACTAGATTTTGTTCTTCAAAGAATGCTGACTTCTGCAAAAATTTGCACAAGATTTCCACTGTTAGGGATTTGAATTATAGAAAAAAACACTGAAAAGTAGTTGGCACTCTCTTCAATGGCACTGGCTGAAGTTGCTGAGCGGAAGCGCTACTTGCAAAATTCCCTGACTTTTCAAGTCAAGTTTTTCAACTATTGGGCACCCTGGATAAAGAAGGTAATTTGCATCTGAACGTGTGAGTTGTGCTCTTATTTTGGTGCGCATTTTAATATGATTTACTGCCCATTTCTGAACTTTAACGAGAGCAAAGCTCTATTTTTAACATTATTCTAATTGGTTCTTCTTATGGGCACAAAATTGCCAAATTACAGGGCTCTTTACCCCCTCTACTGGCACAAAACTCAATTAAACTGCTCATAACTTATTCTCCAGAATAATACAGAGAGTTTTCTGTCGAAAGGTCAAAATCTGATTTTTTTATTCCATCCAACAAAATTTATCCGACTGATCATTTTGCCTTCGTAGACTAAGTTCCCTTTCGTCACGGACGATCAAATGTATTGCAGTGAACTGTGTCACCTAGAAGCATTCGTATAAGTTTTTCAAATAAGCATAAAATATACTGAAAGGTTGCCTCAAATGAGCACTAGGCATTTTTAAATTTGGAATTGATAAATAAATGAATGATAAGACTTTTTACAAAAACAAGCGCACTATAATATCTGCCGAGGTGGGCAAGGGATAGCAGAGTTCTCTTTGCACTCTCTGCTTTGATAATAACTCGATTTCGGCGATCTTACATTGCTGTTCTTTCATCGGTGTGTACTTGTGTTTGTATGAATGAATACAGCTTTCCAATGTGGAGCCATGGACTTCTGGACAAGGTACGAATTTAAGCATTCTGATACATGTTTCTCAACAAAAATTTCACGAAGAGCATGATTCTAACAACTAAAATGACTGAAATTACTCCTTATTAAGATTCTATTGTTTTTATTTTACATTCGTAACGGGAGATTTGAGTTGCCCTATCATAAGAAATACAATCCTCTACTTGAGTTAAATCGCGCCTTACAATGGTTTCGGCAGGCTTCTTCAATCAAGCATTGTTCCTTTCCCAACCTTCATTGTTCAAAGGGTAAATAATTTGCTATTGCTGAGCCAAAGCATCAAGATTGAGGTTGCCATACTTTCACACCGCAGAGACTGCCACAGAAACGTTTAGTGTGCGATTTGAAACGTGTAGACCATTGAGTTTTCATGAGCGGGAGGTTTGAATTCATTAATGTCAAGAAACATTAAATATCTTGGTAAGGAGTTAACTTCAGTGATTTTCGTTGCAGGAATTGAAATTTTGGTTAAAAAACATGGATCAGAATGCTAAACTTCACACCTTGTCTAGTGGTCCGTTACATGTAAAAATTACGTTTAAATAGTATGAAAGAGATATGGATGGTAACCCTTCTTTGCAGAGGCAACTTGAATCCGTTTTTGAAGCTGCATTTGGGGAAAATGTGTATAATTTTTTAACAAGATTTTGAAACTTACCAACAGCTCTTCCCGTTGTTGCGACAACTCGACTTGTATTTTGCACAGCAGCATTCAATTTCCGTCCGCCTTCCGTTATTTGCATTGTGCTGTAAATAAAAAGAAAATACTAGATTGCACAGCAGCAAAACTGCAGAAATGCATATCTCGGTTGCGACATTTCAAAATCTCCACTCCTATTTTGTTTTTTGAAAGGGGGCTGAGCCAACATAATAGCTTGAAATTTTCACAGAATATTCTTCACATGGAGAGGCAAAATCACCGACGTTTTCAAGAGATGATGTTTATTAGTTTGCAATGTAGAAAATATAGCGTGCCAGGGAGTCAGCAACGCCGCAAACCAATAAGTGCATTTCTACAGTTTTGTCATCAATAAGTATGTGGCAAGTATAATAAGTATAAATTCAGGCCGTTCTTGTACTTCAAATGATTATTTCTTTTGTGAATACCTGATAGAAAATAGTGAAGAACTTTGTATCAAACTATAACGTCCTTCAATGGTGAAACTTAGATAATGATAACCAGTTGGACGTATTTACGCTAAAAGGAACTATGTGGAAGTGGAAAGATGGGGTGTGCTTGTGGAAGCTGGATAAGAAACAGTGTAAAAGTGGATATAGTTCCTTTTGAGAACATGGAAAAGCAGATTTGACATTAAATCAAAAAGAACTGAGCGCTAACTCGTGATCCGGGGGCATGTGACAAAGCGTTGTGGACAGGGCTCATGAGTTAAAGACTGATGACTGAGTCATTGTCGCTCGTGTTGCGCCTCCTTGCACCTTACCACTGGTCCTTACCACTAACGTCACTGGCGCTTTTAAAGTCTCATTCATTCTTATGGCCTGAGCACTAACAAGCAAACCCCATTCTTCTTCTTGCACATAGTTCCATTTAGCATAAATACGTCCAATTACAAAAATGGATCAAGAGAAAATCTATTGTGATGAAGTGAATGGTATAATGATAGCTATTTACTTTCATCAGAAATCAGTAAAGATTCAGATGGTATTCTTTTTACAGACTGAAATTTCATGTTTAATCAAGGTAAGAACAGAAATGCTAGCATTGTAATTTAGATAAAAATTGAGGCAATGTTGCAGAAAAGTAATCTTCCTTGCAGGATGGTGAATTAAGTCTTTTCATATGGTAGAGAATAAACAATGTATAATCGTCAAATTTTTGACAATTGTTATTTAATCATACACTCCGGAGTCACATTCTTCAAATGCAAGACATACACTTCCTTGATAAAAATTTTGAACGCAAATAACTTGTTTCCTGAAGCTACAGAAAGAACAATGTTGGCCCTATCTTAACAGGGTTACCATAATTTCTTCATTTCCTGATTCTCTGAGTTTTCCTCACTTTTTTTGCTTTAAACCGACTCCAAAATTCCAAATTCCCTTAACTTCCTTTGACCTTTGAACCAAATTTTCACTTGGATTTTTTCCTTTTCAATTGAACTGACTGCTGCTAAATACGGCTTACAAAATTCCTTGACTTTTTCACTTCATCGTAAATTTTCTAACTTTCAAGACCTCCATAAGAACTCTGGAGGTAAACTTGACTTTTTAATACACTTAATGTTGTCGTTTCGGTTATTCCGTACTTTTCCAAAACAGGACATTCAATAAAGAATCTTGTCATTTTACAAAGTAAGAAAATGTGCCGATACTTCATCAAGTGTATCATGTCAAATTGGATTTCTAGCAGCGGATTTTGACCCATTTTATCTCCTTTCTGATGCATCCACATTGCGAATCCATGTCTGCCTCATGAGGGACATACTGCAGAATTGGGTCCTCGACAACTTTCAAATGTGTTCTATAATTTTATTTTTTAACGAAATGCACTTAATGTTATGAAAATAGATTTTTACTTGACCCCTTTACCTCCTTTGGCAATGAAATACTAATGAATATTTGAATACTTCCTGATATAATTTGAATACTTACTGAGAAAATCGAAGTTTGACATCTGCAACAGAGAGTTGTCCGATAAATGGATGACCTGGATTCAGACTGTAAATTGCCTCATGATTGCCTTGCAACCATTGCTTGTAGCTCTTAGTTTCACACCAGGCATTTACAAATGCTGCATTAAAGTGATCTATTTCCTTCGAGCCAGCTGAACAGAGACAAGAAAACAATTGAATAAATTATCGCTACAAAAAGCTTTTCCTCAAAAATTATGATATAGATAACAATACTTTTTTTTTGTTTGAATAGATTGTGCAGACAGACTTGACCAAATGCATCAGATTCTTTTACAAAAAACAAAGAAACGACAATACAGTATGACAGAATGTTGGTAGTAATGGATCCTAATTAACTCCTCTGAGAAAGCTCAAACTGAATAGGGGTACAGTTCAATTTGATCTTGCAGAACCAACCTCATAACTTTGAGGCTCCTCTTTCATTCTTTTTTCCGTGGTAAGGCGAATTTGAAAATAAAATGTATGCCCTTGAACCGGGGATCTGTTTTTATTTTGCATTTAACGATCCTTCTGATGTCTAGTATGTGATTGTACATTATTTTCAATGCCCATGACTTAGTGGTGTTGTAGTGTCGTAGCGATGAATACATGATTACAGCTTGATAAAAAATCTAATTCATAGCTTTGATTGTCACGGTAAATTGACCTCAGCTCTTGGCAATGATGGGTACATTAGGGATTTTTATTCCTGCATAAATTCCACTGAGAGTTTATTATCACTTGATAGCTAAATTACAAAAGATGTTGCATAGAACAGTGCTTAACTTCAATTTTCGCCTGTACGGCACTTGATAAAAAAGAATACCTGGAAGCAGGGAGGTACGTAGCAAACAAAGAAGATAACTTTTAAATTGAGATCGAATCCACTCATCGCCACCCTCCCAACCAACGCCATCAAGGAAAACATCATGTTTCTCATCAGCAACATGTCGCACTAGATAGTCTGCAAATCTTAAATCTTCCGTTGAGAGGTGTAAGAGTCTCCATAAATCTGGATTTTTGGTTTCTATTTTGGCTTCATCCACCTTGGTAAAATAATAAAAAATCAGGAGTAAAAATTAAGAATACACCTAAAAACAGAATTTTCAACGTGCAAAATTCCACAGGAGTAGTGGAGATAGTAGAGTAGTGGTAGACTAGAATGACACCTTTTATTTAAAGAGGAAATGCAGTGGAGGCCTCCTCAAGCATCCTAGTGAGTTACAAAAAAAAAACCTTGAACGTTTCCTGATTTTTTCTGAGAAAGATACATGACATAATTTGAATGGGCCTGTTGTAAACTTTTGCCAGAGCAAAAATAAGAGTTGTTCCTCATGGAAAATGTCTCAAAAATCACGATGAACGCATCAGCAAAGTCTGAAATGCACCTCTAACTTCACAATCTGCTTAAGAAATTTGCACTTTTTTGAGCTCGCTGCTTCAAAAACGATACCACAGCACAGGTGAACATTTTGTTAGAAGAGTCGTTCCATCCAACTCCTGCTCAATAGGACGCTACTCACTATTTATAACCACTAAGAGTTAGTGCAATCATGAAAGTGGCTTAAAGCCTCATTAAGGGGTAAAGGTAATCCCCTAAACCAGCTTTTTCACCAATTTTATGGTTCTATCTGACCTGAAAAAGCACTATCAACCCAAAAAAATTAAAAACTAGAAAAATGGAAAAAAGCGATTTTGCCATGACCCGATTCGTTTAATCGGCTTTTTGCCTTTGAGGATTTTTTTTACGTAAGAATATTTGGTTGCCTCTCTTAAAAATTATAAGTACATTTTTTCTCCACTTTGAATTTTTGACAGAAGACAATGTACAATTGTACAACTGGTCAAATTCAAAACTACTCCAGACTCATTCATTTCCCAAAATTTGACTTTGTGCATTTCTGCTTAATTCTGTTCAATATTCATTCTCGTCTAGGTCATTAGAAGAATGGTAAAATTAGGTTTGATTGGCTAAAATAGAAATTAAGAGTCAGACTCAAGTTTAGTTTTGTGTATGCTGGTTCAGACAACTTTTAAAATAAGATACGATAAAAACATGAGGGGAGAGAATGACACATTTCTTACCTCTACTAAAATCTCCGCAAGCTGTCTTTTCTGCTTGAAAAGAGTATTTGTTGCACCAATAATATAACCTCGTACATTATCATCTCCAAGCACATCCATGTATGGCAATGACAGGTAGGGTAAACACAGGCAGCCCTGAAAAAATTCTTGACTCTGTGAGAGATTGTATGCAAGTGAATTGGACATATTTCTACCAAACAGACCTATGTGGAGGTAAGAAATATGGGGTGTGCTCGTTAGCTCTCTTTGCGTAAGAGTGAATGAGAATAATAAAGCGCCGGTGACGTCAGCAGCAATGATCGAGTCGGGGCACGACAGGCATATCGTCGTCGGTTTGCTTTAACTCATGAGCCCTGTTCACAACGCTCTCGTGCCATGCCCGCGGCTCATGAATCCCGCATTCAGTTGGCACATAGGTCTGTTTGATAGAATGTAATATCCCGCTTTTCCAATTCTTCAAAAGGAATCACGCCCACTCTTACATTGTTTCTTATGCAGATTTCTAGAGCACACCCCATATTTCTCACCTGCACATAGTTCTGTTTGATAGAAATACGTCCAATTACCCATTAGGACCTTACAATTCTATTTCTTACAGGTATAACAAGGAGATTGGCATAGTACTTATGAGGCTATGGTTACCTTAATGCCTGCTACGGTCTTTCTGTTACAGATTTCAATTACTATTTCAGATAGCAGGAATTTTATTGTGGTGCATTTCTGATTAAAGAAAAGCACTATAGCTTCCTTAAAAATGAAGCTTTTATCAAATTGCCCTGAACTAATGCACAGGGGACCTTTTTATAGGTATGATTGTGACAAAATCATGCCCCTGAATGTAAAAATGTGTACTATATGCAAGTAAGTAAAAGGGGAAGAGATTCATATTTACCTCAGTGAAAATTGACAGAGGAACTCCACATGAGTTATTATCAATTTGTGCTATGGTGGCAAGATTATCTTGAATAGCAGTTTCTCTCAGTACATCTATACTGAAATCCCTTGGCAGATTTCCCATGGATTCACTGGTGGTTGCCTGGTAAGTAGCATCAAATGCATCCATAGGATCGTCAGCGAGGTCATTATCCAAGTCGTGATTCTTTACTTTGGCCGCTGCAGAATATGAATTGGAAACAACATCTGGGAGAACAGATGAACTAATTGCCAACTCATCTTCATAAATAATATTGTTTTCTACCAGGACATCTCCATCTTCATCTGCACTGATGACACTAGAGGAATGGTTATCTACACTTTCTACAATCGTTTGAGAACAATTTTCGACGATTTTACTGCTGACATACTCGAGGTCAGCTTCGGTCACTTTTTCAATTATGTTTTTCCCATTCCGTGTTGAAGATTCAACTATGCTAATTTTATCTGCTGACATTCTATTATTTCGAATCGTTTGATTGAATTTACTTTCAACTATTTTGGATAAGGGATCATCGGCATTATCATCGTGCATTTCATTAATACTATCACAGCCAGTTGCAAATAATGCCGAGTTACTTTCATTTTCATTAGAATTCACAATTTTTTCCTGAGTATCTTTGTTTTCTTCTCCTTTAGAGTAGACTGGTAAAGGTGACATTGGACGTGACGGCCTGGAAATATAAAAAAAGACGCACATTAGAGGAAGAGTCACGAGGGATCAATCAGAAATAAGACAAGAGGGAAACAAGACATGCAGGTATCTGCTGCTTTTAACCTACTTAATGGAAATTTTGCAACATTCTCATGGATGCATCATTCCATTTTTTCAATGATGAATAAAAGTTGTGCAGGATTTTTTATTGCTATTCTAATCGCACTTTTTCTTGAGGTTTTTTCCCTCCAGTAAGTTAGGAATATATTTCAGCAGTTCCATCATATTGGACGTGATATAATAACAAATATGGTGGAAACAGACTTAGGGGTCAATTTAATTTGGATGTCACAAATTGCTGAGCCTATATTTTTTTAACTGTAATATGATCAAATTTTAAGCAGGTTTCTAAGTGCCTATCTCAGTTAAATTTCGATAAAGAAGAAAATAAAGAGATACATGCAGTCTTGCATGTTAAGTAATTTTAAAACTTAATGAATACAACAGCCCCATGATACATTTCCTCAACCATTTGTTTCATCAGAAGGACCCTTCACAAATTCTTTAAGTAAATTAAAAAGTGTTTGAACATTCAAAAATTGAATATAACCACTGCTCATGGAGTCATATTGTACCGATGAAGATGCAAAAAAAGCCTGATCTTGGGACACATAGATCGCCGAGATATATTTTGGCTGAAGAAGCAATTTTTGAAATTGATGGCCCTTTTTTCTCCTCCAAAAAAACAGGGCATACTGAACAATCCACCATGAGACAAATCATACATTTCTCCTGGATGCAAAAACATTGGATCAAGGGAAATGAACAGAATTTTGAAATTTTTTGCATTTCCACATATCAATTAGATATGACAGCTGTATTTATTCCTGGATCAAACAAGATTGATAATAAGAATAATTTTACTTTGTGTGAGAATAAATTATCAAGAATTTCTAGAAATGGTAGAAATAAATAAACTAGATGGTACTTTACTGCCCAAATAAATTCATTATATTATTTCCTGGATAATGGTACCATTCATTCAGGTTTGTGCATGTCATACTACATGTAAGACTTGCCTCATAAACAACAACTTTGTTATTGCTGGAACACAATTTTTCAACAACATCAAGTAACTTAAAAGATATGTTTAAATCAGGAAACATTGCTGGGTTCCTGAAGTCACTCGAGAACCTTTTAGCTACATATGCCCCGTACTAGGAGGAGGAATTCATCAACCCCTGGACCCTGTTTCGGATTACTTTTTTACTTTTATTGTATCTTGTATCTGTGTATTGTATCAGGTATCTACCATTATCTTGCATCTATCTAACATGTATTGCCTGACCTGTATGATAGCCATGTACATGACTCAGGTACCAATTTTAAAAATTAAAATAAAAATAAAATAAAATAAAAACAACAATCTGATTTGAGAATATTTACCTGATGCATGCTGACTGGGCAAGACCCCTTTCAATCATGCCCGGATGAAGGGACAGTAGAGATAAAATAGTGGAACAAAGAGGCTGGACAGGAGAGCAAAACATCACAATTCGCCTTTCAAGCAAAAGAAGTTTGAACAACAGGAGTGCTTTGTGCCGAAATCGAAGAATGAAGTCTCGAACTGACAGACCTATATTTTTAGACGGATTGAAAATTAAACAAAAACATTAGATTAGAAATTCAAGCATGATATCACAGCAATAGAAGGAAAGAGTGTTATTTAAATAGATAACTGATGGCAAGTATCTTTTTACTTTTTATCAGTGCCCAGATGGATTTCACTCAAAATTATTTGGCTAGCTCTTGGAATGTGACAAAAGAGCTGCTTTCCTCTGCATCAATTCGACATGTAAACTAAAAACAAGAATCCAGATTTCGGATCTTCTGATGCACTCTAAAAGTCAGCCAACTAATATCACATGAGCTACAGTGTATAGCGTGAGATATTTGATGAGTTATGACAAATAATTCGTTCATAGAAGACCGATATCAGTTCATTATCAGTTGATGGAGGTTTTGTCATATAAGTTGACATTGGTTTACTTTCGGTTTGCAGGCATTCTTGCGTCGATCACTACTATCCACATGAGAACATCCGACTCTCACAGAAGCAAGGTATCAAACTAATATAAGCTTGGATAGGTTTTTTAATACTTTCAAACCTTGTAACACTTTAATTTTTAGCCACACAGAAATCACAACCACATAAAGGTCACGGATCATAAGACTGATGAGGTCACTGATAAGTAGTTTATTTAAAATACGATCATGAGACCGATGTTTTCAAGGTAGATAACTAATGACACTATATGCAGAGGCATAAATTCATCGTCTGTACCTGCGAATCAAAAGTAAACAAATGTCAACTTACATTATGACACCTTTAACAATGTCTAATGTTAGTTTGCCAGTATAATATATACAATAAAAGAACAACACTCTTTTCTTTGAAACTTTTCTTGCTGCACTGCGAAGATGAAATTCTTCAGATAAATCAAGTAACTTACTAGAGTGTACAAGTCTAACTTACCCACGTACAACTGAGGAGATTCGTAAAGATTTTCAACTTGAAGAAGGCAAGAATTTAGATGGTGGTAAGTATCCTGCAGGAGTGAGACTTTAGTGAAATCCCCTTCTTCAAAATAGGCGTGGGTGATCAAAGACATTTTTACTTGAATGTGCCCATAAAGAGGCAGGAGACTCAGAACACACACGGATTTTTGCACAGTGCCTCGAGTTAAGTCTGAGGTCCGATTTTTCAGTTTCTGAAAGATGCAAACAAGCGAGGAAATTGTAGGCGGCAAGTCCAAGATGGAAGAGAATGAAACTGAATAGCGTAATCATGAAATCCATGAAAATAGAATAAACTGTGTTCAGGAAAAGGTAGGGGTGCAGAATCTTTCAAGCTTCCACCTCCTTAATAAATTATTTCAACTCAAGAATGTAACAGTCTCCCTGCCGCAGTCTTTATGTGTTGGCACGATAACAGATACATTTAGCGATCACACCTGTCTACTATGAAATTTATCCTTTCAGGTAATTTACAAAAAATCAAAGTGAAAACGAGGCAAAGCATGAAGAGAGCCACTTCAAATCAAATTTCTGTTTGATACACATGGATTTCTGCCCTAATTTTCTTCCGCATTCACAATAGTGCACAATGCCAGAGAGGCTTCACTTCTTTCCTGTGCTTTTAGATATGAGTGCTCCGCCTTTATGTTTTTGGTTTTAGTTGAAGGTATTTTTGAGGAGCTTAGAGGATAAGGGGCGTACTTGAGTACAGTTTACGCTATTCCGAGAAATACGAGTTTAAAGTTTCAAAATCACAGGGATCCTTAAAGCAGGAAGAAAGTACAAACTGACTTTTTGATGCTTAAAAATTTGAATTTGGGAGCGAATTTTTCGCAGATTATGCATTAGGACTGCTTGAACTTACTTGAAATTATTAATATCATAATTTGATTCAAAAACTGCACTTGTGTGCCTTGTCCTCCAAGCCCCTTCGTTGGTAAAATAATAAAATTATCTACAAAAGACAGGTACTTACCTCAACAGGTATTTGTCGAAAACACGATATTCCAAACACTGTCTGATTCGGATTATGGAGACTTGGGATGTGGAAAAATGCTGTGTCTTCATCAAAATTATGTGATCCATCAGGCAAGGCTAGAGTAGGTAGGTATTTCCAACCCGCAGGACATTCATTTGACTCTGATGAGCCTCCTGGAATTAGCGGAGGAAAGGCATACTCAACCTGCCACATAAGAGAATCATGCAAAAATTAGAGTCAGAGAACACAATGTCTTTTCTTTACACACTACCATTATTCCTGGTAAAATTCGCCAAATGGGAGCTTATCATATTCCATTTGATCGGAGTCAACTGTGCATGTTGATACCAAGGGTGCAGAATATGCAGATCACGTGCCCACCCGAATGCGTGAAAAAGCCCCCAAAAATGTAAAAGAGGGGAAAATTTTGAAGGGTTTAGTCCAAAGTCAACGTTAAACAAAAAAAAGTCTTCTGTTTTTAATTTAGTAGGAAATTTTGTGGGAAAGCGGTGAGAAAAATGTGGAAAGCTGACGAGGGGGGGGTTTGAAAAGTACCCCGTTGGAAGATTCTGCACCCCTGGTTGATACCTTGTTTAAGTGTTTCCAAACTTTCTGTCTCATCAATCGCTTCCAACGTAAAATTTTAGAGATGAAAAATATAATACAATGCTTTGTACTTTATCTAACTATCTAATGAATCTATCTATGAATCTTAACAAATTTGATGTCATTCTACTCGGTAGTAATGCTGCTACATGTTAGAGATCAGTTTCTTGCATTGACTTGTGCACAACAATAATTATTACTTCTCAAAAACGTAAACCGTCAGGCAGCGCAGCGTGGTGGCGAATCTCGACCCTAGATCACATAGAATCACCTTAAATTCTCCTTCTTGATTATACTTTGTTGTCAACTTAGGAATGACTTAGCTTACACACATTGGTCACTAATAAAGACAGCTCAGGCCAAAATCTTCAGAGTGACCAAAGACGGACGGAAATCAAGAATTGAAAAAGACGCAATATGTGCTTGACATAATGAGAGGCACTATTGTATATCTCTATCAAGTTTAAGCTTTTCTTACGATGTAAGATGAGTGTGCATGCATTCAATAACCTATTCTCGTTTCTTGATTACTTAAGCACTTTTTGGACATGACATTCAGTATTCTAAGCATAAAAAGAAAATCATTGAAAAGTATCGTGCATTTTTAGTGGAAATTGATTTGCTAACGCTGTAAGAGATGATGCTACAAAAATATGTTGCAAACCTCTGTAAGGATTTTATGATGCGCGACATTATGAGGCATCAACCTGTGCTCTTCAGGCGCTCAAGCACGTTGACATAGAAAACTCAACTTACCATAATACTGAGTTAAAATAATGGGTTCTATCTAACTTACTTGACATCCCTTTTTGTGGTGGAATCCGACTACAATGATATGAAGAACAGGATTTTGATCAGTAGAATCCATGATTTCATTGAGTATTGATTAAGCTTTGAGAGCGTGAGATACGAGTACAATAAACACTACTCTTCACTTAATTGAGTATTTCTTACAAATTCGAATAAAAAACAAACGTAACTGGGAATATAGCAATCCATAATGGGATGGGTACATGAAAAGATAACTACAAGAAATCACGACGAGGCGAAACTTACGATAACGAGAACGACAAGACAACAACAAACTCTCGTAATAAAGATTGTTGACATCATAGACATAACTCCCAACAAGTGAACAAGAACCAAAGGGTAGGCAATTTGCTTGACCTAGTAGTAAAAACGCTCTCGAGTCTCGTGCTTACACGGACACGGCCTTCTCGGCTCTCTTTGAATTTACTTCGAAATTTGAAGTGAGTACCTAGTGATCAGGGCCGGATTTCGGGGGTGGCCAAATGGGCCGCGGTCCATGGCGGCAAATTTAGGGAGCGGCAAATTTTGTAATTCTTTTAAATGTAACCATAAAGAAAAATCGGATTCAGAAAAAAAAAAAAAAAAAAAAAAAAAAAATACTAACGAGAAAAGATGACAAAATCTCTCATTTCCCGAGAGTACGTTGTCTTTCTGTGATACAATAGACAGCACTTTTTTTTGTCGAGTTAAGACTAAGAGAGAAACCGAACACGGAATTTGGCCTGGCACGGCGCAGATACATGCCGATGATGAGATCTTGAGATGAAAAGGAGAAACCCCCGGTGCGGCGGTCGGCATGTAACACATAATAGCGCCTTCAAGACTGCATGAATACTTCACCCATTGCGTCAAAGACAGTGCGGTCGCTGCGGTCAGCAGCGGGCGCCGTGAAACGCATAGCGCCTACAAGACTGCATGAATACTTCACCCATTGCGTCAAAGACAGTGCGGTCGCTGCGGTCAGCAGCGGGCGTCGTGAAACGCATAGCGTCTACAAGACTGCATGAATACTTCACGCTTTGCGTCAAACACAGTGCGTGCAGCAGCGGTCGGCTTGAAACGCATACCGCAATACCGCATTACCGCATACAATACTGAAGGGATACTTCACGCATTTGCGCCAAAGACAACACGGTCAGCGCGGCGCGGCGGCGGAAGTTAAACTCATTACTTAAACCACATTTATGTTTGCTCTTTCATAATTTTTTCGTTCATTTCAAATAAATGGAAGGCCTTGTCCACACAAAGATAGGTTTACGGAACTTAACTTTCGCGCCGAGTTCCGTGAACTTTTGACAGTAGCGTATTGACAGGACTTTCGCAAAAAAATGTGTCCCACACGAGTAAACGCGTCTTATGCAACCCCCCCCCCCCCCTCCGGCACGTTCACTTGATGGTTTTTATTGATGTTTCAAAACGAGTGTGAAGGGGGTGGCAAAATACAGGCGGCCCATGGGCGGCAAGTAGGTATAAGTAAATCCGCCCCTGCTAGTGATTTCAACATTATCGTTAAAACTAATAAAGATTAAGTTGTAGAGATTTGGAGAATGGAGAGGGAAGAAGGTATTGAATCGAAGGAAGGGAGCGTTCATAAATTGTGGCGCGTGGCGTAGTTTTGGATTCGAAAAATAGTGTGAAACTGTTGAATATATGGCTGGATAAAATTTGAAGAACCTATTTTTAATAATGGTGTGACAAATAACGCCGAGGAAAGGAGGATGACACATTTTGGATTTGGTGGTATTTACCACTTTACCAATAAAAAGGGGTAGATACGTAACGCTGGCACTATGGCGCCTCTTTTCCTACTTGCCGCCCATGGGCCGCCTGTATTTTGCCGCCCTCTTCTCATTCATTTTGAAACATCAATAAAAACCATCAAGTGAACGTGCCGGAGGGAGGAGGGTGCATTAGACGCGTTCACTCGTGTTGGACACATTTTTTGCGTAAGCCTTGTTAACACTACTAGCAAAAGTTCACGGAACTTCGCGCGAAAGTTCAGTTCCGTAAACCTATCTCTGTGGGGGCAAGGCATTCCATTTTGTAAGAAATGAACTAAAAAATTAAGAAAGAACAAACATAAATGTGGTTTAATAATTTTAACTTCCGCCGCCGTGCCGCGCTGACCACACTGTGTTTGGCGCAATGCGTGAAGTATTCATGAAGTCTTGTAGGCACTGTGCGTTTAACGCCGCGCCGACCGCTGTTGACCGTACTGTGTTTGACGCAATGCGTGAAGTATTCAAACAGTCTCGTAGGCGCTAATATGTGTTACATGCCGACCGCCGCGTCGAGGGCTTCTCCTTTTCATCTCAAGTCCTCGTCATCATTTCTCTTTGTGCCGCGCCGCTTCGGGCCAAATTACGTGTTTGGTTTCTCTCTTAACTCAACTAATTAAAGGTGCGCAGTCTTTTGTAACACCGAAATACGACAAAATTAAAATAAATGAACTCTCAGGAAATGAGAGATTTTGTCACCTTTTCTTGTGTGTAATTTTTTTCTGAATCCGATTTTTTTGTACCTGCATTTAGAAAAATTGCAAAATTTGCCGCCCCCTAATTTTGCCGCCATGGGCCGCGGCCCATGTGGCCACCCCCTTAATCCAGCCCTCCTCCCCACTCCCTCAGCATGTGGGAGAGTTGCAGTTTTTCATGAAAAATAATATCTTAGAACATGCGGATATTTCATGAAATTCCAGAACTTTAAGAAAGCTGATGAAAAATACATTGTGAATATTAATGTTGAAGAAAGATCAAAATGCAGTTACATACAAGATCATTAGTTACAAAAATCGTTCTTTTTTGCATTAGCTGTATTTGTAAGTGTGGGTTGTAAATTATAGCCTCTGCGAAATATGAAATAGGTACCTAGGTACATGTATACACAGGCTCATGAAATTTCAGGAAATATTTCACTGAAATATCAAATCCCTCATATTTTTCATTTTTATTGTGCAAACACAAGATGCAGGGGATGCATCAAATACTTTTTGGTGGGACAGATAATATTTTTTCTTTTCTTTTTTTAGGGGGATTTAAATTAATGGGTAAATTCTTAATGGTGAAACAAAAGAAAAAGTATATTTGATTGCAGGGTTCCATAATATATGTACACCCTTCTTCTGAGTATTTTGTAATATTCAATGGGGAATAAACGGGCAGCGTTGACCAGAATCCGCAGTACCTACTGCATTTGGAATGAATTTTGAAATTGCATGGGAACTACAATTTCTGACCCATCCATGAATCCTCAAGGTCAAACGTTGTCTCTAAACTGAGCCAGTAAAAGTTGTAGCTCCGAATTGCAAAACATAAGTAGTCCATTTTGTATTATGCATCATGTGAGAGACAGAAAGACATGAAGTTGATATGTGCCGCAATTTTCTTGAATGAGCTGCATAACATGAAACATAATAATTACCACATCCTCTCCTCTTCCTAAAAATATTACATTGTATTACCTATATAAAAAAATTCAAGAGGAGAATTGAAATTGATACTCCCAGGTTTCACTGAGTGCGCTGCTTCACTTTATCTCAATTTTCAATCAAGATTTCTTTAAAACTTAATATTAGAATCAAATCATTACCTACATTCGTAGGCCCATGCATTTTCAACTTTAAAACAAAATAAAATGTCTTCAATTAAAAATCAATGAAAAGTTCATTAAAGTCAATTTGGATTCTGTTGGATGTGAATTAAAAATCTGCACCTGACTTGGAAGTTTTCAAAGTGAACTGCGAGTCTACTTCCTAGTCTAGAAACCCAATATTCTGTTTAGAAAATTAACAAATTTTACTTAGATGAATGTTGTGATTTTATTTGAAGTTGATTGATTTAATTTTCATGGGGAGAGGCTTGTCTAGGGGTATGATCATGCTGACCAAATCATAAACTGAGTGGTCATGGAATCATCTTACATAATGGGCATTGAATATTTTGGAGATTGATGCATGCTATTTTAATGGGCCACGAGGTGAGGCCTGAACTAGAAATAGTCGTCACTTTCCATCCCTTCAAACTGTTATGAGGAAAACGATTCACACAATGGGAAGTTTGGGCATCAACTTCTGAATGAGATATTAACAAGTGTCTTTAACATAGATCTAATGGAAGTTAGATAATACAAATGACGTCATTTGTATTTTTGCTGTTTAACCAATGTTAATTTTAAAATTTTACATCTTGTTTAGGGGTGGATTTCCAGACTTGCCATTGTGTGATTCGCTTTTATGGTGAAATTTTGAAGGGAAAACAAGTTGCGTAAAGCTATGATGTACCTATGCCTTGTTCAGAGACTCATGGAAAACAAGGGATCTTAGGTACCTTCAAAAATAAATACTTAGTGACTGGGTCTGGGCAGGCTGTGCATATGATGCACGCATGCCAATAAATCAATTATTATGATTATTTTTCTTGTGTTATAGACACATGCATACAAAACCACTTCATTTTTTAAACAAAGTTTATTGGTAAAATTTACAGATCAAAGACAAAAATATTTCATATCTAAGGGCCTACTTGTCTTAGGTAAATACTCATTTGATGCAAGTAAAAGATTTCATTGCTGAGGCCACTGTCCTTTGAATTTTTTACCTTTCTCTCCTTCTAATTCAGCATGTAAGACTTCATACAACAACATATTCCGCCGATGAGAATCTTTCAGGTGAAATGCACTGTGTTTCTTTCTAATTTCGCATTCTGCTTCCTCGATGGTTGATTTTTTCAATTTTCGAGGTGGGATCCAAGTTTTCAAAGACTTCTCCCATGAACCATGATGTAAAGTATCCGCAATGATGTTCACACACTTCAAAAAGAAAATTGATAGATAAAATTAGCTTCGGCTGAATAAGTGTTACTTCGAACAGCATTTAAATCAGTCTTTGGCTATCCCTAGATTCTGTTTTGATGAGCCTTTCCACACTACATATCAATTTACATGTAGCAGCATCTTCATTTGGATCAACTCAATTTCAAAATACACCTAACTTCACTGTTACTCAAAACCTCTCTCTTATCAAGAGTGTAACCAAAAATCATAAAAAGTTACACTTCGGAAATTCACCCCCTCTCTATCTGAAGGGCTGAAAAAAAGAGCATTTTTCCGTACCTTAACCTACCTTTGAATTTCTTTACAAAATCAATCTATCTGAGGCCAACTATCAAAAATAGGACCACAAAAAAGAAAGAAGAATGACATTTTACAAAACTGAAATGTTCAAAACTTGCTTTAAATCAAGCTATATGGAAATGAAAAAAAAGAAAAAAAAAATTGCTTCCAGTATTTTCAACGCTGAGCATGGATGGAGCAAGGAAATTTTTGGTGGAGGGGAGCACGGGCAGACATCTCATCGAGAAATTCTGGGGACACTTCCCTAGCCCTGAGGGAGGTTCTCTTAGGATATTTCTTCTTCAAAACTGAGACGTCTCGGAAGTAATTTTAAGTTTTTTCTAAAGAAATTTGGTGAAATTTATTTCAAAAATGACGAACGAGCTACCCCGACTTTCACCAAAAGCCTACCTTGCTGAGTAATCGAAATCCTATGTGAAGAGGTCCATGTAATTATTAAAGTAAGACTTTTTATTGAATTTTTGTAAATAGGTGTTTTCAGACTTGCTTCATGACTTTGCTGAAGTAAAAGTCTACAAGACATGCAATTTGCAGGTAGAGGTGTAGTGGTTGTAGTGCTGACTCTGCGAACAGGAGGTCCCAGGTTCAATTCCTGGCCAGGCAACCTGAGTTTGAAAGTCTCAGACACCAGTTGCCTGGGGCTGGTTGTTGATTTGGGACTGAGGGGGAATTGGATATTACCAGTGAGTCCGAAACCACCCCCTTGGAGCTACTTGAAAAAAAAAAGTTGGCATAAAAGGTATCCTGATACTCTCCTGCATGACCATGGATCACACCACTATGACTAAGAGGTGAATAGAGGTATTTGCCTGTGTTTTGCAGTGTTATAAGGTGGGAGGGAAGGTAAGTGAAGCAATGGGTAACAATCTTAAAAGATTTTATATACATGTTTCAGTATTTTTCGACTGTCATCTCCAGAGATTTTAAGGAATTAATGTTGTAAAGAAAGAGATCATAGGGGCAAAAGGACCAAAATTTATGTCCTTAAAAATGCGAAGATTCTGTCACTTCTGGCAATGAAGAAACGCAAACAGAATTCGATTTTGGTGCATACGATGCAGTCAGAATCACCAAGCTTCACTGATAGCATCAGTATTGAGTGGAAGGGGGGGGGCTGGGACAGCATTACACAGTTATTACAGGTTGATTGGCATGGCACGGCCCTCAGGAACATTGAGGTGGAGAAGAGGGGTTACCGAAAATTCAGCACTGACCTCTGGTGCCTGTTCCTTTCCTAGAGAGAGACTTCAGAAATGTTAGATATCCCAAAAAGGAGCATTCAGTGTCAAAGTTGTTAAGTTTTGAGTTTCTTTTTTTGAGGTGAAATAGTTTAAAAATTGTTTCCTTAAAAAACTGAGACACAAGATGAATTCAATGATCAGAAATAATTAGTTGATAAATGAACGAACCTGATCGACTGTAAGTGATTTTCCTCCAGTCCCCCAATCCACGAAATCATCTAAGGGTAATTTTGCATATCGTACTCCACTCCTACGTGCCTTGGTTAATGAAAGTGGTTCTGAGACACCCCTATCAACCATTGCACCTGAAAACATCAGAGTCGGCTAATAACAAAAAAAGTGCATTTACAGAGAGAAAGAAATAGAGAATTCGGAAATGATAGCTAAGCAGTTCAGCAAGTATTTTAATTTGTTGCTTTTGGAACTAAGAACTCCTAAAAATAAGTTGATCATTATACTATCATAAATAATTAATCGATCATGAAGTGGATGTAAAGATGCATAATGTTCCGATGATTTTCTGCCCTGAACATGAAAGATTGAAATTTTGAATACTTTAGGCTTGAAACTTACAGGATATTACACATTTTTAACTGTGGTGCATCCACTTTTGTTCGAAATTATTCGTGTTATGCGTATCAAAATGTTCATGAAAATATCTTTTGAGTATAAATACCAGAACCCAATTCTAAGTTTTTTTCCCCCTAAAGTGTCTTAACATATGGACGGACCTATTATAGGATCCATCCAGAATCAGCCTGACTGCATTTTACCTACATGGCGAAGCCCCCCCTCTCTTTTTTTCCTTCTTTTTTTCTGTTTTTAGGCAGAGAACTAGATTACATAATGCTTTCAAACTTAGTGTGAATTTTCCTTATATTATGAAGAATAAAAACAATTTCAGGAGATATTGTTGCTTGGTTTTCTATAAAAAAATTAAAACATCAGGGAAAATCAGGCAATGTCTGGCGTAGTTCGACTTATTTTGGTTGAATTCACTCATATATTTGGCTTGTACATGGTACTATTGATTTTAGTATATAGGCAGCAGCTATGGCAGAAACTTCCATATTTATATCGAAATTGACTCACCAATAATGTAAATATCATCATGACTGATAGTCTCCAATGTCTCTTCACAATGAGGCGTTAAATAGACCAGTTTCTCTTTTGGAAAGAGATCATCATAGCTTTCGGAGGACCAGTTAAATGGAAAATGAGGCTCGTACAGAGTTGGCATAAGATTTTGTAAGCCCTTTGCAAGATCTGACTCAGGATTAAAGTTTACAAAATGAATATCAACAGGATTTGGCTTGGTCCGATTTTTACTGAACAGATATACTAATTGTTTTAAGCAGCTTCTTTTTTCATGCTGAACCATGTATTGATCATATGAACAGTCTATTATGATCTTAGGTTCAAACATCATAGCCTGTAATACAGCCCAATTTGCCACTTTATCAATGGTAGTGTCATAGATTCTGAGAAACAATGAGTTATGTGATAGTCCATAACGCAAAACACCAGTCTCGTCATTTGATACATTTATGTTAGCCGCTCTTTCCTCAAGCAGTTTTCGGCGTTTTTCTTTTCTAATCCGCTTATTTAGTCTTTTCATTTCATTAATGAAAAAAAATCTTACAAGTTTTAATCTACTTGAGAAAGATCTGAGTTTTACTAATTCAAGCCATTGTTGACGTTTCAGCTGAGTGGGTAAGGGTTGATTTTGACTAGCCATGGAACGCATCTGAGCTACTACATCATTCAGTCTGTCTAACAAATCTTCATCATTTCCTGCTATTTCTTCATAGTTGATATTGTTGAAAATTGGATACTGCTGGTCTTGGAGTGCCTCCTCATTAAGGTTCTCCTTTGACGTTTGCTCAGTAGGGTCCTCAGCACTGTGCAGGGAACAGTATGTCATCCTATTTGAGACGGCATCACCCAATGCAAGGATATGACTGTGAGAACTTTGAGAGATTACCAGAGATTGAAATGATCTACGAGTAACAATACGTTTTGACAGATGATTAACAGCAGTTCGAGAAACAGGGTTTAGAACAACAAACACTGAGCGAAACATCATGGTTATAACTATTGAAAAATATGGTATTGCACACGAACGTAGAGTTTTTCCAGGGATATATAATAGGAATCACTAAGAACATCCAATTAGAGTATTCGACAAGCTCACATCATCTAAGTCATCAACTTGGAATGAATTGCTTGGGTTTCCAGAAAAAAAACACTGAGCTTTGCACAAGGGAAAAGATATTATCATACAACACGATATCAAAAGGATTGAAAATCTTACAAAATTTTCATGGATTGTTCGAAAGCAGCTGAATATCTGAGAGGCGAGAGAGGGGGAGAGTGAACTAGAGACTTTTAGTGAAGCATGTTTTCTAGCAGGTTAGGTTAGGTTGTTGTTTTGGTTCATGACGCGACAACTGCAAATTCTTGATGTTGACTAATTTGACAACATCTAAAAAATCAGTCTGGAGTTTTTTGTGTTTTGGCTTTTGGCGCTAAAATGCGATGGTTTGAGGTTATAATTGGAATACATGTCGAGCAAATATCATTGTACGAGTATTTTGTGCAAGTATTTATTCATTGTGCCTTGCATTTAGTACCAGTTTTGTTCAAGTACTCATTCATTGTGCCTTGAAACGGTCGATTCGGTTATTTATTTACTTAACTCTAATCATTTCGACACTTCGTACTGTAGTGCTGATTTAATTTCATGACAGTAGTTACGTTTCGCAGCTTAGATGCAGCTTAGTTATCATCACTTACCTATGGCGTTGATTCTGTGATTAATATCGTAATTACAATTAAAGTGAATGGCTCGTATCGGAATCATTTTTGTTTCCTCCCTTCGCCCAAAGTCTACCATCGTATTTCGATAGATTTAGTTGTATTGAAGGTTTAACGCACTCAGAGGCATGGTAAGCCACCACCTTATCTTTAAGATTTTGCAATTTTCCTCATCATTTCATCCAAAAGCACAGCTGCAACTGAGGCTTTGTCTCTGAGGGATGGTTTTTCTGGTTTTCCGGGCGATGTGTGCTGGCAGGGAGTTGCATAAAAGCTGACGAATTGCACTGACTTCTTTGTAATGAACGACTA
Source organism: Bemisia tabaci (assembly GCF_918797505.1). Lineage (NCBI taxonomy): Eukaryota > Metazoa > Arthropoda > Insecta > Hemiptera > Aleyrodidae > Bemisia > Bemisia tabaci. Next base: position 62,928,746 of record NC_092794.1, on the reverse strand, counting down.
TTGCTAGTAGTGGCTGCAAGGCGGTGGCTGCCCTCTTACCCCCTTAAATTCTGAGAGTTTTTTGTCTTAAGGAAAGGTAATATTTTACGGTGAAAAGAACTCAAAATTTTGTGATAGGAGCACTCTATTTTTAACATTTTTGCCCGCGGAGAATTCTCAGCTTAAGAGAAACTTTCCATACCTCCCTTTTATTGTTCTAACTTGTATCTCCCCAAAGTTTCAGCCCATGCACTGCCACTGGTTATATAAGCATGTGAGAAAAAGAGAAGCGAAAGCAAAGTATGTTTTAGAATTTTTTTGTTTACTTTTGTAGATTCCTTGTTCATGATGTGATTCTCAAGAAGAAAGATGAAGTATCATTACACATGTAGAACTTGTATTAGATAAGTTGATACGTGCTTATCTTTCCTTTAATTGCAACTGCTCCGCTGTAATCCAGTGGCGACTGAGGATCAACGGTGGGAAATCACTGCGCAAGGCGTGGACGACGATACGATCAGGGTCTGCTGCGGGAAACACTCTGCTAACTTATCTGTTGCAAGTTTTAAGAAACGTAGCTTTGTTGTGCCTCCAGATTTTTACCCGCTGTAATTTTCAGAATTTATAAGCCATTTTTATTCAGAAAGACTTAAAAAAGTCACTTGCCATTTTTATTCTTTATCCTTATTTTGGCTGCAACTCAAATGAGAAAATGAGGTAAATGTGAATCTCCTGTTGCAGGAAGAAATTTATAGTGAGGGTCAGCGCAGAGTACGCGAAAAACATATAAGTTTACCATATCATCGTCCAAAACAGCGATCTCTAGATGACTTTCTACAGAGGCGGGGCTCGATGAAAGCTATCCCTCTCCGGACATCTGAAGATGAAATGAAAGAAGTTTGGTAAGCTTTTCTTCTCTTGTTGTTTGTTCTAGATGCTTTTTATCACAAATCTCAGTTTAACCTGAGAAAAGTTTTGACTAAACTAGGTCATACAGTTGGAAATAATCTTGGTTTTTAAGACTGATGACAAATGGTCAAGGGAGCTCTGAGGATCAGTTTCAAAGTTTGTTTTCATAGTGCATTGCAATGTAAAGTCCACACCAAATATGTTTCTGCACTTTTAGACTGAGTCTAAACGTCCGCCATCTTGATTCTTGCATTAACTTTCCATGCTAAAATGACGTCAGATGATCTTTTATTGCTGTCTAAAAGTGCGTAAACTTATTTGGTGTGACCTCTACTTATGAAAGAGCTAGCAATCTTTAAATAAGTTCTTAATTATGACCTTGGTCGGTTTTAAGTCAGTAATGCGGCTCCTTATATCTCTCTTTGGGAAAATTTTATGGACAGAAAATATAGAAAACCTTGTCTCTTGTTTCATTTCCAAACTTTTACTCCGCCATTTTTTTCAAGGGAAATACGGCAAGACTCTTTCTTGTCAACTTAAAACATATAATCAGGAAGGACCATTCTATGGATTTTCAAACTATGAACATTTAATTAAATGTTTCATTTCATTCAAAGCAGTTGTGACTACAAGTTTGCAATTTTTGCTAATTGAGATGTGTAACTCTCTCAACCTAACTCTCAATATGCATAATCAGGTTTTTCCTCTCTACCTAAAATACTCCTTTCAACCTAGGATACATTAACAGCCATACTAACAGTCCGCACTAGAACATAAACAATTATGAGAGTTTTGTTTGTTTTTATTATCAGGAAGCAGTTAGAAGAAAAGGAAAAAGAAGCAGAAGTATTTTATAAATCTGAGGATGAATCAGAAGACGATACAAGTGATGAGGACTATTGTCCTGAAAAAGAAAAAAATGCAACAGAAGAAACCAAAGAAACATCAGAGGCTGGATGCACAAAATTTTCTGACGAAAATGACAAAAATCAATGTAACGCATCAAGTGAAGGAGAGCAATCAACAATAATTTCAGACTCTGCTGTAAGTGATGAGCCTTGCACTGAAAAAAGTAGTCCTCTCGAATCTAATGTAGACGAAAGCACTAAACAGTGTGATGTTGTGCAAAATACTGTTGAGTTTTCCTCTGAGACAGCTGAAAAGCTCTCTGATGACAGTAGTAAAAAATGCTCTCAACAGGAGGATTCAACCAATTTTTCTCTCCACTTACCTGAGTCCTCTGTCACCAGCTGCACTGCCTCCAAGATATTGCCAAATACCAACAATGCAGGCACAGATTGTGCAGATTCAATCTCTTGTAACTTGACAGTGAAATCCGTCAGTAATGAGGAAAGAGAAATTACTGAAGGAGGAAAAGATGCGATCATGTCAGGAGATGTAGGGATGAATCGTCCTTTACCACAAAATCAGAATGAGGCATCTCTAAAAGAATCTGCGTTTGTTGAAGTCAAAAAAGATGAGCCACTCAGTAATCAGCAGGAAGTCCCACCCACTGGTTATAGTGAGCAGGTTCAAGACAAATCCAAAAGTGATCGCAAAGACAATGATGTGTTACTCGACTCTGATCCTGTGTTCAGTTTGCATCTTGAAGACTCTCAAGATTGTCCTAAAATCACAGCTGAAGACATTCCCAAGTCTGAAGTCGATGGTAGCACCAAGAAGGAGGAAGAAAACAAGGGTGTCGATGAACGCTCAGAAAAAGTTGTAGAAGATGCCTCCAAGAAAATAAACTGGGCTAACTTTAAAGTGCTCTTAGATGATGAAATGGATGAACCAATTCCGATGATCACTCTCAAGCCTAACCCAGAGGGTGTAATTGTTTTGGATGTGCCAACCCCTCGTAAAAATCCAGGAATTGAAGAATTGATGCAAAAATATCTCAAACACTCCTCCTTCAAAACTTGCATGAAACCAAAGCAGCCTGTTCGTTTAAATGTGGTTACCACCTCAAAAAACCAAGACAATAAAATCAATGGAGTTTACTCTGAGACTTTGACTATCTCAGCTGAGGATGAATCACCTGTAGATTCTCAAAATGAGAAACCAGGTGCAAAATATACTAGACTTCGATTACAGTTAAACGAATTGATGAAGAAACGAAGACAAGAGGAATGGCAGAAACGGCTCAAAACACATCAAGTGGATGAAGAAGAGATCGAAGATGGCGAGAAATCGGAATGTGAAGCATTGCTTGACGATGATCATGATTACGATGATTTTAACCATCGTGTGACGGAGAGTGAAGACTCGGATCTAGAGGAGAATGATATTGATTTGTCCGAGAAGAAGAAGAAGAAAAGTGCTTTTGTTGATGATGAAGCTGAGGAAGATTCAGATGAGGATGAAGATGATAAAGATGAAGGTGATGAAGAAGATGATGAAAGCAAAGAAAATGATGAAAAAGAAGAAGATGAGGATAGCAGTAAAATTAAAGATAAAAAGGCAAGTAAAATACGGAAACAAAAAGTCTTCATAGAGGAGGAAGAGTATGAGGGGGATGATGATGATGGAGACGATGATGAAAAGGAAACCGATGTTAATGAAGATGATAACTGGATGCTTGGTCAAACCAAATTTCGATCACAGATTACTCAGCAGGTTCTGACGGCTACACACACCCCTGAAGTAGCTGAAGCTAGATTAAACGATTCAAAGTTTGACATGTCATTTGAGACAAGCAAATTTGGATGCCTTGATGAGACTGAGTTGAACAGAACTTCAAATCATGAAATCTCTGGCATTGAAGATTTGATCAATGTAAAGAACTCGGAACTTGTCACTGAAAGCCAGGTCCTCGGTCTTTGCTCAGGTGCTTTTCAGACGCAACCACCACAGCCATCAACAATTGATAATGAGGAGGAAGATCTTAATTTTGTCATGTCTCCAACTCCAGCAAGCACTCAAACCCAAGATTCTCAGGTGAGTATTTCCAACATTTACTTTGCACCTCAACAGATATTACAGTAGTATCACATTCTTTCTGTAATCGCACTTGAAAATCCTAAAGTCAAGCGACTTTACAGCTCCTCACACGTAAATTTGCTTAATTTCTTTTAGTACCCAAGCATTAAAACGTCACAAACTTATAGTTTCTCGAAGTTTGTTTGTATGTAATACTAGAAATGAAACTGCTGCAATAACTTTCTTTGCTTGCTAAGAAAAAAAATTCCCTCTCAGTAATTTCTTTCTAACATGGTTTAGGTAAACCCTTTTACAACAAAAAATTCACCATCCTGGAGAACAAAGTTCAAACATCTGCATTCTATGAAAGCAAAAGATTATTTTTCCAGGAATGGGATGCCTGACAAAGGAGTGGTCCTGCGTTCTTTAAATCTCTGTTTCTGAATCTCCTTTACTCGGTTCATTTTCTGCACCTTAATAGTTACTCAATACATATTCACCTTGAAAATTGTATTTCAAACAATGAAAGTATGATGTAAACGATCCCTCAGAAAAGGCTTGTATAGGGTCTGTGCATTGTTTGGTAAAACTCTAATGGTATGTGTGTGCATTTTGCAAACTGCACCTATTCCAAATGGATGGTGCCCAAATTTCTATTTTACTTTTCAAAAAAAATTTGCACCATGGATGTGAACGTTAAATTATTTCTCATATTTTCAGAATCTTGGGATAAAAAAAATCTCCCCACTTCTTTCAAGTGATGACGAAGAAGAACCAGGCTTGACTGTGAAAAAGAAGAAGAATACCCTAAAATTTTCAGATGATGAAGATGATACATTGGACACAAAAGAAGAAGAAGCTGAAGAAAGTTTGAATGAAGAAAGCGACAAAGAAGACCCAGACTCCATCTCTGTGTTAGATGAGGAAGATGATAACCGAAGCGTCATGTATGATTCTGAAGAAAACGAGATCAAAGTATCCAAAAAAGATGTTGGGCAGTTTTTCGATAAAGAGGCTGAACTTTCAGAATCAGAGTGGGATTCGGAAGATGAGGATGAAAAAGGACTAGATAGAATGGACGAAGAACTTGGAGACCGAGAGCACATTGATGAGGATGAGGTACAGAAACAACTGGGAAAAATCCACATGTAAGTATTTCATATTTAATTAGTCTTTTTCATGAATATTTATGAACCTTACTTTCTACCAAAAGTAAGGGTCTCGTTGAGGTAGTTGGGAGTAAATGGAAATCACTTTTTTAAAATTTGTATGCCATTTATAATAGGACGTATTTCTGTCAAGCGGAAGTAAGCGCCATAGGGGGAGGAAGGTAGAGGGGGGCTTGGATTGGCGGCGGAATCGGGCTTCGAGTTCATTCCGTCCTATACTCGCAATGCTTTTCCACGGCGCTTAGTTCCGTTTGACTGAACACGCTATCATCCGGCATTCTAAATTCCTCCAAAGGAACTCAAATTGGTGCTTAGTTCCGTTTGACAGAAATACGTCCAATATGTCTCTTTAATTACGCCATCCTAACCCTGAGGATTAAAAAATGTTGAACGGACCTAAGAGAATAAGAAGCAGAAAGAATTAAATGCACAGTTAGACTTACACAATTTTTGTGGGAGTCTCGTTTATATCTCTCCCAAAAAAGTCAATGAAGTAAGTGCTGTTGGTGCACATCATGTAGTATTAATGTACGAGTTACCTGGGATTATATGGTGTAATTCTATGGAATTAAGCAAGATTTTATTGAATGAATGTTAGGGAGGAGATGTAAAGAGCATGTAATTTTCACAATTTCATGATATCTCGCCTTACTTACTTTTGTTGAAAATTGTTTTGGGAAACCTCAAGGTCAACAAAATAATATCATGATCAAATTTGTGGAAAATTAAAGCACAAGGAAGCTTGAGAAATTTACGGTAAGTAAGATAAGATGATCATTGAGAACAGAGAGGCATGTCTTCAAGGATGAGCAGCTGCAAAATTTTTCCACGGAAATGACACAATGTACATTTAATGATGAAGAATTCTTAGGTGTTTTCTCTGCCACAATGAAGAATCGGACCAGATTATGCCCTATAGCTGGTCACACACCTATTTTTGTGTTTGTAAAATTAAATGTTTGATGCTCGCAAAGGAGGGCTGTGCACTAGCTGTATTATTTGAACACATAGTAAATTGACAGTGAAACTTCAGAAATGGGTATCTTGGTTGCGATGTTTCTGAATCTCCGCTCCTATTTTATTTTTTAAAAGGGAACCAAACTAGTGTCATAGCCTGAAATTTTCACAGGATATTCTTCTTATAGAGAAACAAACATCAGAGAAGTTTTCAAGAAATGACACTTAGTAGTTTTCTCTGTGGAAAGTGAAGTTTGACTGAAAGTCTACAATGTGGCAAACCAAGATATGCATGACTGCAGTTTTACCATTGATATGTTTTAAATTTGTGGTTGAATGAATAAGTTCAGACTTCTTTTATTTTGATGGAGCATTGATTATTTTTGATGCTAACAAAAGTATGCAGAGTATATACCAATACGTCATTCGAAAACCTATGGTAGAATGATGATTTAATCTACATACATTATGCCTATGCCATTATATTGCAATGCCTCAGTCATAGGTACAAGTACTTAATCAACGCAACACTCTTGAGGTGGAAAACGGGCAAAAATTACTAAGATTAAGAAAAGAGAATAAAGGAGATACGAAATTAGACTCAGTGTAAAGCTAATTAACTAAAGAAACTTTCATTCTCTTTCTTAGGCGGCAGCTTCTTGATGATGACCAAAGAGACATCAAATTGCTTCAAGAGCGGTTTTTGGAAGATGGAGAGTTGCATGCTGAAGGTGGAAGGGAGAAGAACTTCCGATGGCAAAACATTAACAGCGCAGCCCTAGAAGCTTGGAGTCAACGAAGAGATTCAGATGATGAAGAACCACAGGAAGAGGAAGAGGGAAACGAACAAAGTGAAGAACTTTGGCGGAAAATGAGAGCGGAAAGGGATGCTTTCTTTAAAAAAATGAAGAAGGTAAGCGGTTATTTGAGACAACTGAGAATGATGCAACAAGCTGAAACTTTTGCCTGCAGCTCTGTTTTTATTGAACTTATTGCTCTGTTATGTTGCCCACTGATCAAGTTTTGCATTATAGCAATTGAAGGAGAATCAATGGGCTATCAGAAGAGGTCGGAATTTAAACATCATGATTTGTTTCCTAATCAAAATTTCATTTTGAACACAATTCGTGCAAGAAAAATCATTGAAAGTAACTCACGGCCAAGATATTAACGTTTTTCGTGGTATGAATTCAAACTTCCTGCTCCTAAAAAAAAATCCATAATCCTCTTGAGTTGAATTGAAGTTAATTGAGTCACATTATCGCACTTCACCACAACGGTTTTTGGGGTATGAAAATATTGCAATCTCAATCTCTGCGCTTCAGCTCAGCCATCGCATGCCTTTTACTATTTGAACAACATAATGCTGGTCCAAACCATTGTAGTGTGCTATTTGATTCTACTAGACTGTGGTTTTTCTTGAGAGCAGGAAATTCGAATTTTTTGTGAGCGGTGCTAGATAAACATGTTTGAATCTTTGTCAAGAATTAATTTCAATAATTCTCGTTGCACAAATTTTGTTCCTCATAAAATTTTGAAAAGGAAATATGTTTCAGAATGCCTAAATTTGTGGTGATCCATTCATCCCTATTGTACCATCAGGAACTTTCAATATGAGATCAGTCACTCAACTAATCATCCCTAACTTTTTTAAAGAAAACTAAATAACCAACAACAAATCAGCATAGTCATTCAAGGTAGTATAATATGTATTTTTCTACTCGTTTCAGAAATTATTGAGTTGAATTATTGTTAACTAAATGATGAAGAATTTTAGTATTTGACAGTGGCTAAATCAATCGTATACCTACATTTAATTGATCTGTAAAATGAGGAAGCCTTACTTTACCATCACGATTAAAGTTTTTAGTTTTAAGATTATTTGATGAAAGACACAGCTTTCAGGTTGATCATTTGTTCGTTGTAAAACAAATTTGTAATAAAACCGTTTCTCGCGAAACAATGAATTCATAGAAAATAGTAGTCAACCAGGGAGTCCCATAATGAAATAATTGTCAACGTCAAACTAGAAAAAATGCTGTTTCTATTATATGTATTTATTTTCCCATTTTTTTCATTTTAAATTCTCTTTTTTCAGAATAAAGATTTAGATGATTTAGACACTCAGCTGTATGATTTAGATAAGGACTCTCCCAAGTTGGTGTCAGGTAGCGAAAAAGTCAAAGAAGTAAATACGAAACCTGCTGGGGGAATAATTGATCTCAATGAACCTATAGTAAAGAAGAATGTTACTTCTGCCCTCTTTTTGCAATCAACCACTCATATTTTGGTAAGTATGAATTTTAAACAAGAGGAACGTTTCTATTTTGCTCTAATCCTCTCAACTCTCACCTTAAAATTCTTTACAAAAGAAGGAAGACATGGGGCGCAAAGAGCCTGCATTTTCTTATCATAATCAAAATAACTTTAAAAGTCAATCATGCTTGTCATAAAGACTTCAAACAGAAATGCTGTTTAGTATAGTTAATATTTGAAAGTTTTCGGACTGATGTAGAAATTTTAAAATTAAGGCTATCAGCTGTTGAAACATTAAGCTTACATCATATTTGATTGATTAAAACCAAAATAACCTTATTTGCTCAAAAATTGACAGAAAGAAGAGGAATTGAGTGGAGAAAATGAAGCTACCGCCCACAGGTTTTTCATCCTTATTTTTTTTTCTAGGTGTATAGTCTCCAATAATAGTTTCCAGTGAAATTTCTAAAAAAGAAACACACTTGGCAACTTTATATTCAACCAGGCCCCAATGTCAGATCGTCATCCAATCAGCATTGTAACTGTAGTAACAGTGGCAAAAAGAACTGTGCGAGTGTAGTCTACTAAGTTTATAAGAATATATTGAAAGAATAAAAGCACTATGGAACTAAAAAAAATTAGATCAGAATATAAGTTTGAAATGTGACAGTACATGAAAGTTGTAAAAATTGTCAACTTAACATTATATAATTGATGAACAGCAGAGACCTCTGGCTCTTTTTTTTTATTTAAAATCAGGTATTGCATTAGGTATGTATGTACTGTATACTCATAAAAGCATGTTTTTTTTTCTTCTTTGGATTTGTGTAACTCGTAATTTTTTTTTTTTTATAGAGCAAAGGCTCATTTTTGTTGAGATCCGACCAAATACTGAGTCGAGTAGGCCCAGTCGCAGCCACTGGGAGTGAAGTCCTATTGAATCAGAAAGCTAAGAACAGTCGAAATTTTATTTTTGCCCCAATAAGTCCACCAAAAGAAGTTTCAGAAGACTCTCAAGATCTGACCACAGTAAGTATTTCGTGATTATTTTGTCCGTTAATGTATCATTTCGCTTTTAACTTTGCTTACTTCAGCTGACTGTGCCTCATATGGTTTACAGCTTTAGAATATACCCGCATTGCTGGCATGCTGTTCCAGTAATCTTGATTCCATAAATGAACCTCTGACATTAAATTCGCATGAGGGGCAATGCATGGAATACCAAGAAATTAGGCGCCGACTAAATTTATTTAAAATGATATTCCTCACAGCCTCCTGGGGATAATGAGCTTTGAAAATCGAAATTTTTATGTGTCATTTCGAGAAAAGCAGTGCTATAAAGTGAGTTTTTTAGCATTTTTCAAATGCAATATTTAATAGAAACATTGCAGCACTTGATTGGTGATCAAAAAGAGCTTTTATTTCCTTGCAGACCATGGAGATAAGACAAAAGTAGAGAATCAAATTTCTCCAAATGATAACGTTTGGAGTGAGGCCAAAAAATTCATCACTGATGATCAGCACTTAAAAAGATTTTCTTTTTTCACCAGTACTACCCAAAAAGTTCTTTTCTAAATGCTGATTGTGTGCAGGAAGCTGTAAAGAATATTTTATCAAATTGTGCTGAAATGTAGCCGGCGCTGAATTTCTTGGTTTTCCCTGCGTTGTCGTTTCAAAATTTGGTAAGGAATTTCAAAGCAAAATCCTGCTTTGTCTTTAAATTAGGTTTTGAAATTAGTAACCATGATTTATGCAGGAATCTTTTACATTATGCAAAAATCAGACCTCGTAAAAATTACAATAGATATGGTGCTTTGATGTAAACATGTTCCGATACTAGCTGTTTCTACTCACCTTGATTTCGGCATTTTATGCTTTCTAGACTAGTAAGTCCTTTAAAAGTGATCTGATCAATATTTTGGTGGCCATAAGTAATTGAAGAAGAATAAAGCAAAATTCCTTTCAAGGATGCAAAAACTTTTTGACCACGTACTGCTGGACAGGTTATGATTGATCGCAAGCAAAAATTAGAGGACCTCAACCACAAGTTTTAAAAATGGGAAGGTCATAATTGGGTTGAAATGTAATTGATGCTTTTTTTTGTATTTTTTGCTAGATTATTGAAAATTGAATTATTAAAAGTTGCTGTTCCTGTTTTTCAGATTCAGAAAAGGAAATCCGCACCACTTAGTCCTGTGGCTGTGAAGAGACTCAAAGTTGCGGAGGAGAGAAAACCCAATATTATGAATAGAAAAAGTTTATTGGGACAGTTAAATTTCCATTAAAAATTTCAACGCCCTTTTATCAGCAGGTCTCAGTCGCTTGCAGTTAATTTTTCTTGTTTCCTTTAAATTTCCTGAATTGTTTCCTATATTTTTTCTTATGTTATGACAAATGCAGCAATGCAAAAGATTTTACTTTACATCGATTCAGTATCAGTGAGAAGTCATTTAATGGAATGTTGTGTTCAATTTTGTTTGGATTATCCTGTAGGAGAAGAAGAATTGTAGTCACACATTTTTTTATTTTTACCATATTTTGAATATGTATGTCAGTGCCGAGTTTTCAAGTATATAGCCTGTCTTGTCTTAACTCTATAAAAGATTCAGAATTTAAACTTAAGGGTGGAAAAACCGAAAAAGAATGCCATGAATGTATCCACAGGGTGTGTGTATCTAAAATCTGGTCATGGATCTTTTGGAAGCAGCCGATGTAATTCGGTAGGCTCTTATAGTAACTCATTAAGAATTGGACTTCATTTTGCAATCAGGAACTACAATTTCTAGCTCATCCAGATAAACACTCATGTGCATAGGGCTGCTTATGTTACATGCGTTTTTTCTAGATTGAACCGGACATTGTAGTTGATACTTGCAAAATGTAGTCCAATTGAACAAATTTGACTGGAATCAGCCTAATTGTATTTCTCATTGCCTAATTTTCTATAACATTTTATTTTTCAGCAGAGAACTGGACTACTCAGTGTTGCTTGAATTTCTGTTTAATGAATGAAACCTAAGAGAAAACTAGGCTACGTCTGATGTCGTCAGGCTGATTCCGGTTAAGTTCATCTAATTAGCTCTCAATCAAGAGTGCGTTGGATCAAGATTTCATTGGTTTCTAGAGCTAATTAGGTGATGAAATGTTTGCTTTATCCATGATAATTGAATTTACCAGAGGTCTAAGCCTTTAACAGGCCGTTTTTCTTTCCTTTAAAGGTTGCTCCCGTTTTTGCTCTGACATTAAAAAAGTGTTATCATCAGATCAGAACAACAAATCAATGAAGCTTGGAAGAATGGGAAAAAATTAAAAAATTGCCGTCACGCCGCAGAAATGTTTGATGAATCACTTAGCATTGGGTACCATTTCTTTGATGGGTACCTATTGGGATCTGCTTTTGACTTAGCAGAAGTCAACATGTTTGTCTATAGTTGATATAATTGCAGAAGTTGCTCCTCTTTTGTGGCATGGCAGCAAATTTGTTCATTTTTTCCTTTTTTTCCAAGTTTCATTGATTTGCTGTTCCGTTGTGATGATACAGCTCTAATGTCAAAGCAAAAATGGAAGCAACCTCTGAGGGGTAGATAAACGGCTGGACAATCAGCATGAGACAACCCCTAGTAGAATTAATCGCCATCCCATATCACACATGTTTATCTGTAAAATCGGGACGGTCAAGTTCTCAAATTTATTGCCGTCTGAATGGCACCCTCCCAAGGGTTTTTTTGTGGGATGATCGAATTTACTCAAGGTCTAAGCCTTTAACAGATTTCAGTTGAAAGAAGATTTGAATGAGTTTGAACGGGGGAACAACATACTTTGGTCCCTCATCAAGTGCAGTATTGTTGCTTTGTGGTCTCGAAGGGAACAATATGACTGAATGTGGCACACATTTTAATTGGATTTTGTAAATTGATAGTAATTGAAATTTAAAGGTTTTGATTAACATATTGTGCAAAAAACTCCATAGGTACATCAGTAGAAGCTATCGCAAGCAAAAATAATCACCTCAACAAAAGTTTGTTCAGAAATAAATGAGTTGATCTAACTATTCATATGAATCTCATTTTGCTTTTGATTTTTCGACACATGAAAGGGTGGGTGATGAGACTTCTGAGAAAGAATCTGTTTCTTTACCTTCTTGTACTTTCAGATTGTAGACGGTAAAAAAATTATTCTTTGCATGCCGCCATTTTTCTTCTACATTTTACATTGTTAGCCTGTTGATTCTAATTGATATTGATGTATATTGCTCATGAATAACTTCTGCCATTTTGACAATCTCTTGTTAAATAGATTTTTGTTATCTTAGCTTCATATGATATTTGTCTATATCTTGTTTTCATTCTTAGAGTTTTATTTTTTGTAAATGACAACACATTTGTATTTTGTAAATAAAAATATGTTCAGCGCCTGAAAGTCAAATGAAATTATTACATATTTACTTAAATTGACTCATCATTTCCTGCTTTTTATTTAGGGCAGTCAGAGTAAACGAAATCAAACTGGTCAATAAATGTGTAAATACTTTTCTTTAATAGAATGACATCCATGGATCAACATGTTTATTATTTGGTCAGAATATAGAAAATGTAAAAGGAATATCATTAAGTACATAATCAATATGATATGTAAACAGAAAAAATAATTAAGTCACAATAAATTTTGGTACGAACAAATGCATAATAAAATCTCAAAAACATTAATCTTTTCACAGGAAAATATACAAAATTATTGAGCTAGAGAAGAACAAAAAGAGGGAGGGATTAGGGATGGAGAGACCGGATGGCCGATTATTGAAAGTTCAAAACATCACGATAGGACATTGAAATGCTATTTATTGCATGGTTAAGATAGGGCTTTGACTAGTCTGGTCATGCCGACACGGTTTAAAAAATCGGGCTGCTGATTTACTCGATGTAGACATTTCATAGAAAACTTTGACATCTAAATCAATAAGAAGCAAAAGATACTTTGCAATTTTCGCCTGCGTTAAGTGCCCAACTTACTGGATGGACAAAGGCACATTAGTGAATTAATCTTTGCAAACCAAGACGAGCAAAAGACAAGGGCCAGAAAAAGTCTAAAACTTCATCCTGACACAAAATGCTCACTGAAGCACGGGAAGTCAATTCACTCTTATCATCTCCTGCACGAGGGAGCTTATCTTGTCTGCGGTGTTTCTGCTCGCATTTTATTTTCTCATGGGAGAATCGATTCACAAAAGACTCTGAAAATTGCAGAGTCTCTTTTCACAAGGGTTAAGGAAAGTTACTAGAAACTTAAGGAAAATGCATGTAACAACTCTCCTATAAACAAATAACATGTAAGTATGAAACACGGTAATAGAAATAAAGTTCCTTTGTGTGAGGGCCGACGATTTTTAAGTAACTATGGAAATCAAAGTAACAGATGCCAACGCAGGGATTTGGGGGGAGGGGGGGAGGATGGAAATTTCATTGGGCTCTTTATTATGTTCTAAAGAGCAACTGCAACTGCTAATACTCAGCTGAGATAGACATTTACTGGAACTAAGAGCAGGATGCTTTCTACCATGGGTTCTTGTTTTCATGGCATTCTTCTATCTGAAACACTCCGCATTCAATTATGTACCTATTATATTATTGCTTTATGCAGGGATCTGATGAAATCAAAAAATCATTTACTTGCGTCAAAAGAAAGGATACTGTGAATACTTAGTGACAATTCTACCATCCACAACAAGAACGTCGAAATCCTATCTTAGAATATTTTTTTCATGCTGAATTCTACACTGTGATTAATAAAATTCTTGCTTCATTCTTTTAGTATAAGTTCTCGACGATATAGTAAAACCCTCCTGAGAATATAAAGAATAAATGATCGCTGGTTTCCTTGAAACAGAGCGTTCAGCTACAGAATAATTGAAAAATCTAGAACTGGGTTACAGCATTCTTGCTACAGACAGCAGATCACTAATTTAGGAGCAGAAAAAATCCGGTAAGGAAGTAGGTATTTGTAAGTAAGAAGGAAATCAATTTTTCTTCGCTTTGTATCTTAGGAGAAAAAAAAAAACTTAGAAATAGAAAATAAGGGAAGTATAAGTGAGAGGATCCATCATATTTCTCTGTGCAAAGTTTAGAGAGAATATCTATTGTTGGACCTGACACCTTCTTTGCGAAGAAAAAAACGGATATATTTGAAAAAGAGAGAATTTTTCAGAAAGAGCCTAGGTCAAACTTTATTGACAGTGAGACTGCAAAAACTCATACCTCGTTTGCGGTGTTTCAAAATCTCCACTTTCATTTTATTTTATCGAAGGAGAATAAACTAAGACTAACACTGTTGGTTGACATTTCCACAGAATATTCTCCAAAAAGAAAAGAAATATCAGGAAAATTTCAAGGAATGACGTATATAATTTTTCCGTTTAAAAAATAAATTATGAATGCAAGTCTGTAGCATCGCAAACCGAGATACGCGTTTTGCCAGTTTCACCACTGCTCTCTGACTTGATACATTGAGACTTAGCCATTGAGAAAACGGCAGATGAAGACTCTTGAATTCAATAGAAAACCCTATAAGGCACATCATGCATCACATTTTCCCTTCTTATAGTCATTTTGAACATCATAGATTCCTGAGTTGTATGATTTGATCTAATTGGTACGTATCTCTTTAGGACAAAGGGATTAAATATTAGGGTAAGGATATTCAGAGATTTCTCAGTCCTAGAATACAACTGTCAGAGTGCCAATAAATGGAACAAAGAAGCGAAAACACACTGATACAGTTTGACGGCAAAACAAAAAATCCAGAGTTTCCTCAAATTGAAGATTTGAACTTCATGAGTTATTTACATTTGGTTTGAGAAATTATGGTAGCACCTTAAATAGATGAATTGAGCAACGGCAAGTCCACAAAAAATTACCAAGTAGGAAGGAAGGGATGTGAACTGAACTGACTTACTCTCATGAGCACAGAAAAAGTAGAGGGAAACAGGAAAAAACACTTTAGCCTGTGATAGGTACCTACTAGAGACATATAAAAGAAACTATTTTAGGGAACTTAGACTAGGAAAGGATTCATAATCATAAACATTATCTGGAAGGCACGGGTAGCAAAAGGCAATTCAGGATATAAGATTCATTCAAGACAGTAAATTTCAAGCAGAAATCTATGGACAAATCAATAAAGGTGCTGGATAGAAAGGCACTTCTCCGTTGAGGTGTTTCAGAATTTCCGCTATTATTTCATTCACGGTAAGAAAATGAATGCCTGCATTTCACTGCAATTTTATTGAATATTCTCTATGATTCTACAATGTTCTATGGAGACAATTCCTGTGAAATCACCAATCAGATTCTTTCGTAAGACATCAATTAGCGAAAAAGATTCTGATTTAAGAACTTTTAGACAACTTATTTTATCAGCCACATATTTTTATCAGTTTTGTGGTTGGTTTACTTTTGAGACCTTTCAAAAATAAACAATTTAAATATTGAGTTTGAATTTTAAAACTTCAAGCCAACTCAGGCATTTCAAAAAGTGATATTGAGATTAGAACTTAGGTAAATCTTAGAAACCGAGAAAGAGAAAAAAAAAAGGAAAAATAATGTGAGATAGAGAGAATCTGAGTGGTGAATATTGATGCTCTTAAGAATGTATGCCATTTGAGACTAGTGCATTGACAATAAACTAGTTTAAGTAAAAAAGTTGAATCGAACTTTACTAAATTCATGAAATGCCATAGAGGCATTTCCCTTTTACAGTGTTGCAGAATCTCCATAAGCAATTTATTTTTTTGCGAGGAAACTAACAGATAATCAAACATGAGATTTATGCTGAGAATATCATTTAATAATGAAGAAATTTCAGTTAAATTTCTACTTCTCTCTGAGCATTTTTTTTTCTATTAAGAAAACTACGTGAAAGGAAATTTCAAAAATGAGAAGTGCCTTTTCTGACTAAAGTCATCAATTAAGCTCATATTTTCTTCGATTGCGGATATCAATACTTATTTGAATAATTAATTTTTGAAAGTCAGAGTCTTCAACTAAAGACCCCTGATTATAAAAAACATGACGGTAATGCAGAAATAATTATGAAAAATTAGAAAATTTTCAAAAAGGTAAGGCACCCACATGACAGAAGTAAAAAATGTGATTAATGTCTATGAAGTTACAACAATTAATTTAGTTAATTAAAGATAAAAATAATTTAATTCATTCAGGTTGATTAGATAAGTCATTCTCTTCAGGTAGGAAAAAAAAAACAATCCAAAAAAATAATCTTCCACATTGCATACAAAGGAATGTAAAGGAGACCAAAAGGGACAATGATTCAGACTATTCACATTCGTTTTTAAAAGAAATATAAAAGTTATTAAGATATCACCATTACAGCTTCAGTTGGCACCAAGAACATACTTTAGCCAAGGCTATCTCAACCATAAGAGGATGTGAATAGAAGATTCACGTCCAGAAAATCCATTTAAACGTTCATTAAATGGACGTATTTCTGTCAAACGGAACTAAGCACCAAATTGAGTTCCTTTTGAAGATTTTAGAATCCCGGATAGCGCATTCTGTCAAACGGACCTGAGCGCCACGGAAAAGCATTGCGAGTATAGGAGGAGCGAGCATCGCGTTCCGTAACACCTGCCGATCCAAATCCCCCTCTCCTTTCCTCCCCCTGTGGCGCTTAGGTCCGTTTGATAGAAATACGTCCAAATGAGTTATTGACGTTCACGTTATTAAGAGGATGAAGAACTTTGTCTGAACTTCAGATATTGTAATTATCATAGTCACTGTAAAAAAAACTTAGTGACGACGATTTTCGCTTGTTGGGATGGCCTCGACTATAACTCTCTGAGCTACTTAAAACACTTTAGGTACAATTGCAATACACTTGTCGAGACATTTAAAGTAACAAGTCACCCAATGGTGCCCATTAAATTTTGATCATTAAATACAATTTTGAAACATTGCAAAAATTCTGCTAACACTAACTCATAAAATAACATTGCACAGTTTTGGTGTCTTTGCTTGATGTCAATAAAGGTTAAGGCATTTGAGGAACGCAAGTCGGCGACCGAGGGCAGCATAACAGTCTCACAAAATAAACTCAACCAAGCTCCTTTAACAGCTTGTCGCGGGGTCAACAGTGCCGTCACTGTTGACCCCGCAACGCAGATTTACGCGCTTTCAGCGCTGAACCTTAGATCTTTTACTTCAATTTTCGATGTACGTTTTTTGAGTTTTTACAAGTTATAAAAAACGGAAATAGAAGAATCAACTGCCCTAGCTGCTGACAATAGCTCATTAAGTTCATACTTGAAAGTCAACCATTGGCCTAGACTGAATCACATGCGGGTCTAAGTCTCAAGGGAGGGAGTAGAGCAGAAGAGGAAATATTATGGGCTGGTAGTGGATTCTATGCTGAAATAATTAACACTAACAAATGGTCTTCATATCGTTGTATCCCGGACGAAGGAACGTGACTAAATTCTCAGGTTGCTAAATTAACTAAAAAAATTAATTTTTATTTCACAGAAATGTACGTGTGCAATTTTTAAGTAAAATTTGTCTGATTTTTGCATGGAATCTGGGGGAAAAACTGTGAAATTTTCAGTTAGAAATTCTCAAGAAGCTCTTCATTAATATGCAATTTGAAACAGGGAATTTGGCAACATTGACATTAAGTTACGTTCTTTCATGAGGGAAAGGACGATATGACAAAAAAAAAGAGACAGTTTTTCAGAGGTATAGATAGAAAGAAGGAGTTTTCTTACAGGAATACCCTTTGGGTGAAAATTTTTCTTCCTCCCTTCATGGGGTAAAAAAGTCTACAGAGAAAAAGGGGGGAAAACATCCTACCTCAGCTTCATTGAGGCTTGATCAAGTAAAAAAACACACTATCTTACATTGAATAATGAAACTAAAAAAAGAAAGAATAACAATTCACTCCTGAGGCCTAAGAGAAATAAGACATGTAGTCAGATATATTGGTGAGGCTGAATCATTAGACAAAATAATTGAGTCCCATGGGTATACTTGGAGGAATTTCCCTAAAGTAAAGAATAAAAACTACATTTTCACACTTTGGCAGACTGTGAAAGTCCTCATATGAGGTTATGGAAAAATATTTTCGATAAATCTTTCTAAGAATTGGACTTCGTGCTCACTTTATTATAAGAGAGAAAAGGCGCTTTCAAAATCCATCAAGTTCTTTGCAATATTTGGGACCTGCCTTGACTCACTAAAGGACCCTTCACAGTGGGAGGGTAATTGAGCAAAACCCGGAGGATTTTCTCCAACTTTGCATTTTTCTACATGACATTCTTGTACACTAAAGGTGCCAACTAGAAAACTTAGGGGACATAGAGGAGAAGATGTCCATAAAATTTTTTCCCAGTATGATAAAAGAAAATGCTTTAAAATTCCTGCAGGGACAGCTGCGGTTTTCTCTTATTGATTATGCAGGGCTCTCCACTTTCAACACTTAAGGACACCTAAGGTCATTGAATAATAACAAACTATCCAAAGAAAATAAATATAAACTAACTAAACAGCAGTTCGTATCAAGCTTGAACTCCTTGTCGGCATTTCCTTTGATTGCGAGTGCGCCACTACCACTGATAGGCACTGCACCCATTCTTCAGCGTTTTTTCCGTCCTTTGGTTTAAGAATGAGAGAATGATCTCCCGTGAAAATTTCAAATGCTTTAGGTATATTCCTAGCTCCTCGACTGACTTTAACACTCCTTATCTGATGGACATCAATCGGTGGCCCAGCTTTATCGTCCTGTTAGAAAAAATGAAAGATGAACTTGTGCATGTAGGAAAGGAAAATAATTATCTAACTTTTGTTAAATTCTTTTCTTCCTGAAGCTTTCTTACACTCAAAGTTAATGAAAATTACAAAGAATGGTTATGCTAATACTGACGTTAAGCCCATATACCTTGAGAAAGCACTGAATACCTTCTCCAGTCTCGTAAACAATGGCAATATTACATTTCAGCAAACTTTTCTAAGGTTTGACAACGACTCAAGAGTGATATAAAACTCATGAAAAAGAGAAAAAAATTCTTGAATTGAGGGAATTTTTTTTTGAGTTTTTAAACCTAAAACAGGCCTTTCAAAAGGTTCTGGAACCCAGGATTTGACGAACGAAACTTTCATCTACCAAAGTTTGCTCATTTGATAGATCAATTGATATGATACACAAGTTGTAATAGCGGAGCGTTTGAATACTAGGGATAATATTTCAATTCTGAGGGCACAGTTATCTCAAAAAAATTTTAAATTATAAAGCAATGCTTAAAAAGGCATCAATAGTTTTTAGTACATATAAATAAAAATCAGGATGAAAGACAGAATGGAAAACAAGAGCTTGCTCAATTGTTAATGAGCTGATACTTTAGAGAAGGGTACAGACAGGGTCCATTAAAATGGGGAGTACCAGCAAGTATCCACCATGCTATGAAAACTGCAAATGATATTCGGAATTTCTTCAAACAATCTTCAAGAAAAGAACCTGACTCAAACAAACTGCTAAGTTGGAAGTTTTTACGACTTCCACAATCTCAAAAATTCTAGTCTTCCTCATGAAATTCTCTAATAGTTTCCAGTGCGTTTCCACAAAATGGCTAGTCAAAAATACATATTATTGCAATCATGACCTTTAAAAATTTCTGATCATTCTACAATTTTTAAAAATATAAAAAATGAGTAGATATTTACAATGTCACAATCAGAGATAAAATTTTCGACACAAGCCACCGATATTTGTTGTTTTTTCATTTCTGGATTTTATCAATTTTCTATCTTTGGAGGCACCCTGGTTATCGTTCATGGATAATTTCAGTGCTGTATGAAGACACCACCAACAAAAGAGCATGATTGGATGTAACCAGGACTAGACAATTCTTTTCAGGCATTCAAGTGTACCTACATTGTCTGCTTCTGCTACAAAATATTAGGACTCATGCAATATTCGAGGCAAGTTTTAGAGAAGAATGCATACCTCTCTCCAAGTCAAATGGTTCAGAGGTTGCACTATCTTCACAACATTGACATGAGTATATGCTATTTGGTTTGAAAGGTCATACTAGCTCATCTATGTTGCTGAGTGATGACCCCTCATAGGGGTTAACTCACCAACTGTCAAACTAAGTTACTTTAGCCCACGCCAGTGCTGCTTAGGTTCACTGCTAGCTGCTTATCTGTATTGGGGCTACTTTCACTTAGATATCGTCAAATTGCATAAAACCGACGTTATCAATGTTTATCGTCTAGATACAAAGATGGCTCAGTCACCAAGTCACAAACCGTTTGATCTCTTCATTATTCACTAGGTTGATGTTTTTGGTTAGCTTTATTTTACAGAGAGAAAGAGAGGGGGAGAGAGAGAGAGAGAGAAAAGAGAATTATTAGTACTTACAGCTCCCTTATAGGAAAGATGAGCGCCTGAAAGTGTAAAGTAGCGAGTCCTCCATCGTTTGAAAATTTTCCACCGGCCTTTCTTCTCTTTCAGCTGTCCTTCAATGACTGGTTGGCTGTCTTGTAGAAACCCAACAGCTCTCTCAGGGTGGTTGCAAAGGAAACAGCCCCACAAATTCACCCCTGAGCCGCCTACATATTCGAAGACATCACAGAAACCACTGCTTCTTAATTCGCTGAGCACAGCTTCTTGATCCTGCGGGCGTTTTGGAATACACCGGGAATTAGGAATATGAATTAATCATGTGGCAAAGTGAAAGAGATTTGAAAGGGACTCTTATCTGACAGAAATTTTAGATTTCCTCTCTTTTCTATCTCTTCATAATTTTTCATGTTACTTCTGGGAGAGACATTGTTCTACGGACAGAAACAACCCGCTGTAAATCAAGCGTGGTGAAATGGGGATAAGGCACCGATGACAGATGTGAGTGTGGGGAAATCCAGGATTTTAAGCATATCCTAGAATGCCCTCAAATGAAATTGGTCTGCACTAGGGATGACCTACTTTTAGCAAATGACATTGTAACTAATGTTGCAAATTATTGGAGCTCTCAGATCTAATTTTCATCCAATTTTTTTACACATTTTATTAATGATTATGTTATGTGTCTGGTACTTTGGACAAGGAAGAAGAAGAAGGATAATATCCTTTAAAGAAAAATGAAACATAGACAAGAGTGGAGAAATAAGCGAGAGAATAGTGCTCACCTTGGCACAAGGGAAAGCTGATGTGACGAGAGTCAAAAATGTTTTCGTTTCACACTTGAGAATATCCCAACAGTTTTTCAAAGAGCTGACAGATGCATCGCGGGAGGATAAGGCAGATGGTGAGCGAGCTTGCAGCGCCAGAAACATAAGATGAATCCATACTCGAGGGTTTCGTGTTCGCATCGTGAAAAACGTTCGACTATACAGGCAATGTTCGCCCCGACCGGGGCATCCAAAATGTAACTTAGCTACTTTTTTCGCACGCCTCTCTGAAATAAAAAAAAAATTATTTACAGATGAATTTATTTTTTTAATTAAAAATTGATTAGTTATATTTCAGTGAGAATTAATGTAAAGCGGTGAAACTTAAGCCTTAGTTCAACTCACTGCAAGACTCAGAATGCATTTTAAAATTTTTGAATCGCATATCGCATTGCTTTTATCCAAATGAAACATTGTTCGACCTCCAGCAAAATTCCCTTAATTCTCCCTAACTTTTACAAATTTACCTTGACTGTTGCCATCTTGCAGGTGTTATTAAGTTCAATGTGAAATTTTAAAGATAGTAAATTTATGCTTATGAGTTCCTCTCAATAAACGCTGAAACAGGCTTTCCAGGAATTTGTCTCAAATATTGACTTATATTAGCTCAATTGTTATGCAGTTTTTTTATTCTCAAACTTAAAAAAGCTCTCAAAGGGCACTTTTCGCCATTTTTGGAATCAAATAATGTAAAATTGACTCTTCCTTTCAGATCTAAACTTCTCATTTGTTTTTTTTTGCATTCCTTTTTAAATCCCCTTTTCATTGACTCCATATTTAATGATACTCATTAATCTATCCACGGAGATTTACACATTGACAATGCTTCTTTGATTTTATTTTCGAATTAAAATTTAAGGAAGCAAGAGGAAATCATTGTTTTCAAATTTTAACACATGTTTCCAGATGGTGTTGAGCTCAGAAAGTCTTTTGATGTTTAGTTGTGAAATCGTGATCAGTTTAGTCAATTTGAAAATAAATAAAATAAAATAAAATAAATTAAAATAAATTTGGTGACAATTTTTAACCTTTGCCTAAAACAAACAAAAAAAACAAAGGTACATCAAGGGAACTAACCTTCAATTGTACATTTTGCAGGGGGAGGTATACGAACAGAGACCTTTTCCATATATGATTTGATTTTGTCCAAATGCTTCTCACAAAAATGTTGAATGGTATCTCGCATGGGGTATGGTTCAAAAACACTTATGCGTTGTGAGGCCGCATGAATAGCTGCATTGCTGTGGTTATTGATGATTGTGACACTGGTATTGTTATGCGGTCGTCTTGAGGTGACAACTGGCTGAGTAGGAGGGGGTGGTGCCTCGGTAGGTCCTGAAACATTTGCATTCATTCATTCAACCTGCACAGCACATCTTCATAATCTGCTGCTGCTGGAGGGACTGTTTATTTCAAAGACATGGGAAATGATTTCATTACATTCGAATTTTTTGTTTATTCTAGTGACCTTAGTGACCATCACTGAGTTAATGCAGATAGAAATGGGGAAAGCTAGAGCTTATTCTCAATTCACTATACTACAATGTAAGATTTTCTAATATTTAAAAAAAGAGGAAGAAAGAAAGTAACTAATTATTTTCTGATCGGATAATTTAACAGGACAATTAAGTATGAGTATTGATGAGTTTTGAGAGGTCAAAGCTTAATTCATAATTGGACCGCGTTAAACAGAAAGGAATCAAGCCACACCAGCTATTGCCAAATTTAATTGGGCAATTTAATTTTTTACATGTAAACGGTTGTGCGGATTTTCGTGCAAATTTCAGTGGATTTTCTGCATGGTATGAAGCAAATGCCCTAAAATTTTCCAAAGAATCTGCACAAACGTTCTCTTGTAAAAAATTAAATTGTCCAG
This sequence comes from Bemisia tabaci, assembly GCF_918797505.1. Classification (NCBI taxonomy): domain Eukaryota; kingdom Metazoa; phylum Arthropoda; class Insecta; order Hemiptera; family Aleyrodidae; genus Bemisia; species Bemisia tabaci. The sequence continues at coordinate 62,905,446 of NC_092794.1, read as the reverse complement.
TTAACTTTGGCAATAGCTGATTTGGCTTGGTTCTTTTCTGTTAAACGCGGTCCAATTCATTGTGAAAATCTTGCATACCTTATGACGATGAGCCAAAGGCTACTGGATATCCGAACAAATCTCACTGCAACAACGACGCTTTATAGTTTTTGGGAGTTTGAAGGTTACAAAATAAATTGTCGAGTTGGGCCGGGTATTCGCCGAGTATCCGGCCGGATACGATTTTCGCAGGTATCCGTATCCCGCCTGATAGTGCTTTTTCAGCCGTGGAAATTTTGAGAAGTTTTTGGTGGTATTTTTAGGGGTGTTCAAACGAATTCTTGCCGGAACACTACCGACATCGTCTCTTATTGAAACTGGCGGCAGTACCGACAGTGGCCATGATATCGACAACAGCCGGCCTTATCGGAGTTTTGAGAGCTCGCACTCAATACATTGTTGCCCCGTGTGTCGGTTTATCAGATTGACTGGCGCGGCGGCGCGTAAAATAGATGTACAATTGGCAACAGCTTATTTTCGCCAGCTCCGAAAACTCTGATCGCTATCGACAAGAGCGCTCTTATCGTAACTTTTTCTTAACGGAACTGTTTCGGTGGCTTACCGACAACCGATTGAACAGCCCTAGGTATTTTTTCTTCTCTTTCAATACTACAATACTTCTGACTAGTCATGGTAATTGTTCAACTTTTCAAAACTTTTTATTACCGGAATTAAGAACATTTTCCGCAAATTAAAATGATTGCAATGTGATCTTTAATTCCTTAAGTTTTTGGTATCCGGCCATGGCCGGATATTGGATGATTCGCCGAGGTAATACGGCTGGATACAAAAAATCTATATCCGTATCCATATCTGTACCCGGTGACACAAAAAATCCATTTTGGTCCCATTCTAAATATTGTAACAATATGCGAATACTTAACATAAAATGATAATTGGAATAAAAGAAACCAAGGATCAAAATCCAATTTACTCACCAATTTGTGAGCTAAGGTTCCCTACAGAAATTTGGCTGAGAGGCTGGGAAGTAGAAATTAAAGATTGGTACAATGGTGAACTTCCTGCTGTACTTAAGGGCCGAGAGGCGACGATACCAGCTGTTCAAAAACAAAACCATCAACAGTTTAACAACTTGTTTAGGGTGTTGGATGAAAAATCCACAAAATAACAACCAGTAGATTAGAGGACAAATAGAGATTACATTGAGAACAATGGAGAGCCTTACACACTATTTGAAAAAATAAAACAAAAAACAAACTAAAGTTTACTTATTTTCGCCACAGCGAGAGAGCAATATACTTGTGAATTTAGGTGCATGGGTCAAAAAATTAGAATAGGCAGAAGTTGGATCTTTAAGTGCCTAAATTCAAAAGAGTGAAACGCTTGTTAATGGTTCTTTTCAAGCAACTACAATTCCTTACTGGACCAAAATAATTAAATTAACTAAATATTCTTACTTCTAATTTGCATACGTTTTTTATTAGCTGGTAAAAATGTGATTCAATATAAGATTTCTTGCAAAATTTGTTCATAGATTGGTCAGTGTTCTTCAGGTATGGATTGATCCTGCGGGAGGGGGAAGGGGGGGCGGTTGGATTTTTGATATGGATTCTTTTTATGAATAATATTGAAAATTCGTAATGATCTTCACAGAGAAGTGTTAATTTAGTTGGGTGGACGGAGATTTTCTTTTCTTGAAGAATCGAAAAATGTACTTATCTGGATCGCATTTTGCAAAAAGGAACCAGCGCAATTACAGTGTTGTAAAAATGTTGCTTCTGCAGAGTTATCAAAAAAATCTCCCAGAATAGCGAATAGTTTTGGCTTCCCACCAAAAAATTAGTAACTTTAAAGTAAAATAATAATTGTGTAAATTTTAATACTGTACATATATTAGGTATTTTAAAAAGAAAAGGAGAAGTTACCCGATTTTGAAAACACTGTAATCAAGCTGCTAAATGCAATCCATCTAAACTTTTCTAAGGTTGCCATGAATACATCTTGATTTGGCATAAAACACAATAGAAATTTCAAAATAAATAGTGAATGCAGAATGAATCAGAAAAAACTAAAAATAAAAAGAGACTAACACAATGAAACATGAATGTAAATGAGTGGCATACCTGTTGAATCCCTATTACTTTGAGAATTTTGGGTTTGAGAGGAGGATGAATAAAGCGAATTTTCTTCTCTTGGAACATTCCCACTTCCTCTGAAATCAAAAAACACAACATTTATTCTTCATTGCATACAGAAACATGTGAGAGTAGCCCTATAAACACTAAAAAGAAACGTGAACAGATAAGATCTGTCCGCACTGACGAAGAAAAGGTTGATCTCTCAATCATGTGTTGATTTTGGAAATTCCTTACATCAAACTTTTTTAATGAATTTTTGTTGAAGGGACAAGTCTTGTGTTACTTTAAAGTTCACACTGTTTCGAAGTCTATTTTTGAAAATAAAGCCAACGATGAGACAATTCTGAGATCGACCAAATGAACAGTTAATCCTGTTGAACTGAAAGGAAAACTGTATAAATTAAACTTACAAAGAATTGCGAGTTGTTACGGTAACACCTCCACTGATTAGAGGTGATTGCTTGAATACCGTTGTTACCGCTCGATTCGAAGGCGCCTGCTGCATTTGTGAAGCTACTTGATTGATTTGCTGACTAGAACTCAGCCGAGTCATACTTTTATGAAGACCACCAACAGAGCCTAAGCGATTGCTACTCACTGAAGGAGGGAACAAAAACAAAATTAAAGTTTTAACTGACAAAGCACAATATCATACAAATTAGTTGAGTTGGTTTGATGAATCAAAGCAATTACAAGATATTATAGGTGGTCCAGCAATATAAGGGTTGATCATAAAATTCGAACTCTTTTTTTTGGGAGGGGGGGAGAGAAGCATTCAAGGCTGTATTACATGATGCTAGAGGGGGCGCATAGTGCCCCTTTATCGAAAATATAGGATAAAATCATCGCAAGTTGGCAATTCTTCATCTTAAATTCATGACAAAGCGCTAAATCTGAGCAGGAAGGGGCTTTAACTGAGCGATACGTAATTTTTTTAGAGGAATAAATCTGTGTTACAGGTGCGCTAAAAGGGGGGGGGGAATAAAAATCTGATTTTTTAATGTTACATATTTTATGAACGACTCCTTAGAATAAGTGAGGGTTCTTCGAATGAATCCTGGTCACCTGGCCATTGATACACCTCAAAAATAAAAGTCACTTAGCTTTCCAAATGTTTCCTTTTGCAAATGAATTTGCTTCCTCTACATAAGTGTGTTACACACCCTTAAAAACAGTTGCTCACTAATCAGAGTGCTCACAGAAAATGTGACTTTTAAAAGCGCACGCCACAATGATGTTGCACCCTTGAGCCTGCATTGAATGTTTGGTTAAAATAGATTAATATGAAATTCAGTAAAATCTGTCGACTGGATTTTGACTTCTTTTAAGGGCGAGAATAAGTGTTACAGCAAAATCATGAAATTAACATTCAAATGAAAATTCCAATGAATTTTGTCAACATTGTACTTTCACAGCCAACAACCGCTGATAATGATTCCCAGATTTTTAGAGAGTAAAGAATCTGCACCCTGCCTAGGGCCACCTATTTCTTTTTTTGCCTCCATTATTGGAAATTATACCCTTAAAAATAATTGCATATCAAACATATCAAAAAATAGAACCTACTCAGGAATAACTTTTTTGGAATTTTCAATAACAAAAAGACAAACCTATATTCAATCTTGTCATAGATCGGTGAGTGGCTGAGGAGTGAAGTCGTCCTGTGCTACGACTATCACCACCAACTAGTCTTGATCGCCCACCAATCACAACTCTGTTTCCTTCAAGTCTGTTGGACTGCGGTCCGTCATGCAACCTGAAAAATAATTAAATATATGGATAAGAGGAGAAAAATTTTGCAGGGAAATTGTTCATTATTGATGAGTTAAATTTACCATGGACACAGGGAAGGGCGTTGTAGAGAATGTCCTGCAAGGAAATGTATAATTTACACTCAAAAAGAGATAGCGAGATGCCAGTTTCTGGCAAATCTCTACCTTGATAGATTCCAGTGGCAGTTGCGTGTTGCAGAGCGCTAAAAAAGCGATCACTGCATACTTAAATTAACCATGTAAATAATCCATGCTACTGTTGAGTGTTACCGCTCAAAATTAAGAGGCACCGCAACTTTCCGAGCATAAATCGCAAACAGAGTGCTAAAAAACATATTTTGATACTCTGTTCACGATTTATGTAGATCAGAAGGTAGTAGTGCCTTTTCATTCTGATTAGCAACACTCAAAAGTTGCATCAGTGACTCATTTTGATTGGCTCATTCTGATCAAAGAAACCAAGCTTAAGGGGCTTATCTCTGAATGCGCTTTTTCAGTTTTACAGCAATTTTGGAGTCTACTTATGCGAGGGAGGAAGTTAAATATCACACTTTGAGGCAACATCTTGGATGTAATAAATGCATTTTCTCAATTTTCAATAAGGAATTAGAGAGAGCTAAACTGTACCTTGGAAAACGAAGGAATTTTGATGACATCCAAATATATCCGTACTGAAATGGAACAACTAATAAAATCATTTTATTTCTTGTCTCAAGGTTTTAATGAAATTTAAAATATACTGAACAACATAAAATTGGAGAGAACTTAGGAATATGCTGTTATTTTTCGGCAGCACCAAGAGGTTGATAGAGAAAGGAGCATATTATTTTAAATACCTGTGATTGTTGTTGGTTGAAATGTAGGTTGGCGAGGAAATATTGTGTTTGTACATCGGAGTTATAGAGTGGTTCAAGAGATTATTGTTGTGGTTTACATGACCACCACTCCCAACTTTAACAATGGTGACACCGTGCGAAGTTTGATTGATCTGTGAGCTAAAATCATACAATCATCAAAAATGTGAAATTGATTTTGTTAATTGTAATTTTTCATAGCAATAAACTGGATACAGTTGAGAAAAAAATGCTTTTACTCCAATGGTTAATAAAGTAAGAGAGGAAAAGCTGTGACTTTTTGCATGCTGCGGAAGCTTACAAAATAAGGTTTTTAGATAACTCAATCTGGAAATTATTATATGTAATTCTTTTTGAGAGGAAATAAAAGCGCTAATTCTGACTGTTTCAATGTAATACTGTACTGTAATGACTGTAATGCTGAAAAAATAAATTTCCTCAAAATTAGCACATATTGGTGGCCAACGTGCAAAACCACATATCTCTGTTTACATTGCAAACATCTTGTCATAATTCACTTTTTCTTTAAAAACTAATCAACATAATTCCTCAAGAACGTCCTTAATTTCCCTCTTCTGTTATTACAATATTTTGTATAGTGTTCAAGCAATAAAATTGGCTTGTTTATCTTTGAAAAATAAAGTAAAGGCACAAAATTCTGCAACATTGCAATGGAGATTCTAACTTTGGCCATTTATATAAAAATTGAATTTAAAAGCTTGTTGTGCTCAGGAGGCTGTGAGAAACACCATATTAAATAAAATCAAAATTTAACAAGCAGCAAATTTCCTGGTATTCCGTACTGGTTGTAGGTCCTTTATTTCATAAATGCCTTTTTTTAACAGTATTATTGATTTTTAATCACCTTTTTTTTACTTTGTATGCTCTTTTCTCTTGATGGTCTATTGAGTCATGTTCAAACTATCTTTTCTTATTGTATTCTTTGTTATGTTTGCCATCTTGTTGAATCTTGATGAATCTTTTCTTTTAGTTTGGGTCTTTAGCCCGTAAATTGTGAAATAAATAAATACGAGGTCTGTTAGATTAGAAACCGGATTTTGGTCATAACTAGCCCACAATGCGTCCGAATTAGGGTTTCTTGAGCTTTCCTAATAGCTAGAAATATACTTAAGAACGCTACGTTCACAAATTTTGTTCATTTTGATCAGTGTTTATTCTGTGTCATCTTGAATACGAGTAAGTCAGGTGCGTTTTGCGATTTTCATCATGCGATCACTGATAGAGTAAAGATTCAACGTTAAATTTTGTTTTAAACTCTGTATACCTTGTACCGAAATTTTTGGTATGCTAATTAAAATTTACCAAGATCATTGTATGCGATGTTCCCACTGTTTTGAGTGGGTTAAACGATTCAAAACTGGTCAGCAGTTCGTCGAAGATGAGGAGCATGGGAATCGACCCTCAACGGCAACTGACATTTGTCACGTGGAAGGAGTGCGGGCAAAAGTGCTCGAAAATGGTCGTTTCGAGCTTGTTGAACAGAGTAATATTTCTGAAGGCTCTGTACAAACAATTTTGATAGAATATGTAGACACGCATCGAGTTTCAGGTACACTTGCCCCTTGATTGTTGTCCGTTGGACGAAAATCCAACCAAATGCCAATTTCCCTTTAGCTGCTTGAACGTTCTAACAATGATCCTACATTTTTGGATAGGATAATTTTCGGTGACAATACTTTAGTGCACGGCTACGATATGGAGACGAAACTCCAATCGTCCTTGTGGGTTGAAAAATGTAGTGCAAGACCGAAAAAAGAGAGACAGGTTAGGTCAAATATAAAAATCGCAAAACACCCTTGAGGTTGCCTTACCTCAAGCCACATACCAACAAAGCTAATTAGGATTTTTCAAATTTGTGAACGTAGCGTTCTTAAATATATTTTCAGCTATCAGAAAAGCTCAAGAAAGGGTAATTTGGACGCATTGTGGGCTAATTATGACCAAAATCCGGTTTCTAATCTAACAGACCTCGTAAATGCTAACCAGAGAGAGATAAATATCTTGGTCAAAAAGAAACGAAAGAAAAGGCTGCACTTACCTGCTGATGTTGCTGACATTAGTGACGATACTACTTTTAGAGTTGGTGATGTTATTGATATTGCTGTTATTAATGTTTTTGGCTTTCATACTATTTATCGTGTTTATGTTACCACTGTTGTTATTTTTGGTGCAGTTTTCTTTGTTATTATTTCTATTCATTGTACTATTATTTGTATTACTGCTATTGTTGTTGCTACTAATTTTGAGTAAAGCAGAATCGTTGGTTTTATTTTTATTACTGCACTGACGGACTTCATTTAACATTTTGTCAGTGAATAGGACCGGGTAGCATGAACAGAGTAGAGTTGCTTCTCGCAGTAGAGTTGTTTGACTCCCTCGATCAGCTTTTGGCAAATGTTCCAGTACAAAATTGAGGGCCTCTTGAGCTTTGTCCTGTAAGTGAAATAAAAAATAGCCAACAAAATTAGGGGAGAAATAGGTTAGGGGTTCTTATCACTCCGTCAAAGTGCATAACTGGGAAATGTTACTAACTTTGTTAAGGATCAAAGCCTGAAATCAATTTGAAAATTATTGAACGATAGCCATTTTTAGCTGTTGCCTCATCCTCAGGTCCAAAAAACGGAGCTCCCAAGAAAACACATGTCAATTAATGAAGTCAGATCATCAGAAACGCTGAAAACTAGGCGTATGAATAGATCATATGATTTTTTGCTGATCAATAATCATAATTAATCAAAGTATGATACTTGATTTAGTACAACTCACCCATTTGAGAGCAAAAACTTGATTGATAGAAAAAAAGGAGGACTCATGTTGTGACAGATATCAAGTCAACATACACCTTATACGCCCGCAGGTAACCTGCACCCCAGATTTCGAGAGGGTAAAAAAAAATTACTGCACAACCCACTTGCGCCCACCGTGGTCTGTTTTACTCGCATTGTCAAGTAGTGATGACCCTGATTTTTGAGCGTTGAAATCGGGAACAAAGGTCCAGGTTATCTGCGGGCGTAAACGGTAATTTGAACAAGTAGAAAAGACATCATATTCAGAGCACGTCACGTGACAAAAGAATTGAGTTCTAATTAAATGGAATACTTACTTTACTTAGTTTTCCAACAGCAGAAATAACTTGGGCAGCTAGGCACAGCGTTTTAGGATTGCACTTGGCTGCCTGCTTTATTTTTGGCATGTAATCACTGAGCAGTTGTGGTTTCTTCTCAGCCAAGTGAAGAAGAACTTGCAATGTTGCAGAGGCTGTTGTTGCTGCGCCTAAATACTCGCACAGTTGTGGTAAACTAGCTTCTAACAGCTGGAAAGAGATACAGACGTGAATGATTCGATCAATGTGTCATTTTTAAATTTTCCAGTTACTGATTAAATACCTTTACTTATCACATCTCAATATTTTGAAGCAGTAATTAAGAAGAGCAAGTGAAAACGGCGGATATTATACTTCCGCCATTTTTAGGGATAACGCCTTTTACTCTACTGTTCCTACATATAAAGCTTCAATGGTTTTTTTTAAGTTTTTGGTCATTCTTCAAAGAAGATGTTGACCCATACATCAAATTTGAGTTTAAGACAGAAATCTACAGAGGAGGCAAAAAATTACACAAGCTGAAAAGTAGAAAAATCATTCCCATGTGAACTGACTTTACTGAGCTCTCTGGCATTTGTCAGGGCAGAGTGACAAGTGGGTTCAGTGGCTGAACAATAGTTTTAGGATAGAACAGGTTTTCCATTCCTTCTAACTTCTCTGTGACTGTGGCTATACAGAATGGGCAAGGACCAAAAATGGCAACTATTTCAATAGGACAGTCCTGCGAAATTCTCTATTCTTTGAGGCTATTCACAGATAAGAAAAGTAGACCCACTGTTACGACTGAGAAAGGCAACGAAAGAGTTTTTTTGTAACACCTTATATGGCACCTGTTGGTCTCCCTTTAAAGTGTGGAGCTGGTTGCATAAGATTTCCTAATTGTCAAACTGATTTTATACGGCTGCAAACACTGCAACTCAATAGTTTTAAAGAGGTGAATAAAAAAAAGTATCCTTGGAGATTTTCAAAAGTTCAAGCTATCAATCAACAATATTAAACATCTTATAACAACTACCAAGCTAAAACTTGGCATATGATACTTATCCGTAGGTTTTCTACAATTTAATTTTGACTGAGATGGAAGACTTAAATTTTACAAAGATGAAAAGAAGGGGGAAAAAATAAATGAGATTTTCTTTTAAGAATTTCAAAACTACTTGGTAAAACCTATTTCTAAACAATAATGAAAGAATAGCTACCGATGGCTTCTGCGTTGCTATGAGGCTACACAACTGAAGTAAAGCTAGTTTCTCTGGTAGGTCACAAAGAGGTAATAGTGAAACTAATGCCATAGCATGGTCGTGAATGGGTTCTTTTGTAATGGCGTATATTTGAGGCAGAACACGACAGAGTGGATAGTTCCCTGCAACAGAAATGGGTTTTCAACAAGAATAAAACAATTAGAAATCAATGAACAGTTACCGCTTCCTCATAGAGAGAAAGGATGATTTCAGATCTCAGTTGATTTGGATGTCCATCCAGTCTTTTTTTTCTCTCTTTTTGTTTGCCAATGTTCCGAGTAGCATCCAGGGGGCAATTCTGCACTTAATCTCTAAGTCCTCTTACACCCAGCTCCAGGTAACATTTGCCGAAAACCAACAAACTCATGTCACCTGGGCAGGAATTGAACCCAGGACCTCCTGATCATAGGGCTGGCGCTACAACCACTACACTACAGGAGGCCAACAATGGCCTCTTTTGGCGGCAGTGGCTTGGCATTAGGAGAACAGAAAAGGCTTTATACATTATGAAAATGGCAGGCCTCACAATTACCTGCTACCTCAGATGAGCTCCCTGCTTGGCCATCCCAATTAGGTAGAATTCAACATTTTCCAAAATGATTTAAGACTCAGGCAGATAACATTTAAAAACAGAAAAGCAATCTGCTGGCTTACCTGCAATGACCGAATCGATGATTAACTGAATGTGCTTTGATAGAAGATCAGCATTGTCAATGGCTGCAAGCGATAAGTAGGAGGCCATGTTTCGAGAAATTTCTTTATTGCCTTTGTGGAGAAATTTTACAGCAACAGGCAAGGCTCTCCTCATTACAGTTTTTTTCCCATAATTCTAGAATTGACATAAAATTGAGTATAGCGTGAACATGTGAATCTAGAGTTCCAAAAGATTTAGGTAGCCCGATTAAAAAAATTATCTTTCAGTACGCACTTGGTAAAGACTTATTCACAGTGATGTTTAGAAAAAAATCTGAATAGACCTCACTCACTTCAGGGTCCCAGGCTTTAAGATGTGGGAAAAATACACAAGCACAAGTGAAGAAAAAAAAACATGGATATATTATAGGGTGTCTACTGGAACAGCTTCATCTAAAATCCTAGCTTTTTCATCACCTTTTCTTTCCTTTTTCCATACTTCCCAAAAAGTTTCTCTTTTCAGAGGTTTCCAAAAATACTGAATTTTTCGTTGCCTTTTCCTGGCTTGCATTTTGATCTCTGAGAAGGACACATTTATGCATAAGATGAATAAACTAGGATTTGGTGCATGGAATGTGGTAATTTTATGGGAATGAACTGAAATAAGTAGAATCTAAGATTTCATGAGAACATAATCTAACAAATTGTAATAAAAATTGCATTCCTCCAAAACTTCTTTTAATGTTAATTGTAAACATTTCAAATTTCCGTACCTAAACTTGGAAGATCAATGTGTTTTCCTCACTTCCAAACTAAACTTTTAAAATTGGTGCTTGTGCTTTTTTAGAGCATTTACACTTTTTCTGTACAATAGATACTCTGTATTGGAAAATTTGGTTGAGTATAATAGAAGGAAAGACCCACATGAAAGCCAAGTCACAGAGTGGTGTATAACATTATAGGCAGTGGAAGATAACAGAGTCGCTCTTTGTTGCTCCGTCCCTTCAACAAAACCAGACAAAGTCTTTTCTTTTTGGTTTCCCTTGTTATCGGGTCAAAATGGCAAGGAAAGATTACAATTTAGCCTCCCGTCACCTTAAACCACTTTCATGCTATTAAGGACAAACCTTGGCTTCTCTGTTCATTTTTTTTTCGCCAAGATATTGTGAATGAGAGGAAACTTTCACAATTTCTCAGAATTTTTTAATGTAAACCGAGCTCATGTAATCAGGGGCAAAATGCAGCTGGTAGATGTAGACTTTAAAAGATCTCCACCGAAGGAGAATTTTGAAATACCTACAATTTGTATTACATTGTTTTTTCTTTATGGAAGACTTTCAAGATGAAACGGTGGGTGCAAAATAAGAAAAAATACTCACTAAAAATATGCAAGAAATGAGGTCAGAGGATATTTTGGCATGAGGAGGGTCTTCATCTTTAGTGCATGGTTTTAGATTATGACTGAGACACGACTCAAGAAGGGCAACCATTGCTTCTGCATGCTGTTCCATTGACCCTGTTTCTCTGAAAAGCAAATTAAGACAAATGAAGATTGGAATTGAATCCTGTTGTGCGAAAACCACTGAAGTCCATTTTATTCAATTTTGAGATTTTTGGATTAAAATACTCTCCAAGGTCAGACACATTCATTGAAGTGGTGAAAATGTTTGTTTTTTAGGTTTGAACCCCTTTTAAGGGAGGGCCGTAGTCCAAATTGTGCGAAAACGGCTAATGTCCATCTTTCATTGTGTGCCTCTCATTATTGGTGTATTGTTTGACTTAAAATCATCATAAAAATAAAAAACACTTTCTAATCTTCTGATTGTGACTCCAAGGTAACAAACCAAGCAAAATGAATCTAAAAATGTATGGTTTCCGAGGGAACATGTGTAAAAAAAAAATATATATATATATTCAACATGTGTGTTTTTCGAAATACAGCACTCCCTGCCTTTGAAAAAACCATTTGGAACCTTCGGTATGATTCACTGGTGTTCTGAAAGGTAACTATACTTGGTAATGGGAGGTTGCTTTAGTATCATCAGATAAAAAAGATGATGTTATGATTATAAGATATGAGATATGTCATCAGTGAAACTCCCAAACTACATATCTCGATTGCAGTTCTTAAAAATTTTTGTTCCTATTTCATTTTTTTACAAGCCAGTAAACCAACATCATTCCTTGAAGTTTCTCAGAATTTCCTTTGCACAGAGAAAGAAAATTACAGAGGTTTTTAAGAATTGACGTTCAGTAGTTCTCCGTACTAAAACAAAGTACTTTCGTTTTAGTCCTTTGTACTAAAACGAAACGAAAATAAATTAAATTCAAATTTCTCCATTTAAAAAATAAAATAAGTATGACAGGAAGTCTCCAACATGACCAACTGAGATACGTGATCTAAAAGTTTCTTTGTCAATACGTAACTGCTACTTCAGTAAAAAAAAAGAATCTGTTAATAAGATGCAGGAAAAATAAAACAAGATCACTGATCATGGTTCACTGAACAAAACTGAAATAAAAGTACCTGATGCATGAAGTTACTCTTGTAATACATATTTCAACAACGCTTTGATCATTGTCATTGTTTGCATAGTCCGACAAACTGGTAATCTCTAGAATAGTATTCAACACCTCTGTCAAGTCATCTACAATTGCCTCGTTGGCGACGGAGAAAAGCTCTCCTGCCTGTAAATAAAAATTACATTGTATCCATGATAGATTTCAAAACAAGAAACTAGTGCAAGACAAAAAAAAAAATTGAACTCATTAATCACAAAGACAATTTTTTTACCTCCATAGCCTTTCTGCAGGTCTTTTTGAGAGGTGGATTCCACTACAACCATTCAACGATTATTGCTGACCAGAGCTAATATTATCTCTGCGGAAAAGTTTAAAAATACTAGGGCTGCAAAAATTGAGAAGAAACATGTGCAGGGATATAACTGGGAGGGTAAAAGGCTGTAACCTTTAAAAAGCACTGCAATCTAGTGATGAGTGTACGTGCCCCCCTCTCCAAAAAAAAATGTCTCGCTACATGCATGCTTTGATGCAATCTAGAAAAAAGGACCTTTAAGAAGAAGATCGTGCAAAGAATGATAAAATTCAGCACCAGCTGAATTTTGAACATTTTTTATACAAGATATTAATGACTTCCTAAGTCTAATAAGCTTTAAAAATTGAGCTTCACACATGCCAATTCCAAGAGAAGCAGGGCTAAAGAGTGAATTTCTCATAATTATATCAGAAGTTTTCTTAGGTATTTCTATAGTTAAAAACTGAATGGAGAGGAGGAAAGAAACGATTGAACAAATTTCACATCGACCTACAGAGCATCAAGCAACGATCAGCATTCATTAGTACAGTGATTTCTCTAAAATGGTGTTGTTTTCCAATCTGACTAGTCCTGTCTTTTTTTTCCCCAGTTCTAACAGCCTAATTATGATATTTTAAATTGGTTCTTTTCTTCTTTTACCTTCCTGAATGAACTCCTAATATGAAAAAATAAGGAGTTGAATATAAGTAAAGAGAAAAAATAAAGTAAGTTAATAGTACCTTGGATAAGTCTTTTTTACTTAAAACTTGTGTGAATAATTCATGCATGATGTCACAGATTGGTTTCTTTGATTCACGCAAAAATGTCACTCTTCAGTACATTGCTGACAAAACCCATCTGTAAGAAGAAGAAGAAGAAAAAAAAATAGAGTTGTAAGAACTAACATTGCAATGAAATGCATTTCTATCAATGTAGTAAACATAAACCATGGTTTATCATTAACTATTGCCCTCAAATGTCTTTAACAATGTTTTGATTAAGAACAAGCTACACCACATGAGAGTGATACATCCGCCAAATAAGTTTGGAAGGGGGCAGTGTATTTATATAAAACAATCTTCCTGTATGGATTAAACTGGCTTGTTCCAAGTCTTATCACGGGCAAATTGACGTTTGATGCATAGTTCTGAGTAAGTCAAAAATTCAGGTAAATTCTTTGTTTGATGCTACCATTCAGACAACGAGTTCTAACATTTGGGAGTAAAAAGTCACATGCACAGATAGAAGCAACATAGTGCAAATAGATAATTACAGATCCAGTTCAAAAAAAGTACCCAGGTGTCTTCCTCAATTCGATAATCATCTTTTGAGTATCATTTAGGTACATTAAATGTTTACTAAGGTATGAATGTACATTCATAATGAAAATTTCAATGAGGTTCCTTAATATCCGAGGTTTCTTCACTCTAATTTAACATTCGTTGCCTATTAATCCTTAAAATTCATGGACAGGGGCTACAGAACGTCCTTCTTTCGACAAATTGAGGACGTAATTAGTTGGATGCTCTAACATTACTTCAACCACAACCAGACCCAGTCAATAATCACAATACCAATTTTTGGGATTTTAATACAAGAGGCATATGAATATGAGAGTATCATGATGACCAATGGATTGTAAAGTGCATCTCAAGCAGGTAATTACATCTTATTCTAGTTTGATGGGATTGGGTGCAAAACTTTGTTCCTCATCTATTGGAAATACATGGTTTCTGTTGAAGACACTACATGTGTGCGGGTTATAAAACTATCAATACCCTGATTTATGATAAATCATAATGATACTAGCTACGGCTTGCATAAAAGTGCGATTTTGCAACGTAAACGATAAGTGCTATGCAGATAACTTAAGACTTGGATTTTGTCTAAAGGAATAAACTGACTGAGAGAGAGCTGATGAGGAAAATATTGGTTGCTGTAATAAGATGAGATAAACTAGAAAACACATATTCAGAAGCTACCCTTAATAACCACGATGAAAGTGCTGTAAGTAGGTAGTAAACAAACCAAGCAGGTGGGTTGGAATCCGGGATCTCCTGAATCTCCCACATTCTGCAACCGATCCTTGGAACAAATATTAAGACTTATCGAATCTTCACATTGAAAGAATAGTCAAAACATGTACAAATAACTAAGACACTTAGAAAATCGCTGATAAGTAATAAAATTATGAAACTATGCGACTTGGGTGCTGATAAAGGATGAACACAGGCACCGAGGTGGAAGTCATCACAGGTGACAGAGGCCGCTTATTTTTATCATTTTTTATCTTGAATTCCTGCGTGTCGTCATCAATCGTCGCCAATCCTCCAATGAGAGTTTGGTTTTGACGCCCCTTTTGAGACGTCACTTGGTGTAAGTAGCGGTTGCGTTGCGTCTTTCATTATCCCTGTTTACATGCCACGAACCCACGATTACATAGATTACATACCAAAAACCAAAACAATCAGAATCAGATGAGAAGAAATCAGAAGCGCTACAAAGCCTCTTGGCCCCGAAAAGTATAGACTGTCAATCTTGCGTTTCAAAATTCATCTATTTTTTGATGTATCGTCAAAAAGACTGATTTAATGATTACGTCATTCGATATAATATCGAACTCTTGGTTCAAACCAAAAGAAAAACAAACCAACATCATAGAGAAAAAAAAGGAGGTGTTTGCATTTCGGGCATCTTGGAATTTTTTGATGACTTGATGACGTAGGTGGGTACAGCGTGAAGGGGACGTTGCTGTACCCAGCTGTACCCACCTACGTCATCAAGTCATCAAAAACTTCCAAGATGCCCGAAATGCAAACACCTCCTTTTTTTTCTCTATGAACCAACATAACCTCGTATACGAATTCTTCATGAGTTGATTATTAAATTTTGTCATTGACCGGTCATAAATCCATTAAAGACTCATTAAACACGAAAAATTTTGATAGTAAGTAACAATTGTACGCATTTTACCACCATGGTGCTTGAACCAAGGGTTCGATATTATATCGAATGACGTAGTCACTAAATCAGTCCATCAGTCTATTGATCATTGATAACGTGAGCGTGATAACAAAAGCAGATTAAAGTTCGACTTCTTTAATGTTCCCGGTGACCTGTCTGCCAGTAAATCATTATCAGTGGTCAAAGTTAAATCAAGTCTCGTGTGATTTTCTAGGTATGAAAGACCCTCAATGGTTTGCTTTTTACTTCCAATCCCACTGATTAGAAATTTGATGGTCCTTCTATCTGCACAGTGTTAGAGAGTAAACACCCGAAGCAACTCAGGATTGATTATCAAGTGTCATCATGGCTAAAACCGGCTTACTCATAGGATCTAATCCATCTAGAATTTTCAAATTACTTCCAAAAATTCAAAAAGAAGTTCTGAATACCTTCTACATCCAGTATCTGCCAGAAAGTAAGCTGACAACTCTTTTAAAACATCAAAATTTGCCGGGTAACCTAGGCGATGTTTCTAGTCACCCGATAGTCGAAAAGTATTACAGGAACACGTTGAGTATCAAGCATCTTAAAGTGCGGGTTTTACTCGCAAGTTTTTCCAATCCACTTTACTTTTCCAAAATAATTACGAAGACACCAATTGACATCATGTATTTTGATCGAGTGTTGAACCCGGATGAAATTAAAATGGTGGAAAATTTTGTTCTTAATAAGTCAGCGTCTTTCAAGTGTGTACCATTTGATGACAGCAATGTCTCCGCACCAAGTTCTAATGAAGAAAGCAAGTCAGCATCCGAGCTGGATGTGAATGCATCAGTCAAAACTTTTTATGACAGTGTTGTGTTAGGAGGAACATTCGACAGACTGCATCATGGTCACAAAATTCTGCTGAGCGAAGCTGTTCTTCGCTGTTGCAAAAAATTAACTGTCGGCGTGACGGATGTGCCTATGCTGAAGAGTAAGTAATGTTTATCAATCTTTTTAAGTGCTTATTTAATGTTAGGTTTCCGACTGAGCACTAGAACTGGGGAAAGAAAAGAATAGACAAATGTCACATCAATCATTAGTTGGCCGTTTGGTTACCATGTAAAGTTATGTTGATTGCTACCATTCTCTGATGTGACATTTGTCTATTCTTTTTTTCCCCAGTTCTGAGCTAAGGCGGGTAAAGAATGGTGGTCGCATTTCGTACCCTCTTGATGTCACACGGCATCGGGTACGTTTCAGGTACATCCTGATTGCATGGCAAAGCATGTACCCTCTGTGCGTCATAGCCTTTAAAATGGTGGCTCAATTCGAAATCTGACCGCCTTTCTTTATCCGCCTTGGTTCTAAGCATGAATTAGATGGAAGGTATTCCCAAACATTAGGAATTTCTTCTTTCCTCGGTATGCGCAATTTGAATTATTAAATAGACCGCGCTAAGCAGAAAGGAACCAAACCATATCAGCTACAGCCAAATTTAATCGGCCAATTTAATTTTTCACATGAAAACGGTTGTGTGGACTTAGGTGCTAATTTCAGTCAATTTTCTGCATAGTACGTACGAAGCAAATTCTTTATAATTTTTAAAGGAATCTGTTCCTCCACAAATCTGCGTTTCTCTTGTTAAAAATGAGCTTGCCCAGTTAATTTTGGCAGTAACTGATGTCACTTGGTTCCTTTCTGCTAAACGCAATCCAAATATATATCCAATATTTTGACGGTGTACGTCGGCAAACACATAACTCTTTTGCGGTGTCTGAAAATCTCCGCCTCTATGTTATTTTTTTAAAGGAGAACAAACAGACATCATTCCTTGAAGTTTTTGCAGAATTTTTCTTTCACCGAGAAGAAAAATCACAGCAGTTCTAAAGAATTGCCATTGAGTTGTTTTCCGTTTAAAAAATAAAGTATGACAGGAAGTCTGCGACGTTGCAAACCGAGTTATGTGATTACCGACTTACACCGTCGATTTGTGCCGTGTTTAGAATAGATAAGGTACTTAACAAAGGACCAGATCTTGGAAATCTCCAGACAGCTTGGCAAGGTCAGGTAACTAAAATTTAGGTAAACGTGCTGATTGAGTAATGAGTCCCTTGGGTAGATAGGTACTTATATTTTTAGGTCCACCTCTTGATAGTTATCCATCTATCTTGTATTTTGATTTACTCATTCATTTAACAACAAGGAATGTGTCAGAAAGTCTATCCCCTAACAATACCTGCTACGACTGGTGGGCAAGGTGGAAACCTAGGTAGACTGTAATACTTAGGTACCTATTGTTTTTTCTGAGAGTCTATCAGATTTCCTCTCGACTGAAGTTAATTTGTTTTTCAGGTAAAAAATTATGGGAGCTCATTGAATCAACTGAAATTCGCATCCACAAAGTATCAAATTTTTTGGAAGATGTTAGTCCTCATATACAGTTTGACATCACTCCTATCACTGATATGTACGGACCGACCAAAGATGATCCTACTTTTCAGGTTAGTGTGATAGTTTCATTTGTTTATCACTCGCTAAATTGTCAGAATCCAGGATTTAGATGTAAAGTGGATATTTGATCCCTTGCTCTTACAGGAGACAACAATTTAATTCTCCTGTCAGCCAGTGGTAGCTGCAATTTGAAGACTTGTTGCTTATGGCATTTCAAAGCTTAAAGGTATGGTACAGGAGAGCAGGAGAGGTAGCTCAGGAACAGCAACATAAATAGTACCTAGCAGAGCTCCTATTACTGAAGTTACCAGTTGTTTGTTTTTGGCGAGTCTTCACAATAGACCATTTTACATATTTACACGCACGGAAGTGATGTCATTTGTTGTAAAGCACCTACAGAGACTCAAAGAATAATATTTGCCACTTTTTACCCTGAATCATTGTTGTATGGCGGCAACTCAGCCATCTGCAATTTTAAATGATTTTGGATAATTATCTTAAGCCCTGCTGGCAATTTTCTTGAGTCTTATTCTGGTCCCTTTTTTACCCCTTCAATCAATAAATAGGGCATATCAAAGGTCTTTATTGGTCGATAAAGTGGGCCCCCAGAGCATGTGCAGCTGTGACACAAGTTGACTCGTTTGTTGTTCACAACACACACAATGATGCAGATAATTTAACCTGTCTGTTATATTAGGATGGTTAAGTTTGAAGCTTATTAAAGTTGTACCTGTAACTGATAATAAGTTAAATAGGTATCATCAA
Organism: Bemisia tabaci; assembly: GCF_918797505.1. Taxonomy (NCBI): domain Eukaryota; kingdom Metazoa; phylum Arthropoda; class Insecta; order Hemiptera; family Aleyrodidae; genus Bemisia; species Bemisia tabaci. Next base: position 62,886,722 of record NC_092794.1, on the reverse strand, counting down.
TGCATCGCTTGATTTTTACAGATGCTGGTTGTGAGCGCAGAAACTGCCAGAGGAGGAGACAAAATCAATGAAATCAGGGAAAAAAATGGTCTGAATAAATTAGATGTCTACTATGTGCCTTTGCTGGAAAATGATGATTTCTACTTTGAAGAGGAAGAATCGAAAGTTAGTTCAAGTAATATCAGAATACGCCTCCTGGGAACACTGCTGAAACCACCAGAGGTACAGCTTTTTATGGTCTGTTTTATGTACAAATTTTCCTGTAAGTTTTTTGCTCTGCTCTCATCATAACACCGCAGAGAAGAGGATCACGAAGCCCCAATCAGACGGTCAGCTTTTTCATCTGATCAAAGGGGATGAGTTAAGTTTTCTAAATGGGTTACCATTGCTATGCGATGTCGTCATAAAACGAAACAGTAGTATTTAGGTATTTTCTTCAGCTTCTAGTTCGCAAACTTACAGCTACGGTAATGTCAATCGGAAGATTTTGTCCCAACTTGCCATCACAAATTATGGAAAATTCCTACAAGCATTTATCAGGATTTTCATGATACAGCTATCTCTAAAGCTTTATTGGATTAGAAACTGAAGTATTCCAATCAAAGTTGCTGCCCACAAGTTTTTGTTTTCATTTATATATTCACACAATTGTATTATAGCTTCCTTTTGCGATTGTGCTTTTAAATGCCACAGCTTTGTCACAATGTTATTAGCTCAATACTTTTTCCTGCTGTTTGTGCAGAAGAATGAAGACCCTGCTCATTTTAATTCCGAGCAGCTAGCCATTGAAAATTTCATGTACTTTTAAGTAGCTCCATAATAATCATTTTTAATGAAGTAGGTTTTTTTTGTAGAATACTGCCATTGCCTACTTAAATTTTAGGATGTCGGAACTTCATAGTTACTTCTCACTTCCACAAAGGGAAACTTACTATTATTATTTTCTGAAATGTTTCTTTTTAATTTTCCTATGCACCAGTGATATTTTCTGAAAACTGGATACAAAAATTTTGGTTTTGTTCATTGCAAAAATTTTAAATGATTTTGGACTGTCACAATTAAAAAAAGATTGTTTTCAATTGTATTATTCTGATGTTTAAGAAATTAGCTCAGTCAGATAGTCATATTTAGCTGTAATATAATGCATAGTATTCCAATCATTGGGAATTAAACAGAAATTGACTTCACCCCTATTTTTTATTTTATTTTTTCTTTAATTTTCTTATTTGTTTTGTTTTTTATTTTTTTTATTATTATTTTGTCAGGCCAGGCCCAACTTACCCGCAAGACCATACATAATTGGTCTGACAGGAGGAATAGCAAGCGGGAAATCATCTATTGGCCAGAAATTAATTAAATTAGGCGCAGGTTACGTGAATTGTGATATTTTAGCACATCAATTGTATGAAGTGGGCAAACCTGCTTACAAGTCAATTGTTGAAACTTTTGGAGATGCCATTTTGAATGAAGACAAATCCATCAATCGACAAGCTTTAGGAAAAATAGTGTTTAGCAATGAGGTAAGCTATTCTCACTCTAGACTCCTAACATAGGCTTTTTTCCATTCACAGTCCAAAAATTCAAACAGCCCCTTACTGTTAGATGACAATGCATCAAATATCTGAATTGAAGATATTTCTTACAATTTTGCTTGTCTTTTTGATGTTGCTCTCTAGTGGAAAACCAAGAGCACTCAGCCTCTGTTGTTACCTTTGATTTTTCACGATAGAATAAATCTTGTTTCTTGTATATTATTCTCAATTTGTGTTTATCTCTGTGAAAATCAACTATAAAACTGAGAATCTGTGGAAAAATTAGAAGAAGAAGATCAAAGAAGAAAAAACTTGATGGCCTCCAAGATTCATGATGTCCTCTTTCAATTTCGTGAGCAAGCTATCTGACAATAGCATGCTTTGTTGTTTGATGAAAGCTTATTTTTTCGAACTCAAACCAAAGCAATTGAGGTGTTGGGTGCAGAAAGAGCTTTTCTTGGTTGCGGTGTTTAAGAATTTCCCCTGCTAATTTGTATTTTAGAAAAAAAACTATTAAATTAATTTCCTGAACTATTTTGTCTCGTTAATTGTCAAACCATAAAGAACACTCAGTAAGTTTCGAGGAACTACTTACATTTGCTTGGATCATAATGGATGAAACGTTAATGGAGATTCTGATAAAGCGCGACTGAGAAGTGCCCTTTCTGCATCTAGTGCCTCAATTACCTACCTCTGCTTTGTTTACACTTATGGTCATGCGGCAATGCACCTGAATTTTATTTTTGTATTAATTTCAGATTGAGCTGAATAGGTTAAATTCAATTTTGTGGCCTGCTATTCTGGAAGAAGCAAAGAAAGAAGCCATGAAATTATATAAGGAAAACAAGACTGAAGTAGTGGTGATGGAAGCAGCAGTTTTGATCAGAGCTGGTTGGAAGACTGAAGTTCATGAAGTCTGGACTTCAATTATTCCCTCAGAAGAAGTGAGTTTTCTCCTCTTGCTTTCTTTAAACAGTTTTCGTTTCTTAAATTGTTGAATAATAGCCCTGTTGTAAGTAACAGAAGTGTATCGTGATTGCCTCTAAAAGTGTGCCGAAGAGAGGGAGGAAGGAATTTGTAAGTGATTTTAAGAAAATATTTTAATTTTAAAAAACAAATTTTAATGGATAATTATGGATTTTTTTTATATTTATAGAAAATAAATAAAATTAATAAAAACTTAGAAAAATCAATAACAACCCAGTTCTTACTAATAGGATGGTTATGGCTAATAGACCTAACGTCATCTTGATACATAAGCAGTGAGTGTCGTGCAGCTCACAGACTTCAGCATCCCTAATGGACACAATTCGTCGTCAAAGTATGAGGAAATAATATCCAAATACATGCACATAAATCAAGAGAATTTGGGACATGGACATAGTTCAAATCAGACCTTTCACCATATCGGTCTTGGGGGACACAGTAGAGAGCCTAATTGAACATCTATAAGATCTGATACTCCCAGGTCACCTTCGCCACACCATGCAGAAGTCGGTCATTCTTAGTACTTGTAGTATAGTTAGGGCTTTTCTTAACTTGGAATAGTCCTATTTTTCGTTTTGATTTTATTTTTCTTTTCAAGTTCTTAGATTTATTTTCTAACATTTTGATGGTTAATGGTTACGGTAAGTAAAGGGCCAAAGACTTTGGTCCGTGACTTGTCTTGGGTTCATAATACCCGGACGAATCCTGTGAGGAAGAAATGAAAAACTAAAAAAGAGCAGAAAAAGTTTAAACCATACTATAGTTATTTCAATTTTGACTGGACAATGGTTGATATCAGAACAGTACAAGCTTGCCAAATCAAACCTTCATTGAAACAGAAAAGAAATTGAGTCTACTTTTTTTACCTCTAGAATGTGAGGAATGTAAAACATCCGTCTTTGATGAATCTAAGATGTTTGAATGCAAAGAAAGTCGAAGAAAAATTTTCAGAAACAAGAACAAAAGCCAGTAGTTAGTCAGAGAGGCACCCATGAAATCATATTTTAAGTAGGAATTCTTTCATAATTGAAATTTTTTGTCGCACCCAAGAGATACAGCCAAATAAATATAGTCTATATGGGTAAAATCGCACAAAAATAACGTTGTGCATGTAAAAAAAGTCTCAAATTCACTCCTTAGTATGCAATCTGCGTAGTTTAGATTAGGCTTATCAAGTTTCCCGCGCCTGCGGGCAGTTTTTTTGTCACTGCTGACCAGGTTCGCATTAAGAGAAATTAACCTTTGTAAACGAACAATTTCAATAACTTTTCCTATTGTATGATTTCCATCGTTTTCAAGTGGTTGTTTCTTTTGTCTTTCTTTATTTCACAAAAAAAGAGCTTTGAATCGATGTAAATCTTACACAAAGAAAGTTTATAACAGTTCGCGAGGTTGTTTGTTTATTTAGAGTAAGGTCTCTCTCCGGGCAAACCTGACTGCTGGCCGCATAGAAAAACTGCTCGCATACGTGGTAAATTTGAAAAAGCGTGTTTTGAATTGAGCAGATTGTGCGAGGCGAAGTGAATTTCAGACTTTTTTCATGTGCCCAAATGGTTTTTGGGCAAAATTTCCCTCTATTGTGTATATTTCGGCTGTATCTCTTGTGTGCAACATACCCATTTCACTAAAATTTACCATCAATCTTATCAAAATTTCTGTGTTTTCATAAGCCAATTACGATAAAAATAAAAAATTTCAATGTGTTGCTTATCAAGATTGTGTTGGCTTTGGATGCACAGCTAACCCTGAAGTCAATCTTTTTGTGAAAAATTTTGACTTAACAAGTGAATGGTCCAGATGTGAAGCCGCTCAAATCAATATAGGTCCTGTAATTTTTTGGCCCAAAAAGCTTCAAGGCACTGGACCAATAAGAATCAATTATGTGAATCCTCTTCATGTGAAAAAAAAAACATTTTGTAATAATTATTTTCATGAGCAAGTGTTTTGAATATAAGTAATACTGTTTTTCTCTATTGTATTCAGTTTACTAATTGCCAACTTTATTTTTTGATAATCAGGCCGTCAAACGAATGATGGAGCGTTATCAGTCATCCAGAGAGGATGTATTAAAGAGGTTAGAATCACAGCCAACAAATAGTGATTATGTTGACAGTGCCAACATTGTTTTCTGCACCCTGTGGAGCCCTAAGTTCACTCAGACTCAAGTAGAAACAGCGTGGAACGACCTTCAAAACAGATTAAAATCTTGACAACTTTCATGTTGCACTGGTTTTTCACTAAGCTTTAGAGATGGTCCATCAAAAGGTGAACAGGACTATTCAATTTATTGATTCCTATCAAATTTTACATCATTAGTTTCTCTTAAAATTGAAACTTATGAATTTCTCAGAAACAGAACATCCTCAACTAATTTTTCACATGATGATGTGGTTAAAAAATAGAATTTTTTTGAAAATATCTAAAGTATTTGGATGGACCGTTGTGTCAGCAATTTTTTTTTAACAATAAGCTGATAAGCTAGATTGTCTTCAGTGCTCATGTATGGAGCAGTTTTAAAACGTTCAGTTAATTGATGGATTTAATTTCTAATGAAATGCACTGTACTTGCTGGTCGCTGCTTGCAAAGATCTACAGAAATTCTGATTGTTACTCAAATGTAGTTCAGTTGTTACCGTTTATTTTTCACCCACTATGTAAAAAAAAAAAAAGACCAACTTATTGAGTTTGACAGTTAAAATCATGAGGGTCAAATCAACCAGATCAATTTTTTTAAGGTATAATTTTATAATTGTGATAAATCTTTCAAGGTCAGTTCCAACCTATGCTACAAATCAGACTGTCCCTATGTTTTCTCAGCCACTGATCACCATGATTCAAGGTGAGTGAAAAATGAAGTGTCTGGTAAATAGTAGAGAAAATCAATCGTAGGGAAGGCTGCCAGAAGTGTTTAATACAGCTGCAAAAAGCAGTAGGAAAGGAATAATTTGTTCCTCCCAGCAGAAAGTAAATTTTACCAATCAAAATGCATTAATCCGTAAAGGAGAGGAGTTATAAAAATAAATATATAGGTTTTAGTCGGTGGTTTGAATTTTATGTGTGGGTGGACTGCAGGTAATAGGAAAATGGGTTTGTGACTATATCAGGTCAACTCGTACTTCTATAGGTGAAATATGTTTTTTTAGCGTCCAAGAAGTCTCCAGTCCTTAAGTGCCATCTATTTCAATGCACTTTTATATGTGCTGATAATTTTCTTTTTTTATTTATTTATTTCTCTCTGAAGAAAATCTGTAATTTTTATTAATTTGATAACATTCTGAATTTGTACCAAAAAATAGTTGCTATGTACTTTTACTTACTGTGATTCCCTTGCATTTTTTGAGTCTTACTTTTTCTCCGTTCTAAGTTCAGTTCAGCTTGCTGCATTATCTCTACTCAGGTATTACAATTTTGGGGATGTTTTCTGACAAACTTGTTAAATTCCAAAATTCACCAGGTTGATGGGTAAAGCTCTAGAATTTGTATCATCGGCACAGTTTGGTTCCAAAGTGTATTTTTTGTTCTTTCAGTTTATGTTATTTGATAACAACCGTACTTGATACTTCTGCGCTATTTGTGTATTCATTGACTCGTCATATTATACATTTAAAGTTTTTCAACCTAATAAATGCAATTCAGTGCCAGACTTACGATTTTGTGGATTTGGACTGACTACAGTGTGCCCCTCTGACAGTGATGACCTTTGAAAACTTGGGAGGCCAAAAAAATAAAGTCTTCATTTGAAACCTGTCATGATGCAATCATTTATGTCAATAATGTAGGGCATGTCCAAATTTAAATTGAGGGTTTTGAATCTTGAAATCTTTTTAAAAGGCTCCATCATAGAATTAAAAATACTTATTGCCCTGAATGAGGTACGGCTTGTATTCAACTGACATTCAAAAATAATATCTCTTTACATCCTTTTAGTTTATCTTGCTTGAAATTAACAGTGAGGGGAGGGGTTGGTGGAAGGGATTACTTTTTTTATCCATAGATTTTTTTTTTTTTTTTTAACCTGTAACAAGCACCAGAAGTACACCTAGCACAAAATGAATGACATTAAAAGAATAGACACACTTTTTCAGGCGGTGGATTAGCAACTAGAAGAAAGATCAAAGAGCTCCTTGAGTTTATATTTTTATCTGTATTCCAAGTTCCTAGCACTGTTTCGTCCAGGGATCAGTTATCTTTTGAAGTAAACTGGTCTGAAAGTCTATCTTTTGTAGGTTCGGAAAATTATAAAAATATCAGCCCAGTTCCAGAAAAGCAAGTTAGGTTGGCATACAACCCAATTTTCTCCTTTGATGGAAGTGGTTCATCAGTTCCACATAAATTGATTTCTAGTTTAGATGTGTTAAAATTTTTCCAGTGGCAAGGCGTGTGGCAAAGGTTGACAGAGGTCAGTTTTAATCCAGTTTTGTCACCAATATGATGCTACTGATGCTAGTACTTTGGTCCTGGTTCCACCAACGTAGCACAAATATAAATATTTTTACTTATGCTCAGAAGTTAATTATTGTGTTTTAGGTCATTATTTTGTAACAATGTGCCTGAAATATCATTTAAATGATGTCTAAACTTCCTATGATTCAATTTGAGTCATTAATCCTGAAAAAACATTCTGCAAAGACAAGATGAAGCAGATCGATGGTTAAAGACGAAGAATATGTATCCCAAATGCAACATTTAAAAATCTCCAATTATACTTGATTTTCTTTGAGGAAAATTAAACAGAATGTTTTCTTGCAATTTTGTTTGATATTTGTGGAAGAAAGTGAAGAAAATTCACAGAAAATTGTAATGGAAACTTTGGGTTAATTTTCCATACAAAGAAATAAAACATTAGCGGAGACTTACAATGTCTTCAACAGAAAAATGGATTTTCCGATTTTTGCCATCGGGATGTTGCATTTTCTTTACTTTTGTAGAAGATACGCATAAATTTTTAAGGAATCATTCAACAGTCCAAGAAATGTGATTTTCTTTAAGACTTTAAAAGAAACGGAGAAAAGACTCCTTCAGAATTATCAAAACTTCATTTGATAGTGATCAAGTCATTGAATACCCATGCTGAATAATTATTGTATTGAAGTAAGTTTTATGTATCATAAAAAGTACAAAAGTCTCAAGCAATTTTTTTCTATTTTTTATATGGTTGTTTCTTTTTTAATGAATACTGATCTAATTGTTAATTTAATGTTATGAGTATATGGCATGTTATTAAATCTTTACAATATATAAAGTATAATTTTGAAGTATTCTCTTTTTAATTTTAATTCATTTCCCTTTCATAAACATACTAAGTTTCCAGTGGAAATTTCAAAACTGCTGATAAAAGTATGCATGTATTTATGAATCCCTTCCCCTGCCCTCACTCCGCCCCCCCCCCCCCAAAAAAAAAAAATTAAGAAATATTTGTCTAATTTTGAGTTAGTATCTTTAATTTGATCTAATTATCTGGTTGACCCGTTTTTTTGGTCAAAATTTTTATGGGTCCAGAACCAGCAGAAGTCGAGAAAAGGAAATAACTTTAATCAGCAGTGAGTAGGTAACTTTATAAGGCATGAAAAACGTAATTTTATAAAATGTTGCATTCAGTATCACATTTCTTATCGGCAATTGAATATGACAAATATGATATAGCAGCTATATGACCAGCTGATCCAATATCTCACTTGCCAGTTTTGCGTTGCGCCGCCGAAAATAGTGTACTAATGTTTTAACTTCTGTTATCGTTTTTATTTTCGTTCTACGTTTTACTTTGTAATTCACCTGATGATTGCTGATTCAGCCAAAATGGCTATAGTGGTTTAAGTTTGACAACCAAAGAAAAATCACATTGGGCAAAAAAGAAATGCAAGTGCCATAATACAAGTGCAACCCGATAAAGAAAAAAGAAACATAAGAAAAAAAGGAAATGTAAGAAAAAAGAATCATAAATAAAGAAGAGCTTTTAGATTGCTCGCCCAGCGAGGTCAGGCAAAAATAATTTCAGAAATTTAAATAGGTAAATAGTTTATCAAAATATGTAATTCCGAATTCTGTCATCTGATCATTTAAGATGGGAGGTCTAAAAGATATGTTTTCACTCCCTCTCCAAGTAAAAAAAAAACAAAAAGACCATAAATAATGATTTTATGAGTTTATTGACAAATATATTTCTCAATTTAACAAAACAAGTTTCATATATAATACAGATTTGGAAAAAAAAAAAAAAAATCATTTACGAATTGCATCTCTCAAAAATTTTTTTGAACCAATTATTTACATCTTTATTCTTGGTGTGTAAAATTAATAAGATCACAACAATTTACTTAAATGATGCTCTTGTAAAACATGAAAATAATTAATTTCATTCAATCTTGCGAGCAGAAGGAAAGCCACAAAATAATCCGAAAAAAATATGTATAGGTACCTGTGTTACCTAATCATTCACTAATTATCATTTTACTCGTAGTACTGATAAGCTGTGAACATTTTGAGGTGAAAATGTTCTTGAAATATTCACTGCAAATGAAGATTCCTTTTATGTAAAGGGTTGAAAAGATGCAAGAACAACTTCTTGTAAAGATGTAGGTAATGTACCTAAGTAAACAAATATTGTCAGCACACAAAGGTACAAACCATGCATTAACAAACATTCGAGAACACCAAAACATCATGCACTCAGCCTCACATCGATGGGTTGATGCACCCCTAAACTCAAAAACCTCGACACAATATACATACATTGAAACATACGAGTAGATAATCAAAGTCAATTTTGAGGGCTTTACCTACTTAATTCGACATTAAAGTCGATTTCTCTACCAGAAAATGTTGATAGGTAATTCATCTTATGGTCATATCAGAATACAATCGATTCGAGGATAAATGTTACATGAATATTTGACAGAGTGATGAATAGTTATGAGAGACTTGCAGGTATACATAAGTAAGTAAGTATGCTCATTTTAAAGATTTTATGCACAAAGTATTTCAGCAATCACATTTAATTGAACATATTACCGTGATGCATCTTTTCTGTTGTTTTTTTGACACAATAAATAAATAACAATTAAAACATTCTATTCATAAAAATAGATTAGAAAATGGCAAGTTAAAACTTGGCAATAAGTAGGTATCATCAGTTAAAGTCATTCGTCTATCATCACAGCAGCTCGTCCGCTGGGTAGGTTGCCAGCGCGCCGTTAGGGATAGTAAGGCGCCTTCATTTTTTTTGATATGCGAGACCAACAGCCATGGAGCACGTTTAGTTGCATCCGGACGCCTTCATGGCACGGCATCAAGGCGCCTTCGTGTCTTAGGGTATGCAACACATACAGACACGAAAAACGAATAGTCGCATTCAGATGTCCCTTAGCATGCGTCATCGTTTGCGTTCCGATGAGTTGTTGACAAAGACTCCTTTCTCTTTCCTCATCGATAATTGAAAGAGATCACCTTTTTTTGAAATTTCCCCTCCTTCCCCGCGCCCTCTTCGTCACCCGCCCATGAACTTCAGCGAAGCGGCAATTTTTTAGGACAACTTCAACAAATCTTTTGATTGAGGAGGAAGATCATAGGAACTGAAAACCAGATCCTTTCATCGTTACGTGTCTCATTGCCTGGGGGGGGGGGGGGGGAGGTCTAATCTCGGTTCATAACAAGGGGAGGGAGGTGGGGACTAAAACCCACGTTACTTACGTAAGTATGTGAGACCTCTTTTTGCGAGCCCATCTTCTCACCGCGACACACTGATTCCAAATTAACATCCGCTCAGCACTTTAAATCGATACACACTCCACTTTCCCTATGTCACGTCATATCTGAAAAATTTCGTTGTAATTTTTAGATCACCCGGAAAGAATACTTTAAAGTACCCAAGTAAAAATGAAATCAGACGGAAATTCGCTTTTTATAAGCCAGTCTGATTTCTGTCATGCTCTTTGCTTACTGTTGGTGTCGTGTCGGTTAGATTGATATGCCTGACCACACTGAAAAAGGTCTAAGGTCAGAGTGGCGTCAACCTGACATCGACTCGAATCGGACCGGGTCAGATGGTTTATGAAAAAAAATGACTCTGCATGACTTCGACATAACTCGGTTTGACGTGTCAGACATGGTTTGGTGCTGTCAGAGCGCTCAATGGACGTCAGACTGGGATGCTCTTTGAAACAGTCAACCCAGTCAGACTGACTCACTTCCACTAGGCATCAGAGTGGGTTTTAACCAGATACAAGAGAACCTCCATTCGTGTCTTGGCTATGGTGGAAGCTTTTACTCTCGGGACTTCAACATTAAACTGTTGACTTACCTTCATGGTTGATGTTTATCAACGTGTTGGTAGTTTCGTTTTGTGAACAAGCCGAAGTTTGGAGAACTTGCTTGGCTCATGACGTCACCCGAAGCTCATCATCCGCCATGCAGGTAGGTAAACAGCCGAAAAAAGAGTGACGACTGTCGCTCCCTTATAATTGTCCATAAGGAAGTGTGGAATCCCCGAAAGTAAAAGCTTCCACCTGTCGCCAAGAGGCCAGTGGAGGGTCTCTCGTCTCTGGTTTTAACTCTCATAAAGTAGACGGGATTCGACGGAACTGGGTAAGATTTTTCTGACGGAAGAACAATCGTGGAAACACGGGAGACGTGGCAATGAGAGAGTGCATCGGCTCAAATATCGAGGGAAGTAATTGTTGACAGCGTCGTAGGTGGAGCATGCTGGGCCGAAGCGTGGGGCGACGTGGCGTGCATGCGAGAATGCCAGTGGCGTGGCGTGAATTGCGATGTATCGATTGTTATGCCATTTAAACCTATGGTAAAGAATCGATTATTAAGGTGTTCGCTGCGAACATCGTGTTTATCGATCCTTTCCCATAGGTTTAAACGGCATAACAATCGATATATCGCAAAGCACGCCACGCCACTGGAGAATGCGCTGATTTTAGCTGAGCGCTAGGAGAGGCTCGTTAGTCTCTTTGGGAGGCCTGTGGAGTTTGCTCTTGTTGGCCTGGTCCTTCTTGGCCTCCTGCTGCTGGTGCGCGAAGAGCTTCTGCTTCACCTTGGAGACCTTGGTCGGGGTCTCGTCCATGGTGTTGAGCTGCTCGATGATGTTCTTGGGGACGGCGGCGCCGGGCGGGAGGAGCGGAGCGTGGCTGCTCTCGTCCTTGGTGGAGTTCTGGTTGACGTAGACGACGTAGTACTCGGAGTAGGAGGACTTGGTCGGGGCGGTGATGTCGGCGAAGTCGCGGAAGTTGGCGAAGAAGTCGGCGCCGGAGTTAGGGGGCCCGTGGCGGAAGTTGGCCGGCGGGTTGGAGGAGTAGAGCGAGGGGCGCCCGTGCCCGTTGTTGCCCGAGTAGAACGGGAACAGGTCCTGGTCCACCGAGTACTCCGCCTCCTCGCGCTCCCGGTCCCGGTCCTCCGTGTAGTACGTCCCGCCGCGGATCACCCCGAAGTTACCTGAAACATCCACCATATCAGACGTCAGAGGGTGCAATGGACCACTAGACAAGGTAAGTACGAATTCCATAGAGTACATAGAGTCGTAATGTAAATGGGAGAGCTGGCGCCATGTTCTGCTCGACGAATCCCGAGCCCGGTGTGCGCCGAGTTCGGGTCGCTTTTTCGATACATTTTCGATCCAAAATGGCGGTGTGGAATACTTGGTGCTTCCTATCTTCTTTGTTTACATCGGATGGCCGGGTACCCGTGTATCGCAAACAATCGATTATGTATCGAAAAAGTGACCCAGCGTCACACAGGAGTCTCGGAATTCGGGATCTGGAAAATGCTTAAAAGTGGCGCCAGCTCTCCCAATTACATTACGACTCTATGTACTCAATGGAGGGTGCAATAGCGCATTTCTACGTAATATTTCGCAAGGAACGCGATGGTGCCATCGCCTTTGTCTCAAATGGACGTATTTCTGCCAAATGGAACTATAGACGAAAGGGAAAGTTAGGGTAAGCTCCAGAAAGCTGCATAAGAAACAATGTTAAAGTTGGCGTGATTCCTTTTGGAGAAATGGAAAAGCGGGATTTTCCATTCTGTCAAACGGAACTATGTGACAATTGAATGCGTCACTCATGAGCCGTGAGTATGGCAAAGTAGCGTCGTGTACATGGCTTATGAGTTATGAGTCAATGCCAACCAAGAGCAACGACGGAAACGGGTTCGTTGCCGCTGACGTCACTGGCGCTTTACCCTGGTAAAAATTGGCGGTAGAATCTGTGTTCCAAAATACCATGGACCTACAGCCGGCTGTAAGATTTCCAATAGCTTCTATAGCCGGCAACACAATTTCTTATAGCCGTTTATAGCCGATGGCGATTAAGTAACAGCTTGACGATAAAGTGTATGCTAAACGTTACTAATTACGGATGCTAGGACTTAGTGAGTTTTTTGACTACCGCTCTCTTTTTGGGCCGTAGTGTCTTGATTTATTTTGCGAGGAAAGCTCCGTACTTTTGAAGGATGCCTGCCATAGTGCCATTCCTAATATGTTGGAGCGCCTTCAATTTCGTGTGATACTGTGCAATACCTCTGGTGTGAAATAGTTGCTTCAAGCGCCGTGGTACGCTGCGGCGCGGAGGGCGGGCACTCGGGCAGCCAGCGCGGAACGCGCATTGGCGCCTACAAACCCAACAGGGATACTTCACGCATTGCGCAATGCGTGAAGTATCCCTGTTAGGTTTGTAGGCGCCAGTGCGCCGCCGCTCCGCTTTGAGTTAGGCTCTAATATTTAATCTCGTGGAGTCAGCGTTTTTCAACTCATGACTTTGAAATGTTTGCACACTCTGTATATGTATGGATTATTCTCATTTTAATTGATGAAAAAAAATATGTAGGTAGTAAAGGAAAATATAATGTGCGTTTTGTAAATATTAAGGTGATTCCGTACAAACTTAAGGATTTACAAAGCACATGCATTTCTACACAATTTCTTATAGCCTTTTATAGCCGATGGCAAAAAACCAACAGCCAGGCGATAAAGTGTAAAGCCCGGCGATAGGAACTATAGCCCGGCTGTATAATTTTTTATCGCTTCGTGTAGCCCGGCCGTATGATTTTTTCCACTTTCTACAGCCAGCTACATGATTTTTTATCGCCTTCTTCAGTCGGCTATAAGAACTCCTATGGTATTTTGAAACGCAGCTCCTATCGCCAATTTTTACCAGGGATATACTTCCCATTCATTCTTACAGCCCTCGACTAACGAGCACGCCCCTTTTTCCCACTTGTCTCTGGTTCCGTTTGGCAGAAATACGTCTTAATCAACTCCAAAGCTCAAAAATAGCTATCAAAGTTGAGGCCGTAATAGAGGGGGTACCCTACGCTATCCTGAGAGTCCCCCTCTATATCAAGTCAAACTCTCCGTGCAAAGATAGGGAACAAATACATTAGCAGAGTTGCCACTTTTGTTTGCGGGGACTCCAAAACTGAAAGCACGACAACCCTGTTTATGTATTTACTCCTTATCTTTGCATGAAGAGTTTGTCTTGATATAGAGGTGGACTCGCGGGGTAGAGTGGGATATCCCTTCCATCACGGCCTCAACTTTTAGAGCTTTTTTTTTAAAGTTTTGGGGTTTGTTTCAAAGATAACCAGTGGCACCATTATGTTTCTCGCGAAATTGCATACGTGAGCAAAAGTAACTACTCAGAAATCGCAAATCTCTCACACATGCAAGAGCTCCCTTGAATTTACTCATGCTGAAAGAACGATGGGGCTCATAAAATATGACGCTGAATTTCGGATTTTTAGACCCCCCTCCCCCGGTGAGGTTCAACCGAGTGTTCTTCTTCTTCAAGGGGATGCAGACCTGTGTTAGGGATGCATTAGAAGGGGTATGCACTGAAAAAAAAAATCTTGGTGTATATACTAAGAAGAGGGTAAAATTACCGAGAATTCAGGGTTCTATTTGATCCCAGTTTTTTCTTGGTAAAATTACAATTTATGGAATTGGTAATTTTACCGAGAAATCTCGGTAAAATTATCGAACTTTCTCGGTAATTTTACTGGACCTTGGTAAAAACGCCAATATTCTTTATCGACTGTGGTAGAATAACCGAGATAAAATGGCAAAGTTACTGGGAATTGATTACCAATAAAAGTGGTATTCTTACCTGAAAAAAACAGTAAAAATATCGGTTTTTAGGTAAGCTTACCTGTCTGTCTTGGGAGAATTACCAATAATTGGGGGGAAAAAGTGAAATGGTAAAGGTACCAACGGACCTTGGTAAAAACACCGAGAATTTTTTTTCAGTGTGAGGGGAGCATGGGGTCCCACCTCCCCCTATACCCTCACTTCCTTAAGACAACGTCCAGAGGGTTAAAAAATCCGATTCCAATTTTTAATCATTTTTATTCTTGAAGTTGAGCAATTTGTGAAGGAAACTAGAGGAAACTAGTGTGGACTATGAGTTACCTGAGCCGAGGACATTGTTGTCGGTCTCAGCGGCGGAGGCAGAGGCGGAGTAGGCGAAGGGCAGATCCCGGAGGGTGTATTCTGGCTGGCGGAAGGTCGGCTCCTGGTGGAAGGCCTGCGGGCGGGAGTGTCCCAGCGGCGGCGACGAGAATATCGGTGAGAAGGACGGGAAGAAGCGCTGCTCCGTCGCGATTGTGTCCCTCAGTTTTGCCCCCGTCCCCCTCTCCGCAGGCTCCCCTACCTTCCCGCTGCTCGCATCGTGAACCGATCGGCCGTCACCTGAAAAGAAGCAAAAGATGAACCGTTGAATCAATGATCAAAATCAAAGATCATAACTCGTCACCTTCCAGGCAAAGTATCACAAGCGCCATGCGACGTTTAAAAATTTCCGCCGCCATTTTATTTCTTTACAGAGAAATTGTTGGTTGAATCTGTTTGGAAGTTTCACTAAATTTTATCGGCAGCACAAAGAAAATTCAGTGAAATTTTCGGACAGCTTCGTTGAACAATTTCTCTGTAAAAAAATAAAATGGCGGCGGAAATTTTTAAACGTCGCATGGCGCTTGCTATACTTTGCCTGGAAGGTGACGAACTAATGAACCTGTTGGTGCAAAAGATGTTCACTAGGGTGCGGCTTATACGAGAAATTAAAAATGATGAATTTTGAAATAAACAAGGGACTCCGCCAAAACGTTTCTAATAGTGTAAAAACAAACGTTGTAGAACAGTTTTGCATTTGGTCAACATTTAGAGGTCCCGATGGACCCTCAAAATTGCAAAATTTGGCTAATTTTAGCGTTTTTTCATCAATTTTGGCAAATTTTCTCAGGTCTCACGGAGAGTTCTAATTGATAGTATTCATAAATAGGCAATACATAACCGAAAATGCACCCTATCCTCCACCTTAAGCCCCCCATCCCCCTCCCTTAACGTTCCAATATAAATACACTCTTTATGAACTACGCTTTTTTGGTAGTGACCAGAGACCTAAAGTAACACTGACCAACGCGGGTTAAAATGCGATTGTTCCAGTAAAATTTTTAGCGCTGAGTCCGAAAATGACCTCCGTTATGCTAGGTCAGGTCGATTTTCCCCGGAAAAATCAGGATTTTCTTTAAGAATCGAGCTTTCCCGGAAAATCTGTGCATGGTGGAGGAAAACTAAGGTCATTTTCGGATTCAGCAGCTAAAATTACATGGCAAACCGTGTATTGCATGGCTATTAACGTTTTCATTCTGATCCTAATATCGAGGTTATTCCGGACAAGTGCTACTTTCCGCCCATGTAACGCATGTAATACTAATCCGATTGTTTTGCGTCAGAAAGGAGGGAAAATATTTTTTCTCAGGCAACAAGTGGAGATAACCCCACTAACTTATTGACGCTGCAGCCGAAAATGACCCCACTTTCCTTCCAGAAGTGCGCTTCAGTTAGAATTGTATATTGCAAATGGGAAATTTGTATTCGAGGATTATAAATAAACAAGTGGTACGGAATAAAACAAAAGAATATAAACTATGCAAAACGATAATCCGGATATTGGAACTTGGCTGTTTTGAAAACGCCTTCAAATACGGCGTGATACCTCACGCATTCTGGAGAGTTCAAATAGTTGTATCATTGCGCCTTAGAAATACGACGGAAGATTAAAGTGTAAATAGCCTCCATGCACGCTACTGGGCTTGTCGATTTCTTTTGACATTTTTGCAGTGGTGAATGCATAGCTGAAGTGCGTTCCAGCTAGAATTGTATTTAGCAAATGAGAGGTTTTTATACGAGGATTAAAAATAAACAAGTGGTTAGAAATGAAACAAAATAATATGAACTATGCAAAACGGTTATCCGGATATCGGAACTTGGCTGTTTTGAAAACGCGTTCAAATGCGGCGTGATACCTCACCCATCCTGGAGTGTTCAAATAGTGGTATCTCACCCAAATCGGAATTTTAAGGGAACGCCATGCTGGGAATGACCGTGTTGGTGAGTAGAACATGATAGCAAGGTGATGCCAACATGGTATATGTGGACATCGTTCAGCAGAAAGGAACCAAGCCGCATCAGCTTTCGCCAAATTTAACCGGGCAATTTAATTTTTTACATGAAAAAGGTTTTGTGGATTTATGTACAAAGTTCAATAAATTTTCTGCATAGTGCGAAGCTGATTCCTTAAAATTTTCAAAGGAATCCGCTCAAACGTTACGAAGTAAATTCCTTAAAATTTTCAAAGGAATTCGCTTAAATGTTGCGAAGCAAATTCCTTAAAATTTTCAAAGGAATTCGCTCAAACATTCTCTTATAAGAAATTAATTGCCCAGTTAATTTTAGCAATATCTGCCGTGGCTTGGTTCCTTTCTGCTTAACGCGGTCCAAATATGGGATTAACATGGTATCAATACGGTGAAATGTAATAATTTTCATAAGTATATGTGGCGAGATTGAATTTTCCAATAAAAACTAAGTAGAAAGAAGGGAAATGACATTTTCGCACCATTTCCTCATATCACGATACAAAATTCCATATTCCAATGGACACACTGAGTTGTGGCATCGTGTCGCCGTAGCCGTAAGCCGTGAGCACTGGACTAGCATGACCGGAGCGCCTTCAATTGTTCGCATGCAACACGGATGTCCATAGAGCACGAATAGTTGCATCAGGGCGTCATTCCCGATATAACTGTCCTCTTCTCGGATATCAATACTGTAGCGTTACGGGAAACGTCCTATGAACACTCAAGTGTTGCCAAATTTTCTTCGAGAACAACTTGTGAGCTCTTAGTTAAAGTTTTAGAAAATATTCTGGGTAATTTTGTCAACCTGTTTTCCTAGCTTTCCTAGAAAATAATAGTTTATTAGAAGGAATTTGGCAACCTCTGCCGGCAAACTTGCTTTGGCGGCCGCCAAGCCTGGAGAGGGTTGTCTAGGACACCTTGTATAAACATTGCAACGCTGTATCATGATTGATTGCCAGATCATAGTCTCACCGACAGTCTAAATATGGCCCAAGTATGTTAAAGTGATGAATTTGTGCCGAAGAGAATGAAAAAAAGATAAATTAATGCTATATTTTAACCGAACAACTTCAAAATTATAACATTTTCAATAGTAAAGAGTGCAATGTTTGCAATGCCACAACGAGTTTTGAACTCAAGCTAAAACTTTAGTTGGAAGATTGTGTCACCATAGGGTTTCGCTAGGGATGGATTTGAAGCTGATCCCCGCGTTTCCAAAAAAAGGGGCGATTTTTTGGCAGGATCTTCAACCCGGAATGACTTTAAAATTGAATTCCTCTCATTCGGAGTCACATTTGACTCGATCGACGAGTCAATTGACGCGATTTGCACGGACGCAATTAGGTGGTACGCCCCCTGACCGCTTTGCGGCTCAACTCTCCGAAGCTCTACGCATCTCAAGCTTTATACGTTACGCATTCCTCCTATGATTCTATATTACTGAGTGTGATATGCGAGCAGAATATTATTATTTCTAACAGTGCACTACTGCCATGCTGAGGAAGAATGCCGTATGAACATTCAAGAGTTGCCAAATTTCCCTTGATAAAACATGTAATTTCGACAACATTCATGCATATTTTTCCTTGAAATTTTCAGATATTTTAGATGAAATTACGCACGAAATTGTGTAAAAATTTTGGAAAATAATTTTCACATTTTTCCCAGTAAATTCGGTTTTTATTGGAAGAAACTTGGCAACGTCTAAAGGCTTATACGGCTTTTTTCCTTAGCACGGCAGACTAGGGCGCTTCTCTGAGGTGGAATCTTCGCCTTAACGCACGCATTATCTTCTGCTGAAACACCGCACCGTGGTGAGGCACTGAAGTCATACAAAGTGGTGGTCCAAGAGGAAATTATTTAGACATGGCAAGTGCATCTCCGTCCTCCTTATGACCCGTGTCCTTCATCGTTGCGCCGTATTGTTACAGTGCTTGCGCATCCAGGTGAAAGCTACGGACTTCGGTGTTGCCGGCGTTAACCAAGTATGAGAGGTTGGGCCGATTGCGGTACACATGTCTCAGACATGAACTGAATTATGCCCACTTTGCACCCTGAAAACGATAGCTTTTCTGAAAATGAGATATTCGATCGTTGCCATACACTGGTTACCTCGTAATTTTTATGTTTTTTCTTTTTTTGATCGTAGATTTATCGAAGTAAATCAAACTGCCTCTTGACCTCATTCAGATTTTCCTGACAATTGCACGATAACTTTAAAACTTTCCTTCGACATATTCATGAGCCAACTCCTTCTTTTATCTGTAATTTTCGGCAAAAAAGTTTACATCAGATATTTTGTCATAAGTCAAAGAAGACAGTTATTTATTTCCCTTAAATTAAAATTATACTTTTTTTTTTACTAGTTTTTCAAATGAAAATAACTTGATTGTGTATATAAAAATCCTCTGCAAAAAAGTCGCCTGTAAAAACTTTCAAAACATTGTCTACCTAATACTAAAATATAGAAAAACCTCCAATAGCTCAATGAATTTTGAAATAACGAAGTACAGAAAAATGTTGACAATCTGAATGAGTGTCTGATCAAATAGCTTAAAATTTGACTTTTTATCCTCGGAAAAACGTTCCTAAAGTTCCAAACTTTTCTCGAAAAATATCCTTTCAGACCCCTTGGAAAAGAGCTGAACAAAAGTGAAGCAACGGGAAGTTTCAAGAATAAGTCCCGGTGTCAATTTTGAAAACTGACCAAAATTAGCCTCTTAATTGGCTTTGGGGGATGTAAGTACATGGCTTGTTAGAAAGCATTACAACTAGAAAGTTGAAACAGCTAGAAACCAGTGGCGTGACGTGCTTCGATATATATCGATATTTCCCCATTTGAAGCTTTGGTAAAGAATCGATTATTAAGATGTTCGTTGCAAACATTCTGTCTATCGATCCTTTTCTATAGGTTTAAATGGCATAACAATCGATATATCGCAATTCTTGCCACGTCTCTGCTAGAAAGTGGTACCTTTCCTCTCTCTATGAAGGAGTTCTGCGAGGACCTCAAGACTCTTTGTCGATGGTTGGATAGACGAGACCATTGGATCACGCTCCACGTCAGTGGCGTGGCGTGAATTGCGATATATCGATTGTTGTGATATTTAAGCCTTTGGTAAAGAATCGATTATTAAGGTGTTCGCAGCGAACACCCTGTTTATCGATCCTTTTCCATACTTTTAAATGGCATAACAATCGATATATCGCAATTCACGCCACGCCTCTGCTCCACGTGGGATTAATGTGAGCATAACGTAGCATATTATGCCCACGAGTGATTTTAAGTCAACTTAACGGAGCAGATTATGAGTAGCACCATTTAAACAAGTACACGACGCGAGCTTTCTCTCGAGTCATTAAGTTCAACTATCTCTTGAGACAATTACACGAGTTGAAAACTGCTCATTCTCTTTATTAGACGAGGTATAATTTTTAACACGGATTCAAAAATGGGTGCAAGGGATGGGATGTCAAATAAACCGCAAGGGTGAACAGTAGGTAGTCTTTCGATGATAATACCAGCAAAAATTATCGAAAATCTTCGTCCTCCAAGATAGAGTCAAAATGGGTGTATGGGTCGGATGAAAAACACTTATCTTTTTCAATATTTTTGGTTAAATTAGAAAAATATTGTATATTATGGGGACAAAAAAGTTCTTCGTCGAAAAATGTTTTAAATGTTCACTGTTCAGGGCTTATGCTGCTTTTTTGCACGAGAAAAGAGCTTCAGATAAAAACAATAAAATCAATCCTTTTAAAAGTTGTATGACCTCCAAGTTATCAAATTGAATAACCGTTGACATTTTAGAAAAATATGTCCAAAAAAAAAAAAATGAATTCCTAGGTGATCAGTCTTGAGACAAAGGTATATTTCTGGCGTATTGAAAGTTAGTAAGTTATACATATCCTTGTAGTTTTCTAATTTAAATTTTTCACTCCTCTTTCTTTTTGAAAAAACCGGTGCCTTATAGTTTCCTTTGCTTTAAAACTAAAATTAATCAGCCTATTCTATATTGGCTAAAATTCGGGAAAAATCGCAAATTTCAAAATTTCAAATTGTTTATCAAGATCGAAATATGGTCCCATGACAACCTTAGTTTTAACGTCCTTTGATGACTTTGGATGGTTAAAATGAAAATTTGTAAGGAGAGGCATTATAGCATGCCTCCATGGGGATACTCTTCTCACCTCCGTATAGTCCTGAATATGACAAAATTACTCCCATAGTTAAGCTCGATGGAGAAATGGTCCGCACCATTTCGCGAGGAAATCAAAGCCAAGAAATTCCAAAAATTATAATTAGAGCAAAAAAAAATTGTTTAAACTCTGATGAGCAGCAGTACAAAACTGAGGAGGGAGGGAGTATACAGCTCAGGCAGTTTAAAAAAAAATTATTTCTGACTCTAATTATAATTTTTGGAATTTCTTGGCTTTGATTTTCCCGCGAAATGGTGTGGACCCAGCACCATTTCTCCACCTTGTTACATGCAGTATTCGGGCCACTTCTTAGTGTTCTTTTTCTCGTTAAGCTCGAATGTGCCTCAAATTGCCTCGAATACTAGCATACCTGGAACAATTAAGTTCAATTGTCTGGAGACGATTTTAAAGAGTGATCAGCTGACGTCTGGTGGACAGGTATAATAGACGCCTACCTTAGGCGTTGAGCGCAGCGGTAATATGCAGTTTACACGCAAAGTGACGTCACTAGAATGAGCATTACCATCATGAATGTGTTGGGGTGCGAATGCAGGAGTGTTGTGTGTCGGAATGTCTGAGTGCTCGGTAATCCGTGCTATCCGCGCCTGCAAGTCCGAGTATATCGCAGTTGCGAGGAGCATTGCGTGAAGGGGCAGGAAGTGTAACGCCGGTACGCCCGGCGCACAGTGCACTTTTAAAGAGGCATAAGTAGAACTAGGGGGTTGCAGGGGACCGGGAGGGAGACCTCAAGGGGCCCGGGACCGGACCCCTCTCTTGAAGGTTTGTGTAGCTCTTTCCATAAAATTTTTAAAGCAAGGGAAAGGCTCAACAATAAATTATAAGGCTCCTACTTGAAATAAAAAAAAGTTCAAAACTAACTTGTGACAAGTTGATGTTTACAACGGTTGACTGATTACTGTCAGCCTACCTAAATTAGTCCTACACTGGAAAAAAAACACATTGGATCAAGAGTCCAGACTCTTAAAAACATCGACAAGAAAAAATACTCTTGATTCAATCAGACTTATAAGCTTAAATCAAGAACCAAGCCTCTTAATTTGAGCAGATTTCCTTTTGATTCAAGCTTAAATCTGATTGAATCAAGAGTCCTTTTTCTTGTCAATGTTTTGAAGAGTCTGGACTCTAGATCCAATGTGTTTTTTTTCCCAGTGTACCACTGCTTTAATTTCAATATCGGTGATCAAAGTAGGGTTACGTCGGATAGGTAACTAAACTAACAGCTTGACAAAGCGGAGGGCATCGTCTGGAAATGAAGGCGCTTCAGGCCGAAATCGTGTCACTCTTAAAGCCCTTTATCGCAAAATTTTTATTCGAGTCTCGGTGATCCAAGTTGGATTGGATCGAAGATGCCAGTTCACTGACTCCTCTACAAAGTGTAGAACATCGCGGGAAAATGAAAGCTCTAAGTCGAAATCGTGCTTTTGAAACCCCCTACAATTAATAAAATTTATTCGTATTTGACTATGAAAATCCCCAAGATTTGGAGAATTTGTATTTTTTCAGACAAATTTGGCAATGTTTTTTAGTGTCTTGGGTCTTTTCCATTCTTTTCACGAGAGTAACCCTACTGTGCGGTCCGGGTGGCATGGTGCTGGTGCGGCGGCCGAGAGACGCTGGTCAGGAACAATGCATGCTCGGTAGAAACCGCTTATACTAACGGGGTGTGCCTTGGACTTGCGCGGTTTTTGGGCCACACATCGATGACGTCGTCTCCGCGTCGACGTCCGACGAAAAGAGAGCCAATTCGTAAAAGCGAATCAGGTGAAGGTTGTTCGACTGATTGTTAGCCTACCTAGATCAGTCCTACCACCGCTGTATATGCTCGCGCCCAGAGACATTCAGTGGTGTGGCGTGAATTGCGATGTATCGATTGTTATGTCATTTAAACCTATGGAAAAGGCGCATGAGTGCAGTTTTTGAAAACATTGCGATATCAATGATTTCAAGTAAAACTAGTCTCAATGCGTGTTCTGTGAAAAATTCACCCCCAAACCCCAAACTCTAATTTGCAAGCACTAAAAAGTCAGTTTGAACTCTCTTTCCACTATAAGGATCCATGTAATTTCAAAACTTCAAACACGTATTTCTCGAAATAGCAAAAACTGCACTTATGCGCCTTGTTCTCCGAGATCCTTATTTGGCCTGCCTTGATTACAGTTTTCTCGTGAGGGGGAAATTTGAATTTAATGTTAAAAATGTAAACAACGAACGTTAATTCCTGACTTATGAATTGACTTTGAAATCATTCGATGTTTTCAATGTGTTCTGCGTAAAATTTTACGAGAAAGAATGTACTTTATTACTTAAAAGCCCTTATACCATGTCAAGTAATCCATTCATAATTGGGCGAGTTAGCTTAGGGGTAAGGAACTGCAAAGTCAGATACTCTATATCTGTTACAGATCGGTTTACTTTTGCTACTTGAATTTTTTCCCACTTCCTTACATGCGCTCTCGTAATTAATTTGGCCTTTACAACCTTGAGCTTTCGAAAGCCCGCGCGAGCGTGACATATCCCGGAAAAAGTGATAGGGCGTTTCTAAGTTCCTCACAGAAAAAGCGCTAGCGTCGTTTGGCTGCAAGCCATCAATATGCAGGTTCGATTCCTGTTAACACGACCTTAACAACATGTCAGTCGATGACGTCGAAAATTTACTTTCAAACTAGATATGTATGCACCGATGTCGTGTATGGACGGCCCCTTTCAAAGCAGTGGTGGCAAAATCTCAATTTTGAATTTTTCGGCGCTAAGATCCTTTCTCAAGTGGCTGGCCAAAAGTAATTAACACTGAAAAAACGAGATTAGGGCTGGGCCCTAGAATTGCTTCACCTCCACCGCCACAGGGGCAGGCCCTGCGGGGGTAAGGCCCAGCCCTACCTGGACAGGGTGCAGCTCTTACCAGGTAGGGCTGAACCCTGAAGTAGGTAGATTTGGGCTCTATGCGCGCCGGGCCTGCCCCTATGGCGGTGGAGGTGAAGCAATTTTACCTACCCGGTTAGGGCTGGGACCTTCGGTGCAGGTACCAGCCCTAAACTCGTTTTTTCCGTGAATATTAACCTGCTTACTCAACAAGCGGCTTATCATTCATCACACGGAAAAAATGAGATTGCTGATTTAACAATTTTGTTGTTGTAAAAAGTGTCCGACATGTTTCACTGTAGATTTTGCAGTATTTTAACCACCCTCGTGATTAAATTAGCTTTCCATTACAGTAAAATGTACATTTAAAACAGGTTGGACATATTTTTTAACAATTGAATTGTTGAATTGGCAATTTATTTTTTCCGTGCACCACAAAGTAGAGTTGACCTCAGACTAAATTTTGCCTCACTCGATTGCATTGCTTACATAGATTGTGAGTCCTAATTTAACCACCCTCGTGGTTAAATTAGCTTTACGGTAAAATGTACTTTTGAAACAGATCGGACATATTTTTTAAAAATTTATCGTTAAATTTGCAACTTTTTTTCCGTGCACCACAAAGTAGAGTAAAGTCGACCTCAGACTAACTTTTGCGTCACCTGATTGCATTGCTCACATAGATTGTGAGTGGAGGGTCTCTAAAATATATTGTTCGGACGGTTGGTATTAGGTCGTGTGTCCATACGAAAGGAAAGGATGGATCGAACGTCGGCGTCAGGTTTAAGAACAAACTGGAGCTCTCGGCAGTTGCCAGTTCGATTAAAAAGCCTCTGGTGTTCGTGAATTAAATCGTGGGAAAGTGGTCATACAGAGGGAGAATTGGCGCCACGCACTGGAACGCGATGGTCAAATCGCTTCGATTGGCTCAGTTCGTGACCGCTGCACGCCGCTTGAATGCCGCGGCCGGCGACGGCACGAGGATCGGTGTCAAAACGAGCGGAGAAAACTTCAATCGGTTAGGGTTGTCGAGTCGTTGAAAATTGGAATTGCCCTTAAAATCTCGGGGGATTTTCTTCAAGAGAAAGAGAGTGGTGCACATTATTCACGGACCAAGCCATACGCCATGTTTCTCCATTAGCGCTATCTCCATTAGTATAGACGCATAAAAGCGTGCAGAATGCTGCCGTGCTTAGGAAGAACGCCGTATGTACATTCTAATGTTGCCAAATAGACGTATTTCTGCACTGGAAAGAGAAAACAAATTGGATCTAGAGTCCAGACTCTTAAAAACACTGACAAGAAAAAATACTCTTGATTCAATTGGATTTTTGCTTCAATCAAGAAGCAAGCCTCTTAATTTGAGCGGATTTCCTTTTGATTTGAGCACAAATCTGTTTGAATCAAGAGAATTTTTTCTTGTCAATGTTTTCAAGAGTCTGGACTCTAGATCCAATGTGGTTTTTTTTTTTCCAGTGCTGTGCTGAGGAAGAACGCCGTATGTACATTCTAATGTTGCCAAATGGACGTATTTCTGTTAAACGGAACTAAGCGCCAAATTGAGTTCCTTTTGAGGATTTTAGAATCCCGGGAAGCGCGTTCTGTCAAACGGAACTAAGCGCCATGGAAAAGCATAGTGAGTATAGGACGGAACGAGCATCGCGTTCTGCAACACCCGCCAATCCAAGCCCCCCTCTCCCTTCCTCCCCCTATGGCGTTTAGTTCCGTTTGATAGAAATACGTCCAAACATCCACCAAGAAAATATTTATTGTGGAACAAGTTTATGAATATTTTTCCTTGAAATTTTGTAACACTTTAGATCAAATGACGAACAAAATCTGAAAATTTGAATGGATAATATCTGCAAATTTGTCCGATAATTTGTAAACGGAAATTTGGCTTTCTTCCTTAGGCAGGATCTTCAACTCAATTTGAGTTACTCCAAACACGGCGTACACTCTGGCAGGCGCAGTATAAGCAATTTCCACGCATTGGGACGTATGCGCGACGGTGTAACGCTCGAAGTATCTTCGCGTTGTCGAAGGCGCTTCATACGGTTCACGAAGGCACGCCTTGTATTACACACGACAGTTCAAGTAGGTATGCGGCGTCAGAGAAATAAAATTACATATGATAGATGTTCATCCTTTTCGCTAAGAACGCTGCAGGGGCTTTGATTTAGATAGTAAAAATGTTTATGATATAAACTGTACCTATTTTTTCGTTAATGTTTCTTCGACTGCGCTGATTTGTTGGTCAATATTACCTCGACCATAAGAACTGTTCTGGGTGGATTTCTGTAGATTTTCATTTTGCTGTCGCCGGATGATTTCGAGGCGGTAATCTACGGAATATGTCTAACTTATTTTTTTTTACACTTCGGTAGGTCTTGGCAATCTTAAAAAATTGTTAAATCTACTTTAAATGCCGAAGCATACTTTCGGGAATTTTTTTAATAGTGCAAATGTCAACTCCGGCTAATGTCGCCAGGCTAAATTCGAACACAAGAACTGTTCTGCTGACTTTTTGGCGGAGTCCTGCACAATTTTGATGCTTTATTTAAATTGTTGAATAGATGGGGTCTACTGAAAAATTGTTAGAAAACTATTTAAAAGTCAGGGGAACGTGCACCATACATAGAAAGTTGTGTCGCTAGCTTTGGTGTCAACTCCGGCGGAGCTATTTTCGCGCATTCCGGAGCAAATAGCTGATAGTGCGCGCGCAGGGTAGCCATCGTGATGGTGTTTTTTCAAGAGTTGGAGGTCCCGGGCTATCGGAAACACTGCTTTGATAAACATAAGTAAACCTTTTCTGCATCAAATATTTGGATTTCTAAAAATGGTAATTTGAAACTGTCAACTCCATTTATGTTAAAATTTCATACTGGGGAAGTGGCGCCAGTGATATAATTCAGTATATGATGTACCTGCACGATCGAACCTCAAAACAATCGGTTTTGTTTGTATTCTGCATCGTGGACACTTTCTTTCCCGCGAAAAACACTCAAATGTCAACTCCGGCCGCGTCAACTCCGACCTTGTCAACTCCGGCCCAATGACGTTTAACGTTATTAAGCTGAACTTTATTCGACATTCGTGTAATATTTTTGTTCAATTGTTTGTTCCAGTTCATTAGATTTCAGTCTTTAGTTAAATATTCGTTATTTTTTCAAAAAACTTTGTCTTATAATTTCACCTATGTCAACTCCGGCCCAATGACGTTTAACATTGTAAAACATAGCTCTTATTTGACATTCGTGTAATATTTTTGTTCAATTGTTTGTCCCAGTTCATTAGAGTTCAGTCTTTAGTAAAATATTTGTTATTTTTTCAAATAACTTTCTTTTGTAATTTCATTTCTGTCAACTCCGACCTTATCGATTCCGGCCCAATGGCGTTTAACGTTGTAAAACTGAGCTTTATTTGACATTCGTGTAATATTTTTGCTCAATTGTTTGTTCCAGTTCATTAGATTTCAGTCTTTAGTTAAACATTCGTTATTTTTTCAAATAACTTTGTTTTGTAATTTCGTCTATGTCAACTCCGACCTTGTCGACTCCGGCCCAATGACGTTTAACGTTGTAAAACTGAGCTTTATTTGACATTCGTGTAATATTTTTGTTCAATTGTTTGTTCCAGTTCATTAGATTTTAGTCTTTAGTTAAATATTCGTTATTTTTTCAAATAACTTCGTTTTGTAATTTCATCTATGTCAACTCCGTACTACCTGTCAACTCCGGCCATCGGTGAAAAAAACGGCTGTAAAGACTATTTTTTTAAGAATCAAATCGGTTTTATGAGAAGATTAGTTTAATTAAGGGTATCATTGAGAGTTTTAATGCATTTTCAGTATCTTCGATTGGTTTTTTTTCTTAGGAGGATTAAAATCAAAGTGTGTTTTTCAGAATATTAAGCCTTTTCCGTACTGAAATTCCAAAAATGACCATTTGTAAGTCATTTTAAAGTATTATCCTCATCATTTTTTTATTCACTTGACTTCTCTTACTTGAAAAAGCAATAAAAAACCTTAAGTTGAAGGAAAGAAGCCTTGCAAGTACTAAATACAGGATGTGAAATGAGACTGGCTGGAGTTGACAAAGTAGACTTTTTTCGTTCACTTACAAGCAAAAAAAAAAAAAATTGGCCCTACAGAAGTTGACCCCTCCACTTAAATATGATTCTACATAGTATACTACTTCTAAAAAATGCTTTGTGGATTACCTACTGTAAAATTTTTTTTGAAGGAAAAAAAATTCCCAAAATGAAAATCTACAGAAATCCACCCTTCTGCGGAGATCACTGTAACCGCAAGGTGCAATATGCGGAGGTAGACTTTGTGTTTTGTTAGTGTTAGTGATAGTGAAAGCGTACCCTGAAGAACCTTCTGCATCCCTGCGGGCTGATTACTGAAATTGATAGATAAAGCTGTAGACAAAGAAGACAAGTGAGTTATGGAGGGACCCTATTGCTGGAGGCGGATGGTTGCAATGGACAAAGGAGGTAGGTAATAGACTAATTTAACGGCAACCCACGAAAGACCCTTTAGTTAGTCCATCATTTTCTCGCTTAGTCTATAGGAACCACCCATTTCAACCAATGAGATCGCACCATACTCCTTGTGTCTTCTTTGTCTATCGCTTTGTCTATAAATTTCAATAATCAGCCCGCTGGCCGTATAAAAACACGGCGTTTGAACAGATTGTTATTTCTTGGTAATCTGTCAGCCTAAACCATCAAAACACGATTCTGTGACTAGCGCAACTGACCCATTTTACTTTCGCCTCGCCCGATTACACTGCTCAGATTGTCAGCGCAGGGTCTCTAAAATATATTATCTCTGACCTCAGTGCGTACGTGAGGAATGAAACAAAAAAGCGACTGAAATCAAGATTTTGCAAAATCCACAGAGATACGAAAAAAGATCGTTTCGCGACAATCAGGCGAAGAAGTCGACGAACGCAGTGTTGTGTATATCGTGGCTTCGCGGCGCCGCGCGGTTGAACAGCGACACTCAAGGTTCTCCTCGTGCTGGAGTACCGCCGCGCTAAGCAAAAACGCCGTATGAGCATTCCAACTTTGCCAAATTTCCTCTCAGAAAATATTTATTTTTGACGAAAGTTCTGAATATTTTCCCTTGAAATTTTCAGACTTTATACATCGGACTACGAAAGAAATCCTCCGAAAAATCGGAAGAGGAACATTCACAAATATCCCTGAAGATTCGCGATTTGTCGAGGGAAATTTGGCAACGCTCGATGGCTAATGCGGCGTTTTTGCTTAGCGCGGGAGAGTACTTGGCAGCCCTCGGTGAGCACCGCATGTATCCGATGATCAATTCATTTACAAAGCGTGGCCCATATTCCGTTGCGCGGAGCAATTAGCTTGAACTTGCGCAACTCGGCGAAGGACAATATTTTTCGGCGCCTTTCTCGCAATTATTCAACTTCCTATACAAACGCACCGCGGCAGTATTCCGGCCATCTTGGGTGCATGCTTTAATGCCCTTTCTTATCAGACTGAACCGTGGGATACTTCAGGACGCATTTAATTTATAGAGGGCTGCGTCGGGTGTCCCTTCCCACCGGGACACTGACATCAGTGGCGAGGTGTGAATTGCGATATATCGATTGTTCTGCCATTTAAACTTATGGCAAAGAATCGATTATTAAGGTGTTTGCTACGAACACCCTGTTTATCGATCCTTTTCCATAGGTTTAAATGGCATGAAAATCGATATATCGCAAAGCACGCCACGCCACTGACTGACATTGCCGTAAGTTTGCGGCTGTGACCGTGGGCATTGGGATGATTCCACTCCCACCATCTTGGGCTCCTATTATATGCTCTCCAAGTTCAGTCAAACAATGAAGTAAGCACTTGAATGTATCGTGACAAGAAGTAGTGGGTTCAAGACTGAGAGTTAAAAAATCCTCCTAGGGACACGATACATGATGCCTCAGGGTCAAACCGCCAGAATGCCGGAGCTTCAGGGGGAATGCTGTAACAATTAAATTGTTAAAAAACGACATGTTTCAAATGTACAATTTACAATAAGAGAAAGCTAATTTAACAACGGGGGTGGTTAAATTAGCATTTTTTTATTGTATAATCTACATTGAAACATGTGGGACACTTTAACTACAAAATTGTTAAATCAGCCTCAATTTTTCCGTGTTGATTCACGCGTCATAAGAAATTTTCCCCCTTCAAAGTTATTTTCAAAAAGTAACCCCATTCAGAGCTTCTCCCCCCTCCCTCAAAAATTTGAAAGAGGATCATCGATATCTCTGGGACCGAAACCCATAAAAAGTGGCTTTCCCCTATAATTGATAGTCCGAAATGCATCTACCGCATCAAAAATATTTAGATTTCAAGTGAAAGGGAGGCTTTAAGAATTCCGGGGGGGGGGGGGGAAGGATAGGCCGTCGTTTCCCATACGCAGGGACGTAATTCCATTCCAAAGTTACCAAATTGACTAAAAGTATTGATTTCTACACAAACATCACTGTACAGTTTTGGTTCAAAATTTTACTGATTTTTGGGTGTAATCAGAAGAAAAAATAATGACATTTTCAGTTAGATGCACTAGGAACATAATTTTCGAATTGAAATATTCAATGTTCACATGCCGTCACGTTCTTTTGTGTGGAAAACGACGATGTTTTCTACCCTACGATTTATCCAAGAAGTCCATGAAATGTCCCTGTAACTTAAGATTTTGACATGTTCTTGATTATTTATGTTTCCGACGGTGAAAATTAATTTAGAAGTCACTTTTTAAAGAGATTTCGTCAATAATTATCCCCAAACTTTAGAATAGAGATGATTACCCCAAAACTAATGATCTAGTATGCTATCTAGTTGGTGTGGTGCTCTGGTTCAGTGCGGCTGGGACGGCCGCCGCGCCGCGCCGCGATGGCAGTGCAGCGCAGCGTCGCGACGTCCGTCGTGGATGGCGGACCTTGATTTCACAGACGAATAATTCTCAAAACAAGCATCGCTCCATTAAAGACAGCAGTGTCATTGCGTGGGCAGGTAGTGCAGAATTCGGCTCAGTCTCGGGAAAATTGTTCACCATCCTGGGGGGCAGATTCAGACAGCCGGATTTCATTCAAGCACTAAAACAAGCCTCAGAATAAGTATTTTGGTATCCTCCGACCATTGGTCGGAGCAGTTTGGCAACAATGTATTTGCTCCATTTAAACCTATAGAAATGTATCGATTCTTGGAGGGGCCAGGTGCTCCGACAAGAATCGATCTTTTAGCATAGCTTTAAATGGAGAAAATCCGGTGTTGCCAATTCGCTGGATCCGCCTCTGCCTCCGACCAGCCACAAACCAGGGTTGAACGCCTGCAAATTTCGCCTTCTCTCAATTTTGACGACTGAAAATTTTATTTTTGGCCTCTGAGCAACGTGTTCAACTATTCAGGGAAAATGCAAGAAATAGCCTGCATAATTTAAAGAAAAACAAGAGAAAATGGGTGAACAATGTTTTTCCTTGTAATCACAAACAGGGTCTGAAGGGTCTTGTTTATCATTACATAATTTCATTTTTTGTTTTTATTTTGCGGTTGATAAAGGGATAAGGACCATCGAAGAATGCCCCAAGCATTTCTTAGTTTTTGTCAGCCTTTTTTACCCATTTCAGTGTATTCATTGTTTGCAATTAGTTTGACATCTTAAATCAACAAGAAAAGATGCTTACATCAAAAGGAAGCTCAAGTGCGAACTTACTTCATTTAAGCGATTCTGATTCAAGAGGAAATATTTTTGACCCCTGACTCAAGTCACTTTATACCAATAAAGTCAACAGCCAGCAAGAGGGTAGATGTGTTGCTGCCTCATTATTATCCATGAGGAAATGTTGGATCGCCGAAAGTATAACGACGGTGTACCTAAGTCGGCTATCACATAACTCGTTTTCGGTGTCTGAAAATCTCCGCCTCTATGTTATTTTTTTAAAAGGGAGCAAATTGACATCATTCCTTGAAGTTTTTGCAGAATTTTCTCCGCGCAGAGAAAATAAATCACGTCAGTTTTAAAGAATTGCCGTTGAGAAGTTTTCTGTTTAAAAAATGAAGAATGATAGGAGGTATGCGACGTCGCAAACCGAGTTATGTGATAGCCGACTTACACCGTCAAATTAAGTTCCTTTGCCTAGAGGATAAAAGAGCGTCGTGCCGCAATCAGACGCTGAATTTAGCACCTGAATGTGGAAGTCAACAGTCATCGCCCAACGGCTGAAATTTAGCAAATTCGAGTTATTTTCATCCAGATGTGTATCAAATCTACTCGAATAGTTCAGACAAATTCAAAATTGGTCCGATGGTTGCTGAGAATCGTTGCTGAATTTTGCGCGTCACGCGCAAAATTCAGGCATCGGGCCGATGACTTCCACATTCAAGCCACATTCAGCTTCCATCCCTTTTTATTTTCGTTGCGTATTTCTATATTTTCACGATGGCTGCCAAAACTGAAACAGCCACCACCCTTCGTTTATTCTGCATGCGGTTGAGCGGCATGCCACGTCGATGCGCGTCGTATGCTGGGTCGCATCGAGTCGTAATTGGGCGGCTAAAATATGGTGAAAATGTTACGTCTTTGTGCGTTTAGAGTGTATGACCTGAGGTATTATTTTTGTCTCGCTCACTGGTGCGGAGACCTCCAGACAACGACCTTCCGCCGATCACGCATGTCTCAACGCTGACTTGAGCTGTACAAGAGCATTGTAAAATGTATCTAACCTCAACTGTGCACTGAAAAAAAATCGTTTATTCATACCTTAGTTTGGCTTATGCGGAACACTAGATGGTTTCCTTTTCAAAACGGTTCAATGGGGATAAAAAAAAATCAATAGCCAAGGTTCCTCAGGGAACCTCGAGGGTTCCATTAGGTAACTTTGGCTGCCCCATGGGTTCCTTTTGGTCTTTTCACTCATTTCCAAGGGACCCATAGATCTCCATCTATTTGGTTTCAATGAGTCCCCATAAAATCCTCATGGGAACTCACTGGAATCTCATTAGACTTGCTTGTAATTCAAGGAATTTGGCTTAAAAATCACGATTAAGGCATTGAGAAACTCTACCTTTCACATTTAACTTCCTAATCAGTATAAAAAATAGTGCGCATTTTTAAGCTTCTTCCTCAAATAATACTTGGCGAAGACGTAATTTGTCACAGATAAGTCACCTTGATTTCACGACTCCACTCGCAAGGAAAAATGGCCACCATCGTGTGACACACTCCTCACTGTGCCAAAACGATCTTATAGGGATTTTAAGGGGACCCATGGGGACTTTGTGGGGGACTCATGGAGATTTCATGGAGACCTATTAGAACCCACAGGATGCACCTGTGGGTCTCTACATGAGGTAGATGATAAGGCCAGGAGGAACCCATGGAGAAGTCAGAGTGACCCAAGGGAACCCTCAAGGCTCCCAGAGGGACCTTGTTTCTTGATTGTCTATCCTCTTGGGGCCCAGGGCCAATTCCCAATAAATATCATCATCGGAACCCATGCAATATTCTCATGGAACCCGACCGTTTTGACGAGGCAAATAAAATCATTAAAACAAATAATTCTACTCACTATATTTACTGAATCATTAATAATGAAACTTATGGCTTATGCTCTTCAGAGAATTAGAGAACTAGGGGGCTGTGCCGTGCCCCCTGGCCGCTACGTGGCCCAACCTACAAAGGGCGCTTCGCGCTCCCTTAGGCCCGCGTCGACAAAAGAACATCCATGAAATATGAAAAGATTTCAATATCCGACTCTCATTTGTCCAATCTATCTCTGGCCGGGAATGTTCAGCGGTAAAAACTGTGAATCGATAGTCTTTACCCCAAAGTTCTTCCTATATTTACTGAATAATCATTTGAAAAGTTTGGAGGAAGCTTGTTTTGCTCGACTCCGTCACATATTTTCTTTGCGGGCCATAAGTAAAAGGTTCTTGATTGGAACCCAGGGCCGGATTAAGGGGGTGGCAAATTTTGAACTTTTTTTAAATGTAGGTATAGAAAATTCGAAACGAGAAAAGGCGACAAAATCTCTAATTTCCTGAGAGTATAGTAATTTCTACTTTTGTCGTCTTTCGGTGATACAAGAGACAGCACCTTTAATTGGTCGAGTTAAGAAAGAAACCAAACACGCAATTTGGCCTGGAACGGCGCGACTTAGAGAGAAACGATGACGAGGACTTGAGATAAAAAGGAGAAGCCCTCGGCGCGGCGATCGGCATGTAACACATATTAGTCCCTACATGACTGCACAAATACTTCACGCATTGCGGCAAACACAGTGCGATCAGCGTGAAACGCAGAGCGCCTACAAGACTGCGTGAATACTTCACGCACTGCGCCAAACACAGTGCGATCAGCGTGAAACGCAGAGCGCCTACAAGACTGCATGAATACTTCACGCACTGCGCCAAACACGGTGCGGTCTGCGCGGCCGCGACGGTGGAAGTTCCGTGAACTGTTGTTAGTAGTGTTGACAGGGCTTTCCCAAAAAATGTGTTCAACACAAGTAAACGCGTCTTATGCACCCCTCCCCCTCTGGCACGTTCATTTGATGGTTTTCATTGATGTTTCAAAACGATTGAGAGGGGGGCGGCAAACTACAGGCGGCTCACGGGCGGCAAGTAGGTAAATCCGGCCCTGTTGGAACCATAAGAGTTTTGGGGTTTTCGGGTCTGTGTTTGCGCACGGGAGTTGCGCATTGACGTCGGATAACCTGGATGGAGAGCGCGCCGCGGTGTGTCGGCCCGGACTAATAAGGCGGAGACAAACTTGCCGATTCATTCGGGCCGGCCACCGGGTTATTAGTCCGAAACGGGAAGCCATTAACGTCATTAATTACTGTCGAAACGTCGCGTCGCGCGTCACGCCGCGTGTCGAACCCAGGTTAAAATTCGCACCACCTTCCACGTGACACCGGCGGGCTGAGTATTGAAATTGATAGACAAAGCTATAGATAAAGGAGACAAAAGAGATATTAAGGGATCCTATTGGTAGAAGCGGGTGGCTGCAATGGACAAAGGACTAGGTGATAGACTAACTCACAGCAACCCACAGAGACCCGATAGTTAGTCCATCATTTTCTCCCTTAGTCTATAAGAGCCACTCATTTCAACCAATAGGATTGCTTTATACTCCTTATGTCTTCTTTGTCTATTGCTTTGTCTATCAATTTCAATAATCGGCCCGCAAGGGACTGATTATTGAATGATAGACAAAGCGATAGACAAAGAAGACATAGAGAATAAGGAGCGATCCTATCGGTTGAGACGGGTGCTTCTCATAGACTTAGGGGGGAAATGACGGACTAACAGTCGGGTCTCTCGTGGGTTGCCGTTAGTTAGTCATATACTTACCTCCTTTGTCCAATCCAACCATCTATTTTAACCAATAGAATAGTTTCATTTTTCCTCTGTCTCCTATTTCTATCGCTTTGTCTATTAATTTCAATAATCAGCCCGCAGTGGCGTGGCGTGATTTGTGATATATCGATTGATCTGCCATTTAAACCTATGGAAAAGGATCGATAGACAGGGTGTTCACAACGAACACCTAAATAATCGATTCTTTACCATAGCTTCAAATGGGCCGAATATAGCTGAGCCAATCAGACATGAATCTCCCACTGGCTATACTGCTCCTCAAAGAGATATTCAAATGGAAAGCATCGACTAGAAATTAGTGCACATACAAGTAAACAACCTCCAGCCGTCCACAGACTTGACGAAACTGCCAACGAAAGGACCCTAAGCCTCCGTATGAATTCATTGGCGGATCCAGCAAATTGGCAACGTTGTTTTTCTCCATTTAAAACAATGGAAATGTATCGGTTCTTGGAGGGATCAGGTGCTCTGACAAGAATCGATTGATTAACATAGGTTTAAATAGAGGAAATCCGGTGTTGCCAAATTGCTGCAGGATCCGCCGCCGCTGCGTACGATCGTTTCCGACTGGTAGCGCGTGGGTGTGCTGTGGATTCTTGGCTGTCTCTCTGAGGAGGAGGGAATTTTGAGTACACTTGCTCCAGTTAAGTGGTTTTCTTGGCAAAGTTCACGGTTGCGCCTTGCGCACGAGGGGAATGAAACAGAGCGGATTGTCGCACCTCTGGACATGGGCCATTGGAACGGCAATGGACTATTCTTTGCAGTTATGCTAGTTTCTTACTTTGTTCAGCAAATCTAGGTTATTATGCAACGCTACCACTGCCAGACGTCGCGTCTCAGTCTGGCGCCACACAGTGAAGCGAGTTTATTTGACGAGATGGACAAATCGTGGACACTTCAAAAAACTTATCTCCTCGTTAGTACAGAAAGTAGAAGTTTGAAAATTATTTTTTCGAATTTTTCTCTTTTTTTGGAGAAAACAGCACTCATACTGCCGTGCTAAGGAAAAACGCCGTATGAATATTCGAGAATTGCCAAATTCCCACCGATAAAATGTTTACTTTTGAGAAAAGTTATCAATATTTTTTCATGAAATTTTCAGATAATGTAGATAAAATTGCGAAAAAAATTATCTGATAAACTGAAAGAAAAATATCGATAAAACTAGCAAATTCGTGTTTTATCCAAGAAAATTAGGCAAGGCCTGAAGGTTCATACGGCGTCTTTCCTTAGCACGGCAGCATAAACGGATTCAGACACCTCAACTGGGGGAGGGGTGGCCCAAGGGCCTCTTCCAGAAAATTTTTGAATTTTTGGAGCATCTAATATTAATACGAGAATTACCAAATTTAAGCGTCTTTCTTTCTTCTTTCCTATATTTCTTCCGTCCTTATTCCTCCTTTTTTTCTGGCGAGGGGGAGGGGAGGGAGCCGCCCCCCCCCCCCGAATTTTAAGGGGTGTCATAACACCCCTTAAAATTGATAATGTGACGGAGTGAACATGAAACTTGGCAGATTTAGCCCAATATTCCGACCTCTCCGAATGGTTTGTTCCATCGTGCGTCGGGACGCTAGCTCAGGCCGGGACTCCAGCGTGGAAACGGTGCGGAGCGGTGCGGCGCGAGCGGCAAGCGGTCGGGCCATTCAATCAACAAAAGTGTTGAAAATGGAGCGGAAAACTATGTAAGCTTCCTGCAGTATGTCTTGCCGTCCTCGCCTCGTATATGTAGATACAACATACATTAAGATTACAGTTTCCAATGCGTAGCAAGTAAATCAAGGGTTATATTTGAAATCCAAATTTTCTGGGGGGGGGGGAGGGGGAGCAAAAAATACCATTCCAAATTCCAGAGAGGCCCAACTCTTCATGGCTCCTCCTCAACGAACCTTAAAACCCGTCAACAATAATGATGTTTGATTCAATCTTTTTTTCATTTTTTTTTCCACCAAAACTTGCAAATGGTAAAATTGACATACAAAACCAGAATCAATTTTTTAATGGTTTTTATCGCATTTTTTTACTTGAACTTATCCTCGGTAAATTATACCTGGAAAACTAACCAAGAAAGTGTTCCTAAACCATAAACTCAAAATATATTTCCTTTAAACATTATGAGTTTCTAAAAGTGTTTCTCTCTCTGTCTCTGTCCCTCTCTTACAGTCATTGCTACTCTTCCTGCGTTCAAAGTAGGCCACTCACGGTGATGCGTTGGGAAAATACGTTTCAATTCCTGTAATCCACGAGACCTGATAGTAATAATCTTGGCCTCAATTCCAATTACAAGATGAAAGCTTGAAAGTAACGACGAAAAACCGTAGATCGCACTTGGAAGTGCGCAACCTGGTCAATTGTCATTCCTACTCTGAAGGCGACAATGTCGAGGTATGACCCAACGATAATTGGAATGAAATTACCGGCAGTCGTCGACCGTCGCGTCGCGTCGGCGCGGCAATGATTTCAACTCAATAATTTGTGAAGGGTAATTAATATCCGCTAAACTGCTAAAATAATTGAACGCGCAATAAGCGCAACAATTATTCCGATTACTCGTGGTAATAAGACAACGGCAGCGTCCTGGCCACCAACCGCGGTGACACGCGAACACGCCACCGCTAAGTGGGCACGACACTGGAAACTAGGGATGGCGTTTTTTGATCGATTTTTTGAAAAATCGATGAAATCGAATCGACTTTTCGAGGTCGATTATAAGTCGGAATCGATTTTTTGAGCCGAAATCGAATTATTGAAAAAAAAAAAAAAAAACATAGAGTACATAGAGTCGTAATGTAAAAATGGGAGAGCTGGCGCCATGTTCTGCTCGACGAATTCCGAGCCCGATGTGCGCCGAGTTCGGGTCGCTTTTTCGATATATTTTCGATCCAAAATGGCGGTGTGGAATACTTGGTGCTTCCTATCTTTTTTGTTTACTTCGGATGGCCAGGTGCCCGTGTATCGAAAACAATCGATCATGTATCGAAAAAGTGACCCAGCGTCACACAGGAGTCTCGGAATTCGGGACATGGAAAATGCTTAAAAGTGGCGCCAGCTCTAACACTTACATTACGACTCTATGTACACGGAAAAAACAAGACTAGTGTTGAGCACTACTGGCCGTTTAGTGGGGAGTAGTTGAGGGCTGGCGTCTAAGCGCTGTACAACTCAACACCGGAAGGCAGTTCAGGTGGGCACTGAACATG
Source organism: Bemisia tabaci (assembly GCF_918797505.1). Lineage (NCBI taxonomy): Eukaryota > Metazoa > Arthropoda > Insecta > Hemiptera > Aleyrodidae > Bemisia > Bemisia tabaci. Next base: position 62,848,111 of record NC_092794.1, on the reverse strand, counting down.
AGTAGTGCTAATCAGATGCCGCGAGACGTAGTTGCGCTTAACAGGTGTAAATTCACCCATGAGACGTCGGAGTCACGATAGCCTGGTGGTAACGCGCTGGTCTTCCACCGGCGCAACCCGAGTTCGATTCCAGGCGGAGGCGATTCATATTTTACGCTCGCTCCAAAGTCACTTTAGGGCTTGACACTACTTTTTCCTTAGTGACCCAGCCTCGAGCTGTTTAGTGCCCAGCACTCCTCTGACTTGCTGGCTCCATTTGATCTAACCCTCGTTAGTGCCCAGCACTAACATGTAGGTCCCAACCCTAAGCTCGTTTTTTCCGTGTACTCTATGAAAAAAACTACATTGATCAAGGTAATTTCAATTCAAACGCCGCGCCGCACAATGGAGCGAGTCAACAGAAGAGTTTGAACATGCTTTTTTGGCTTAAAACTGCAAACTTCGATGTCTATTTCGTCAAATTCCAAAAAAGAGGTGTTCCGTGTAGAAAATTTGACGGGAAAACCAATTTAACCACATTTAAAACAACAACATTACATATTGATGTAGTCATACGCTTTTAGAGTTTTTAAATCATGTCCGACCTGTCATTGACTCGATCCACTGTGAGCCAGTCATTTTTTTCCAGGGCCCCTCAACCCGAAACGTACGAATTCGTCCGAAATTCTGAGAGCATGTGTTCTAAGGCTGACCTCTCTATTGGAAACATGTTGGGAAAAAGTTGAGTTGTGTGCTGATTTGGCAAAGGCGTACTGTATTTGGTGTAGGCACAAGTAACAATGAGTGCACGCCCTATGGTGACATTTCGAAGACTCAACTGTCCTTTAAATAGATCAGATTTCACGTTACATGATTGAAATCTTGCATTTGCTTAGAGCAACAGTAGACTTACAGTCAACGCCGTCTTGACCCAAGCTTCATAGACTTGGGTCTTAAGACTCATATAACACATATAAGATGGTAATGAGTTATAGGAATAGGTAAAACTAAGAGCAAAGGAAGTAAGAAACGGAAAATAAAAAGGAGGAAAAAGGAGGGAGAAAAAGAACAAGAGTAAGGATAAGAGGAACGAGGAGTAGAAAAGGATGAACAAGAAGGAGAAGAAAAAATTAAAAGAAAAAGAAACAGGGAGGTGGAAGTGGAAGAATAACAAGATAAACTGCTACCAGAGGTGCAGGATTTTTCCCAAGGTCTACTCTACTGCCGTAATAGCGAAGAGAGCAGTAAGGGTCAAATTTTTGAAATCGAGTTTTCTTCAAAATTCGTCTAATCTCTTTTCGATGAAATCACTGAAATATTAAAACAGCAAAATTCATCTTATTTTCATGAAAACGAGGCAAAGGAGAAAGCCATATAAACCCTCAAAAAATGACGTAGTACTACAAGACTACAGTAAGTGACAATATTCCTTCAGAGAGTCAATGAAAACAGTGCTTTCAAGTAAAGTGCCGCTCTCTTCTGCCAATTTCTAACCTGAAAATGTGTTTGTTGTGTGTCCAAAACGCAACCACGAAAGCATGCAGGAGATAGCACTTACGGCTGTCTTGCCTAACAATAACCTAGCATGTAAATGAGAAATACCCTTTTTATGCAGGGCCGGATTAAGGGGGTGGCCACATGGGCCGCGGTCCATAGCGGCAAATTTTGCAATTTTTTTTAAATGTATGCATAAACAAAATTGTGTTTGTGTTTTTAAAGAATTTTTAGAGAATAAACAAAATTACAAACGAGAAAAGACGACAAAATCTTTCGTTTCCTGAGAGTGTAGTAATTTCTAATTTTGTCGTTTTGCGGGTTTACTAGAAACAGCAACTTTAATTAGTCGAGTTATGAGAGAAATCAAACTCGCAATTTGGCCTGGAGGGATCAAAGAGGACGAAGACTTGAGATGAAAAGGAGAAGCCCTCGGTGCGGCGCGGCGGTCGGCATGTAGCACATATCAGCGCCTACGAGACTGCATGAATACTTCACGCATAGCGTCAAACACAGTGCGGTTGACAGCGGTCGACGTGTAACGCAACGCATAGCGCCTACAAGACTGGAGGAATACTTCACGCATTGCGTCAAACATAGTGCGATCAGCGCGGCGCGGCGGTGGAAGTTAAAATTACTAAACCACATTCATGTTTGTTCTTTCATAATTTTCTCGTTCATTTCTTATAAATGGACTGCATTTTGCAATTTGGACCTATAAAGTCTGGCTCATGTGAAAAAACACTTATGTGCATAGAGAAATACTAATGGCACATACGTTGTTTTTAAACCGGACCGGAATTTATAGGTCCAAATTGCAAAATGCAGTCCAAATGGAAAGCCTTGTCCACACAGAGATATGTTCACGGAACTTAACTTTTGCGCCAAGTTCCGTAAATTTTTGCCAGTACTGTTGACAGGGCTTTCGGAAAAAATGTGTCCAACACGAGTAAACGAGTCTTACGCACCCCTCTCCCTCCGGCACGTTCACTTAATGGTTTTTACTGATGTTTCAAAACAAATGAGAAGGGGGCGGAAAAATTTAGGCGGCCCATGGGCGGCAAGTATAAGTAAATCCGGCCATGCTAGTGATTTCAACATTATCGTTTAAACTAATAATAAAATTAAGTTGTAGAGATTTGGAGAATGGAGAGGGAAGAAGGTATTGAATGGAAGGAAGGGAGCGTTCATAAATTACGTGGCGCGTGGCGCAGTTTTAGATTCGAAAAATAAAGTGAAACTGTTGAATATTGGCGTTCACTTAATGGTTTTTATTGATGTTTCCAAACAAATGAGAAGGGGCGGCAAAATACAGGCGGCCCATGGGCGGCAAGTAGGTTAATCCGGCCTTGTTTTTATGTAATTGAAGTAAAATTCGATTGATTTCGATGAAAAAAAGTCGATTTTTAATCATCCAGACGATTTCTAAGAGTCCTTCGGATGCTCAGTGGCAGTTTGACGACGGAGGCTTCTTTCAATAAAATTTTCCGGTCAGAAGCTTCTGAGCCCGTTTTCGCTAAACTTCATTTTGGAACTTACTGCTTCCCTCGGAGGGTATGGATTCGATCGACATGAATCGATCGAAAAATGAAAACGTGAATCGATTGACATGAATCGATCGACGCCGATTCAATCGACAAATTGTTAAAAAAACCGGTGTCGATTCGATCGACATGAATCGATCGAAAAATTAAAACGTGAATCGATCGACGTGAATCGATCGACAACCGTGAATCAATCGACAAATCCGTGAGTCGATCGACAAATCGGTGAGTCGATCGACAAACCCGTGAGTCGATCGAATTTTGTCGATCGAATCGGTGTCGATCGATTCACGTTTCCATTTTTCGATCCATTCATGTCGATCGAATCGACACGGGTGCTTTTAAATTAACTGTCGATCGAATCGGTGTCGATCGAATCGGTGTCGATCGAATCGGTGTCGATCGAATCACGTTTTAATTTTTCGATCGTTTCATGTCGATAGAATCGACACCGGTTTTTCAACAATTTGTCGATCGAATCGGTGTCGATCGATTCATGTCGATCGAATCCATACCCTCCCTTCCCTCGCTATCACGGCAGTATTCACGGTGCCTCCGACTCCTGTCTTTGATCCTCCCAGATTTTCCGACAGAGTTTTCTCACGACGGCGACGCGCGACAACGCGGGATGCGGCAACGGAGGGAATGACATAACTGATTAGCTTCCATGATTCAATTCCTCCTTCCTCGTCTTACAACCTGCTGGGAGGCGCGTCCCATTTTTATTGGCCGCAGCCGCAAGATCATGAATGGGTGTTGAGATTCTCTACTCCTCGGCTCTTCGCGCGGTGATCCAAGTGTCCTTGAGAGTGATGAATGGAGCCGATCGTAGGACCGCGCGCGGCGTGGCGTCGCGTCGCGTCGCGATACGACGCCGAGGTTCACTTGCACCGCGGTCCACGCGGTGTCGCATCATTACCGCCGTCGTCTTGAAAAGTCCAACACGGAAAAATGAAATTGCTGATTTGACGATTTTGTAATTGAAAAAAGTGTCTGACATGTTTCACTGAAGATTTCACAATAAAAAATCCTAAGTTAAGCAGTAATAAGCACCCTCGTGGTGGAGGGGCTTGGAGGACAAGGCGCATAAGTGCAGCTGTTTAAAAAAATTGAGATATTCATGAACTCAACTAAAACTAGTTTGAAAGTTCATTCTGAGGGAAACTCACAAGTGCAATCTAACTTTAAATCATCAAAAAGTGATTTTAAACTTCCTTTCGCCGTAAGACTCCTTGTAATTTTGAAACTTTAAACAATGTATACCTCGAAATAGCAAAAACTGCGCTTATGCGCCTTGTTCTGCAAACCCCTCAGTTGTAGGTTCAGGCAATTCTTCAGCACTTTGGAGCACTATTAAATGCTGGAGAATCATCTTAAAAGGATAGGTTTTTTATATGAACTGACCTAGAAAGTTCCTGGCCCCCCAATTTCAAAAATTTTATTTTACCTAAATATTTCAAAGTTAAGAGTAGAGATGACTCCTTTTCGCCACACGGATTAATTTATGTGTATGGCTTTATACATTTTCTCAGATAAGGTCGGCCGTGAAACAAGAATTCATGCACTATCTTGGAAAATCAATAGCATGACTGAGTACGTGAAGTGACTGTTCAAAAGGTTATAACTTACACCATGGCAAGGGTAGTTAGTAAGTCAAAACCGAGATGGATTCAATTTTAACCAGTTAGCGTGCCTCACCTGCAACAGTTACACAAACAAAATTCCACTATTAGTCAAAATTGTATTGGATCCGAACAAACAAAAAATTAATTTTTTTCATCCGATATTGTACGATGTCTCTCTCTGAAATTGTTACAGTGTTAAAAGGAAAATAATATACTCGAGCTCTCTACTCCAACGTATCAACTTGTCGTTTCTTAGACGCAATAACGTAGCTATGATTCAACGTTGCAAGATTTCAACTCGCAAATCGTATTCATAAGGAAACGGATGGGCGTTTCAACGATTTACCCTTTGACTACATGAAAAAATTGGGAACATTTTGAGCGAAATCGCACAGTCACATTCTATCAGGAAAATTAATTGTTTGAGTCGATTTTACATCATGCGGATGAAGTTTCATACGCTTTCTCGTCTAGAAAACGACGCACTATCTTAGTAACGTTGTCTCGCGGCTTTGTGCTGCTGGATCATAATGCTTGATATGCTTATTTTTAACGTCGGTGCAATTGCATAAACGACTGAATGAAGGAGCACTCAGTGTCTCCACCATTTTCACTGTTCAGATTTCAGTAGTGATATTTGAAAACCTCATAAGAGACAATGCTGCAAGAGTATGAAAGTAATGGCTGTTAGAACTGCGGACCGATTATTGAAATTGATAGACAAAGCGATAGACAAAGAAGACAAAAGGGATATGAGGATATTCTATTGGTGGAGGCGGGAGGTCGCAATGGACAAAGGAGGTAGGTTACATACTAACTACTAACTAACGGCAACCCACGAGAGACCCTGTAGTTAATCCATCATTTTCCCCCTTAGTCTATGACAACGACCCGTTTCAAACAATAGGATTGCTCCATACTTCCTATGTCTTCTTTTTCTATAGCTTTGTCTATCAATTTCAATGATCAGCCCGCTGGAATCGGAAAGGATCGGAGGAGACACGGCGCGGCGCATGGCGTTGTGGCGCCCATGCGTGGCTCTCCCACAATATTTGTTTTAAATTGCGAGTCACGTGGCTGATTGTGAGCTGATGGGAGTGTTGTAGCGCCGCGCCGAGCCGGGAGTCCGTGCAGATCAACGTTACCTAATTATTATAACACCGGTTATAGTATGCGGTAGTGATGCGATGCCCATAGCCCATCCGCGGTCGTCGTCCCCCCCCCCCCCCCCCCATCCGTCTACTATCCGGTCACCGATCGAAAAAACTTGCTCTTCCAGCAAGGTTGCCGGTTTCTCTACTCATATAATGTAAAAAGTGGGCGCTTTTACGACGTACTGAGTCTTGGGCTGATCTTCTTTAACGTAGTTTTGGTGTGTCTTCAGTGGAAAATGGAACATTTGGTTCTCAATGATATTTTCTCTTTTTTTACAAAAAATTACAAAAGAGGCTTGAAAGATTACTCGGGAAATTCCATGCTCATTTTATTCATAAAAGAATTAAAAGTATATTTTTTAAATTTAAAAGTTAGTTAGTTAGTTAGTTAATTTATTTATTTAAAGGCATTCAGCAACTTAGGCTATTAATGTCTTCACAAAGTATATGAAAGATGGGTGTATCAATTACCTTTAATAAATAAGTTTTATATACATTTTATATCTTTAATAAAATGAAAAATTTAATTTTTTACGACATTTTGGCGTTATTCTTTAAATTTACGAAGGCAATATAAAATATTCATTTTAAAACATTCCTCGGAAAATGTCATCATGCTTGAATTATTCCATGAAATTTTTTTTTAACTTAGAGGATATTTTGGTAAGTCGCTTTGGAAAGAAAGAAAAATAAAAAAAGAAGAAGAAAAAATTTTGGTGGTTTGTAAACATTTTTTGATTTTTTTTTTGCAGTTATAAAATGTCAGTTAAAAATAGAGATTTTTTTGTTTAATATTTCATTTGAGACTATTTCATCAACCGTGTTTGATCATTAAAAAAAAAAAATACAATAATTTTAATTGCTCACAAAACGAATAATCTTGAAGATTTTAATTTCCTCTCTCCTTTTTGAATGCGAATTACGAAGCTGCACCGCATGGTAAAATTTGCAGATTTATTTTTAAACTAATGACATTAGGTATAGACATGATCATAGTTGTAGCAAAGAAATCTTGAAACATTCTATGTTAACAATTACACAAATCATCAATTTACTGATAATGCTGCATCCCATAATCCCAGTTTCTCTTTCACTTCAATACATCGAAATATTCTAGACGTTAATGATTTATTGGACGATTCCTTTTTTGCCACATTTTGCAACAACCCCTTCACATCTCCACTCGATCTTAATTGAAGCAGTTGGTATTCAATTTATGCGGCTCGAACATTGACATCTCATTACGTCATTGTTATCACTTATTTCTCTCAGGATAAATTATACCACCATACTGTTTCGCTACGGGAGTCATCAGTAAGTGTATTTCACTATGAGGCGTAGCTCATGTGAAGAAGCACTTACGGTTGTCTCTCATACTAGGGCAGAATAGTGCATTCAATATGTAAAGATCCTCTTGTTGTTGCTTTCTCCTTTATACAGGATGCTTGCATGTACCTTTGTTCCTTACTCTGCTGACATGATATTTAACTTAAGGAACTAATGTACTCTAGTTCTAGTTTATGCATTTCTCCAATTGTCTTCGTTTCGAATAGCGTTTCCATAACTTTCCCAATAGAGATGAACGGTAAGGAAGTTCGTTAATATGGAGCACCAAAGTTTTTTGATGCAGACAACCGAAATTTCGGTCTCAAAGACCAAACTTTAGTACAGCTGAGAGCTAACCGAAATGTGGCTCCTAAAATTGAAAACTTCTGTTGTCTGAACCGGCATTCAGTCCTTGCGACCAAGGTAGAGTGCAATTAGTTCGAGGCGAGAATGATCCGTTATCGATATGATCCCATTTGAAGCTGTGGTAAAGAATCGATTATTAAGGTGTTCGTTGCGAGTACCCTGTTTATTGATCTTTTTCCATAGGTTTAGATAGCAGATCAATCGATATATTGCAAAACACGCCACGCCACTGAGTAGTTCCTTAAGTTAAAAATCATTTCTCTACTACTTCACAAAGGAATATTTGCGCTTAAAATTTGAAAAAATATTTTTTGACGATTTTCTTTTCTTAAATGAGTTTTTACTTTTTACCCGTTTTCCTCTTTTGTTCTCACCGGGAAAAAAGTCACTTAGATCTAGAGTCCAGACTCATCAAAATTTGACAAGAAAAATACTCTTGAATTGATCGGATTTTTACATGAATCGAGAACCCGAATTTTTCCCGATTTAATTTATCCGGATTTCCTTTTAACTCAAGCAAAAATTCGATTGAATCAAGAGTATTTTTTCCTTGTCATCGATTTTTATAAGAGTCTAAGCTCTAGATGCAAGCGACTTTTCAGTTTTTTTTTTAAAGCATAGACAACACTTCCTCGATTTCAGTTTCGTTTCAGATTCGTGGACCCCCTATGGCTACACCTCTATGGAGCAACACGAGGGTCTCATCTGAGGGCACTAGCGACCATGTCTTCCGAACTTACGCAAGAAGAAATCCGCACCGTCGTTGCTAGTTTTCGTCTTGACTTAACGTTTAATTTATTTCATGCGCACCTCTTCCTCTCATCTCCGTGCCCTCCCATCTCGTCCAAAGCCTCGTCGTTACCGAACTGGCTCTGTTGTGCGTCGTTACGGAACTGTCTGCGTTGCACGTAAGAGTAAGTCGGATATTGTTGCGTGTGCGTTAAGGTAAATAACTCCTGGAAAGAATGTTCAAGAAAATAGTTTCCCCCCATTTAGGAACTGATTAAAGAGTTAAAAGTTGCACTTACGTTATATTACCGATTCCGCGAATACTGTTTCTGGAGACACGCCCGATAAAAAATTCAGTCGGGATTCTCTGTTCTTTATTTCGTGATCACAATATAATCGTTGGACAAAAATGTTGCAAAAATACTGCATCTACTCCGGCCTTTCTATGCAGCTCGCAGTCGAATCTCTCCACATTTTAAACCAGTGACTATACAGTTCTAATTGCTGCGCACTGCAGAATGACAAACTTCAACTTTCTTTAACGATTCTTTACGTTGCAATTACTTATGGCAGGCTGTGCTCAGCAGTTTTGCAGCGACTATTTACTTTGTTTTCACACGAAAATGTGTTTTGTTGATCCTGAGAAGTAACAAATTACGTCGCGTCGTAAGCTTTCTTTCTTTTAATAGCTCGATAGCGTTACCGTGAGCAGTTTAGGAATAGAGCCCCGGCCCCAGTGCGATCGTTGCAGGTTCCTTGAGTTCACAATGACCGGATTTCAGTTGGTTATGCACATTCACCGAGTCATAGTCGAGTCAACGAGTTTTGAGATAATTCATCGAAATTACCAATCAAGCTAAAGATTAGCGATAAAACACTAAAGGTAGATACTAGAAGGCTGGTTAAAGACTAGAAGGGATGAGAAAAATAAATTAACCTGATTTTTTTAGAACTTTTAGATTACATCACGAACTATATGCATACAAAGATAGATAGATGAGCTGGGCTTTGTTTTAAATTGGAGTTTGCGAAAAAATAACGTGCTTTGCTGGTTTGAACAATTATTTTGCACTTGCGGTTTGTTGGTCCTTTAAACCGGATTTATCTCAATATAGTCAGTGGCACTGATTCTACAGCTTGTAGAAATGTTGTGTTTGTCGGGTAGACATAGATGACATAGGTTAAAAAGTGGAGCGTGATTGGTCGGCTGTGCCTTATCGCTGCTTTATCGTGCCTTTGTCAGGTGGAATGGACGACATACTATCGGAAACTTAAGAGGTGCTTTTAGCTTGTCGTGAGTTCCATCCGACATAGGCACGACAAAGCAGCGATAAGACATAGCTGACCAATCATGCTCCACCCTTTAACCTATGTTATTTATGTCTACCCGACAAAAACAAAATTTCAACGACCAGGCTGGCAGGTATTCGTGCACAAAATTTGACCGAGAAAAACTCCGAAATCATTCCAAAAGTACGACCCTAGTGAGAATCGCAGAGCGCATGGCCTCTCCATTTGCAATATTCTTTCGAGTCGTACTTTTAAAACTGTTTGCCCTGCAATGCCCTACAGTGTCCTGCAATACCCTGAAATTCAGAAATTCAATTGATCGATCCTTTGCCTAATCGTTCTCCAAAGTGCTGAAGAACCAACTCAATGGTCCGTTTTTTCTATATGGGAGGTCCATGCTTTCTACAGTGTCAAGTGGGGGAATCTCCGTTTTCAAATTACCAGGTAATATCACCAATTTCAGTGCTCACTGTATTCGAAATCATCTGTAATTTCGTCCGATTTCTCTCGCAAAGCATCAGGCGTTTCGGAGACCAAAATGAGCGACGAGATTTTGCGGATGGTTTGGCAGCGATCGAATCTTCGGTGAGTCAGCAGAGAGCCACAATCGAATTTGTATCGGTTCTGCGGCATCGAAGGGCATCAAGGTTAAAATAGGTACAGCGCGAGGCGGCGCGGCGCCGGATGAGCTGTAACGGTGGCGTCGGGACGCTTCGGAGAGGTATTCGCCGAGCAAATAGCACCACAATTCTAAACGACCCTGTCACAGCCGACCAGCTTGTTCCGTAGCCTCTGGCGGACTTTTCAAACTGCACGTCCGCTTTTAGGAAATATTTTACAAGTTAATGGAACCCATAGAAGTACTAATTCAATAGGAAAATTTGACGTATTTCTGCCAAAAGGAACTATCTTCATTATGACGTTAGCCCTGGTGCATATATTCCTATGCGGGTCTCAGGGCTCATGTCTGAATGTTCCATTTGACAGAAATAGTCCAAATATACAATAGCGAACCTGTAATTACATTTAAAGGCTCAGTATTGCCATTTCAATTATTTCACTGCAGAAAAAGGGAGCTGCTCTCTGACTGGTCGGAACGCATTAGGATCTCATGAATAGTAGTGGCGTAGCCAAAAATTGTTCATGAAAGCAGAGGGGGTCATCGTTCAAAAAATTTTGATGGGAGAGGGGGTTCAAAGGTAAAAAATGCTTGAAAATTACAGAAATTTAAGTCTTTTTGGGAAAATGTCCCGGTCACAGGTGGAGGAGGAGGGGGGGGGGGTTGCACATCATCCCCCCCCCCCTCCACCCAAGGGCTCCCCGAGGAAAATTGTGGATGTAAAGGGTCATAGAGCGCCAGAGAGTGTTTAAACGACAAACATATATGTGTTGAAAGGTAAAAGTGCGTAATAGGCAACAGATCCATGAAATCCGATTAGAGGTGCCCTCCGCTAAGTTTACGGCGCAAAAAGTCATCTGAAGCCGATTTGTGTCCAATTTAATTGAGTTGAACGGATTATGAGACATTTTAATTCATTGTTAATGCAATCCTATTCGATAGAACCATCGAACTTAATACTTGACGTCAAAGGTCAGGCTGGTTCCGCGATTTCGTATCCTCTCCGCTCAGTTTGATTATGATACTCCCATTCGAACGTCACTGGTGCTTAAAGTTAGATGACCAGATGACTTTTATCCATGCGGATGTGTTCTTAATGCTCTGCTGTTATCAGGAAGCACATATGCGCTTATGTAAAGAGTAAGCACGTAAAAGTGACAGGCAACTCAGCGATTACCGCGGTGTCTCTACGTTCCTATCCGTTCGTTCAAGTCTCTCGACCATTATACATGCCTCGCTTTCTCCCCTAACGAAGTTTATTATATTAAGCATAGATAAAAGCCAGCTCAAGACGTGCTCGGAAAGGCATCGTAAACAAGATTTTTTTTAGGAAGACGAAGTAGAAGAAGAATAAGAAGAAGAAGAAGAAGAAGAAGAGGAAGAATAAGAATAAGAAGAAGGGAAAAGATGAGGATGACGAGGAAAAGAAGGAGGAAAAGAAGAAGAAAAAGGGAAAACAAGAAGAGGCAGGAGGAGAAGAAAAGGAAGAAGGAGATGAAGTAGAGGAGGAAGAAGAAAAGAAAGAGGAAGAAGAAGGAGAAGAAGAAGAAGAGGAAGAAGTAAGTAAAAGAGGAAGAGGAAGAAGAGGAAGAGGAAAAAGAAGAGAAAGAAGAAGAAAAGGAAGAGGAAACAGAAGAAGAAGAAGGAGAAGAAAAAGAAGAGGAAGAAGAAGATGAAGAAGGAAAAGAGGAAGAAGCAAAAGAAGAAGAAGCAAAAGAAGAAGATGGAAAAGAAGAAGATGGAAAAGAAGAGGAGGGAAAAGAAGAAAAGGAAACGAAGAAATAAGAGAAGAAGAAGGAAAAGAAGAGGATGGAAAAGTAGAAGAAGGAGCAGGAAAAAGAGCAGAAGAAGGAGAAAAAGAAAAAGAAGAAAAAGAGATGAGGAAAAAGAGATTTTAGATTGAGATTGAAGCAAGTTTATTTAGGTTGGCAGCAATAGAACCAACTGGTCCCAGAAGAAAAGAAGAAAGAAGGAAAAGAGGAAGAAGAAGAAGAAGAAGAAGAAGGAGAAGAAGGAGAAGAAGGATGAGGGGAAGGAGAAGAAGAAAGAAAATAAGAAGTAAGCACGAGACGGAGGCACTAAACTTTTCATGGCGTATAGCTGTTATTTTGTTATTGGAGTCCCAGGGCAATTTTACAACGATTCCGAACAATGAGGTGTAAATCTTTTGAAATCCATCCTCTCAAGCGCAAGGGGCAGAGGGATGGGAGGAGGGATTTTGCGAGGTTCCAATGAGCGTGAAGAGCACGGCATCACGATTTGCCTCGGATTAATTTGCTAAATGCATTCGGAAAGTGCGAATTTCATCAGCCAGCGACTCGCCATAAAAAAAAAACTCGCCGAGTTGCAAGATTTATGGCCTCAAATTGCCCCGCCCGGTTAAGAGACCTCGGCTATTATCCCATTAAACCCATCCAAAATTTGTCTTTTCCAGATGAACAAACGTAACTGCATTTCAACGTCATCAAATTTCCACTGGCGAACTATGTATAACGTTGATAGAAAACCGTTGAGCGTTTTTAATTGCAAATTGCACTAATTTTGCTTTTAATTACTTTCAATAATGGCAGGGTTATATTCCTACAGAAAATTGAATCGATTGAGTCAGTTTTGTAACCTCGGAATGGAGTTATGTCCCTTCGTCTGAGAAACGACAAATTACGAGAGTTGACGCAAAAATGCAACACATTAAGCTGAAAAAGGACACGCAAGGAATTTAAGAACTGCTCACGTTCATTTCAAATTTATTTCATTTGATATTATTTATATGAGGGGTGAACATTTGCAAAACTTTGTAAGTGTACTTAAAGTAATAAATTTTCTATAATTCGAAGTATCGCAGACGTTAAGCTCATGAACGAAAAGTCCAAAGATTTGTAATTTTCATTCATGAATCTATTGCCATTCGTTTCAAAATTTCAGTTTAATACATTTTAGCTTTCTCATTCTAGAAGAAAAAAGAATACATTTTACTTTTCCATGTGGAGGTGAATTTGATGCTTTTACGATGAGATGAGTTTCCTTAAAAATACGAATGCCCCAATAAAATAATCATTTTAGAAAAATTATTATTATTTTAGAATGGAACTGGCATGGAGCTGGAAGATTGCTTTATGATACCAATGAAGGCTCTTAAATGATCCATCGTTTTGAGTCCAACTCGTCACAATAAAGCAAACACTTATTGAATTTATTTCGATACGACAACACAAGACATATCCCTATTTCAACTATACAATAGATATCATTTTGATGTCTTACTATGCTGCCTTAAACTTTCAACAATCGGCCATCAGTAAATAAAAAGAAGCTTTTATGAAGAACTTTTTAGAATGTCTCAACTACATTTTTTTCTTTTTTTCTGATGGTTTATCTGCATTTTGAATAATTAAAAACAGCGGATGATGCCGCAAAATTACAGTGCTCTGTTCCCGATTGTTATGAAGTTGATCAGTCCAAAAATTATCTTTACTGGTGTCCGTCTCCGGGGAAAAACAATGCTCCTCCTCGGCCCAGACCGAGTTGTTTACAGCGCCAGTAAAACGATTATGTGTGTGTTCGTATATAAGGATGAAATTTTAGCACTCAAGAAAGCATCGGTGTCAGGAATTCGTTGAAATATCGACAATTTCCCAAAATTAAGATTTTTTTCTGCACTAACAGTTGCGCACTGCTACACAAGCGTGGCCACAAAAACAACAGTCCAGAGAACTGACTATTTGAATCGATATACAAAGCTATAGACAAAGAAGACAAAAGGGAAATGGAGCGATCCTATTCGTCAAAACGGGTGGTTTTTATAGACTTAGGGGCAAAATGATGGACTAACTGAGGGGTCTCTCGTGGGTTGCCGTTTGCCAGTCGATTACTCAACTATCCATCGATACCACCCCGCCCCCACCAATAGAATTGCTTCAAATTCTCTTTGTATTTTTATCTATAGCTTTTTCTATTAGTTCCAATAATTAGCCCGCAGGATGGATTCGAACTCGTCACTTTTACTATTTAAAGTCTTTCTAACTAAAGATATTATCTACCAGTTTCAGGAATTTTGCACCATCGAACCAGTTATTTCCTACCACCACTGTCACGCATCAACCAAACATCGACTGTGCCCCACACACTTTCTATTCAAGATTATTTTTTCCAAATCTTCGCAAAAATTTACTCAATGCACGAAAAATTTCAAAAAAATATCGGGAAATTAATGATAGATATGTCGTAGACAAAAGCAAAAACATTTGGTTCGTTATTATCTCACGCGATTCATGTGTATTTATTTTCATCGTTGAGCTCACTGTTTGACCCACGTGTGGTACTGGATAAACGTGCTTTAGTCACAATTGAGGTTAGGATTTTTTCTCCTTCTGTCTCACTTACCCAACCATTTCATCCGCTCACCGCTGGAGGCTTGAGCCATACCTTATACTTTTCCACCGAAATAAAGGGTGATCCAGGGTTAAACGGTCAGACTGCAGAGGCCAAAACACCCCCATATCCTCTCTTTAAATTGAGATTTAGATTTTTTTTAGATCACTCATGAATTCAGAGCATACAAAAGTACGGGGGAGTACAAATTTTCATGAGATTACCACAATCGTTGCCAAAATTTAGGAGAAACGATTTAATTTCCGAAATTTGGGGGGGGGGGGGGGCTGTAGCTCTGAATAGGGGCACTTTTTGAAAAAACTTTATAAAACAAAAAAGTCTTATTTCAACCCATAAAACGCGCACCTGCAGTCTGGCCGTTTAACCCTGGATCACCCTGTATAGTATCAAAAGCACCCTTATTTCCTTCGCAACATTTGCCGTCAAATTTCACGTGATTCGTGTCCTTCCGCAGCTTTTTCGATCCATCGTCGAAAAATTGCGATTTCAATTAATTAAAAATTACGGAGACAGAGTTATGAGCAAACCTTGAGAAACGAAGTATCCAAATGCGAGTAATTGAACGAACAATTGACACAACACAGAACCCAGCTGCAGCATGGCGATGCTGCAATACACGACTGCGGCCAGCGCTGAATATGTAACTTGTAACTTAGCAGCAGAGAGAGTGGCCCCCGTCTCTCCACCTTCCACCCCACCCCGCCCCACCTCCTCCCTGCACCTGAGCGCCGCACGGCACGGCACGGCTCCGCGCCGCGCACCGCACCGGGTCTAAATATTATGTAAACATTGCGAGTCCTTACGCCTCCCCCCCCGGCCCCCTCTCCATGATTTACTTCCCTTCGCCTCACCGGCCAACCCTGAAAGTCCAC
This sequence comes from Bemisia tabaci, assembly GCF_918797505.1. Classification (NCBI taxonomy): domain Eukaryota; kingdom Metazoa; phylum Arthropoda; class Insecta; order Hemiptera; family Aleyrodidae; genus Bemisia; species Bemisia tabaci. The sequence goes on along the minus strand of NC_092794.1, from coordinate 62,832,724 downwards.
CATGGACCCTCAAAAATTCACAATAGACTGGCTTTGGCTACGTCATAGCTACGTCATAGCTACGTCATATCTACGTCACCGATGCCTCAAACGTTGAAGTCATTAATTAAAGTAATTAGCATTCAATTAGCAGAATTTGCCAAGGAATACAACACAGAAAACACACCACTAGACAAGGGAAGAGTTAGACCCCTGAAAGACATTTTACCTCACCGAAATTAGAAAATGGAATCGACCAGAAGAATTCTAAATTTTCATGGTTCCGGCCACCCTCGAGGGGTAAAAGGGGGGGGGGGTCGGTCGTGACTTTAAAAGTTGGGGTTCCCTTCAAAATATTTAAATTATTTCGTCGAATTTACAAAGTAAGAAAAATTCCACCCCAAATCGATACCAAGAGATCCAAAATGGGACCTTGTTCTTTTCAGAGTATTGACCCCCAAAGGCGAGGAACAGGGCCCACTCCCCAAAATTCAGTATGACTGAATTAACGTAGAGGCTTAAGATGAAAATGTCTCACTAGCCTTATTGCGTTCACCAGAAATCCGAATTTGGTAGTCCCGCAGCCCCCCGAACATTTTCTGATGTGCTACAGGGGACCCCTGAACTTGGAAGATTAACACTATTGCGGACCCTCTATATCACGTAAGAAAATGTTTGAGGCACTTCTGGATTGTGAAATTTGGATTCCTGATGGTCAAACATAATGTGAAAAATCGTTTTCCTGACCCCCACCTCCAAAACTGCGGACTGACTTCGTACAACCTACAACAACCAAGAAAAAAGCCCATTACGGGTGTGGTCTGAAACACCCTGTATGGTCCAATTCCACATTGATCCCTTACTTCAAACCGAGCTAGATGTATGTATAGAAGGTTTGGGATAAATGCGGTTGTTGGCCGAGGAGGAGGTGGTAATAAAAACTTCATTAAATTAAGAATATATCAGAAGAAAACTTCGGGAAAATCAGCTTACTGATTCCCCCAATGACAGGAAATTTTTACACATTACAATTGGACGTATTTCTACCAGACGAAACTATATGCATTAGGTAAGACATGAGCCCTGAGACCCATAAGAATATATGCATAACAGGGCTCAAGTCATAATGCACATAGTTCCGTTTAATAGAAATACGTCCAATTGAGATACGTGGTTCTGTATTTTAGAGATCGAAATGTTGCAGAATGCACCGGTTGAAGAATGACCTAAACACAAGAGAGGAAAAAACTACCTGCCGGATCAAATGTTAAGCGAACGCTGCAGGAGCAACAAAAATGAACAGACATAACAACTCCATTCTTCAGCAGAATCCGGCGGTTGAAATTCCAAGTTTTTTTGTAGGGTGATATTTTCTATCGACGCTCGGAATGAGGGGAGCTAATTAAAACTTGGATTTAAGTTTATGAGAGTTCAGTGCCCTAAAATTTATGAGTGAGGAACTTCCTCAGGTCAGAGCATGCCGCTCAGTCCTTTGTTTATCATGTGGAAATAATAAACGAAAAGACTTCTTTCTCTTAGTGTGGCGAGCAAAATGAATGTGTTCCTCTTTGAGTGACAGTAATTAATTGCTCGTCGAGCTACGTAACTTTAAAAATGAGTCATTCTTGTCTAATTTTTAGCGTAATTTCGTAGTGAAATTTGGCAAGATCGCAAATTTCACAAGATCTCCATGTGTACACATGGTTTTCACAATTTTTCACAGGAACATTAGTTTCCCTTTATGGAGTAGGTAGTGCTCGTTCAATACTTGTACTGAGCGCCTCCCCGGCGTTGGGGCTTATTCAGGGCGGCAAAATTTCATGAAAAATAAAATATTGAAATTTCACGTGCAATACTTCATGAAATTTCAGAAATTTATGAAAGATATTGAAAAGTGCCGGTTTCTTTTCATGTTTCGCAAAGTGTAAACATTGTGACTTTCTTCTATTTTTATGTGTTTGAGTGAGGATTGTATACATACTCTAGCCCCTGAAAAATATGAAATATTTCACAGCCTCGTTAAATTTCATGAAATATTTCACTGAAATTTCCAATCTTTCATTTCTTCCTTACGTTTAATGCCACTCTGGGCTTATAGTTAGTAATGCCGTTAAGACAGAATTTCTCCTTTCATTATAGAAATGTAAAATTAGAAAATTAGAAATACGAGATGATGATAAACTAAAATGAAATAAACTTTGAATACTCTTATCGTGAAAACCACTGGATTCAATAAGGTTTATTCATTAATACACCAAATACTTCACTTGGAAACCTTTTTCTAGCCAATAACGTACAAGGCCATTATCTAGGTTGAATATGACAAAGATGATGTCACACAGTAAACAGCGATCAAACCGAAAAAAGCAAATATTTTTGCCTGAAATTTTCAGAAAATACTCTTGAGAGCAAAGTGTCATAGCATGAGATTTTTAGCGATAAAAATCATCTGTGGTCAATAATATATGTGCATATGTGTTCTCGTTTCGACATTGCCATTGGCATTGGTAGGTTACTTAATCGAAGTTTAATAATGGACAGTAATTTTTGTTCGATTCGATCTCACCCATGCTTCACCGCAGACAGTAAAAATATTTCATTATATCAAATTGTTGACGAGAGAACGGCAAAGTCTTTTGGTTCAAATGAATTTTGTGCCAAGTAGTGCAAACCAACTGCGGCTGTTAACTTGACCTCAGAATCAGAATGTAGGATATTTAACGCATGGTTGGCCGCGAATAGTGTTATTCTGGTCGATCGGTCGGGGAAGTCGCGGTAAGTTATCGGGCGATGGCAATGGAGCGGTTATTCACTCTTTAAAATAAAAACTAGACGCAACCCATATTTCAGAGCAAAACATAATAAAATTTTCACTAGTATATTTACCAGACCTTATTGTGTTGCTCCGCGATGGCACCTAGGGAATCATATACGTGTATTTAGGCCTGCGATGTTAAAGATTTCCTGGTGCATTCATTTTGTCAAACGACCAATGGTCATCGTTTTTGCTCCAAATTCTATGCAGTTCATTAGGATTGTTCTTTAAAAATTTCATACTTAAACGTCAAAATGTTGTTTCCCAGGAAGAAAAAATCCAAGGAAATGACGACTCATTAAAGTAGGTTAAGAGAAACTCTATGTAACATTCTCAGAGGCCTAATTTTTCTTCCGTTTCAAGGGCCGGCAACATTGTAATGCATTTGAATAATGCCTTTCTTGGAAAATTGATAGCGTCACGATTAAAATCACTAATGATTTTCTTCGACTGCATAATAGGCAACGCTGGAATTAAGTGCGAGAGAAACTTGAAAGCTTCAGTTAGTGTCGCATGCGACGGATTCTACACAATTCCATTATAACGCCTAGATGCAACTATTCGGGCTCAATGGATGTCTGTGTTGCATACGCACGGGATTGAAGGCGTCTTGACTGCAGACATGAACCGCCTTACTAGCGCGCTCAGTGGAACGAATCAATGCGAAAAAGGTCGAAGGTGAAACATTAAAAGCACATATCGATGTTAATGTAAATGTAGAGGCTTTAGAAGTGGTTTCATTGACTTTCTCGCGGATTTGCCTGCAAGAAGCACCTATACAATGTTTAATATAATGAAATCAACATCAAAATTTGCAGCTTTAGTCGAAAATTTCATGACCAACCCCTCCGAATGGCTCGTTTCATATGTGCGGCGGTATTTACTGCGAGAATCAAAATTAACAGAGAGCCTTCAATTCTTCATTTATACTTCAAAAAATTCTTGGACATGAATAGTTGCTTCGCAAATCATACGCAGCACAGAAAAAAAGTGTCAGCAGTTATGCCCTAAAATTGTGGTACTTCCAAAATTTGTTGGATGATACGGACAATTCTAATTAATTGTGGTGGAACCGCAACTCAAGTTATTGTAGTACCGCAACATTTGGGTTAGTAACCTGATCTATTGGGGCACGACCACGATTAATTCGTGTACTACCTCAATTAATTGGAAATGTCCAAGATCCAAAAACTCGCGTGCATTTTTTTTTTTTTTTTTTTTTTTTTTTTATCCATGAGCACATCGCAATATCCAACTTGAATCACAAAAAATGTTCACATCATCAAATTTTACTCGCAAGTGAGTTTAAGTGTTTTTATGACTAAAAATTATGTGTAGCCAAGCCCGAGGAATTTCTCCCCGGAATACAGGATGGGTCGAAAATGTATAGGTCCAGTTACACGATCAAATTGAGCCATCAAATTGGGCCTCTCATTGGTCGTATTCTGGCGACCAATGAGAGGCCCAATTTGCTGGCTCAATTTGATCGTGTAACTGGACCTTAAACCACTTAACGAAGCCGCAAGTGGATTTCATCCCAGCGGTTTTGGCCACTCTGATACGACAGCGACCGGAGCGACAACGAATGCGGTCCTAATTAATCGAAAGCACAACCTGTTTTCGGCGCACGGAAGCATGTGTCATTTTGACCGCAGATCCAGTCCGGAAGCTAGCGACGCTTGATCCCAATGAATTCGGCGGTTTTGGGATGCTCCAGAGGCCCGGACCGCGGGTAAGGAGGGGGGGGGGGGGGGTCCGGTGACCGGTGGCGCAGCTGAGCCCCGCGTTCGCCACGAAGCGGCGAATCCCGTATGATCCTCTCTGGAGTTACGCGATTTCACGGCGGGAGGGCGGCATGGCACGGCCCTCCGTGGCTCCGTGTCGCAGATGAGAGGAGAACCTCCGAGTCCATATCCACATTCACCGGATCAGTGAAAGTTGGCTGCCCAAGCTCCAGTCTCCGGGGCACCGCATCGACTGGTCACCGCGTCCGCCCGTTGTTAATCCTCGGCATTTTTCAAACTTGTTCTCCTGGTCCCCGTGCGCACCCCCCCCCCCCCCCTCACCCGTCTCCGAAGAAAGCACGGGTCGGCGGGAGGATATGGACGTGGATGTGGCAGAGAAAGCCATCCGCTGGGTTATCGGGCGCAGCTTGGACTTGTTCTTGCTATCCTCATCTCCGATGGCGAATCCAATATTTCGCTCTTTTCTTTCGCCCCCTCCCCCCGCCCCCGTCCTCTGTTTGCACGATTGCGCGTCGTGGACCCGAGGCGCTAAGCGCCGGGTTAGCGTACGGGTGCCATTGATGCCGCATTGTGCAAAAAATATACATTTTTTTACCACGGGAATTTTGGTCGGACGCAACTTCTTGCACTCGTTGAAAGAAGACGATACGTAACATTTCTATGATTTCGAGAGAACCTAATTTAAAGATTATAAATTTTACGAAATCGCTGGGAAATTTTAAACCGATGCCCCGGAATTGGAAATTAAGTTTTTAGAGGCAAATTTTTTAAATCGATTTTTTTTCTTTAAATTTCGTCCGAGATCACCAATTTTTCAACATTTTCAAAAATTAATTTTATTCACCAGTGGCCTCGAATATTCATAAATTATCTGTTGATTATGGTGTAGTAAAGCATTATTGCTAGAGAGTTTCTAATAAACACCGTCACGTGCGTAAAGATATAGACATAGTTTTACTCATAATCGTTGCTCGTTGCGAAAGAGACATTTAGATATTGATGTAGACAAGACTTTAAGATTAAGAAGACGTAACGATGGCCATAACAACGTGAAATAACCCTTAAAGTTCAGACTTGAATGAAAGCAATAAATAAAAAATAAAATAGCTACCCGTACTATCAAACAGGCTCTCATTGACTCTTATTGCCAAAAGTGTCCTGTTTACGTATCCGTTTCTGCTTTATTTTGATAAAATGGGTGGATATTGTCACAAAACTTGGCAACCTCACAATACAGTTTGCGCGGAAGAGAGAAGATTCAGCCGCGGGGGGTCGAGAGTAACGAGGGCGGTGTTGCTGCCCCTCTAATTGCCTCGACAAGTATGGACGATATACAGCCGTGACGTCACCATAGAGATTCTATATCATATTGGGTCGGAACCAAACAGAGACAAGAGACCCTCCACTCGTATCTCGGCTATGGAACCTTTTGCTTTCGGGACTTCAACGATAAACCGTTGACTTACCTACATGGTTGATGTTTATCAACGTATTGGCAGTTTTGTTTTGCAAACGAGCCGAAGTTTGGGAAACTTGCTTGGCTCATGACGTCACCCGAAGCTCATCATCAACCACGTAGGTAGATCAGCAGCCGAAAAATGAGTGATGACTGTTGCTCCCTTATAATTGTCCAAAAAGGATCGTTGAATCCCCGAGAGTAAAAGCTTCCACGTGTCGCCAAGAAGCCAGTGGAGGGTCTATTGTCTCTGAACCGAACAGAGACAACATATTTTAGAGACCTCGCACTGCTGTCTTGCCTTTCAAATAGACTTACTTTCGGAGGTCAACGCTCAGATTTGCTTGATAATGACTCATAAGAGAAAATATTTTAGAGACCTCGCGCTAACAATGGGAAGACAGTAATCAGCGGAGTCAGGTTAAGTTCGAAAGTCAACACTACTTTTTTCCTGGTGATGATTGATGAGCAACTCTTTGAGCATAAAATCAAATAAAATTTGCCAAATGATGAGTGATGAATATCGGGATGAGCCCTTTGCCAGGCGAATTTTTTTCCAAATTAGGTCAGGATTGCCAAATTAATTGCTCAACTCTTTGGTCACCGGTAATCATTAGGCAATTAGCAAATCAAAGCCTCTAGAATATGTTGTCTCTGCCTAAGCGCTTAACTCGAATTATTACTCATCATTTGGTGACTTTTATTCCATTTCATAGAGAAAAGAAAAAGGAGGTGTTTGCATTTCGGGCATCTTGGATTTTTTGATGACGTAGGTCGGTACAGCGACTTTTATCATCGATTTTCTTGGAAATGGTGTAATTTATGGAAGAAAGTCATTCTATAAAAAGTGCTTGAAATTATATCATGAGTTGATTTAAGCAAAAAAAAATGGGACATTATGGTCCGTTTTTCATACTTCGAATTCCGGATTTCGCTGGTCAGGTTGTGACGACCTACGTCACAGGGTAAACAAACCTCAAGATGAAACACCTCCTTTTTTTTCTCTATGATTCCATTTTGTGCTCAACAAGCTCTTCATTGATCAGCAAATTGCAATAACTAGCATTTACATTCAAATTCAACTTTTAGCTCATCCAATTATTTTGTCTAGAGTGTTCGCGCGGGGTCACCATCATAAACTGTCTCTGGCTCCAAACATTAAAAAAAATTTACTCTCCTGAGTGTTGTTAATGAGGCTGAATAGATGTATGGTTTTTTACGCAACCTATAGCATTTATTTATATGTATGTCGGAGTAAGTTTGCAGGTTACAAACAATTGCACGAGAAGTAGGCAAATTCAATCAAAATCAGCCTAACTACATCAAACGTTGCCTGATTTCCTGTCGTATTTTATTGTTCAAAAGGAAAACTAAACACGGCTCAGTTTTTCTTGAATATCTCCTGGATTATGAGGAATACACTCATACAATTTCAAGTCAGGATGTGCGCAATTTTCTGTGTATAATTTACAATTAGAAGTAAGATACGGTTAGTTTTAGTTAGTTAGCCGTTCCAATTTACCGCGCTTAATAGCAATCGATCAATCAATACTCAAGACAAGACCAAATCATAACGCAGTCAATAGACTATGAGCACAAAAGTACATTAGAAAAAATGGGGGAAATGGTAAAGATTAGTTTCAAATTCGATAAAATAAATGCGCACCTTAACATTGAAATCTTTAAATTGTAAGAATCAAAGGAATTTAAACCCAAAGGGGTTTTATAATGATGGAAGAAAGTTGGGATGAAAAATGTTCGGATACACTCGGAGAATTCTCACCTTATGTTCAAAGACACTCACTCAGCCTTCATTTGACAAGCTATGCAACCCGGGCCGGATAATCTATCATTTCGAGGGACCGTGAATGATAGAGCTGCATGTTTTCGGACGTTTGGATTTTCATTTTGCAATTTAGGAACTACAATTTCTGGCTCAGTTTAAAAACAACTTATGTACTGTTAGTTTCCCTATGTATATAGGAGTTTTCAGATGAGCAGAAATTATAGTTAACGCACGCTTCTTTGCTTCAGTCAAATACGCTAAGAGAATGTTTCAGACTTCCTTTTAGAAAATGAAAAAAGAAGTACATACAAATAACGAAAAAACGAGAAAATCAAATAAAAGGATTTTACTTTGTAAGGCATTTGAAGTTCCATATCAACGCTAAATTCGGCAAAGTAGAGAATCGTCATTTTGTTGTTTTTCCTTTATTAGGGATAGGTTTTACTTTTCCCTAGGTGATATGCTGTTTCAGATCGAATCAGTAATATTATCGAATGTCATCGCGAAGACATGGTGGGTTTATCACAGATCTTATTCTTGCTATGATGCAAGTACAGTTATTGCAAATTTAATTTTCATTAATTTTTCCAGCCTTTTCCCCAAATTGAGTTGTTATGTATAGTTCTTCTAGACTTGAGTTTCTTCTCGTTTCGAACTTATAAAGTTCTGCCCGTCGTTTCTTGAAACGATGGAAGTTGTAAATGCGCATGACAAAAACCTTTGGTAAATTGTCAATATAAGTACATGTACCCACTCATATGACTCACATGAGTCGCGAGCTTTCAATGATAAGTTACAAAGATGAATTAGAGGGTGTATGGCAATTTTGGTTCTCATACTCAATTGATTAAATGCACTACATTCGAACGTTCGTTTTTTGGCTATGGCGAGGAATGCAGCCAAAAAGGTATGAAGAGATGTCTGAAAACCGAGATTGTTTACAACAAAAGTGCGTCAAGCTGAAGCTGGCCAAATTATTTTGATTATAATATCTCTTGAAGTGCTCTGAAAAATGACGACTCATTAAAGTAGGTTAAGAGAAACTCTATGTATCATTCTCAGAGACCTAATTTTTCTTCCGTTTCGAGGGCCGGCAACATTGTAATAAATTTAAATAATGCCTTTCTTGGAAAATTGATGACGTCACGATTGAAATCACTAATGATTTTCTTCGACTGCATAATAGGCAACGCTGGAATTAAGTGCGAGAGAAACTTGAAAGCTTCAGTTAGTGTCGCATGCGACGGATTCTACACAATTCCATTATAACGCCTAGATGCAACTATTCGGGCTTAATGGATGTCTGTGTTGCATACGCACGGGATTGAAGGCGTTTTGACTGCAGACATGAACCGCCTTACTAGCGCGCTCAGTGGAACGAATCAATGCGAAAAGTCGCGGAAACATTAAAAGCACATATCGATGTTAATGTAAATGTAGAGGCTTTAGAAGTGGTTTCATTGACTTTCTCGCGGATTTGCCTGCAAGAAGCACCTATACAATGTTTAATATAATGAAATCAACATCAAAATTTGCAGCTTTAGTCGAAAATTTCATGACCAACCCCTCCGAAAGGCTCGTTTCATATTGCGGCGGTACTTACTGCGAGAATCATAATTAACAGAAAGCCTTCAATTCTTCATTTATACTTCAATTCTTGGACATGAATAGTTGCTTCGCAAATCATACGCAGCACAGAAAAAAAGTGTCAGCAGTTATGCCCTAAAATTGTGGTACTTCCAAAATTTGTTGGATGATACGGACATTTCTAATTAATTGTGGTGGAACCGCAACTCAAGTTATGGTAGTACCGCAACATTTGGGTTAGTAACCTGATCTATTGGGGCACGACCACGATTAATTCGTGTACTACCTCAATTAATTGGAAATGTCCAAACCATCCAACAAACTCGCGTGCATTTTTTTTTTTTTTTTTTTTTTTTTTTTTTTTATCCATGAGCACATCGCAATATCCAACTTGAATCACAAAAAATGTTCACATCATCAAATTTTACTCGCAAGTGAGTTTAAGTGTTTTTATGACTAAAATTATGTGTAGCCAAGCCCGAGGAATTTCTCCCCGGAATACAGGATGGGTCGAAAATGTATAGGTCCAGTTACACGATCAAATTGAGCCATCAAATTGGGCCTCTCATTGGTCGTATTCTGGCGACCAATGAGAGGCCCAATTTGCTGGCTCAATTTGATCGTGTAACTGGACCTTAAACCACTTAACGAAGCCGCAAGTGGATTTCATCCCAGCGGTTTTGGCCATTCTGATACGACAGCGACCGAAGCGACAACGAATGCGGTCCTAATTAATCGAAAGCACAACCTGTTTTCGGCGCACGGAAGCATGTGTCATTTTGACCGCAGATCCAGTCCGGAAGCCAGCGACGCTTGATCCCAATGAATTCGGCGGTTTTGGGATGCTCCAGAGGCCCGGACCGCGGGTAATGGGGGGGGGGGGGGTCCGGTGACCGGTGGCGCAGCTGAGCCCCGCGTTCGCCACGAAGCGGCGAATCCCCGTATGATCCTCTCTGGAGTTACGCGATTTCACGGCGGGAGGGCGGCATGGCACGGCCCTCCGTGGCCTCCGTGTCGCAGATGAGAGGAGAACCTCCGAGTCCATATCCACATTCACCGGATCAGTGAAAGTTGGCTGCCCAAGCTCCAGTCTCCGGGGCACCGCATCGACTGGTCACCGCGTCCGCCCGTTGTTAATCCTCGGCATTTTTCAAACTTGTTCTCCTGGTCCCCGTGCGCACCCCCCCCCCCCCCCTCACCCGTCTCCGAAGAAAGCACGGGTCGGCGGGAGGATATGGACGTGGATGTGGCAGAGAAAGCCATCCGCTGGGTTATCGGGCGCAGCTTGGACTTGTTCTTGCTATCCTCATCTCCGATGGCGAATCCAATATTTCGCTCTTTTCTTTCGCCCCCTCCCCCCGCCCGTCCTCTGTTTGCACGATTGCGCGTCGTGGACCCGAGGCGCTAAGCGCCGGGTTAGCGTACGGGTGCCATTGATGCCGCATTGTGCAAAAAATATACATTTTTTACCACGGGAATTTTGGTCGGACGGCAACTTCTTGCACTCGTTGAAAGAAGACGATACGTAACATTTCTATGATTTCGAGAGAACCTAATTTAAAGATTATAAATTTTACGAAATCGCTGGGAAATTTTAAACCGATGCCCCGGAATTGGAAATTAAGTTTTTAGAGGCAAATTTTTTAATTAGATTTTTTTTCTTTAAATTTCGTCCGAGATCACCAATTTTTCAACATTTTCAAAAATTAATTTTATTCACCAGTGGCCTCGAATATTCATAAATTATCTGTTGATTATGCTGTAGTAAAGCATTATTGCTAGAGAGTTTCTAATAAACACCGTCACGTGCGTAAAGATATAGACATAGTTTTACTCATAATCGTTGCTCGTTGCGAAAGAGACATTTAGATATTGATGTAGACAAGACTTTAAGATTAAGAAGACGTAACGATGGCCATAACAACGTGAAATAACCCTTAAAGTTCAGACTTGAATGAAAGCAATAAATAAAAAATAAAATAGCTACCCGTACTATCAAACAGGCTCTCATTGACTCTTATTGCCAAAAGTGTCCTGTTTACGTATCCGTTTCTGCTTTATTTTGATAAAATGGGTGGATATTGTCACAAAACTTGGCAACCTCACAATACAGTTTGCGCGGAAGAGAGAAGATTCAGCCGCGGGGGGTCGAGAGTAACGAGGGCGGTGTTGCTGCCCCTCTAATTGCCTCGACAAGTATGGACGATATACAGCCGTGACGTCACCATAGAGATTCTATATCATATTGGGTCGGAACCAAACAGAGACAAGAGACCCTCCACTCGTATCTCGGCTATGGAACCTTTTGCTTTCGGGACTTCAACGATAAACCGTTGACTTACCTACATGGTTGATGTTTATCAACGTATTGGCAGTTTTGTTTTGCAAACGAGCCGAAGTTTGGGAAACTTGCTTGGCTCATGACGTCACCCGAAGCTCATCATCAACCACGTAGGTAGATCAGCAGCCGAAAAATGAGTGATGACTGTTGCTCCCTTATAATTGTCCAAAAAGGATCGTTGAATCCCCGAGAGTAAAAGCTTCCACGTGTCGCCAAGAAGCCAGTGGAGGGTCTATTGTCTCTGAACCGAACAGAGACAACATATTTTAGAGACCTCGCACTGCTGTCTTGCCTTTCAAATAGACTTACTTTCGGAGGTCAACGCTCAGATTTGCTTGATAATGACTCATAAGAGAAAATATTTTAGAGACCTCGCGCTAACAATGGGAAGACAGTAATCAGCGGAGTCAGGTTAAGTTCGAAAGTCAACACTACTTTTTTCCTGGTGATGATTGATGAGCAACTCTTTGAGCATAAAATCAAATAAAATTTGCCAAATGATGAGTGATGAATATCGGGATGAGCCCTTTGCCAGGCGAATTTTTTTCCAAATTAGGTCAGGATTGCCAAATTAATTGCTCAACTCTTTGGTCACCGGTAATCATTAGGCAATTAGCAAATCAAAGCCTCTAGAATATGTTGTCTCTGCCTAAGCGCTTAACTCGAATTATTACTCATCATTTGGTGACTTTTATTCCATTTCATAGAGAAAAGAAAAAGGAGGTGTTTGCATTTCGGGCATCTTGGATTTTTTTGATGACGTAGGTCGGTACAGCGACTTTTATCATCGATTTTCTTGGAAATGGTGTAATTTATGGAAGAAAGTCATTCTATAAAAAGTGCTTGAAATTATATCATGAGTTGATTTAAGCAAAAAAAAAATGGGACATTATGGTCCGTTTTTCATACTTCGAATTCCGGATTTCGCTGGTCAGGTTGTGACGACCTACGTCACAGGGTAAACAAACCTCAAGATGAAACACCTCCTTTTTTTTCTCTATGATTCCATTTTGTGCTCAACAAGCTCTTCATTGATCAGCAAATTGCAATAACTAGCATTTACATTCAAATTCAACTTTTAGCTCATCCAATTATTTTGTCTAGAGTGTTCGCGCGGGGTCACCATCATAAACTGTCTCTGGCTCCAAACATTAAAAAAAATTTACTCTCCCTGAGTGTTGTTAATGAGGCTGAATAGATGTATGGTTTTTTACGCAACCTATAGCATTTATTTATATGTATGTCGGAGTAAGTTTGCAGGTTACAAACAATTGCACGAGAAGTAGGCAAATTCAATCAAAATCAGCCTAACTACATCAAACGTTGCCTGATTTCCTGTCGTATTTTATTGTTCAAAAGGAAAACTAAACACGGCTCAGTTTTTCTTGAATATCTCCTGGATTATGAGGAATACACTCATACAATTTCAAGTCAGGATGTTGCGCAATTTTCTGTGTATAATTTACAATTAGAAGTAAGATACGGTTAGTTTTAGTTAGTTAGCCGTTCAATTTACCGCGCTTAATAGCAATCGATCAATCAATACTCAAGACAAGACCAAATCATAACGCAGTCAATAGACTATGAGCACAAAAGTACATTAGAAAAAATGGGGGAAATGGTAAAGATTAGTTTCAAATTCGATAAAATAAATGCGCACCTTAACATTGAAATCTTTAAATTGTAAGAATCAAAGGAATTTAAACCCAAAGGGGTTTTATAATGATGGAAGAAAGTTGGGATGAAAAATGTTCGGATACACTCGGAGAATTCTCACCTTATGTTCAAAGACACTCACTCAGCCTTCATTTGACAAGCTATGCAACCCGGGCCGCGATAATCTATCATTTCGAGGGACCGTGAATGATAGAGCTGCATGTTTTCGACGTTTGGATTTCATTTTGCAATTAGGAACTACAATTTCTGGCTCAGTTTAAAAACAACTTATGTACTGTTAGTTTCCCTATGTATATAGGAGTTTTTACAGATGAGGCAGAAATTATAGTTAACGCACGCTTCTTTGCTCAGTCAAATACGCTATTGAGAATGTTTCACGACTTCCCTTTTAGAAATGAAAAAAAAGTACATACAAATAACGAAACAAACGAGAAAATCAAATGAAAAAGGAGTTTTACTTTGTAAGGCAATTTGAAGTTCCCATATAAACGCTAAATTCGGCAAAGTAGAGAATGTCATTTTTTGTTTTTCCTTTATTAGGGATAGGTTTTACTCTTCCTAGGTATATGCTGTTCAGTTCGAATTCAGTAATATTATCGAATGTCATCGCGAAGACATGGTGGGTTTATCACAGATCTTATTCTTGCTATGATGCAAGTACAGTTATTGCAAAATTTATTTTTCATTTATTTTTCCAGCCTTTCCCCAAATTGAGTTATTTTATTCTTCAAACTGAGTTCTTCTCGTTTCAAACTTTAAAGTTCTTCCCGTCTTTTTTTGATACAATGGAGTTGTAAAGCTCATGATAAAAACTTTGGTAAATGTCAATATAAGACATGTACCACTCATATGACTCACATGAGTGCCAGACTTTCAATGATAAGTACATAGTGTATTAGAGGGTGTATGGCAATTTTGGTTCTCATACCTCATTTTAAATGCACTTAATTCGAACGTTCGTTTTTTGGCTATGGCGAAGAATACGCCAAAAGGTATGAAGAGATGTCTAAAACCTGAATTATTTACAACATAAGTGCCGCAAGTGAACTGGGCAAAATTATTTTGATTAAAATATCTCTTGAAGTGCTCTGAAAGTAGTAATTACTTGTACAATTTTGACATGCTGGAAGACAATATGGAAGAAGAATTATCTACAAGACAATTATAAATGCCGTATAATTACATACCATGATGCGTTTACCAGAATATGTGGATGGATAAATAAGACTGCAATGATTATCAACTTTGCCGTGCATCGTAATAAAGCTCTGAAATTTTAAATTTGATCATTTGTTTTTAATTTAACGTTGTAATAAAGATAATAGTTTTTCTCTATTATAGTCGTGGATATATCACCTCATTCCTTGAAAGTGAAAAATGGTAGGAACTACTGTAGCTCATCTGTGCTGAAATGAACACCTTTCTTATGCATTTATTTAATCAAAAATTAATTTTTACTTTACCGTCATTAATGATTAAGTTCAGTCACCGACTATTTCACGATGATTGGGTCGCTCAAAACACAACAACCTGAGGGTTTGTTTGCGAGAAGTATTCTCGAATGAATCGCCGAAAAAATGCCCGCATTTCTGAGGATACAACTTAATTAACAGGTGAGCGTATTGAAGTATAACCGATGATTTGAAGGCGTTTTGTTAGACATGAAACTTCGCTCGCTCCTCAGTCCAGTTCTCGTGCGGTTACGCGATTCTTCTTGCGACCATAATCCTCCTAACCATAACCTCTTCTTATTCTTCTTCTCCTCCATCTAGTATTTTTTTCTTCACGAAGTATGAAAAAAGTATTGTAATCCTAACAAGTAGCACCACTGCATTCCGTTTTATTGTAAGAGGCATCGAAACATTCTCCATCAAGGATGCTTTTACGTTTGCCAACCTAAAGATTTTAGCGAGTTCCTTTAAGGATGCAAACTTTTTTTTGCACGTTCCCACATTTTTAAAAAAAATTGATTAATGATGAACAGCGTTCTAATAGGTATCTAACCTGAAACTTTTATTTAGTTTGATCAAAATTACTGAACATGGAATTTACAAAAGGACACAATTTAAATGTCTCTGCGCCTGTATGATGATTCTGCAGTGTGTCCGATGGCAGAGAAGACTGATTTCAAATTTACGGCAATACTTATTCAAGTTTTGACCCAAAACTGGCTATTTGAACAAAAGTTTGGTGATGGGAGTGAGGTTTAGTTTTTGACTGATTAAGGTAGGTCTTAAGAGTTTAAACCTTACGCACACATTCAGGTTCCGGTTTAATAACTCATGTTAAATCTTAATTGATCCTATATATCAAACCCATATTTTACGGTCAAGTACTTTATTGATAAATATTTAATTATTCTCAATTTATTACGAAAATGACTTTACAGGAAAATCATGTTATGTACTCGTACAATTGCTGGAAAATACATAATTTTTTAAAATTCTTCTGTATAACGTATGTTAACATTCTCTGATGATGTCTGGTTTTTGGGGATTTTTATGTTTTCAAATCTTTCTAATAAAAAAAAAGAAAGAGTTATTTGTGCTATTCATTAATATCTTTGAAATTTTCAATAATCACGAATTCCTCGTAACCGAGATGATATTTCACCAATGGAAAATACAGTATATACCTACTATATCTTTTGTTGATTTTAAAATTCCCTAGTGGTCAATGCTTGTGGCTATGAATTTAGTTCGAGGATTTTACACCTCATAAGTCTTTAAAGTCTACGTTACGTCAACAGGTGGTTCCAATTTCTTGTCATGTTTATAGTTCAGCCAGTTGTGGCTTCAATTATTGAAAACAAATAATTCCTTTAAGCTTTTCCTATCAAACAAAGACAAAGGAAGAAAGAAAAAACACATTTTATCAAATTCCATCTTTTTATACAAATGTATTAATTACCCCAAAAGTCACCTCAGATATGCATAAAATATATCCAGTAAAGTTACATTAATCGGGAGACATAAAGTTTCCTAGTAAAATCACTTCATCAGTAAAAGGAGTTTCCTCGTAAAATCCTCTTAGCGGTAAATGAATTTTCTTGACAAAGTTGCTCTGACGGCAAAAATGTGCTCTGCTAGCGGTTTACATGGCATTTCTATAGAACATTTTCTCTTCTTTACATATTGTAGTATAGGAGGGGTAAAATCACTGGCAACACGTTTAAACAACACCAAATATTCTGATACCACTATTCAAACTCTTAAGAGCGCATATTGCCTACCCTCTCGAATGAAGGGAAATTGAATGCAGAAAGCTGCACCGCAAACCAAATTTCCGCCTCGTGTTCCTAGTACGTTACCCGTCTTCCGGTCAACTGGGACTGTTATTAATATTCAGACTAGAATCGATGATCGATAACCGACGCGACGCGACCTGCTGCTCCGTAACAGTATCCGGATCCGACTTCTTGTTATATTCGTCAAAAATTAATAATTATCTGGCTCACAATTGGCCTCCTCCATGCTGTAATGGAGCAAGCGAATAAATATTTAGCGAATAGATAATAAATGGCGAATAAATAGAAAATATATAATTGGAGAATAAATGTTTATTCACTCGGATCCCTTCCTATAGGTCGATAGGTTGAAACGATCTGCGACACGATCCAATCAGCGTCCACCAAGAACCACCACCTGCCACCCTTTTCTCCTCATTGCCACTTTTCTCTGCACTACGCCATTATGCCGACTAGAATCGATGACCAATAACTGACGTGACGCGACTTGCTGCTCCACAACTGTGTCCGGATCCAACTTGATGTTATATTCGTCGAAAATCACTAATATATCTGGCTCACAATTAGCAATGGGTGTCTTCTGCAGCATAAACCAAGAGAATAAATATTTGGCGAACAGATAGATAATAAATAGAGAATAGATAGAAAATAAATAATTATAAATGTTTATTCACTTGGGTGCTTGCCTACAGGTCGAGAGCTTGAGAGGATCTGCGACACGGTCCAATCAGCGTCCACCAAGAACCACCATCTACCACCAGTTTACCTGCCACTCTCTTCTGCTCTCCTAATCCAGGCTTGTGACCGCGATCGCTAAAAATCACAGTGATTTTGAGAGTAGCAGTCAATCACTGTGACTGGCGAGGAACACCTGTTATTTTGCACTTGTCTTGGCAGTTTACGCCATAAGTTAAACGCTAATAGTAAAAAAGTGAGCTACCAAAACCGTGGTTTCAAAGGGCGATAAAAATTAATCAATGAGCTTGCACATGGTTAATCATTTCTTACAGTTGGATACAATTCGATTGCAATAACGTACCAATAATGCCACTTGCTACTTTTAACTTATGTGATTCCACGAACGGTTGGAATTGGCGGTATTTTTAAGTTATCCTGTGAAAAATCATTCATGGCGCAACTCGCGCCTTCAGCAAGCCGATTGTTGAAATTGGTAGATAAAGCTATAGACAAAGATGACATTAAAGGGATATGTGACATCCTATTGATGGAAGCGGGTGGTTGCAATGGAAAAAGGAGGTAGGTGATGGACTAACTAACGGCAACCCGCATGAGAGACCCTATAGATAGTCCATCATTTACCCCCTTAGTCTACAAGAACCACATATTTCAACCAATAGGATCGCTTCATTATCCCTATGTATTCTTTGCTTATCGCTTTCTCTATCAATTTCAACAATCAGCCTGCAGGACTCGTGCCCGGGACTGAAGTCCCGCTTTTCCTCTCTCTTGGCGGCCCTGAATAACAAAATGCTCGAGGCACACTCAGTCTAAATTTTTTCGGTATAATTGGATTACATTTTGCAATAAGGAGCGTCTAGACATCTCAGGGTCTTTTGTACGTATGGACACCTTTCTGCAAAAAGAAACTAATGGCACATATTTTGTCTCTAAAATGAGGCAGAAATAGTGGTTCCTGATCGCAAATTAATATGGTTCAATTTATCCCCAGCTTCCTTTTGTTCTCTCTTTTTTC
Source organism: Bemisia tabaci (assembly GCF_918797505.1). Lineage (NCBI taxonomy): Eukaryota > Metazoa > Arthropoda > Insecta > Hemiptera > Aleyrodidae > Bemisia > Bemisia tabaci. Next base: position 62,814,377 of record NC_092794.1, on the reverse strand, counting down.
CTGTTTTTCTTTAAAAGTAAGAAAATGAAGCACAAAAGTGACAATAAACTGATCGAAAATCATGCGAAACTGACCTCTCTCATGATCAATGAATTAGGTTACTCCCATCACCTCATTCTCCTAGAAAGTAGACAATGGATTGGCGTGGCGTGCTTTGCGATATATCGATTGATCTGCCATTTAAACCTGGGGAAAAGGATCGATATGCAGGATGTTCGCAACGAGCACCTTAATAATCGATGCTTTACCATGTCTTAAAAAGGAGAAAAATCGAAAATCGATCCTTCACGCCTCGCCACTGAAAGAAAACGTTTATTGCAGCAAATTTGGACGTATTTCTGTCGAGCGGAACTAGAGCGAAGTGGGGAAGAAGGGGTGTGCTCGTTAGTCGAAGGCCGTTAGAATGCTCAATGTGAATTATGAAGCACCAGTGACGTCAGCGACGACGACCGAGCTCGGTTACGATGAGATCAGCGATGGGGCTCTTTAACTCATGAGCCCTGCTCACAACCATACCAAACCATAAAACCAAACCATAAAACACTTGGCTGAAATCAACATTCCATTTTCTACTTATTCTAAATTTTTCGTTTGCCTAGATGGTCTCTGACACTTAGACCTGGCTATTAACTATGGGTTAGAATAACAAATCACTGGGAACAAAAACTTTATTATTACAAATTATCTCTTGAGTAAGTCAGTTAAAACTAAAAAGTTGCCTAAAGTCGATGAACCAGTCGCTAGGCCACGCGGCGAGGAGCCCAAGACGGCTGTAACGGTGCGTAATGGGTACGGCGCGTCGAAACCCGCGTATAAAAATGGTCATAACTTCTATACCAATCGTTTCTCCGCCAAGTAAGACATATCGATAGATGCGGAATTAGACGAGGAATCGATTGGACATATTTTTTTTAAAATCAAAAAATGGCTTTTTCGGGTATTTACGAACATGTAAAATTCGACGGATCAAAAATCCAAAAAAAGAGGTGAATCATAACTTTAATGTTACGTTCCATCCAAAAATCATACATAAAACAAAAGTTCATGATTTTTAAAGAATTTTAGCGCAAACCGCAGATCAATAACTCAATTGGTTCAAAAGTTATCGAATTTTTAAGGTTGCAACTTGGCAACGCCGCCAAAGCGCGGGAAAATTTTTTTTTGGACTTGAAATTATCAGAAACGGGGCCCTTTGTTATGGTAAAATAGCATACTAAAAAATGGAAGCAATCGGAGCTACGGGGGATTTGGCCGTTTTTGCATGAGGCTCTTTATACAATCAAAGTTTGCGAAACTAGCCCGCATTTGGCTGCTCGGTAGTTGGAGAACCTAGGTTTACCTGAAAGCGTCGGGCAGACAAATCTAGCATAGCTCAGTCTGTAGGAAGATAGGTAGAGGTTAGCCGGTAACTTACCAACGGGTGCTTCTATAACTTAATCCAAGTATTTCATTGTGCATTTTTTGTGTTTGATCCGTATCGTATTTGGTTTTTTTGGTGAAATGATATAGGAATGAGTACATTGATGGATAAAATCGAATAATTTTGTATTTCAGATTAGGACGTATCAAGTATCTACCCGCTCATGTTTTATCTTCTTACCGTGGCGGATAATCAACCAAAAGTTTTTACTGCTTTTTAGCGGCTCTGGTGCTTGCACTAGAGCTGCTATTCCGGACGGTCCCAGCTGGGGAGTATCAATGGACCATGTTACATTGGAGAGACCGCGCGTTGGTTGATGGGAATCGGCGCCATTTTCGACTATGTACCTTGTCATGACTTTATTTTATTGCATATTGTTTTATTGTTAGGCAATGCTATGTTGTGTAGTGTATTTTTGGAATCATGGTGATACAGTCAATAATTCAAAACTTGTCTGTGCTTTAATCTCGTGATGGAAAAAATGTACTTTACGTTCAAAATTTGAAATTTTGAATTTTAAAGTTTTCGCGGTTTTTTGGAAGAATGCAGTGGTTGGAGCTTCCTAGGCATATTACTCGATATCAGCTGATAGCAAACAAAGGTTACCAAGGAAACCGTAAACGTTTAACAACTATCGTGGCCATCGGGGCGATTATTGAAATGACATCGACTCTATGTCGCCGCTTACGACAGGACATAGCCCTATCTTATCCGTGTAATATATCGCAATTCGATATTGTTTTGGTTTTTAAATGGAGCAATTTATTCATAAATAGCAGGGCTGTATACCGAACCGCCTCATCGAGTGTCGGTGATCGATGTCGGTATCGGTTCGGTTCGGTCGGTTTCGATCGATTCACCGAATCACGAAGCTATCGCGATATATCGTACATACCGAACATACCGAGACTTACCGAAACATACCGAAACATTTTCGATTCATCGAATACCGAAGTTACCGCGATATATCGTACATACCGAAACTTACCGAACATACCGAAACTTATCGAACATACCGAAACTTATCGAACATACCGAAAGTTATCGAACATACCGAAAGTTATCGAACATACCGAAAGTTATCGAACATACCGAAACTTATCGAACATGTCGAAACTTATCGAACGTATCGAAGTTACCGATCATATCGAAGTTACCGAACATACCGAAACTTACCGACACTTACCGAACAAAATCGGACCCATCCACATTAACCGGTATCATTAAAAATCCAACAGGCTTGCATTGAGCCCTATTATCCATAAATCTCGACGCTTTGCACGGCTCACGTAAAAATTGAATTATGTTTGGTGTTCGAAACTCACCTTCGAGTTTTAGGGGCCATGTGGCGCATCAAGCTCGATTTTTAGGCGCCATTGAAGATTTTTTAGTGGCCAAGAGCGAAAATGATGGACTAACTAAAAGGTCTCTCCTGAGTTGCCGTCAGTTAGTCTGTTATTTACCTCTTTTAGTCATTATTGTCCTCTGCGACCGACCGCTTCCACCTATAATATCGCTCCCGTTCCCCTTGTCCTCATTGTCTATAGCTTTGTCTATTAATTTCAATAATCAGCCCGCAAGTAAGATCCGTGTGATTTTTTAGGATGCGGGACCTCCAAAGAGCCTTCAAAATTAAAAGTATACAACAAGTGATAGTGCCATGCATTCTGCATATCAAGGGCCAATACACATTTATACACCGGCTTTGTAAATCTGCTAAGTTACAAAACATGAATCGACAGTTGTCGGATTGTACATCAATGACAAAATGTGTCTAGGCCCTCATTCTTGACTACAACTACCGTCGCCAGAGCCGCTTTCCGACGCGAATGCGTTGGAGCTTACTGCTTGTTTTAAATTTTCATGTCGTATTCTAAAGAAAGTACACAAAATGGCAAGGAAATATTTTGGTCGGTTTTTCGTGACGAAAGTAAAAAGTTTAATAAGATATTGTTTAACGTTATAATTATTGAAATACACATTTTTCGTACTCGCCATTCATTATCTAAAGTATATTACCAATTTCCACCATCGATTGATTTCCATACATCGAACACTTTGATAAAATTTTAAATAAAAAAAATTCGCGTTTTAGTTCCAAATTATTATTGTGGAATTTGGACTCATGAATTTTTCGAATTTTGACAATTTTTTAAGAGTCTGGACTCTAGATCCAATGTATTTTTTTCCAGTGAGTATTTTTCCACCTAAAAGAAAAAGTATGAATGACAGGAAGTCGGAAACCAAGATAAGCGTTCCTGCAGTTTCAACGTGGATACATTGTTCATGAATGGCATTACCACCGAGGGATGGTTTTTGTTTTTTCGAGTGAGGATAAAAGGCGCGGGGTCCCGGTTGCGACCGGTTTCGTTTGAATGGAAGTGGGGATTAACACATGTTTAAGGTGAGTTAGCGGGCTCGCTCCTCGGCGAGCAAAGGCGCTGGGCGGGCCGGCATTGATTTGTTTTAACTGCAGCCTGATTGTTGAAATTGTTTGTTTGTCGGGACGACATAGATGATACAGGTTAAAAGGCGGAGCGTGATTGGTTGGCTATGTCTTATCGCTGCTTTGTCATGCCTATGTCGGGTTGAACACACGACAAGCTAACGGCACCTCTTAAGTTCCCGAAAGTATGTCGTTCATTTCACCTGACAAAGGCACGACAAAGTAGCGATAAGACATAGCCGACCAATCACGCTCCGTCTTTTAACCTATGTCATCTATGTCGTCCCGACAAACAAACAATTTCAACAATCAGGCTGCAGGAGTGGTGGGTCAGTGTAATTATCCCGGAGGAGAAGATAAACATATTTTGACGCAGAGTAATCGGCGTTATGGTCTGTGGCGCTACCCGTGGCGTTTCTGATATTGTCATTTTTTGGGCGGCGGCACGGCGTTTGACCAGCGTGGGAGCAGCCCTCCGGTTTGGATGTGTGAGAATGCGGGGGTGGGAGTGCGAGTGCGGGGGTGGAAGTGTGAGTGCTGGGTCCCCAGTGGAGATCCGAGATGAAGACGCTCGCCTGTATCTGTCGCTTGTCACCTCCGTCAATCATGGTCCCTTTGATCTATCACCTTTCGCACACCATTAACCGAGCGTTTGACCATAACTCTCTCCATCTCTATCCCATTTCCTTTTGCGCCTCGGTCCCTTAGCGCCGCAGCGTCGGGTCGGCTCCTGCCCAGCTTCCTTGATCCATCAATGAAAAAGTTCGTTATGGTCAAAATCTGGTAGACCAATCGCTCGGGCTTCATTCGATTTAAAGCACTGGAAAAAAAAAAACACATTGGATCTAGAGTCCAGACTCTTGAAAACATTGACAAGAAAAAATACTCTTGATTCAATCAGATTTTAGCTTAAATCAAAAGGAAATCTGCTCAACTTAAGAGGCTTGGTTCTTGATTTAAGCAAAAATCCGATTGAATCAAGAGTATTTTTTCTTGTCGATGTTTTCAAGAGTCTGGACTCGAGATCCAATGTGTTTTTTTTCCAGTGAGCGGTTTCGATAGAATAAAATGAAATTAAAACCACAGTGGATGGAGTCAATTAGAGAGGTTGGAAATAAAATTTTTGCCTAAAACTGCGACTTTTGATGTGTATATCCTTACATTTTAAATTCAAGGGTTCCTGGTAGAAGAAAATTTCACGAGGAAAACCAATGAAACCACTTTTAGAATTTTTTGTATTAACGGAGTTATGAGCGTTTAAAATTTCCAAATTTTTTTCGACCTCTCCTATTGACTCGATCTCCTTTGCGACGGTGGAATTGATGCAACTCAACTCGTCCACCCATTATTAAATTATTTATAATGGAATAATGTATTAAATGGACCGAGTTCATCCGAAAGGAATCAACTCAAATTAAGTTGAAACTGAGAAAAAGAGGTTTAAAGTTTTATTCCTGCAAAAGGATCATAAAAAAAAAAAAGTTTTAGACCTTCAGTTTTTGGCAGGAGCAAATATACAGTTAGTGAAACTCAAAAACATTCTTAACTCGATTTTTTCGAAAAGGTGGATTGGTTCCTTTTTGATAAACTCGGTGCAAATATTGCTATTAAATTACGTTTGAAATCTCGTATGAGGTATTCTTTCTTAATGCTAAGTTTTCCGAGGCGTCCTCCAAAAATCCAAGCACCATTCATAGGAGCCTCACCTCATGCCTATGCACAAAAACTGTGTGTGGGGAAAATGTTTCGATGGGAGGTTCAGGTTTTTGCAATAGAGAAAAAAAATTAACATAAAATTGCTTTGACCCATGGCTGGTAGAATTTAATATTTTGATTAACTTTCATTTTCTAACATCCTCCCTAATGCCGAGGATAGGCAACCTAACTCTGGACACCGAACGTTACCTGTATCAGATACAATATTCAAAACCAAATCTGGTTCTTGCATTACTAATGATGAAAAATATGTTCTTTCAGTTAAATTTTCTCAGCATTATAAAGTTTTAATTAATTTTCGTGTTTCTACAGAAACAGATTCTACTCGGCCTTAATCCCTGAAAATTTGAAAGCCGGAGCATGGACGTGCCAAAATCCCCTGCGGACTACTGACAATTAATAAAAAAAATCTCTACGTTAAACTCTTGTCTATAGATGGCTGTAGATTCCTAAACTGGAATAGAAGCCGAATAACCTGCAAAAATAAAAATAAAAAATTTAGGGTTATGGGCACCTGTCTTTTTTCAGACGAAATCGGAAAAAATAAATGTTGCACTTTTCATATCACCTCGCGGACTAAAATGAAAAACATTTAAAAGTCAATTGTTAACTTCTCTCAGGAAACATCTATGATTCAGTCAATATAGTGTTATTAAGGCCAGAACATTTAATTTAAACAACCGTTGTCTTTTTTTCATTGATTTGCCCATTGTTGTCGGTATCTATCGACAAAAATGCGAAGTATGCATTTATTAAAGAGCGTCTGGAGAGCGAGAAGGTAAGAGAGAGATAGAAATTCACAGGCAAGGAGTGGAAGGATAAGGATAGAGGCAGATGGGTTGAGGGTGCGAGAGGGATTAGGAGGAGACTGGAGGGCGAGACGGGGAGGAAACGAGAAGAATGTCAAAAAAAAGAAGAAAAAAAGTAGGCTGAAAGTGAGGTGGCCGACGAAGTCGGCAACACGAACGACGTAAAAGGAGCGAGGGAGCAATAGGTAAAGCGGCCGAGGTGTTTTCAAGAGTTGGCCTATTGATAAGGGGAGAAGAAGCTATAAGGAGCGACGAATAAAAAAGGATAAAAATTGTAGATAAACATGTGTAAATAAAATAAATGTTGGGAAATGACATTGGGTTGATTTGTAGTGCAGACTGGGACGGGAGGCCCCTCCGTGGCAGTGGCGCCTGGTGAATTTGCGGGGGGTCTGCGGGCCCGAACCGCCCCATCTTCACACGACGGCGGCATCCTCACACACGCTCAACATAATCATTTCAAAATTGTTAAAGAGATTGACAAAAGATTCCGAGATGAAAGATATATACGTTTTATTTAGGAGGATCCTGGCGACCAGTGGACCAGGGGCCTATTCTTAATGCTGGCTGAAATGTCAGCGAAGGATCGTCTGAGGGTCCCACGGGGTCCCCATGTTCATTCATAGTCCGTACGACCAGACCACCTTGCACCAGCTATTTGCCTCCCCACACCTCGCCCCCCCTCCTCCCACACCCACATCCGTACCCTTTCCCCGTCCGCTCGTCCACAGCCCCCCCAGCTTCGCCCCACAGCCCCCCACCCTCGGCGCTCCGTTGCTTTTTTCCGCGCCGCTCTCGATGGAGCTCAGTGGCGTGGCGTGCTTTGCGATATATCGATCGATACGCCACTCAAGCCTATGATAAAAGATCGATCATTAGGGTGTTCGCAGCGAACACCTTAGTAATCGATTCTTTACCATACCTTCAAATGGCGAGATATCGATAATCGATCATTCACGCCACGCCACTGATGGAGCTCGGACTCGGAGGGAGCGAGAAAAAGGCGAAAAGAGCTGTAGACAAAACGAGCGGCGGCGAAGACACTCGACGTTGGATTATGGTAGGAACTTAGGAGGTAATGACAGGGAACCGGGCCCAGATAAACGACGCATGTTGCACAAAGCCCGTCAACTACTCCGCGGAGTACTGCACCACTGCCAGTTCCTTTTCCTCTTCATCCAGAGCTCGGCGAGACCTCTGGATTCATTGTTCGCTCGTCTGTGCTGGGCCTCCTCGCCGCGGTGGATCTTCCCCTGCTCAACACAAAACGCCTCACCGCGTCAATACCACGCGACGCGCCACCGAAAACCAGTCGTGTTTTGTTGGCCTCAATGCAAACTCTGCGTTGGAGGCCCGGGCCCACCTCAGCTGGGGGCATTTTATGACTCCGGCCCCGGCTCATCCCCTTGTTTTCGCGCCTTTCAGCCTCCACCCGCACCCACCTTGGACCCGTCCAATTTTCAACACTTATAAAGATGTCTTATTTTAACTTATTTGCACCTCTTCTCGATCTTTGTGCGAGTGGAGTGTGATCCGTGGTGCGCGCTCACCTTTCGACACGGCTCATCTCCGATTTGGGCAAAGACAATCGGAGCTACTGGATACCACGTGCTCCACCGATTAATTTCGTCCCTGGTGGTCTCGTGCTACCAGTTGGCCTTAATTTCATTCAAAATGTACAAAAGATCGCCTCTTTGGTCATCTCAAGGGGGTTTAACAGACGTTGGTCTATCTTTTCGCCACCCCTTCCTTACATCATCAATAATATCAAAACCATGTGATCTTTTCCAGAACAAGTTTGAACTTGAAACGCTTGGAATAGAGTAATGTAAATAAAAGTGGAAAGCAAGTGTCAGTATCTACACTAAACATACAAATTGAAAGTTGTCTCCGGGGACGTTACATGGGATTTGTCCCAAGTTCGAATCGCATGAATGAAACTTCTGAATTTTTTTCCCCTTTAAAGAAAACAACAAAATTTCTTGTTCTTCTCTCTGAGTCGTTCTTAGGACCCACACGGACTTCACTTAGTACTGTGATAAATATAGTTCCCAACTTCGCAAGTGAGATTTTTCTTTGGGGCAAATCCTATAAAACATCCCGTGGATACAAACAAGGTCAAATCGTGATAAAGTAAATGTGCAATGAGGAAGCAAGACGGAGTGCATTTATCACATCTATTCAAAGAATATTTAAAATATAATCCTTCATTATAAACTATAAATAGTTAATAAGTCTTTAAGGTAGGTAACTTTTGTGAGGCAGTGCGCCACGGAAAAGGAACAGGGTTCAAAAAAATTTCACTAAGGGGAAGAATCGGACGCCATTTGACGATAAAGAACTACTTTTTCTGGCTCATTTTAGAGAGAACATACGTGCTATTATTTTCTCTATGGAAATTTGTGATTTTATAGATGAGCCTAACATTGCAGTTCCTCGTTGCAAAGTGTAGTGCACTTATAATTATTCTCATATCGTTCTCATATATTGCCATGCATAATTTTGTACCATTATTTCACCTTGGAATTTTATTTTAATTGATTTCCAAAGGAGTTTATATGCGAATGCTTTTTTTTGAAACTATATAACACCAAAAACGTTTTTATTTCCGCTTATTTTTGTTACACATTTAGTACTAAAGAGTGAATATTCCTCTTGGTTATTTTTTCTACCCTCGCGTTAAAGTCTCTCAATGTTATTTAGCATTAAAGAGTGGATATTACTCATGGTTGTTTTTTCTACCCTGCGTTAAGTCTCTCAATGTTATTTAGCATTAAAGAGTGAATATTCCTCATGGTTGTTTTTTCTACCCTTGCATTAAAATCTCTCAATGTTATTTAGCATTAAAGAGTGAGTATTCCTCATGGTTGTTTTTTCTATCCTTGCGTTAAAGTCTTTCAACGTTGAAAACGAAGTAGTTGCACTCTTTAGCCAGAAATTTGGAAAGAATAGTTCCATCAAGAACTTTGCCCAGAAACCATCATAAATATATTGAAACAGTCTAGAATTCACTCCTTGTCTCACAATCGTCGGTGGGAATTTGCGCAACTGGTAACTATTTACTTTTATAGGAAACCATTGGCAAATATAATATGAGTCACCCCAATTTGATGACTTCATGTCTGGCTCCTCAATGCAATAGAAGAATAAGCAATATCTCAAGGAGGGTCATTTGTAAAACTGTTTTAAGCGAAAAAAAAGTCTAAAAAGTCTATGTTTCAATGTAAACTAGTTTTGAAAATAGTCACTTAACTAACAAATAGCAAATGTCTCTAATCCTCGTATATGAAAACAGCAGGAAAGTTAAAACTAATATCTCCACAATCGAAACATCGAATCTCATTCATGCGTTATCTGTAAACAAGCAACAATTCTACATTGCAATACTTTTTATTTGAACAAACATGAGTGGAAAATGAGAAAAGATAGCGATTCGACTGCCGAAGTACGTGTACTCCATCATTTTCCGCCACTGCGGCGCGCTGCGGCGTCATCGGACTTTTTAAAAGTGGGTTTGTCTGGGATTTTGGCTCCAAAAATACGCGATATATTATCACCGCGCAATCTTCTCACCTGGTACTCTCGCAGTATTAAACAAAAAACACAAGGTTTAGTGACCCATGCATGAGCTTACAACATCATAACCCGATTCTATGACTAGCGCAAGTGATCCATGGAAATTCGTTACCTTATTCTCAATTTAAAGGAAAAATAATGTTATTTTTGACTGGTGGACTGTCACCGGCACTATTTTTGACCAGAGTGATCGTTGGACCGTGATCAAAAGGGAAGGGTATGGAAGGGGAGGCAAAAATCCCTGGGCTCAGGTATTAGCAAAGAGATTAACCTGCGTGCGTAAAAGTGTCGCAGATAAACGGGTCCATTGAGGACCTAATTGACTAAGCCTCCGCAGCAATCCCTCCGACCAAATGATGAGTTATCTTCATCTTCCTTCAGCCGACTCTCTCAATCGATCCGAGCCAGACAAGAAGGAATCAAATTTTTCGGTTGGTTTTCGAAACGACTAATCTGAGGTTCATTTCCTTGTGCAGATAGGTGTTTTTGACGAGTATGTCGATGCACTCTCTTTCTTTCTGGTCCAATTATGATTGACGGGTGTGCGTCGAGGGTTTGGTTCGGTTGGGTTGTGCATAGTGACCTACCGGATGCTTGATACGGCATAGACAAAACATAAACCACTTTAAGAGCAGTTCTTTAATGATGGTAAAGGATCAGTCAATACTTTTGATCATGACAAGAGTTTTCCGTGATACATGTTCTGCATTTGATTCTCTCTAGAGTTGTCGAAAAGGAGTTGTTGCATATGTTTGTTCGTATTGAGATGAGCCCTCCCCCTCATAGCGTTAAATAATTCATCTCTGACAATGAGCGGATGGGCAAAATTCAAATCAACCCATTTAATTTTTTTTTTTTTTTTTAATGTCTTAGAGGGAATTTTGCCCTTGCTGCGCCGAATTTGCGGAGAAATTTTGAATTCTTTTAAATTCCGACCCACAAAATTTATGCTTTTGTAAATAGGTAATTTGATATGAATATCCTTGTTTGAAGATGACATACGGGATCCGAAATTGGACGTATTTCTGTCAAACGGAACTATGCGCATTATGACGTGAGCCTTGTTATGCATATATTCAAATGTATCTTAGGGCCCATATCTTAATGCACATAGTTCCGTTCGAATGTTTGATTTGATTTGATTTATTTATTGCATTTTGCACATTGGCTTCAAGAAAAAGTCATTTTTAGAAAAGATCTTACTTTAAACATATTACCAATCATCTACTTCGTTAGAGTAAAAAGAAAAGAAAATTATCTTCACGAAATTCTCGGTTTTAAGTCGTTATATTATTACAACTATTTTCGCATAAAATTCTTCTCATAATGAGAAGTTCACAATTCTTTATCTAAAAATTCATTGATTGAATAAGGCCATTTTGCTATTGTCGTTGCTTTTATGTCATTGCTTCTTGATGGAATTCTTCAAATAACATCAAGGAAAAGAGACGTTCATTTTTTAGAATATTCATTTCCTACTTTGCAAACTACGTTACCAATCCATCTTTACTTTGGTTGTGAGGGGGAGAAGAAAAAAGGAAGAAAGGAAAGTAACCCTTCTACGAGTCAGACGAACGTGTGAAAAATTAACAGTCTCTCAAAAATCACTGTTGAAAAATGCGGATCTCTAAATATATTCACAATCAATTCATCGTCCATTCATTCTTCCGTTTGTTTATTTGTTTACGGAGGTCCGATGTCATGATGACTTTGTCAAGAGGGTTGGGACTCAAGAGCGAGGCGGGACGTTTATTTGCATTTTACGAGTTCTATAATATCTCGACACACGACCAGTCGGAGAGGACGCACAAATATTTGACCTACTTCACCTGTTGTGAAAACAAATCTTGATTGATTGTCCTCTTTTGTCTGAAAATCGGGAGCATCATTCCCCTCAACCCTCCGCATATCACGAAAACGATCTCTTCTTGCAATCTTTTCTTCGGTAGTGATGCTAAGTTGTCGCAAAATGATGATGATATAGTTCAGAAGTAAAGTGGCGTGATTACTTCATTGTATTGGGTGTACGAGGAACGGGACAATACAATTTGCAATTAGGAACTATACTTAATTTCTGGCTCAGTTTAGAAACAACGTATTTACCATTAGTTTCTTTATGCACACACGTGCTTATAAGCCAGAAATTATAGTTCCGAATTGCAAAATGTAGTCCAGATGGAATAAATCAAAAGGAACTACGAAGCTCAAAAATCCTTTAAGTCTTTCCGATTTCATTTTTGAGCACGCGGCCGTAGCTTCTTTTAGCATGAGCACGTCTAATAAATATATTAAATTTAACAAATTTTACATGTAAAAAGTTAAAATTGATTGACTGTCATAATTTCATGTTTTGTTTGTTACTAATCGAAAATCTTCTTTATGTAACGGCGGTTATTTTTAGCCTAGCTTGGAGTTTTGAAACAGGAGTGACTCCCTTGTATCGAACTATGCCTACGCCGTACTGCACATTTTGAAGTGGGAAATTAAAAAATGCTGACATTTTTTTACGACTCATCACTCGAAGAAAAAAGTTCTTTTTAAATACGTCGCTACAGGGATTCTCTTTGAATTAATCGAAAAATTCCTTTAAAAGGGATCAGACGTATCTTAGAAACGATAAAAATACAGCTTGACACGAAGGAGATGCCTGTTGTTTCAATGAGAAATTTCTTGTCACGGCATATTTAATAAGAACTCATTTTGATCCAATGGGACATTCTGCTCTGTGCACTAGATATCATTTTTTTCCTCTTTTAACTTTCCTACACCTTTTTTATCGCTTGTCCATTCATCCATTCATCCACTCAACTATTATTCGTTACATCGTTAAAAAGTGTTCACTAACGTTAATATTCCACTCCAAAGAAAAAGAGAGGGTGGTCTTGACCAAATCACGGAATTGAATAGAAATGAAATTTTCTGAGCGGACCTTTTCAAAATAGAAAGACAAATCGGGCTGCCGTAAAGGGACGACCACTTGGACGGGAAGAAATTAGGCTATTTGGTTCAGAACGATCTCAAGTGCGGTTCATTATGGGCCTCAGATGTTTTTAGAGGAAGGCTCACCAGGGTTCACTTTAAAATACAGCGAAGACCGCAGGAGGTAGAGGAGCCGGGGTGGAGGATGACATCTAAAGACCGGCCGATCCTGGCGTTCGGCAACCGCACTAAGAGAGACTATCCTGGAAAATTAAACATGTCACCAGGAGGCCTCAACCGTTGAGTCCCTAATTCATATTACATAAATCTTCCTCCTCAAAAATTTGGCCGGAAAAAAACGTGTGAAAAAACTACGCAAGGGCCGAGGGTTGCAGCCACTAGACTGCCGTGCTAAGGGAGAATGCCGCACGGACATTGCCAAATTTTCCCTATTAAAGTGTTCATTTCCGCCAAAAGAAATGGATACGCTTTCGATAACTAAAATTGAAAGTCTTGCGTTGCACGCTTGTTAATTTTTTCTATGAAGGGTATCCCAAAAGTACTGCACGTTTTTTTTTCGGGCGAACGGTAACAGCTAGGTATCAAAATGCGGTTTGTGTAGAGTGTTTGAACTTTTCAGAAAATTTGGATCTCATCGCGTCTAGAGTTAATTGAAAAATATGGAGAAAAATATTCACAAATTTTCCTGAAAATTCATATTATATTGGAGAATATTTGGCAGCGTCTGAAGGTTCATAAGGCGTTTCCCCCAGAGCACGTTAAAAAGTGGTGTGAACCTCACATGTCGTTCATTGACGGTGCCTTTGAGTGCTTGAATTCATAGTGCGAGGCTTCTTCTGCCGTGCTGAGGAAAAACACCGTATGAACATTCGAGAGTTACCAAATTTTCTTGGATTAAATGCTTATTTTTTAAGGAAAATTATAAATATTTTTCCTTGAAATTTTCAGAGACTTTAGATCAAATTACAAACAAAATTATCTGAGAAATTGGCAGAAAAATACTCAAAAATTTTCCTGAAATTTAGTGATTTGCGAGAGGAAATTTGGCAACGCCTGAAGGCTCATACGACGTTTTTCCTTACCAAGGCAGTTCTGGACCCGTTTGAATTGCTAAAGGGATTCAATGCCCAATGCCCATTCCCTCCCCCGCGGAGGCTCCATTCCACGAGGTTTCATCTGGAAATTCTTTAATCTGCTTCTATTCAAGTCAGAGGGTTGAGGGTGGAGGCTGCGGAGGCGCGGATGCGGAATATATCAATCGCACGTGCCCCTTTCAAGCGTGGCGCCTCTGGCTCTGGGCCCACCTTTTCGACGCATTCCTCGGATTTCACGCGTTTCAACTCGCATCGGATTCGAGTCGTTATCCGCCCACTTTAAGCGTTCTCGGGGTTTCACACTCGGACGGGCCCGGGGATGATTATCAGTTTATAGAGTCCGCCGGGGGCTCATTCAGAAAGAGGGGGTGGGAGTCCTTGATTTTTGGACAAATATTTACTCGGATAAATCATTCAAACAAGCCCCTCGCTTCAACGCATGGGACAAGGGTACACTGTCGTGCTAGGGAAGAACGCCGTATGAATATTCGAGAGTTGCCAAATTTCCTCTGAGAAAATAGTTATTTTTGATGAAAGTCATGAATATTTCTCCTTGAAATTTTCAGGAACTTCAAGTGAAATTGCACACAGAATTTATCTGAAAACTTGGAACGAAAAGTTTCACAAGTTTACCGGGAAATTCGTGATTTATCAAAAGAAATTTGGCAACGCCTGAAGGTTTATACGGCGTTTTTCCTTAGCACGGCAGTACAGGTCACTGTGTCGGTCTTAGAAATTAGAATCAGCTCTACAGACTCTTTCAGTGCCTCCTTCATTTATTGCACCAACACAGAAACAACACAAAAAAGTGTTAACGGTTATCCCCGAAAATCGTGTTACTACCCCCAATTTATTGGATGATATAGGCATTTTCAATTAATTGTGGTAGTACCGCAACTCAAGTTGGAGCAGTACTGCAATATTAGTGTCAGTAACCCAACGTATACTGCCGTGCTAAGGAAGAACGCCGTATGAACCTTCAGACGTTGCCAAGCTTCCTTCGATAAAAAGCGAATTTACTGGAAAAATAGTGAATATTTTTTTCCAAAACTGTCAAGCAATTTTTTACGCAATTTAATCTCAAATATCTGAAAATTTCAAAGACAATAATGCATAAATGTCGTGAAAAAACAGGTTTTATCAAGTGAAATTTGGCAACTCTCGAATGTTCATACGGCTTTCTTCCTTAGCACGGTAGCATAGGACAAGGGTACAGGTCACCGTGTCGGTTTTAGAAATTAGAATCAGCTCTGCAGACTCTCTTAGTACCTCTTTCATATTGCACCAACATAGAAAAAATGTTAGGGGTCATCCCTTAACATCGTAGTACTACCCCAGTTTATTGAATGATATGGGCATTTTCAATTAATTCTGGTAGTACCGCAACTCAAGTTGGGGTAGCACCACTACATTTGGGTCAGTAACCTAACTTTTAGGTGTACTACCACAATTAATCGGGTTACTAGCACAATCAATCAGAAATATCTGTATCATTTTGTAATCCCCAACTCTTTTTTCCTCTTATTTCTTTTCAATGCATTTTTTTTCTAAAATCCAACTCTTCATCAAGACACTTACTCTCTCCAAAAAAGCAGTCTACGAGTTTTTTTTTTTTTTTTTTTTTTTTTTACCGATTTGTCTGGAATGTTTTGATCAGTCTACACGGAGAAAGAAACTTCGTGCGTTGGATCCGAAGTTTAGGCCATATGGATCTCTGAAGTTTTCAGATTGAGCATCTGAACACTTTATAGGTCTAGCTGTCGAGGTTCGGATCACACATCTGAAACTTCAGTTCTTACAT
Source organism: Bemisia tabaci (assembly GCF_918797505.1). NCBI lineage: Eukaryota > Metazoa > Arthropoda > Insecta > Hemiptera > Aleyrodidae > Bemisia > Bemisia tabaci. The sequence continues at coordinate 62,798,575 of NC_092794.1, read as the reverse complement.
CTGAAATGCTTCGGTTTTCACATCCGAAAACTTCGGTTCTCACATCCGAAAAACTTCGGCTCTCACATCTGAAGTACTTCAGATGTAAGAACTGAAGTTACAGATGTGTGATCCAAACCTCGACAGCAAGACCTAAAGTGTTCAGATGCTCAATCTGAAAACTTCAGAGATCCATACGACCTAAACTTCGGGTCCCACGCACGAGGTTTTTTTCTCCGTGTAGAAGCATACTGTCTCCACCAAGATGCGTGCGACAAGGTGCCAGTAGTGCGTTCCCTTTTTAATAGCCTCGTTGAGAACTCCGCTCCTGCACTTCTAGGTGCGGTTAGGAAGCCCTCGACGTCTCACTTTTTAGCCATCCTAGGTAGGTCATTCTCCGGTGGGAGCGTATGAAATTGCCTAGCCATAATTAGTAAGGGGCAAGTTGCGGCAGAGTGGCGCTCCGGCGGACTTGGATTCGGAAGTTGATAGTGGGACTAGTCTGGCGGGTCGGCGAGGTCGGTGCACCACGTGTTGGCGCTGCTCTTCGTGGAATCCGTCGGCGCTGGATCGACCCCTCAAAGCGGAGCGATTTGCATACGCGCGATCAATCAATCCACCAGAGATTACCAGTGCGCAATTTTCGGCTTCCTTTGCGCATTAACGGCAATTTTCGTCACTCGGAACCGCAAAGCGAAACGGCAACAGCACTCGTTAATCACGCCGGCTTCGCACTCGTTTCCCCCCACTTTTCCCGGCCCGGCTAGGCTACTCCGTGCCCTCCTAGACAAAAATAATATTCCCGATTAGCAAGAACAATTATCACTGTTTTTTTTCGGTGTTTTGGTCCGGGTTCTCCTATTTTTTCCGTCGGTCAACTCGGTCGTGGCGACGACCAGGGTCGGGTGAGCGCCCTCTGGTAACTATCCTCCAGCAAAGCCATCAACTGCACTCTGTAGACTTGAGTACCTATATACGGGAGAGTATTGCCATCTCTTTGCCGCTCTCTGATTGGTTCATCGATTTAGGCTATCATGGAACTCCAAAGTTGGCCCAACGTAAACAAACCCGAACCAGGGGAACACGTATTATCGGCTGAGAAATTGATGATAATCACACACATAGATTAATTTTTGGCAAAAATATTCATCAAAGTTCGATCCGAACTCAATTTAGAAGTTGATTATAAAAAAAATTCTATCACGTCTAAAATCACGTCTAGAGCTTCGAAGAGCTCTGTCGCCATCTTTTTGTTTACATTGGGCAAAACTAGGGGCGGAGGGGGTAGGGTTTATTTACATTGGTCCAACTTTGGGGCTCTATGATAGCCGACCAATCAGAAAGCGGCTCACTTTTCCTGTAGTTATAGGATCGAGATGCCAGTACTGTCCCGTATGTAGGCACTCTAGACCTTAGTACCTAGGTATAGAGAACCTCAATAAGGAAAGTTCTTTTTTTCCTGCTTGTTTATTGGCTTCGTGTCTAGCACCTTCAGCCAACTTTCGGTATTTTATTGTCCGTAGACATCGAGGGATTTGCATATCCATGCTCCAGGCTTTTCATGTTTTCAGGGATTAAGGCCGAGTAGAGTCTGTTCCTGCAGATCCGTTCGTCAGTTCCGTGAAGATTTGACGCCTCTGCCGGGATTCGAATTTGGGACCTATGGAACTAGACCTAGAGTCAAGCGCGCTGACCACTAGGCCAACTTAGCCGGGCCAAGGATGAGAATTTGGCCAATAAGTTTCATGCAGACCCCCAGGATAAAAAAGAACCACGTTGGGGAGCAGGTGGGATAGGCTTATTGCCAACAGTTGAATTTTATCACATGCTGCATTTGTTACCAAACTTGTTTGTACTACGTCGAAAACAAGTTGCTTGGACATTGGCGTTAACATGGTAGCATGTTTCCCGTGATTTCCTCATCTGCAATTATTTGAAATGAGGCCAAAACGAACTTGGATGGACACATCGGAAGGTAACATTATGAAGAAAACATTATGAAATCGCTATATAGGCAAGAATAAACCGAGTGAATGTAGCCAAAATGCTGCGAGCCACTGTCGCTGCTCCCATGCCGCTCACATTGCCTATCAAGATATTGAAGGCAAACTGTTGAGAACGAATGAGAAATCATGTGCACGAAATATTGACCACCTACTAATGCCATGAATGATGCAGGCAGGGCCGGATTCACCTACTTGCCGCCCATGGGCCGCCTGTATTTTGCCGCCCCCTTCTCATTCGTTTTGAAACTCGATAAAAACCATCGAATGAACGTGCCAGTGGGGGAGGGGTGCATAAGACGCATTTACTCGTGTTGAACACATTTTTTGGGAAAGCCCTGTCAACACTACTAGCAAAAGTTCACGGAACATTGCGCAAAAGTTAAGTTCCGTAAACCTATCTCTGTGTGGAAAAGGCCTTCCATGTTTGGAGCAAAGCGTGAAGTATTCAGACAGTCTTGTAGGCGAAATGCGTTTCACGCCGACCGCTGCTGAACGCACTGTGTTGGACGCAATGCTTGAAGTATTCACGCAGTCTTGTAGGCGCTATGCGTTTCACGCTGACCGCAATGACCGCACTGTGTTTGACGCAATGCGTGAAGTATTCATGCATTCTTGTAGGCGCTATCCGTTTCACGCTGACCGCAATGACCGCACTGTGTTTGGTGCAATGCGAGAAGTATTCGTGCAGTCTTGTAGGCGCTAATATGTGTTACATGCCGATCGCCGCGTTGAGGGCTTCTACTTTTCATCTCAAGTCCTCGTTATCATTTCTCTCTAAGTCGCGCCGTTCCAGGCCAAATTGCATGTTTGGTTTTAACTCGACTAATTGAAGGTACTGTCTCTTGTATCACTAAGAGACGACAAAATTAGAAATTACTATACTCTCGGTAAATGAGAGATTTTGTTGCCTTCTCTCGTTTGTAATTTTGTTTGTCTAAATCCGATTTTTTTTTATACCTACACTTAAAAAATTTGCAAATTTTTGTCGCCCCTTAGATTTGTCGCTATGGTCCACGGCCCATGTGGCCACCCCCTTAATCCGGCCCTGGATGCAGGGCGCTTTATTTTAAATTTCGGACCTGGAGGACTCACAATTAAAACATTTAATAGTATTAACAGAGTCCTGACGGCCTCAAAAGCGACGCGATGGAAGGAGGAACCCCCGAGACTTGAAAATTTTAGTATTCAAATAATTAAATTGGACTTGAGAAAACATGAGATAATAAAATCTGTAATAATTAAATTTATAAACGAATTATCTTTTCTCGCTGTAGCAAAAGTTTGTAGAGCCTCAAAGGTAATTTCTAGCTGTCGCCATTGGGTGCCATTTAACAGGATAAAACATTTTGAACATGTCTCTGATGTAATGAATAAGACTCGTTGATAGAGATTTTTTAGCTCATCCCCAAACATTCTAAAGCTCTCCCACTCCCTGGCCGTCAAAAATTCCGGGATTCTTTTTAGATTTTTTCAACATCCGAGAGAGTCCCGGAAAATGCAAAAGATCCGGAACATTTTGGGAATTTCAAAAGTTCCCGGAACAATTCAGGAAAATCTCAAAAGCACCGAAATTCTGTACTAGTTTTGGAAAATGGGAGCACTGGATTCCTTCCAAAGGACTCCTTCAAAAACAGTAAAGCAAAGGGAGAGTCTTTTGAAACCGTTTGGCAACCGTGTTTCCTTTCGAGGTCGCCAAATGGAAATATTCGTTCGCCCCCGAGATTGCATCACTGCGCTCAAAATATCAGCCTTTTCAAAACATATGTAACATTTTATTTTCCCGATCCGAGCAGTGGGCACCTCAATATTTTGTATACGGGGTCCGAATCATTTCGTCACGCTTCCGACAACTCCTTTTGAGTTGGTCCTCCTTTAGAATGTTTTGTGCAGGTGAGGGTGAGACTGCCGGCAACTCTTTGAATAACTGTTCATCGGATTTTAGCTGACCTTCACGCCTGTTCCCGTAATAAAACCCCGTTGTCAATCGCTGCTCATTCCTACCCTCGCATTGTCTTTAGCCATTACGACCGTGTCTGCGCAATCCCTTGCCATTTCCCGAAGGCTGTTGCACCTTTCATCGATGCCAAAAACGGACACTGCCCGATACCTGGGTTCGATGCACTTCACATTATGTAACAGAACCGTGAAGTCTGATACGGTTAGCGGCGCGGCCTGGCAAAACGAATGAACGATTGTATCATCGCGAAACGGAAAAAAGCAAAGGGACCCGTCGGATTTTGCAGGGTTTTAACCCTCTGACAAATGAATAGCCGTGCAGAGAAAGATCACGAAACAATCCTATCATAATTCTTAATTGACAATTCGGCTCTATTCGTCCTCCTAAGGTTGGACAGTTCCCCCCCTTCATCCTGCGGTATAGTTGATGATACCTGCTGTCACAGGTTTCCCCAGGTATTTTCCAGTTGAAAATCTTTCGCGAGACATAGCGGTGTCTCCTTTAAACCTCGTTTGCGTAATTTTGCGAGGGTTTCTGTGTTTTGTCCTGTCGGTAGCTCATATGTCACACGGAAACAATACATTTGGTTTAAAACCAAGCGGTATCGTGACATCTGAAATGCACTCACACAGGCACGCATGTGGACACGGGAAGCGACGATTCAAATCATTACTCAAACCATCAGCCTATGCACCCGTTTTAAAGGCATAGGCTTGAGTAATACGTGTTTTATCTTTACTCTGCCAATATCTCAATTCTTCATATGTAATTATTCCTCTCGATATAATATCAGGTGATTAGCCGAAGTGACGTCATAGATTAATACGCAGCACACTCTCATAAAAATGGAGGGAAAAAACGTACGAAATTCAATTTGTCCTCTGATAGTACATTATGTCTATATTTCATGCATGGGCGGAACTAGGAATTTTTGGTGGGGGGGGGGGCACAGAAGGATATATGACTTGGGCTAAGGGGGGTCTGGGCTCCCCCAGCTGCAGAGAGGGGTTCAGGGGTCTGGCTCCGGAAAATTTTTGAAAATTACAACGTCTTGGGAGCAATTTAAAGCCATTCTTAATGACAAATTAAATGGAATTAAATATTACAGATGACAGAAATTTTGCTGACTTCTTTTTAAAAATATCATATCTTACTGTGGGTTTTAATTGAATATATCTTAATTTAACTCTCATGAAAACAAGTATTGCTCTAAAATGCGCGAAAAACCACAACCAGATACAGTCAAACTGCATTCCATGTTCCTTACTCTGAGGAAGCTGCACTCTTTGCAAGTAATTGTCATTTTTCTGACAAAGTGCGCTTCAGTTAAATTGAAAAAATTGTATTTACAAATGGATAGTTTTTCTACGAGGATTAAAAATAAACGAGTGGTACGGAATATAACAAAAGAATATGAACTATGCAAAACTATAATCCGGGTATCGGAACTTGGCTGTTTTCAAAACACCTTCAAATGCGGCGTGATACCTCACGCATTCCGGAGAGTTCAAATAGTTGTATCATTGCGCCGTAAGAATGTGACGGAAGATTTAAATGGAAAGAGCATCCACGCTCGCTGGGCGTGTCGATCTCCTTTGACATTTTTGCAGTGGTGAATACATAGCTGAAGTGCGCTTCACCTAGAATTATATTTAGCAAATGGGTGGTTTTTATAGGAGGATTATAATTAAACAAGTGGTTGAAATGGAAACAAAAGAATATGAATTATGCAACACGATAATCCGGGTATCGGAACTTGGCTGTTTTGAAAACGCCTTCAAATGCGGCGTGATACCTCACGCGCATTCCGGAGAGTTCAAACAGTTGTATCATTGCGCCTTAGAAATGCGACGGAAGATTGCAATTGAAATAGCCTTTATGCATGCTGCCCTTTTCGATTTCCGTTAACATTTTTGCAATCATGAATGCGCTTAAGTGCGCTTCAGCTAGAATTGTATTTAGCAAATGGGTGGTTTTTATAGGTGGATTATAATTAAACAAGTGGTTGAAATGGAAAGAAAAAAATATGAACTATGCAAAACGATTTCCGGGTATCGGAACTTGGCTGTTTTGAAAACGCCTTCAAATGCGGCGTGACACCTCTCGCATTCCGGAGAGTTCAAATAGTTGTATCATTGCGATGCGCCGTAAGAATGTGACGGAAGATTTAAGTGGAAATAGCCTCCATGCACGCTGGGCTTGTCGATTTCCGTTAACATTTTTGCAGTCATGAATGCGCTTAAGTGCGCTTCAGCTAGAATTGGTTTTACAAATGGGTGGTTTTTCTACGAGGAATATAATTAAACAAGTGGTTAGAAATGCAACCAAAATAATATGAACTATGCAAAACGATTATTCCGATATCGGAACATGGCTGTTTTAAAAACGCCTTCAAATGCGGCGTGATACCTCACGCATTCCGGAGAGTTCAAATAGTTGTATCATTGCGCCGTAAGAATGTGACGGAAGATTTAAATGGAAATAGCCTCCATGCACGCTGGGCTCGTCGATTTCCTTTGACATTTTTGCAGTGGTGAATACGCTTAAGTGCGCTTCAGCTAGAATTGTATTTAGCAAATGGGTGGTTTTTATAGGAGGATTATAATTAAACAAGTGGTTAGAAATGCAATCAAAATAATATGAACTATGCAAAACGATTATTCCGATAACGGAACTTGGCTGATTTGAAAACGCCTTCAAATGCGGCGTGATACCTCACGCATTCCGGAGAGTTCAAATAGTTGTATCATTGCGCCGTAAGAATGTGACGGAAGATTTAAATGGAAATAGCCTTCATGTGTGGGTGCAATTACTATTTTTCTCTAGATTCACGACGTGACGTCCATGCCGGTCAACTATTTGGACGCTCATCCTGTTGCACAGATTTTGATGCGATATTGACAAACTGAGATGCTTTCCGAAAGACGAACTCTGCATTCGATAAATGCATTGAGTGTAAAATAATGATAGAATATACGACGTTGGGTTTGGAGGCAACATGCAGCTATTTTAACTCCGCAGTGGGCTGGATTTCATACTTTCGAGGAAAACACTGATCACACCTGTACCCCATCGCGCTGACCTTTGCGAGAGCCTTATACAGCGTAAGCCGTCGGCAGATCTCAGACTTCGCCGGCAAAATCTAGCGTATGCAACCAGACTCATCGCGGAGTCAAAATAGTTGCATGTTGGATCCGAACCTAAAGTATATTCTTCAACTGTTCGCTTTTAAAATTAATCCTTTGTAAGTAGATTCATTCAGTAGAAACGTGTGCTCTAAAAACTGACCTAAGAAGGTTAGCTCTTTTTGAAAATGGCCGTCCCCCTAATCCTCCCCCTCATGCCCTTACATAAGACCCCAGTGTTTCTTGCTTGTTTTTTCCCATTCATATAGCTGTCTCTACTTTCATCTGCCGGTGACTGTCCTATTATCCTCCATTATGAGAGAGGATGCCGCTACACCAGCGTTTTTTTTGAAGAAAAACGCCGTATGAGCATTTGAATGTTGCCAAATTTCCCCCACCAAATATTAATTTTTGAGACAAATTATTATGAATATTTCTCCCCTAAATTTGTAAGTGCTTCATATAGAATCGCACACAAAATTCTCTAAAAATTAAGAGGGAAAATATTCGCAAGTTTCTCTCATGATTCGCATTTCACCCAAAGAAATTTGGAAACATCTAAAGACTCATTCGCCGTTTTTCCTTTGAGCAAGACAGTCGTGCAGCGGCGGTGGCCAGAAATCAATGACATTGTGCTTAAGGACATTGTTGTGTCCTTTCTATGCGCTGAGTATGAGACGACAGTGACCCGGAGTGGCGCAGTTCATTCATGAAAGGGTCTAAGCGCCAAAAAATCCTCAGCTCCGGCTGCGGTGGCGTTAGGTGGATCCGAGGCTCAAAGATTTTCGGAATCCGGACCCTGTTAAAAATTACCGTTGGACAAGATGCAGTGATTTTGATTCAGGTCTCGTGACCACCTGTATGTGTGAAGCTGGTATCGGAGCCCTGTGGTGATCTGGTGCGAATCGGAGGGCGGGCGGTCAAACGCGGCGCGCAGCGCGTCACAAGGCGCAGGCGCAGGACCTCATTTAATTTTTCCTCGAGAGCAAGACCCGTCTCTTCACACCATCACCTGCTCTGCATGCCGCCCAGCGTCAAAACCATCCTGCTTATCCACCTGGTCTCTTCCAGAGTACCTACACAAGGAACCCCTAAAGCGAATTTTCGCGTCCATCCGATCGATTCGTCTTGAATCCGATGAAATTGCGTTTTTAAGGTTAGAACAAATTTTAAGTTGGTTAAGAAGACTGCCATCTTACTTATAAATGAATGTATTCAAGCTAGAAGGAACTATCAAACTCTATGCACATAGTTCCTTTTAGCATAAATACGTCCAAATACCCCTTTGCCTTTCTGGCGAAATTGTACGTCTGCGGAAGTATCCCAGTTCCGAAGGAGCCTCTGGGAGATTTATGTAACTTCATAGGGGGGTCCAAAAGGCTCTCTCGGCAAATTTTTAAAAATTGAGTCGTCTTAGGAGCAATTTGGAGGTGTTTTCACCGCAAGTTGATCCAATTACAATTTCAAAGTACATATCATGCACTTACTGAGCAAAATCTCTCACACTTGTTGGGTGGGGCCATGTATAATTTTGGGAAGGGGGGCATACCTTCCCGACCGCCCCTATTTCCTCCTATCCTAACCAAACTGGTGCACAATACTAACTTATTGGCAATGTGCAGCAAACTTATCGGTGTTGTGCTCCAAAATGTGGTGTAAAACCAATTAGTTTGAGAGCAACTCCAATAAGTTTGCTGTGTGGTACCAATAAGTTGGAGCATGTTACCCTTTGAGGCGTTCAGTTCTTCTTGAGAAATTCATCGAATTGGCAACTCCGTTTTTCCAATTGGACGTAGCATAAAAAGAAAGAATAAAGCATAACAGAGCGCACGTCATAATACACATAGTTCCGTTTGGCAGAAACACATCCAATTGAGCTTCGGCAATTAATCCGTTAGGTTTACACATTTTGATCAGGAGATCCTGGAATAATTTTGAAAGGAATTATATCCTGAGTGCTTGGATATGATAGCCACAGGTAGATGGCTCAAACGGAACCAACGATCGGGTGCCGAACCACTCTTCGTCGAGCTCTATTCATTTTGCTCTCTTTCTTATTTTATTTATTTACCTTTTACGGGGCGGCGGCAAGTCGACAAGGCGGGTGGATCTCGGAATGAATCGAGTGCCCGGGGGCGGGGGGGGGGGGGCGATCAATAATTATTGACGACCGAGCGGTGATCGACCGGTCAGTCCGGACACCGACGGACTCGGGCGTCCTTTCAATAAAGCAGCGGAACCGTCAGCAAAACACACAACGCCAAATATTTGTTGAGAGCGAGAAATTTGACGCATTCACACTGTTGGCCTTAGTTGGTGGTGGGTCTATCTTTTATCGTCCCTTATTTCCATGCGAGATATCCCTGTCTCTCTCTTGCTCCTCGTCCCCCGGCGCGTCTTCTCGCTCTCTTTGTCACCGTTCCGGTAGCCTTTGAAAGGCGGGGGCGGGGGAAGGGACGGAGGATCTACTTAACGTTTGCCGAGCCGATGGAGTCCGATACACCCTCACCTTCGGCCAGGTAACTTTTGTTCCCCCGCTGAATGGTCCCTTGTTAACTAGCTTGCGCACCTACTTAATATTTCTTTTTTCCGTTGAAAAGATTGCAGGCTTTATTTGTTGCCGGGCGTTTGTCTCCTAACTGAGCGTGTCGTAAAACAATGCTCTCCGGACAGTTGACCACACTTTTCTGGATCCTCCGGCCTATTCACCTCAGCGGGTTATTGTCGCCGTGTCCTCTCCAGCTCCGAACAAATCAATCCGGGGCAAACACTGAGCAGGGTGAGCTAGCCCCCCGGAATGGCCCGGCGCGGTGCCCTCCGCTGCGGCGCGGCGCGGCGTAAGGTAAGGTCTTTATTTGCCCGTGTCAGAAAGGTGCGCTTGGTAGACTCGCTCAACTCCAGAAATTCCTCATGGGTATCTAGGAGCCTTGTGTTTACACGCTCGGTTCCGCTACGCCCACTGGAAAATGTTACACAAACGTCTCAGGAGTATCGTCACGGACGTGTTAGAGTTCCTTGTCCTCCGTTGCGTTCCGGAAAACAAATATCCACCTTTGGCACGCTTTAAATATTTCCTGCCCTTTTTGACCCCATCTCCCTTTGTTTCAAATGCGTTAATCGAGTATGAATGATCGGGATTCATTGCACCAGGAACAAGATCGAGGAACGGGTCGCCTATTTTATTCCTGGTTCCGGTCTCACCCATCACGTCTTTCTTCCTCTGTTTTACCCCTGGTTTTTACCTGGCCTTTGTGAAATTGCAATTTCATACCTCTTATCTGACGGCCTTTTCATTTTCCTTCCGACACTTACCTGTAAATTCCTTTCGTTCTTTTGTACTGTATCCAAATCGACATTTTCATCCCATGCCTCTCGGTTTTAGTTTTTTTTCCACAGGGTTGCTTGCCTTCCAAACTGTTCGTCGATTCGAATTTGAAGAGTCTTAAATTAAATTCGATAGCTAGAATAAAGGATAATCGAGGCAATACTAAAATACTACCCTTTTTTGTGATAATCGATGAATGGAGCTTGGAAGAACAATGTTTGTTGTTGTGTTGATCAAAGCATGTCATCATTCTTGTGGCACGGTGGAGGAGAAAATTGTTCCAATAAAAAGTGAGAAAAAAGAGAGGAAGATAAAAATTAACCCTTGCTAAATATTTTATCTTCCATCACACAGTAATTTTTTCGCTTTTTTTGTACAAGTGTGAAAATATGGGATCATTGAAAATAAAGTGAAGTTGATTTAACATTCTGGATGTAAAAAAAGTGTTCGAGAACTTACAAAATGCTGAATTAACTCCTACAGCAGTAATTTTAGCAATGTCAAGATGTAAAACCAACTGCCGTAGCGGTTAATTTAACATTTTGTGAGTTCTCGCACACTTTTTCTACATCCAGAATGTTAAATCAACTTCACTTTTTTTTCGGTGAAGCTTTCAGTCTTCTTTGTTTTTATATAAGACAAACTTTAACATATTTCCTCGAGGACATGGGAGGGTGCATGGATTGTATTGAAAATAAATATATTGAAATAAATGTTTAAATTAAGTAAGAAATCAACTAATCTAAAATTTTATGTTACAAATTGGAAACTACTACCGTACCGGAATCATATGATAATTCACTCGTAAAATTTTTGTTAGGGTTATGTTCTATTGTTTTGAGCTAAACGATACATCGAACCACTATCGAATTCGACCCATATTGGGTGTAGAAACTTGACATTTACAGTCGTTCGCTCTTTGACAGTTTTGAATGATAACAGGAGCATCAGTTAATAAAAAGTGTGCATCGGCATTCTTTCTAACCTTGCGTTTAAGTCTCCTTGCATGTTTCATAGCTCGAACGAGGAAAATAGTTAAAAAAGTCGCTCCGTGCATCCAAGTTCTTTCCTTAATTTTAGGTGAGCTCACATTAGCCGAATATTCGGGTCAAGTATTCCTAACGAAAAATGACCATAACGGGAGAGTAATAGGAGTTCGGAATGTGCATCAGTTTCTAGACGTAGTACAAGCTATACATCTCATTTTTGTGCATTTCTCGGTGATTTACCTTGTGTTTTAGAGCTATAAGAGGTGTGAAAGAGTATACTACACATGTAGGTATTATCCTCTCATTTTTTTGTAGCAACAACTTGAAAAACTTTAGTTCTTCATTTTAACCACTGATAGTAATACCTTCAATTCTTGAAGAAAAAATTGGAGGAGTTGAGTGCAGAAAATCGTCAAGTGGATTAATACTTCTGAAGTTATTTTACAGCTATAAATGAATTGAGCATATTTTTGGATATTGTAAGATTTTCACACATTATTTTATATATTTATAATTTAAAAAAATATATCGTAAACCATTTGGAGCGAGTCAAGCAGAAAGGAACCAAGCCACGTCAGCTATCGCCAAATTTAATTGGGCAGCATTTAATTTTTTTATATGAAAACCGATGAAAATGGTTGTGCGGATTTTTGTGCAAATATCCGTGAATTTTCTGCATAGAATAAAGCAAATTTGTTAAAATTCTCAGTAGAATCCGCACGAAGTTCTCTTGTAAAAAATTAAATTGCCCAGTTTTTGGCAATAGCTGATGTGGCTTGGTCCCTTTCTGACAGACGCGGTTCATTTTATTCATTTTGTAGGTTAGGCCTCATTGAAGAATTGTGTCATTTGAAAATATCTAATTTCTATTCTTCAAGTTTTGAGTTCCTTATATTAGAGTCGATGCAATCATGAAAGTCATATAGAGACTCATTTTGAGTAAAAGGTAAATATAAAACGGGTCTTTATACCACTTTCATGATTGTATCAATCTTCAATCCATCGGTTAGAAACCAAGGGAATCGGAGAATAGTTCGATGGTGATCGTGAATATACCAAACCTCGCATCCTGTTGTCAAGCATCAGTGCAACGCGCGCATTGCGCGCATTTCAGTGTGAGCAAGAGAAACCAGAGTGTCTTCAATTTTTTTTCATGCAACACGCACATCCAAGGAGGACGAATAGTTGCATCTAGGCGCCGTCATGAGTTCGCCTCCTTTTGCGCATCCATCAGCTGCTTAACTCAGAGAAAGGGAGAACAATTCGAAGTTCCGTAATACATGTTTTCTCATCAGATTAGGAAATCTCCATGAGTTTAATTCGACAAATATGATTCTCGTCTGGTTTCAAATAAATTGTTCCCCTCTCTGAAAAACGTCATATGACATGGACATTGGACCGTGTTCTTTGTCGAAACTATTGAAATAGAATTAACTAGAAAATTCAGTAGTCAGCTTAAGTACTTCCGTTCTCCATTAAAAAAAGGAAGAGAATATTATGCAACGTGAAATGCAGATTCCAGTTAAATCCGTCCAAATACGCGACGCACACCAATATATATTTCATAGATTATTTTCAATTTTTTTTTTTTTTTTTTTTTGGGGGGGGGGAGTGATATTGATATTAGGTATGCAACATCATGAGATATTTTTGATGCTCCGCAGCCCGTGACAAGATATACAGTAATAACAATTTGAACAGCGGGTGACAAGACTAATTTTCACATAAATACCACCAACTCAGCCAGAACTCAACCAGAACTCAGCCTTCCTAAGTTTGATAAAAACAGTAAAAAAATTTAGTAAAAAGTCTAAAAACTTAGTGCTTGCGTGTACTTTTCAAAACGAGAAAAATGTTTTTATCAATTGCTGTTTATGTTGTTGTTATCAAATGTTGTTTTCTTTTTAAAGAAAGTTTACTGTTTTTATCCAACTGAGGAAGGCTAGGTTTTCAGCAGAAAATTTTCGATGGTATTTATGTAAAAATTAGCTTTGTTGCCTGCTGTTTAAATTGTTATTATGGTATGCAATATAGCCTCTCGAATGCAATTAAATACGTTGCAATTGAACGTTTCATCAGACAACGATAGATTATTTTCCCAAAGCGGAGGTCATAAGACGTCTATAAAGTTGCACCCACTTACGTAAACACACAGCGAGGGAGAGAGCTCCCGCTTCTTCGTGACATCACGACACAAACGTTGACGATTTTAGCCACCCACTCGAGCGATCGACTAAATGAACGTATTTCTGCCAAACGGAACTATCTGCAATAAGACGTGAGCCCTGAGATCCATAAGAATATATGCATAATAGGGCTCACGTCATAATGCATATAGTTCCGTTTGGCAGAAATACGTCCAAATAATAAAGACGGATCCCTCGCAGAAACCGAAAAGCTCATCTTCTCAGCTGCAAAAGCGCCGCGATATTTATGGAAAAGCTCCGAACTTTTTCAATCAAGCGCGGTCGCGATAACTTTTGATTCCGCGCCCGGAGGTTCGCATAGGGTCTCCTCTTCTTCCCCCCGTTCGCCGCCATCCCCTCCGTGACGCAATCACGTAAGCTTCCTTTACGTAGGTGCATGATATTCGAAATTATTTTCCCGGAATTGAGCTAATTTTCCAGCTGCAGTCCAGCTTTAGCGAGGAAACCCCACGGTAGAGGAGAGGAAATAGAACAAGCAGGAAGCTCCAACGCATTGCGTCGGAGAGCGGCTCTGGGGGCAGTAGTTGTAGTCAAGAATGAGGGCCTAGACACATGTTGTCATTGATGTACAATCCGACAACTGTCGATTCATGTTTTGTAACTTAGCAGATTTACGTAGCCGGTGTATAAATGTGTATTGGGCTTTGATATGGCGAATACATGGCATTATCACTTGTTGTATACTTTTAATTTTGAAAGCTCTTTGGAGGTCCGCTTCCTAAAAAATCTCTGGTTGATAAGTCGTTTAGCGAGGCTGCAAAAAATTTGCATTTTTATATCTGAAAGTGTAGGTATTGGTTTTTTGTATAATTGTTTTTTTGGATTTCTGGAAAAGTAACGCATACTTCTATAATTTAGGACTGAGTCAGGGAAATATAAGGTTCGTTAAATAGTAAATATTCCTAGTACCGTGTGACACTATGTTAACGAAAAGTTTTTGCAACTTGTCAAAGAGGTTGTTGAATGATCTTCGAATAACTTTTGATGAGCTAGAGGTAATGGTTCTATCTGCAGCTCGTGGACTTCTGTACGATATTGTCCAGAATCATCTAAATTTTCAAAAAGTGTCCGCTTGTTCGATACCCAATTTGCTCATTCATGCATACAAGGAGAAGCGCATGAAAGCTTTAGCAGACATTTTGGAGATGAATCAAGAATTAGATGAGAATTTATGACTTAAATCACGGCACCTTAATCACGGGATGACCTTAATTACGGCAACTATTTATTGTCCATGAGATGCAGATGGTTCCATTTCCCTAGCTCATCAAAAGGTATTCGAAGATCAATTTCATCAGCCACCCGTACGAACCACGTTTCTAGTGACCCGTACTTGCTTCGCACGTATGAAACATACAATCAGAGAAAACAGAATTCATCTTACAATAATCAATAATCAGTAGGACATGAATCGTTGCGATGTTAATACGACATTATTAATGAGGCCATTACTATTGTAATTCATTTTAATGTTTTAGGTGCATTATAAATCATTATTGCCACGTCGGAATGAAATGTTGTAGACTGAATTGAAAAGCATGTGGCAAAATTTATTATAAAAATAGTATAACATGTAGGTACATAACATAAAGGTAATACAAATTAAATGATTAGAGCGTGTATATTTCATTACATTATAGGTATATTACAATCATTTTTGTCATTGTTGGAAATTTTGATAGTTTGAATTTTGTAGTTGATAGTTGATAGTTTGAGAGTTGAAAATTTGGTTATTTTATTTAGTTAAGGTGATTCGATAGACGATATTTTGTGTCAGAATGGCATGCGACATATCCCATCAATTGGTTCCATTTTTTCATTTACTCATCATTTTTCTCCATTTTAAGTTTCGCAATTTGTTTTCAGGAGACTAAAGCATCACTTATCAATTTGTATATTTTATTGAGTTAAGGGTAAGAGACGTATTCCTCACGGAAATGAGGAATGGAGGTGTTACAGTAAGTCGGCATTAGGTTCCATCTTCGACATTCAGCGACGATAACGCTACGCTTAGGAAGCCAGTCTTCCGATATTATCCCATAGCGGGGGAAGAAAAAAATGCTAGATTTCGCTAAAAATCCCTAAATCCCCAGATTTTTCACAATATACTTAAAAAATCCTAGATTTTGCAAAAAGCGCCATTTTTTTAAGAAGAATCATGTTGTCATTCGATGTAGCGATTTGCAATATTTAAATTGATTGGCTCGTTTGAATTTTTGGCGCTCTCTGAAGCAGTGCTAATCCAGACCAATAAAATGAAAGAATATTAGTTGATTTCTTATTATTAACAGGTTGAATGCAGTTGAATGTCAAGTACATCGAAGGACGCAATCGTTTTAATTTCCGGCTTATTTACGGGGAATAATAGTGTTGCCAAAAAGGCCTACAAAAATATAGATGAAAAAAATGTTTTCGATTGTCGAAGCTAGAATGAGGTTAAAAAGTTGATTTTTGGTAACTTTACCTCATCAAAAAAAAATCCCTAGATTTCCTGAAAAATCCCTAAATCCCTGGAAATTTCCGGAAAATCCCTAAATCTAGGAATAAACTCTTAGACATCGGATGGCTGTTGGAAGCATTAGAGTCAACATTTGAAACGCTGCTGCAGAATTTGCCGGGAGTATAATCGAGTGTTGAAAGTCAGTAGAATTGAACAATGTAATAATTGCTTTCCGAAATAAGCGTTATAATAACAAAACAACGAATCTGAACTGTTAATACTGGACACACCTTCTGTAAATGTACCTTGCGAGAGATAAGTAAAAAATAGATGTACTGGAGGAGAAGTGCTTCTCCACAGAGTTTGAAGAAGGAAAAAAAATGCCCAAATTTACTTACTTCAGCATTTTCGGGCAAAATCACTGCAATTTCCGAACCTTTTTCTGGCCAGGGGCCAAAATTAAATGATTTTGAAGGGCCACTTAGATGTTGTAGATAAAAATAGGACTGTTGAAAAATTCGCCGTTTTCAATAAATATGTACCCGGAATGGAAGACATCTAGGGGAAAATTGTTACGATTTTCCGATGCAAATATTTTCCTACAATCTATTTTCCCTGCGTTTTGGGATTATACGTACTAAGCAGGCTAAGGGCCCGTTCGCCAAAACTAATCGGAACTGTATGAATGAATTGTTCCTTTTAAAAATCAAAACAATATCGAATTGCGATATATTACACAGTTAAGATAGGGCTATGTCTGTCGTAAGCGGCGACATAAAGTCGATATCATTTCAATAATCGCCCCAATGGCCACGATAGTTGTTAGACGTTTACGGTTTCCCTGGTAACCTTTGTTTGCTATCAGCTGATATCGAGTAAATGACTAGGAAGCTCCAACCCAGTGGTTAAAGCTTCCTTAACCGCGAAAAACTTTAAAATTCAAATTTTCAATTTTGAACGTAAAGTACATTTTTTCCATCACGAGATAAAAGCACAAACAAGTTTTGAATTATTGACTGTATCACCATGATTCCAAAAATACAATACACAACATAGCATTGACTAACAATAAAACAGTATGCAATAAAATAAAGCCATGACAAGGAACATAGCCGAAAATGGCGCCGATTCCCATCAACCAACGCGCGGTCTCTACAATGTAACATGCTGCATTGATACTCCCCAGCTGGGACCGTCCGGAATAGCAGCTCTAGTGCAAGCACCAGAGCCGCTAAAAAGTGCAAACGGTCACGTCCAAAAAAAGAAAAACTACTTCAATATGCATGCCCTGGTTTGACATTCAGAACGGAAGTTGTCGGGTTCCAGAAACGTCCCCTCACTCCAGCTGGAGAAGGGTTCGCTATAAAATGGATGTAAAAGTAGAAAAGCTTGCTTCCTTGTGACGTCATCTGGTGGCATTTCCCACTTAAACACATGTATTTTAGTAGATTTGGTCATTCGGTCATATCTCCTCCGACAATTGTTCATTTTATAGAATGAGAGAATATCCTCGGTTTCCATAGAAACCGAGAATATTCTTTCTGTTCAGTTTACTCAGTACTTCCCTCTGAAACATGAAATTCTCGGAATTTCAGATATCTGCAAATCCTCCGATGGACTAAAAGAGGGGTATCGAAGAGGGCCGTTTATGGGCCCACCTGAAATTCCTCAACTTCGCACGATTTTTTGTTTATTGAAGGTCTACATTTTACGATATGCGTCATGATTCGGTCATTTTCGATTCACATCTGGGTCTAATATTGGCCTTCATGGTCCTAAAGGCCGATTTTGGCGAAAATTGTGGGGTTTTCGGCATTCGACGTAGGAAGGAGACTTTGTAGATTTGGACGTATCTCTGCCAAACGGAACTATGCACATCATGACGTGAGCTCTGTTATGCATGTATTCTTATGGGTTTCAGGGCTTATGCCTTAATGTACATAGTTTCGTTTGGCAGAAATACGTCCATTTGATGATTAATTCCTTCCATAATATTGAAAACTCATGAGCTCATGGTCATAAAATTTACAAAATTTCGTAAACTGACTTAATTTGACTATCTGCTCAGGCATTTGATGAAATGCCAACGGGCTGATTATTGAAATTGATAGACATAGGAGACACATGGGAGATAAAGCGATCCTATTGGTTGAAATTGGTGGTTGGAATGGACAAAGGAGGTAAGTAATAGACTAAGACTAACTAACGGTAACCCACAAGAGACCCTACAATCAGTCCATCATTTCCCCCCATAGTCTATGAGAAGCACCCGTTTCAACCATAAGGATCGCTCCATACTCCCTATGTCTTCTTTGTCTATGGCTTTGTCTATCAATTTCAGTAATCAGCCCCCTGATTTGAATAATTTCCTGCGACAGATATAAAGGCCCACCTTTGATTTTGTGGCCATCCTTTCCCATCGCAGTCTATGAGAAGCACCCGTTTCAATCATAAGGATCGCTCCATACTCCCTATGTCTTCTTTGTCTATGGCTTTGTCTATCAATTTCAGTAATCAGCCCCCTGATTTGAATAATTGCCTGCGACAGATATAAAGGCCCACCTTTGATTTTGTGGCCATCCTTTCCCATCGCAGTCTATGAGAAGCACCCCTTTCAATCATAAGGATCGCTCCATACTCCCTATATGTCTTCTTTGTCTATCAATTTCAGTAATCAGCCCCTGATTTGAATAATTGCCTGCGACAGATATGAAGGCCCACCTTTGATTTTGCGGCGCGCAAAAGTGATCTTCCGCTGTGAATTTTATCGTTTTATCCGCTAAAAGCAACGCTGGCGGAGGGAAGACGTATCACATTCGACGAGGAGGAAACTTTTCCAGGAGGATCCGAGAGCGAATATTCAGTTCGGTCTGGAAAGTTGGGCACGTGCCGCGTACCACACACACGACCCAAACCCGAATCGTCGTTCCTATGACGTAAGGGCGTATCTCTGTTTCCAAATGAGCCCTAATAAGCATACAGTCATATGGAGAACAGGGCTCACAGAGAATATGAGATCCGCCCTTACGTCAGCGCCCACCCGCGAGGGCGACACGCAGAACGGCCAGACGTTGGCATGGAAAGACGGGAAAATATGAAAAAGTTACTAATCGAGAGAGCCTCTCGAAACATGGAAAGTTCCTCGTCATCGCTTTGTTCAACCCTCGACCCTCGACTCACCCTCGTCCAGGTCGTATCAGCTTCTCAAACTTTGCATCCACAGAAGAATAATCTATGCTAATACGGATCTTCCAACCCACAACACAATTATTATTGACCTCATGACCTATATTTTCATTTATCCCGACGTAAAGTTCCACGTGGAATTCAGTTAAACAGAAATGAAAGGATGCAGGATGGGTGGAGGATGCAGGATGGGTGGAGGATGTAGGATGGGGCGAGGGGGACTTTTTCTTACCGAAAAGTGGGAAAATAGGGATCTAAGGGCGAGAACAGCACTGGGAAAAAAACACATTGGATCTAGAGTCCAGACTCTTGAAAACATTGACAAGAAAAAATACTCTTGATTCAATCGGATTTTTGCTCGAATCAAAACGAAATCCGCTTAAATTAAGAGGCTTGGTTCTTGATTTAAGCTAGATTCTGATTGAATCAAGAGTACTTTTTCTTGTCGATGTTTTTAAGAGTCCGGCCTCTAGATCCAATGTGTTTTTTTCCCAGTGAGGTGTGAAGGACTAATAACACAGGTCTGAACCGAAAGAAAAAACGCAGAGGGTTCGATGGTGGCTTCAGGTGTAATTTTTTCTGCCGCATACGGAAATAACCTTACTTCTCTTCTTACGCTAACCAGTGTCTTGAGATTTTCCACGAAAAATCCCGTTTTTTCAGGAAAATCTTGATGAGTTAAGGGGAAAAAATCAATTTGCAAATCAAAATTCATTTCATTTCAAAAAAATCAAGGTAATTTTCAGATTTGAAAGAAACTCTTCTGAACTGGATTCCATAGTAACCTCACTGATTAGTACTTATTCAGCGGAAGCCGAGAGTCATAGAGAAAAAAAAGAGGTGTTTGCATCTTGAAATTTGTTTACCCTATGACGTAGGTCGGTACAACCTGGCTAACGAAATCCGGAATTCGAAGTATAAAAAACGGACCACAATGTCCCATTTTTTGGCTTAAATCAACTCAAGATATAATTTCAAGCACTTTTTAATGACTTTTTTTCCATAAATTACACCATTTCCAAGAAAATCGATGATAAACGTCGCTCTACCGACCTACGTCATCAAAAAAATTCCAAGATGCCCAAAATGCAAACACCTCCTTTTTTTTCTCTATGGCCGAGAGTTAAGAACGAGCTCTTGAAAGAGGCTGAGTACGAATCTACTACTATTCTTTTAAATGTTTTAATTTTTGCATTAAGGAAAACATAAGCTATTAAAGTTTCTATATCATGTCCAGTGCCTATATCCCATTGACCCACTCCACTATGGGCGTCTCCAAGATATTTTGTTTCTGGGCACCGCTTAATCTTATATTTTTGGAAACCTCTTTTTTACCTTGTGAGGACAGGTTGATCCTTTGACGACGGAGCGCATCGTGAACCTTCTTTGGTCGACTTCCGCATTTAGTCAGCCTCGTGGAATATTTTAGTTTTGAGCAAGTTTTGACTTGAATTTTCAACAATGTGACTTTTAAACACAAAACACAACCATGGTGTCGTGCTAGGGAAGAACGCCGTATGAGCCCTCAAACGTTGCCATATTTCCTTCAATGAAAAACGATTCAACGGGGACAATTCTGAATATTTTTCCTCTAAAGTTTCAAGCAATTTTGTCCACAATTTACTCTAAGACATCTGAAAATTTCAAGAAAACTATGTATAAATTTCCACTAAAATACTCGTTCTGTCGGGAGAAATTTGACAACAGCAAAATGTTCATACGGCGTTCCTCTTTAGCACGTCAGTATGCTATCCCTCACAGACTCAGAGTGCAGTTCGTGGAGGTTGCATCGATCCGTTGGAGAAACAAAGGCTCAAAGGTGGTGTTGAAGAGATATCCAATCAAGCATCGACTACCTTTCTCTTCCCTCATTCACTGTCGGCCTTTCGCCTTTTAGTCTTTCCCACGAGGTAGGAGATACCCACCACAATCCACCGTCCACCGCAGCGCAGCGCATCGGTGCGGTAGAACGGTCATTGCAGTCAAATTTCATTCATTCTGCCCAAATCCCGTTGTGTGAACGGAGACTTGTAGACATCTCATGACTTGACCAACCTCGCACGAGTGGTTTTCTTTACTTTCGTTCTCCTGCCTTCGCCCTCACCTGCCCGTGCACTTTCCCGGCGATAAGATGCCCATGATGGCCGTCCTCCCGCTAAATGACGGATTATCGTTCGAGTGGAAGTGAGCCAGCCATCCGCCGCAAATATTTGACTTCTTTCGACCCTTCTGACATTGATTTGAATGCGACCCTTATCAGGAGCAAGGTAAAGACAAAACCGAGCAAATTTTTCAAAAGAGTTTTGTTCTGTCCAGTGTTTTACCTTTAGTCGTCGGCGGTGAAGGTAGCTAATCTCAGCGTGCCTTAGTAGAGAGAGAGGGAGAGTATGGATATTGGGCTCCATAAAGAGCCTTATGAACAAAAAATAATGGCATAGCGACTCTGCACTGAAAAAAAAGTCGACCGCATGAACCGACGCATATTGACAGTTTAACTCCGCAACCTCGTATTTACGTATCTCGTTGGCGGTGTTTGAAAATATCCGCCTTTACATTATTTTTTTAAAGGAATACTGGAAACAATTCGAACAATTCGACATCATTCCTTGAAGTTTTTGCAGAATTTTCTTCGCACAGAGAGGAAAAATCACGGCAGTTTTGAAGAATTGCCTTTGCGTAGTTTTCCGTGACTTACTGGGTTCAACAAAAAGGTCAGGCGGCAAAAATTGTGATAAATTCAAAAGTTAAATTTATGTAACATAGATCATCGTTCGGTATCTGAGAGGTGAGACGTGAGAGCTTTGTCAAGTTAAATTAGCTTTCAAAATTAGACCCTTACAAACAAAATTTTCTTTTTCGACTTTTCTTGCCGCTTTCTCCTTCCATTACCAGGGAGGTAAACCGTTCATCGTAGATAGAAAATCTTCATGTCAGCATTCATTTTTGCACGTGTAAATTAATTGAAATGCTGCTGACCTGCCAAATTGTAAACCACCCACACACTGCAGTGCAAACGCATATAGTATATTCTGTATTGATGACGGATGGAAGCAGAAGCTGCGCAATTGCAATATTTCATTCCATTGTTTTCATTACTCATAGTTTCATATGCGCGTAAGTTGGTGCTAAAACTTATTTTAGCACTAAGAGTGGTTGGGAGAGTGACTGTTGTTTATAATGTCTTTTATTGATTTTCATCATCTAACACGCAGAGAATTGGTAGGGTAAAACAGAAATTATAGATCTAGCTATTACCGGGGAATGAGATCCTCTCATTTTTTTCATTCATCACCAACAGGAAATCCGGGTCTTTAATTCTGTGTCAATTTTATTTTTCATTTTTTTTTAAAAATTAATAATTAATTTTTGTTTCCTGATTGACAGAGGGGTTGACACCACTTCGAAACGTTCTGAGCATTTTGATTTTTGATACAGCCTTGTTTATGTATTTGTATCCTTGTGTTTGTTTTTGTTGATTTATTTGGGCAATTTTTACGAAAAATAAAGTGTTAGGGGTTATCCCCTAAAATTATGGTGCCATCCCAATTTTTTGGTGGTATCGCAACTCAAGTTGGGGCAGTGCCACAACATTTGGGTTAGTAACCTAAATTATTAGGAGACTACCGCAATTAATTTGAAATGTCCAAGTCGGGACTTCATCCCAACCTTTTTTCCACATTATCTAAGAAAGTTCAAAATTTCCGATGAAAAACCTGTTATGATGCATGATACTACTTAGTTTATGGCGATAGATTGACCAGAGATAGAAATGGTGATAGATTCACCTGCTATCGAAATCGGGAAAGCAACTTAATTTTCCGATATCGCAACAATGAAGAAACTTAAATGGAACAATTGGAATCATCATTTTTCAATTCTCTGTAAACTTGCGCGGGAATGACGTAATATCGCATCCACGCAGATCAACAATATGGTTGTCTGAGAATATGACGAAGCTCCAAAACAAATTGCTGATGCCCAGCAAGGCGGCTAACTCTAGGACGATAGGCGACATGCAGTCTGACACACGCATTATTACATTCAAGTTAGATATCATACGCCGACCGACACAATGATAGAAAACCGATTTCATATTATTTTTAAGAGAGAAAAAATCTTTCTCTAATTTCTACCTCTTCAGGTGGTCTTGCGTCGATGGACCACATAACAAGGTACGAAATTAAGTACCGCACTACATATTTCTTCATCGAAATTTGAAGTAAAGTATATCTTGATAGATGTATTAAATCTTACCCAATGCAAAATTTGGAAAATTAGCGTTTCTGTCAACGTCAATTGACACTTTTCGCTCACAAAAAATTCGAATCCACTCTGGTAAAATCGAGCACTTAACTGAATTCAGTATCTTTCACAATGCGATAGTGAAACTACGAAAATGCGTATCTCAACTGCGGTGTAACAAAATTTCCGCTTATATTTCATTTTTTAAAAGGAGAGCGAACTAGAAATTTTCACGAATATTCTTCACATAAAAAAGACAAATCACCAAAGTTTTCAACCGTTGACGGTTCGTGGTTTTCCAAGCAGTTAATCTAGTATGACAGGAAGCCTGCAACGCTGCAAACTGATACACGCATCTCTACAGTTTCACCATTGAACAACAGAATTTTCCTGTGTACCAACTAATACCCCCCCCCCCCAGACTAAAGGCATCCTGTATTAGAAGAGGAAGGAAATACGCGTGTGCCTAATGTATACATAAGTTGATTTCAATGCCTAATTAGGCCTACGTTCATGATGGATTTTTTTCGCAAGCAGGGAGTTTGATTTTACGAGCGTTTATTTCTTACTTACGTGTTAATTTTAGAAATAAATTTTAGATGCAGTACAGCATGATGTGATTCTCAGGAATTGCTTAAAAACTGTCTTAAATTCAAGAAAAATCCACATCTGATTGATTGACTATCAAATTATATTCAATAGCACCTAATGTTGATTCATCATCCTCAAAAGAACCATCGTCATTGCTCTGTTCGAAAATGATAAAAATTTCAAGAGTGTACCGCATTTACTCAGAGCAACTTTAGAGCAAAGGGTGACAGATTCTCATACTGTCACAAGAAAAACGAAGAGATGTCATTCTCTCGATCGCAACTTATTTCTCATTTTGTTCTCCTTAATAGAATCCGTTTCAGATAACTCGTTCTTTTTTCACTGTGTGCGCGAGCGACGGGGTTCCATATCCCCAGTCCCCGTGATCTGAAAAGGGCTCCTATTTTACCATGTTTTGGCACACAATAATTTTTAAGGTAAAAAGTCCTTCTCATATAATCCCCCCCCCCCCATCCTGTTTAACTTGGATGAATGTTTCACTCCTCATCAAATGATACTTCGCAGTAAAGTTGTTGAGTTTGATCCAACCGTAATTTCTAGATTCCGCTTCTTCTCTCTGACCAAAATCTTTACAGGATCTAACAGTAAAAAATGTACAGAGACAGGGCTCAGTAGTAAAAGTGGACTCATTTAAATAAAAAAGAACTATGTACATCGGGACACAAGCCCAGTCATGCAAGTATTCTTTTGAATCTCAGGGCTCATGTCAAAATAATTGTTACTTTTGATTTAAACACGTCAAATTCAGTAAAACAACACAACAGATCAGTGGAAGATAAGAAATCCAAGCTTGTGAGAGAGTTGTATAACAGTAGGGGGAGAGGAGGGTTCTGACACTACATGACGTCAATCAGACCTTCATTAAAAAATCGGTTTTTCTTAGATCGGTTTGACCTTTACTAAAAATTCCGAAAACTTTTTTTTGAAAAAAAAAAAACATCTGGCAAAATAAGTATGTCAAATTTTTACGTAAAAAAGCGAGATCTAAAAAAAACTTGACATATTTTTTCGGGATAATGGAGCAGACATTTGAGAAAATTTGAAAAAACTTACCCCGTCCACGTGCACTTTTTGGAGAGAGTTTATGAAAGAGATAAGTCTCATTTTGACCCATAGAATACGTTCCTGCAGGTCAGTTTGGACTACATTCTGCCATTCGGAACTGCAATATTTGCCTTGGTTTAGAAACAATGTATGTACCGTTAGTTTCCCTACGCACATAAGTGTTTTCACGAGTGAGCCAGAAATTGCCGTTCCTAATTGCAGAATGAAGTCCATTTTTCCTTTATTGAACACCTGTATACTGTTGGGTTTGGGAGTGCGTCATACACACAAGACCTAGTCGGGCGAGTATCTACGTCTATGCGGCAAAAAACATGGTCTATTCGTGACGCCAGTAACACGGTTTCACGAAATTAGGTTCATCGCTACCGCACCACATTCTCTTTGCCTTAAAGAACGATTATACTCAAGGATCTCGTATCCAAATGGGCGTAGCTTTTCTTTCTGGAGGGACGGCCCCCAGGAAAACTGTATGACTAGATGTGGCCGCACGGTAGCACTGAACGGATAGATCAATGACCTCCCCTACCTTCCCTTATCGCGGACATCTAGTACGTTCGGTTGATGTCAATAAACCCAGCATACCTATTTTTTGTATATGGACCACATTTTGCAATAAGGAACCACTATTTCTGGCTTATTTTGGAAACAACATATACACCATCGATTTTCCTATGCAGAAAGCAGCTTTTACAGGGGAAGGTGTTTCCTTATGGAAAAATGTAATCCATATGATCCCTGATCTCATACAGTAGAAACATTCTTATGGAGTTCAGGACTCATCAGTGATGTACTTTTAAAAACGACGGATTCGTATAGTGGTCACTATCGTATGGACCACTAGACAAGGTACTTTTAGCATTCTATTAAATGTTTCTTAATTAGAATTTTACGTAGAACACGATTCTCGCATCGAAAATTACCGAAATAATTTCCAATCTTAGATATTAACGTTTTGATTGTCCATTGGTTACGAGAATTTTGAATTGCCCGGTCACAAGATACGCATTTCTCTACGCGAGTCAAATCGCGCCTCTCAACAATGTCGGCAGGCTACTCAATCGGGCATTGTTTCTTTCCCACCCTTCATCGTTCAAAGTGTTAACAAGTTGCTACAGCTGAGCCAAAGCGTCATGACGAAGCTAGTATATTTCCGAATTGCAGAGACTGCCTCGGTAACGTTTAGTGTGTGATTTGACTAACGTAGACTATTAAGTTTTCACGAGCGGGAGGTTTGAATTCACGCGTCAAGAAACACGGAATATCTTGGGTAAGAGTTCTTTTCAGCAATTTTCGTTGGGCGATTCGTGTTTTACGAGAAATTTTGGTCAGGAAACATGTATCAAAATGCTTAACTTCGTGCCTTGTCTAGTGGTCCATTTTTGGCTCATTTCAGAAACAACATATGTGCCATTGATTCCCCTATGCAGAAAGGTGCTTTCACAGAGGAAGGTGTTTCCTTATGGCATAATGTAATCTATATGATCCCTAATCCCCTACAATACAAGCATTCTTGTGGAGTTCAGGACTCATCAGAGATGGACTTGTAGGACTTTTAAACACGATGGATTCGTATAGTGGTTGGCAAAATTGCCGACACATTGATGGAAATAATTAAGCGGAGAGCCAGGCGATAATCGTGATGACGCAGGACCTGCTTCCATTTTTTGACAGGTGGCCACCGTTGATTAAGGACTTCCGTTCGTGGCGCTGCCGCTGTAGGAGCGTTCCCCGTTCCGGCCCCGGCGTGGATACGGGCCTAGGCGCTGGCGAATAAATGCGTGCGGATGGATGGATAAATGGATAAATGACTCGCGGAGCCTATCAAAACCGAGCCAGAGCGCAAATAAATGATCGCCCTCGATTGCCACACCTCTCGCGGTGGGCAGACGCGGGCCCCCAAGCCCCCCGACCCCCCCCCCCCCCCACTCCTTTTTCTCTAGACTCCTCTCTCGCGTCGTTAGGAGCCGTGGTTCGGAAACGACCCATCTCGGAAAAACCGAATTTTAGAGCAGGCTGATTGTTGAAATTGATGGAAGAAAAGATAGGCAAACAAGACATAAAGAGTGTGAAACGATCCTAGTGGTTGAAACGAATGGTTCTTGTAGACTAAGGGAGTTCATGATGGACAAACTAAAGGGTCTCCCGTGGGCCCGTGGGTTGCCGTTATAGTTAGTAAGTTACCTACCTTACCTACCTACATGTTCAACAATTTCAATTGATTCAGGCTTGACTCTAGAATGAGATCATGTTATGGATCTTATTCTTCTGAGCATCAACACAACGAAGAAAATGGGTGGGAAGACAACATCTAAGAGAATCTCAATATCTTTTAAACCCCATCAGTCCCCCATTCTGTGTTCCTTAATCTTTTACTGATCGGTGTAAATAATTGTAGGAATCACATGGGGAGCTTGGAGGACAAGGCGCATAAATGCAGTTTTTGCTATTTCAAGAAATTCGTGATTCGAAATTACATGGATCCTTATGGCGGATAGAAAGTTCAAACTGACATGTTGATGCTGAACATTCGACTTTGGGAGCGAATTTTTCACAGAATACGCATTAGGACTAGCTTTACTTTTTGTATCTTAATTTTTTCAAGAACCACACCCAAAAAAAGGTATGACTCTGAGACCCATAAAAAATGGCTTGGAGATCCATAATTTCTAACCAAAGTGACTTATCGTCCACAGTATGGCTTTCTGAGCCATTCTTTATTGGTCGTGAAACTATAAGCATGGCTCCATGAACTATATTTTATGGCTCCGTGATCCATAACTCGGCCGGCATTACAGTGGCGTGGCGTGAATTGCGATAAATCGATTGTTATGCCATTTAAACCTATGAAAAAAGATCGATTATCAGGGTGTTCGCAGCGAACACCTTAGTAATCGATTCTTTACCATAGCTTCAAATGGCGAGATATCGATAATCGATTATTCACGCCACGCCACTGGCCGGCAAGTCACTCTTTCCATACTTGTTTTTTGAGTGTACACTTCTGCGTCTTGTCCTCCAAGCCCCTCATATCAAATAGACTATTTTTAACAAAGCGAGACCATGAATCTTTTTCCTTCAGGATAATACAGGTTAAAGATAACACTCAAAATGTAATAACACATTGTGATGAGAAAAACCGGAAATCGGAAGCTGAAATCCGGAAACTGGAGAAACGGAGGAAGAAACCAAAACACGTATGTGCCTCTCTTGAACACTCTTTCTCTCGGATGCAAACTTCTTGAGTGACAAAATGTTACCTCTGCTTGCTCGCGTATTATTCACACGAAAATATAGCGATGACGAAATTTTTGCAATCCTGATGTTTTTCCGATTATTTTTGAGTCGACGTTAAATCAATAACAGAACCTGCAAACGCCCTAGAAAGCTTTTTCCGGAACAGAGGTAAATGTGGTGGGGGTTTCGGCGAGATGCATCAAGACCTCCCCCCCTCCCCCCAACCCCATCTATATTGGCCCTTTCTATATTAGTTCCAGAAAGTTCGATTGAAATAACGTCGGACAAATAATTGTTGAGTACAGCATCGTTCTTCGGCAACAGAAATAGCTCAACAACTCTAAATATCAATTGCATGTGCCATTTCACGAGAACGGTCGGCGTGTGTGTGTGGTGAGGGTATTCGCGTGAGGGTGTGTTGGTGGGTGTACTTATATTAAATTTGATTTACAAGAACGAGTTTTTATAAACTTTACAAAACTTAAGTTTTCTCGGAATTTCAATCAATTTACTCTTTGGCCTGTCGTTCCGGAAGAATCTACAGATTTTTTATTTTATGCGACGATTAAAACCCAGCACCAAGATCTGCAACTAAGCGTACCTCGGCCAACGCAGCACCGAAAAAAAAGTGAAGTTGATTTAACATTCTGAATGTGAAAGAAATGTGCGAGAACTTATAAAATGCTGAATTGCCCCCTGAAGCAGTTACTTTAGCAATGAACACAATCAAAGAATATATGTATGTATGAAGTTGGGTTCAAACCCAACATGCAACTATTTTAACTCTGCGGAGGGCCGGGTTGCATACGTTTGATTTTGCGGGCGAAATCTGGGATCTGCCCAGGCTTTCGCGATAGGGTTACGAATGGCGAAAGTTGCGTTTATTCGAATTTACACCCTCCTAATGCTAAGATGTAAAACTAACTGCCGTCGCGGATAATTCAGCATTTTATAAGTTCTTGCACACTTTTTTTTTACACCCAGAATGTTAAACCAACTTCACTTTGTTTTTGGTGAATTATTCAGGAGAGGAAGTATAAACTGTATTAGTTCCTTACTTTTCATCTTAAGTAGGATGGTATAGTAACTCTCTGGCATGGTAATAAAAATGTGCTCTCATAAAAACTCTGCAAGAATTTTTTTAACTTAAGCTATCGGAAATTTTATGAGGGAATAGCCGAGATACGCGTTTTGCGAATCAAGATCCAATACCTCATCCTGTGATACGCAAATTTTGCAGTGAAGGCTCTGAGCCGTTAAAAATTCACTTAGTGGAACCCTTTATTAATAAGAATAATAGTGAGAAAAAATCCTAACTGCGATGTTTAGACACCATTTACAGCTTATTTTTTCATCAATCTCAAAACCGTCAAAAATCTAGGTATGAAGTTGGGTACTTTTACCTTAGATATATTGTCACCCTCCGGTCATAGTATCACAAGCGCCATGCGATATTTGATAATTTCCGCCGCCATTGCACTTTTTTACAGAGAAATTGTTGGTTGAATCTGTTTGAAAATTTCACTGAATTTTATCGGCAGCACAAAATAATTTCAGTGGAATTGTCGAACAGCTTTGTTGAACAAATTCTCTGTAAAAAAAAAAAATAAAATGGCGATAAATAAATTTCCGTCGCCATTTTATTTTTTTACAGAGAATTTGTTCAACAAAGCTGTTCGACAATTCCACTGAAATTATTTTGTGCTGCCGATATCAGATGCCGATTTCAGTGAAATTTTCAAACAGATTCAACCAACAATTTCTCTGTAAAAAAGTGCAATGGCGGCGGAAATTATCAAATATCGCATGGCGCTTGTGATACGTCGTGGCGCTTGTGATACTTTGGCCGGAAGGTGATAATATACGTCCCAGAGCTGTTTAGATATTGAGGGTAGACCTTGCAAACTTGCAAAACTCTCAGGGGGAGGGAGAGGTGGAGATGGCTTAAAAATCAAGAGAAATGACGTTTTGGGAGGGAATTGTTTTCAGCCACGGGGAAGGACGTTTACGTCCAGACCGCCTCCCTCTGCACCCCATCTGAAAGAAAACGATTTGGACTCCGGTCCAGATTTTTAGCCTATAATAGTATGTTCTGACTAAAGCTATTTCTAGAAGGGTGGATGTAGATAGCATAGTCTATACTGCCGTGCTAAGGAAAAACGCCGTATGAACATTCGAGGGTTGCCAAATTTCCTTCGATAAAATGTTCATTTTTGAGGAAATTTTTGAATATTTTCCCTTGAAATTTTCAGGGACTTCAGATGAAATTGTGTACAAAGTTATCTGAAAAATCGAAAGGAAAATATTCATAATTTCACCAGGAAGTTCGTGTTTTATCAAAGGAAATTTGTCAACGCCTGAAGGCTCATACGGCGTTCTTTCTTAGCAGGGCAGTAATTCCACCCCCATCGAGAAAAACTCTTCTCGACTTCTGTTCATTGTCCTCTGCAGCAAATTATGACGAGAAGACTGATAGCGGTGCCTCATTCCCATCACCCTGTCTGGCAGTTGATTTCCAAGAATGCTGAGTTTAAAAATACCATCAATTCATTTACAATAATTAATGGCAAACGACCGGTAGGGCGCAAAACTTGTGCTTGCAAACAGTAATTTCGAAGGGGATAAACGCTCCAAGCCGAAGCAGGAAAACTTTTATATACGAGTGGGCCACTCGATTAAAAGCGAGCGGTACCAAATGACGCGTCTATGCAGGGCGCCAACTTTCAAGAGGTTTCATAGAGTCATTAACCTGCGTTTTGAGCGAAATGCAATATCGTATCGAACCACCGCCGATTCAATTAGGTGCCGTTCGCAATATTCGGGTCCCTCGGAGAGTAACAGATAAAGTGTACGGCTGCTCTCTCCCATTGTGCGTGTAACTTTTTTTATCTTATACTTCGATTGCACTTAGAACACACTCATATACTTTACACGCATTACTCTTTCGATTTCGAATGAAAAGCGAGTTTTCTTCTCAGTACAAAAAAATGGGCGAAGAAAAATCTTTTAACCCTTTATGGCATAAAAGGCTACGGGACACTAATCGATTTTGTAGATTGCATAGAAAAAATAGAGTACCAATTTTTGTTTCAAAATTTTAAAGTGAAAGGAATCATTTTTTTTTTTAAAAAAAAATAGAAAAAACTAATGACATTTTGCAAGATCATGCCACAGGGGTAATATTCAATTTTTAAAAACCCCGGAAATATGTCGTTACGAATAAGTAAAGCTGTGTCATAGATGCGGTCAGAGAGCGGCTCTGAAAACCGATGAAAAATACAGGGTGTCTCAGGTTTGAGCCGCTAGACCGCAGGACCGTGATTAATGGGTCAAAACATGACTTTTTCTCTTCCGTGCGTTCATTTTCCAAACTTGATTCTAATCAAAATTAAGACCCTTCCTCCAAATTTGTGGTAAGATCATCCTTTTTTCTGAATTTGTGAAAAATAGCTGTCTTCCATAAACAGTGCCGATTTTTTTCACGGTCTATTAAATTGAAGGTTTAAAGGGGATTTCAGGGGCTTTTTCAGGGGCAGATTTATGGGAGAATAATTGTCGTTGGCACTTCGCAAACGCCTTTTGAGTGACCATTCCAAAACGCAATAATCCACATCCCAGCGTAATGAAGATTCCGATGGTGGTAAACTTCGAGAGCTCGAAATCGGTTTAGAACGCCTTCATTTACCCGTGAGACTCTCCGCTTTGCCTTACAGTTAGTTTAGTTGCCTATCCGAAATCCTGATCTAAACCTAAAGGAGATCATTGATTTCAATAGATGCATATGCAAGTTTATACCACGCATTTAAGGAGAAAAAAAAGAGTGAATTCACATTTAAGAGGAAATAATTAGTGCTTTTTAGCGGCTCTGGTGCTTGCACTATTCCGGACGGTCCCAGCCGGGGAGTATCAACGGACCATGTTACATTGGAGAGACCGCGTGTTGGTTGATGGGAATCGGCGCCATTTTCTGCTGTTTAGGGGGGACTGATTTTATTTTAATTGATATCTTTTTCCTGTGAGCGAATGCTATGTTGTGTAGTGTATTTTTGGAATCATGGTGATACTGTCAATAATTCAAAACGGGTCTGTGCTTTAATCTCGCACTGGAAAAAATGTACTTTACGTTTAAAATTTGAAAATTCAAATCTATAAGTTTTCGCGCTTTTTTCGAAGAATGCCGTGGTTGGAGCTTCCTAGTCATACTACTCGACATCAGCTGATAGCAAACAAAGGTTCCAAGGAAACCGTAAACGCGTAACAACTACCTACCGTCGCCAGAGCCGCTTTCCGACGCGAATGCGTTGGAGCTTCCTGCTTGTTTATATTTCTCAATTCTCAAGTTAATAATTTCTTATTCGTAAGGATCGGCTTGAAAGGTACCGATGAGCTCTGTTTGCTTGCGGTAAACATGATATGACGAATTTACCTTAAAAATGGTGAAAATGCTAAGAAAAATAATGGCACAGGTTGAGAGGTATATATGATGTGCCATTTACAAAATTTTCAAATTTCTCTCCAAGCAATCATTGTCTATTAAGACAGTAACTGTGATAATCGGAAACTGAGCGCAAAAGGAATTTACGTTCATCCTCCCTCATTCACTTTATTTTTAGCAGTGGCGACTCTTGCAAATTAGAGGAAGAGGCAGGCGAGGAAGAAGACGTAGAATACGAAAAATAATAAGTAGAAAGTAAGTAATAAGTAGAAATAATAATAAATAAATAAATATTAATAAGAATAATACGAAGAAGAGGAAGATGAGGTAGAAGAAGAGACAGAAAAAAAGAACGAACAGGAAGACAAAGAATAAGACAAATAGGAGGAGAAGAGGAAAAAAAGAAGGCGTAGAAATAACAGAGACGAATAAAAAAGACGAATAAGAAGGGAGAAAAGAGGAAGAACAAAAAACTTAGCCGAAACTCTCAAAAATTAAATAAATAAAAAAGACTCGAGAAATTTTGGTGCTCATGGCCAATCGGTGCCAAACGTGATTCCGTACATTTCGTTCCCCTTGCTTGCATTGGGCCTGGTTTTTAAATATATTCAGTAATCCTTTTATCGTTGGTTTTCAATGGCAAATGAGAGATCAAATTGACACCAATAGCAGAGAAAAACCATCATTTTCAACTTTCATCAGGAACAACGTATCTCCCGCTGATTTCCGCATACAAGTAGGTGCTTTTAAAAACTAGCCCGGGTACTTGGCTCCTCTCCGCTGAACCCGGTCCAAATGGGTTTGAACTTTTCAACTTTATCGCGAGCTTTGTGAGTCGGAGGGGAGAGGGGCGGGTCTGGGGGAGGGGGGGGGGGGGGCTGGTAATCCGCAGCGGTGGACTAGAATTCGGGCCTGGGACTCCAACTGTGTGGTCTACGGCGGCTGCCCTCGGTTTTTAGACGCAGGCATTTCCGGTAAAGCGTGCGAATTGCGAAACGAACCGTCGCACAGTGGACCGAGTCTATTGGAAATGCCGGACAAAATGCGATAACTTAAAAAGCTCGTAACTCCGTTTTTACCAAAATTTGAGGTTTGAAAAGTGGTTCCATCGGTTTTCTCGCGAAATTTTCTTCACGACCCACCCCTCACAATTTAAAATGTGACGTAATAGAGTCAAAATTTTCAGTTCTCAGTCTGAAATTTCGTATCCGACCTGTCTCCTCGACTCGGTCCACTGTGGGGCGGCTCATACGATAAACAGGTTGATCGCGGCGCGAGAGGGTCACCAGGACAGCCGCGGCGGTATGCCGCGCGCCGCAGGACCATTACACTGAAAGGATCCTCGCGGTTTTGTTGTGAAGGTGTGTTCTCGCCGCTTGTAAAAAGGAGCCGTCAAAATCAACGTAATTAGCCGAGGTTTTTTACTGGGGGAGACCGGTTCAAGATGGATCGAGTTTATCAGAGAGGAACCAAGTTTTTAGCAAACGAGGGGTCTGCTCTGCATATACATATAGTCGCTCGGGAGAACTTCACTTCAGTAAGATTTTTTGATAATTTCAACTTCGTTTCAGGCTGATTTTGGCGCCAGCCAGAAGTGCGGTTCCAGCAGTCATAGTTGGACCGCGTAAGCAGAGGGGAACCAAGCCACATCAGCGAATGCCAAATTGAATTGGGCAGTTTCATTTTTTTAAAATAAAAACGGTTGTGTCGATTTTGTGCAAATATCAGAAAATTTTCTGCACTGTGCGAAGCAAATTCCTCAAAATTTTCATAAGACGCAAATTTGGCAATGGCTGATGTGGCTTGATTCCTTTCTGCTAAACGTGGTCCAGTCATCGTGGGCTGAGTTTTCAGAATTTTTCCATCCAAAGACTTTAACTAGAGTCACATAATGATCTCTAATGATTTTCAGCGCAAGGTTTAGAGGGACAAGAACTTATTCTGTCACTATTATTAAACATTTTTGATTTTTTTGGCTTTCAGTTCCGTCCAGGACAGCACTTCTCTACCGCCCTTACGGTGTTCGGACCACATTTGAACGTATTTCTATCAAACAGACCTAAGCGCCATAGGGTGAGGAAGGTAGAGGGGGGCTTGGATTGGCGGCGGAATCGGGCGTCCGGCTTACTCCGTCCTATACTCGCAATGCTTTTCCATGGCGCTTAGGTCCGTTTGACAAAACGCGCTATCCGGAATTCTAAATTCCTCAAAAGGAACTCAAATTGGCGCTTAGTTCCGTATGCCAGAAATACGTCCATTTTTAGGATATTTCTTCTCGTCTGTATATTTTGCATGCAACAGAACTATAGGCCCATTCAATCTAGCACGTGTTGGTAAGTGGCAACAAGGTGAGGAGTATTCTTTTCTATCAACGTGGAACACCGACGACTGCAGAATGCTTTAATCTGATGCCTGAGTCCGGGCATTTTCGCAGCTACCCGCGTTCTCGAGGGTCCCTGATCTGGATCAAGATTAGGGAATCCATGAGCCCTCAGGAGCGAGGCGTGAATAATCGAATATCGATAATTTGCCATTTAAACCTATTGTAAAGAATCGATCATCGCGGTCTTCCTTGATAATCGATCCTTTTCCCTAGGTTTAAATGACAGATCCAGCGATTCATCGCGAACTATGACACGGCACTGCCGCGGTCCTTCCATTGTGGCGCCACTCGGCACGCAGCACGGATGCTCGGTGTCCCGGCGAAACTTGATTTACCTCACCGGTATGCAAGTGATCGCAATTGCACCTCAGTCGCGGGATCCCCCGCCCATTTTCATTCAGTAAAGTCGCCGGCAATAATGTGCCTCACTCCGCGCCGTATAGATGAGCAATCGGGGAAGAATCGATCCCTCTCGCCCAACGAGGAATGCCAGTCATTATCGTGTGCCGCAGATGGTATCCTCTTTTACCCCACGCCGCGGTGCACCTCATCAGGCACTTCTTTCCTTAATCCCCCCCCCTCCTCCCCCCCCTCCTCCCCCTCCTCCCCCCTCCCTCCCCCCACCACTCTGTCATCTCCATCGAAAGTAGGGCGGAGTGCTGCGCTGCGTGCCGAGGAGGGAAACGCAAAGTTGGCTTTTAGGTTTCTCGAAAAAATTGAGGAGACTTTGCAAAATCGCATAAAATGCTCGCGAGTAATTGGCAGCTTTATAGACTGATCTGTGGCTGCGACATTTCAAAGATGGCCGTTACATTGTACCGCTCTCAAAATCGTGGCAAAACGATAACAGTTCATATGCTCTGCACTGGAAAAAAAAAATAAAAAAATAAACACATTGGATCTAGAGTCCAGACCCTTGAAAACATTGACAAGAAAAAATACTCTTGATTCAATCAGATTTTTGCTTAAATCAAAAGGAAATACGCTCAAATTAAGAGGCTTGGTTCTTGATTTAAGCAAAAATCCGATTGAATCAAGAGTATTTTTTCTTGTCGATGTTTTTAAGAGTCCTAGATCCAATGTGTTTTTTCCACCAGTGTGTGTGAAACCGTCAGAAGATATACCCTGGTAAAAATTGGCAGTAGAATCTGTGTTCCAAAATACCATAGACCTACAGCCGGCTGTAAGATTTTCAATAGCTTCTATAGTCGGCAACACAATTTCTCATAGCCTTTTATAGCCGATGGTGACTGAGCAACAGCCTGGCGATAAAGTGTATGCTAAACGTTACTAATTACGGATGCTAGGACTTAGTGAGTTTCCGGACTACCGCTCTCTTTTTGGGCCGTAGTATCTTGATTTATTTTGCGAGGAAACCTCCGTACTTTTGAAGGATGCCTGCCATTCCTCAAATGTTGGAGGGCCTTCAATTTCGTATGATACTGTGCAATACCTCTGGTGTGAGATAGTTGCTTCAAGCGCCGTGGTACGCTACGGCGCAGCGCAGCGGGCTGGCAGCCAGCGCGAAACGCGCATTGGCGAATACAAACCTAACAGGGATACTTCACGCATTGCGCAACGCGTGAAGTATCCCTGTTAGGTTTGTAGGCGCCAGTGCGCCGCCGCTCCGCTTTGTGTTAGGCTCTAATATTTAATCTCGTGAAGTCAGCGTTTTTCAACTCATGACTTTGAAATGTTCGCACACTCTGTATGGATCATTCTCGTTTTAATTGATGAAAAAAAATATTTAGTAAAGGAAAATATAATGTGCGTTTTGTTAATATTAAGGTGATTCCGTACAAACTTAAGGATTGGCAAAGCACACGAATTTCTACACAATTTTCTATAGCCGATGGCGAAAAAGCAGGAGCCAGGCGATAAAGTGTAAAGCCCGGCGATAGGAACTATAGCTCGGCTGTATAATTGTGTATCGCTTCGTGTAGCCCGTATAATTTTTTCCACTTTCTACAGCCAGCTATATGATTTCCTATCGCCTTCTTCAGTCGGCTGTAAGAACTCCTGTGGTATTTTGAAACGCAGCTCTTATCGCCAATTTTTACCAGGGTATCGAACATCGAATGACGTAGTCACGAAATCAGTCCAACGTGACCGTCCACAGGAAAGGAGACCTCCGTTTACGAAAACTCAAAACTAGGCTTTCGCTACTAGTGCATCGTACAGATGAATATTTTGCGCCCCCCTCTCCCGAACAAAAGTTTCCAAGTTCAATTCGCTTCACCTGATGCATTATTTCGGGTGTGCATACTTCCAGCTTTATTTTGGTAGGTATAACAGCTAAAAGAGCCTCTTGGTGTAAGTGTTTATTTTTTGTGGGGGGGGGGGGGGGGGCAAAAAGTCGAAGTAAAATCAGTAATTCAGCAAAATTTGTTCGATCCGTCCATATTTGTTTGTTCCCAGTGTTGAGTTTAACGTCAACCATTTGATCCTCTAATATCTTCATCATACCCTCGGTCCTTGTATGCCGTTCTCCTCCTTCCAGTGGCGTAGCGTGCTTTGCGATGTATCGATTGATCTGTCATTTAAACCTACGGAAAAGAATCGATTAACAGGGTGTTCGCAGCGAACACCTTAAAAATCGATTCTTTACCACGGATTCAAATGGAGAAATATCGAAAATCGATCATTTACGCCACGCCACTGCCTCTTTCAATGATCTGGCAACTACGAAGCGAGATGGCTCATTACGACTCGCCACTCACCGACGAATGACACGTTTCTATTTGTGTGGTCGCATTTGCTATTCAAAACTCTATAGACCACTGTCCACCTTGAATTCCCTTTGCTCAAACCTGGACCAGTTGACTCCTTCAATCTAAGATAAGCCTCCGCGCGGGCAAAAAAACGAAACAAAAACTACGATGAAAATGAAAATGAAAGTGCACTGGAATAATGACCGGGGGATATGCTGGGACATCGCGGCACACAGTGGAACGAGCCAGTGGCGTGGCGTGCTTTGCGATGTATCGATTGATTTGCCATTTAAACATATGGGAAAGGATCGATTAACAGGGTGTTCGCAACGAAAACCTTAATAATCGATTTTTTACCATAGATTCAAATGGGGAAATATCGTTGATCGACTATTCACGCCACGCCACTCGAACGAGCGTTCAGGAGAGGTCGCGCTATCATGGCGTTTTTAACTAAAATTGCAAATTTTTACGTTTATTTCGTCACGTGATGCGTTATGGTTCATGAAGGAACTTTCAGGCGGAAACAACCTTGAAACCTCTACGTTTCAAATGGATGCGGATATAAGTTTTAAGATTTCTACATCATGTCCACCCTCCTCCACTGTGCGACGCTGATATATGGAAAATGAT
Organism: Bemisia tabaci; assembly: GCF_918797505.1. Taxonomy (NCBI): domain Eukaryota; kingdom Metazoa; phylum Arthropoda; class Insecta; order Hemiptera; family Aleyrodidae; genus Bemisia; species Bemisia tabaci. The sequence continues at coordinate 62,760,046 of NC_092794.1, read as the reverse complement.
CATCGCGAGCACTGCCCTGCTGAGGAAACGTTGCCAACTTTCTTCCGATAAAACACAAAATTTCTCGATGACATTATGAATCACCCCCTCCAATTTCTCCTTGAACACAAACCTCGAGAAAAAATGTGTATCCATTTCCTTAAAAATAACTATTTAATTTCGAGAAATCTGACAACATTTGAATGCCTGTGCGACCTCCTTCCGCAACACAGTAACATAATCCATGGACGCTTTTATAAATAATTTCGTAATTTGCTTCGTATCTTTGGTGCGAAACTACAAAAACACGCACCTCGTCGAATACTGACTTCAAAATGTATATCATTGGTTTATCTTCCACACGAGTTTGAGATATTTATATTAAAAATTAACAGAGAAAGCTCTTCTAAGTAGGAAGAAAAGTCACACGAAACTCTGTGCTATGTCAACGATCAGTTTCCTTTAAAAAGATTATATTGTCTCGGGAAGTTTGCCAGGTCTCAGGATGAGATGCCTGGTTGCTTGGTCTGCGTGCCACTGATTGTTTTACGTGATTAAGACAAATTGAGGGGTTTGGAGGACAACATTGAAAAGAGAGGAATCTTAAATTAGCCACCAATAAATATTTTTTCTCACATCAAGAACTTAGCTGCTTAACTTAAGCTCATTTTTTGTTGCTTTTAGTCACAGTATTTTTTTCGTTTCAAGAAAAATTAAACTTGAATCAAGATAAAAAAATTCTTGGCGTCAAATTCAAGAATCACCATGTTTTAGCTAGGCAACTTTTATTTTCAGTGAATTTTTTTTTTTCGCATAAGTGCAGTTTTTGGAACAAATGAGATATCAATGTTTTTTTTACCAAAACGCAAGTTTTATATATTCTGTGGAAAATTATACTTTAAAATCAAATTCTTAAGCATGAAAGTTTGAACTTTTTATCCGCCATTACGCTCCATCCAACTTTGAGACTTTAAACACGTATTTCTTGAACAAGCAAAAACTGCACTTATGCGCATTGTCCTCAAGGCCCCTCGATCATCATGGACCCATGACATGACGCCACAAAAATCTTGACCCCCCCCCCCCCTCCTATAACCAATGTTCGAGACTGCTTTTTATTTATTACTGAATTATTTCTTTGCTAAAAGGGGCTGTTCAGATTATTGAATCGAGAGTAATATATCAACTCAGAATAAAACGATGCGATTTGTAATTGAGAGAAAATGATAAACAACATGATTTTTGTTTTAAATTGAAGATTTTTTTATTTTATTTTCTATTGACATATTCCGAATAACACATACATTTTTGCAACACAGTCAACATCAAGAAAACACCAATAAAAACATGTATGATAGAATTTGCAGATAATATAATACTACTCGATACCATGGAGATTGTTTCTAATATTTCACTCGTTTCAAGATGTCTACCTGACTCATTAGATTTTTAAGAGCATGACTTTTACAACAGTAATTTTTACATATTTTTTGAATAAAATAATCTTAAATAGCAAAGTTAACGCGGGTTTGCATTCCTTGAATTCTGCTCCTTATGGAGTACGAGTGTGTGGAAGAGGAAGAAGAATAGAAATGACTGAAAGGTCACTAATTTTAGGCTTGATGGTTCTTTATTTGCAAATTACGAGCATTTTGAAATTTCTGTGTTAAATAGTATCGTGCTAGGTAGCGACGGTTTTTGAATTTGTTCTGAAGGCGAAATTAAGATATTAACCTCAGATTTTCTTTCTTCTTCCTTTTCAAGACTTCCGAGTGCATTGTCTGCCGGGTTTGCAAAAAATTCAACATATATGTTAGGAATAATGTTTTTTTCAATTTATTATTAACATTACAACATTTTATCTTTGGCTTTGCACATGCATTAACTTACAGCAATAGGAAAATTTCTGTACAAAAGGTATAAAAATAGATATTTACACAATAAATAGAAATTCGTTATACGTATAAAAATAGTCGTAGCTGTTTAATTTTCATCCTTCTTGTCTAGGTGTAGGAAACAGTAACCCAGGAGGCATTGTTGTCAAATCTCGCCTTCGATTGGGCCGTCAGAGATATATGCAGTAATTTAGTTCTGATCATATGATATTATAGTAGAGAAATAACTAAATCATTGACATGTAAAAGGAATTATTTGCTTTTAGCAGAGCATTAATTCAGTATTGCAGAATCTTAAATGATTTTTATTTTTCGTTGTTAGCTATCTCCGTGCAAAAAAGAGTTCAGTAGAAAATATCAAAGAAAATTTATAGCTGCATTAGGCGGCACATGCGTTTCTTCAGTGAAATTGGGGTATTGCTCAGTCTAATTGACAGGCCTGAGAAGACAACGTAGATGAAATTATGAAAACTTCGATCTTTCAGAATATATGTCTGTAATCATTCTGCTGTAACAGCGTTCTTGTAAGTTTGAGTCAGATTGACCATGTAAAAATTAAAAAAAGATATGATTATTTTTTCTTCAATACTGGATACCAGAAATTACATCGCATAATAATAGACTAGAGGTTCCAATGACTCAATTTGGAATCACAACTGAGCTGCATTATACAAAAAGGAACCACTATATCTGGTTCATTAAAGGAAAAACATGTGTACTATAAGTATCCTCATGTACTCAGGTGCTTTATGAATGAGCCCAAAGTAGTAGTTCCCAATTGTGAATGTAGCTCAACAGATCGATCCCGGAATTTTAATTAGCGAAGATCGAATGATTTTTGATTACCTTTTCAATGTTTTGATTACATGCTGAATTCAGTTAAGAAAAAATTAAAATCAATAAAATTAAAAAAAAGATAAGTACTAGACGTGATTTTGATTACCTTCATTGTTAAAACATTATTAGTTACTATCATTGACTGTTTCAGAGACAAAAACTGACGGATTTTATTTTCAAAATTAACTAATCGAAATAATCGATAATTATCAGGACATTAAGTTAATTGAATCTGCTCTCATGTACATTATTTTGATTTAACTACTTACTACTATTGTGTTTCACAAACATCACACCAACATATTTAGCAGAAACTTCAATTGCAGATCATTCTTAATACTAAGTCATTCACAGCCAAGACGTTAGAAGAGCATTTCTAACGACACATGTACAAGAATACACTCTTATGAATGTACTAATGTTTTTATTTACAATAACTAAAAATATTCGGGTTGGATATTGTTAAATGTTATCAGAATCATCAGGCAAAAAGAAATAGTTTTAGAACGCAAGCTCCCTCGCTGGGGAATAGAGGTGATGCACATTTTGATCGATAAAGTCGAAAAATGTCTGTAATATTGCAAGCACACTTTGGCGAATGAGGAATTTTAAAGCACCTCCGCACTTACTATAAGAAATGTTTTCTGCTTTACATTTTTCTTACTTTTTATCTTTCGTCTGTTGAAAGAAAGTAGATTAGCCCTGCAGTCATAGAGGCACAATTTACAATTTTCAAAATTGAGCACATACAATTCTCTTTAACGTTAAAATGGACATGTAAATATTAGGAGAAATGAAATAAAAAGGAAGAAAAAAACTTGTTAAGGGGGTGAACCTAGGTTAGTAGATACCATCACCGTAATTTGAACTTAACCTAGGTAGTAACAAAAATATTTTGACATTTAAGATTCGTTGTCAGTAATGCCCTGAATAATTGCCCGTAACTGAAGTGAAAAAATGTATCAGATTTTTTTTTCTTTTGGAAAAACCATGTATCTATATTTTTTAGCTAGATGGAGCCGTAGCAGATCGAGCGCGTCTTTTAACGTAAATGAAAGTGCTTTGAATTGCGTATTTCATCTCAGACCAGATTGATTCAAATTGTTGATGAAAATATTCTAATGCTTATAATTTAATGACGATAAGAGAATGACATTATAGTAATGTCATGAAAAATAATTTAGAAACAACATAACAATATTGTGTCAGTCCAACTTAAAATAAAATTGAATCCTAAAAAAACATTATTTTGTAAAAAATGAGAAAAAGTCACTGAAAGAAAAAGAGAAGGGTATTCACATATTTCGGTATACCTTTACTTTAAAACTGAATCGATGGCAAAATTAGGAGGATATAATTAAGTCGTATCAAACAATTCTTGCTTTTATTATGATTTATCATACTATTATTATTGATCTCCTTAAAAAATCTGATGTATATTTCTGTATGAAAATTTGGGATGATTAATAGAAAATATGCAATAGTTTACGAATTAAAAACAGTTTCAGTGCATCGCAAAAAAAAGTGTTGGGAATTCGGTATGTGCAGTGCGCTGAGCATGTTTTTCACATGCACCATCGAAACAGTCTTTAAGTACTGGCAAGAGTAGTGGCAATTTCTTGTTTACACTTACTGAATATGGCATGGACATAGAGAAGCCTTATTTATTATTATACACTCTATTACGTGTTGGCACTGAATACAAGCAATATTGAATTATTTTGTTCGACTTTTAGTATATTTTTTTAAAAACATTTTTCATTTAATTTAAGACTGAAAATTTCTTTCAAGTTAGTAGCTGTGCCAAGATATAATCCAAGAAATACGTGAAAACGAAGAGGAAACATTGATATTCAACTTCTTAATTCGACAAGTACAAACACATATTACTTAAAGAACATATTGAAGACAATAAAAGAGACACTCGCCAACTTGCTTTATATTGCCAAATATTGCCAAGCAAAAATTGAATGAAATCATATACTTGTATCGGCAGACGTGGATAAGGTCGCGCTGATATCAAGTTGCATTGGCATACTGGATGCTCCAAAAAGTGATATGGTAAAATATAGTATTTTGCTCATCATAACTCTTATACAAATTCATAGTTTGCCGTGCACATAATTCAAAGGCTACTGAATTTAGAATTCGGGAGGAAATCACCAATTAGCTGTTTTTGGACGTATTTCTGCCAAACGGAACTATGTGCATTATGACGTGAGCCTCGTTATGCGTATATTCTTACGGGTCTCAGGGCTCATGTCTTAATGCACATAGTTCGTTTGGCAGAAATCCGTCCATTTATCTGAAGTGTCTCATCACGAGGGTTGCTTTGATTTACTGTATACATTAATGTGTTATTTTCGAATAGCTACAAAAGTCCTCCGATCCGCACCGGAAGATGTCTTTTTTTCCAAGGAATCAACCTTGAATTACATGATACTCATCATGTACGTAACTGATTTACCTAAATAAAGACATTTTGTGATTTCGCTCTTTTTAACAGCCACATAGCCCGCTGTCACGTCAATAAACGCCGAAACTTTAAGACGGCTTTAAAAGATTAGATTAAGTGTGAAGGATAAAAAATTGAAAAATGGTATGTGTGTATATAATTGTACATCTTAGACAATTCTGGATTTTTACCGGGTATATATCATTACTGGCCGAAACTATGGTTAAATTACCGCCAGGACTTACTGATAATTTTAGACCGACGGACTCAATATCTCATGTGAACAACTAGAGACCGTAAAATTGCAAAATATTTTCAAAAGTACAAAAGAACTGAAAGAAGAGCCAGATGAAGTTTCGAAGATTTACTTGCAGATATTGTGCTTGAAATTACTCTATAAACCTACCTGAGTATTGATGTGAAAGTAAAAAAAAAAACAAAAATTAAAACAAAAATCTGACATCAAACCAAAAAAGTCTGCATAATCAGTCATTTTGAAGCGGACTGGACTTAAAATATCTGGGTTTGATAACTTAAAATCATGAGACTCTTCACGCTCTGTAAGTAATACTTTTAAAAATCGCGTTCGATAAACATCAAATAAAACTTTTAACTTTCAAATTGATGTGTATCGTTCCGCCTTACAGGAACATTTACCCTAGTTTATAATATTATTTAAGAGAAGTAATCATTTACTAAAATTAAAAATGCTAGTAATCATGCCAGCACAGTCTTGTGAGGGTAAACATCACATTGTTGTCACCATGACTCCTACGTTCGTATTATCGTCCAACGTGGTGACGAGATAGTCTTTACCCTCGATTATGAACTGATATAAAAAAGAAAAAAACTAAGTCTCAGATAAGTCTGATAAGATCAAAACCTTGAAAACGAAAACACTAAAACATTGACATCTGGAAAGACCCTGCCAAACCGTTAAATTAAATTCACCGAATGTCGATCCTAATATAGTAAATAAATACTGTCAATAGTTTACAATTTGTACACGAATAAATTAAGATGGAATAAGTTAAGGGCCGTATTTACACTACATACAAATAAATTAAGCACCAATTTGAAAAACGCCGGGTTCTCTATGTTTCGGGCCCGTTGCCGAGGATTTGCAGTTCGGGGCCCCAAAATTTTGCACCATTAGAGTTGTGAGATTTTTATTCCAATCGTGTTTACTTTGCACTGGGTGCAGTTGCGTTGAGTTCGATCTTCTGCTTGAAGTGTTCGAACACCTCTGTCACATACTCCAAAGCGTTCATGTAGTCCCGGAAAATGAACCAATCCCTCAGGTCTCGGTAAGAGGAGTTCATCATTTTCCTGAAGTCATCCGTCATGATGTCCCTCTGGACATCGGGGATATGGTGAATATTCTGCTCGTACATAGCAATTTGGATTTCGCATAAAACCTGTGGACAGAAAATTACCAATGCTCAGTGTTTTTCAAACAACAAGTACTCAAACATAACTCGCTTGAAAACTAAGCGAGACAAATGCAATCTGTTGTGAGATAGGTACGGTATGAATTGCGTTTAAAATTAAATTCCAGGTGCTAAAGTTTCCTGGTTCACCTTCGATGAAATTCGATTGGAAAGGACATTTTTTAAGCACAAAATTATCGGGGTTTTATGTCCCTACTTATGCTCCTTTTACTTGGTGGTTTTAACTATCAAGATAATGTGAATGCTCACTATAGATACTGACCGATTTAAGTTGAGAAATAATCTCCTTCCCCCTCCCCCATTTTATTCCGTATACCTACGTCCATTGACATAAAGTGGACCTTCGAGAGAGAGAGGAAAAGAAAGATGGAGCAGGAATATAAAAGATAAAAATAAATATTGAAAATACTTACCGCTCTGAGCTCATATTCGGCAGTCTGGAATTCATTCTTGAAAATACTATTTGAATCATGCTGATCCCAGACAACTTGCTCAAGACCTACAGCGACTTTTTGCAAATACACGTATGTATTTTGTAGGGCAGAATCGAGCTAAAACACACAAAAAAACACAAGACACGTCAGTAAAGTTGTTGAGAGAAACCCATCTGGGAACCATTAGAAAATACAGGATATATAAATTAAATAAAAAATGCACAAATATAAAAAAGAGAAATTGAAATCAGGGGGATACGGAAACGAAATAACACGAAAAAGTAGGATGAACAGCGGGAAAGAAGTAAAAAATATTCCAAATTGCGTGTCGTTCTGAGCATGGGCTTACGCATGAAATAAGCTAAAAAGATATGAGGAAAGTTGCGTGGCTGGCGGAACTTCTCAGAGAGAGCGTATACTTGCGGAGAATAAGAAGCCGTGGCTCTCAAAGCCTCATAATGCCAAACTTCTACAAGCCTATTATTTGTTATTCTTAACTTTTGTTCAAATATCCGAAGAAAAAACTCGGAACAACCAATCACGCATCCGAGTTTTACGCATCCGGTTAACTGGAAAGGTGCACTTGGCGCATTATGGATGATTCATGCAAGTTCATACCACGATTTTAAATTACGATTCAGAAATGCCAAAAACACTAGATCTCACCCTTTAAAATGATTCTTTATACCCTCAGCGTATGAATCGACACTCTTGAAAATTATAGCCTTCAAAGATAGTTAAAAATTTAATAATATGCATCACAGATACTGCGTGGTTTGATAAATCGACCGAAATGGGTTAATCGATATTTATATGGGGTTATATTTCTGACAGCCGAGGAAGGAAGACATGCAAAGTAAGCAATTTGCCCTTGATATTATGTAGCTTTCCAGATGAAACATACCTCGAGAGTAAGCAAGTATCCCATCTCAAGCTTCTCTCCAATTGTCTTCGGGATGTCACGTTTTGTCGGAAGCCACGAGTAAACATGCGACTTCCATGCGTCATGATGAGGTTCGAAATCCACATTGAACGTCTTTTTGACCTGGAAACAAGGAACATTATTTTAAAATGTGAAAACTCAACAGAGAGAAACTTTGTTTTATTCTTACAGTTCGCCAAGAAAATTGCTCGCTTCATTAGAGACACGCACACGAATTTGCGCCATGAAGGATAACTATCTCATACCTCCAATATAACATGTTTAACTTTTGACGTATATATTCCCCCACCCCCTTCCACTTCATATCTTTTATTGCAATATGATCACACCAATGTTGCAATTGGACTGCATTTTGCAATTTGGAGCTATAAATTTGGGCTCATTTGAAAAAACAAGTATGTGCATAGGGAAACTAAAGGCACAAACGTTGTTTTTACACCGGGGCGGAAGTTATAGTTCCTAATTGCAAAATGTAGTCCAATTCAAAGAGACTGCATTTTCAGACTCCATTTATAAACGGTTTGAGAGAAAGTTGCAAGAGACTCGTAATAAAACCTTAGGAGGTGTTTATGCATATTTGGTACCTAACGCACGTAGAGAAATGATCCTTAAGTTGCATTTCGTCTTTTCAGAGAGAGAAGAGAGACAGAGAATTATTACGTAAAATGTATTTTCTAGAGAAAATATTGCAGGGAAATCTGAAAATGAGGTCAATTTCATGCGGGTTGTGTCCTCTCCTATTTCTATTTATGCATCAAATAAAATAAGATAATTTTATTTATTTCAAGATTCCGAAAGCGCCGGCTTATTTTCACTTTCTCGCGTTCGAGTGGAGAAGTCAGACTCGGCGAAACATGTGCGACACGGTATGTTCTGGCAACAATGATTGCGTACATAATACAACAATCCTCTTCAAGAGCAGAAAAAACGTCCGTGCTAATCTCGCCGCTATGGTTATCAAAATTGTAGTCACCGACCGATAGACAGACCGCGAAGCTTGCCCGGGCTCTGCTACGTAGCCAATTTGCAATATCAGCCGTTTCCATTAACCCTTATGCACGGCGTAACCTTGCCAATGGTTCTGGACACTATTTGCGCTAAGTTTTCAAATTTTCTATCGATTTGAAACGATTTTAATTACTTTAGCGGTGGACTCAACTATACACTGAACAGTCAGTGCGGGCGGTCTCTTCCTAGTCTTTGTGCTTTTAAAATTGATTTACAATTATTTTCCCACACCAGTTGCATCATCTCGAGTGAGAGATGATGCACCAATGATGCACCATCCGCAAGCATAGAAATCTGCGAACGACATCTCGATCTATCAACAAAGTATAACATCTCGCCGTTTCTTATTTGCAGAAAGCGGTGTTGCCAATCTGACTGACTGTGTCTTTTTGTAAGGACGATACGTAAAAAAATATAGATTGTCGAAGAAAAGAGTCACTCATCGACCATCATGAGACGAATCTGTAGGTTGACTTCTGAAAATAACCATTGCCTCACTGGAGTACATTGCATGACAACGAGTGTTATGTTCCTAAAATATCTCATTTCGAAGGGTCGTTCAATATTCTAAAAGCTCTATGGGGGGGGGGGGGGTGGTTGTCTAATCTTGCTTACGAGATCTCTCAAGGGAAGGAAGGTGAGGCCCAGTCTCATGTAAGTCTCCTACTAAACAAAAAAAATGTCCAATAAAATTAACTTTTTAGCTATTTAATAGGTTCTTGCAGTTATTTTATGGAAAATGGGGGACACGTTAGTTTTAGTAAATGTTTATGGGGAGGTGACCTTCTGGGTGCCTCACAAGAGGGGGGGGGGGGTCAGAAGTCGGCAAAAATACCCTATGTGTAACTGGGACGGCTCCCTAGCCACGCGCATCGCCTGAAGAAACAGCAGTAATTTTATCTAAGTTTTTTCCTCCGACGCACCGAAGGCTCAGTGGCGCCAAAGAAATTGGTCCGAATCGACTTGAACTGGAATCACGATGATATATTCGGAGATACACGGCCCAACCGAAGGAGAACATCATAGATGTCACGTATGGGGCATTGGAACGAGTTAAGTTCTGAAACCAACGGATCGGGAGCAAATCAGGAGTTGCCATTTGCGCGCTGGGACCCCTCGATTTTCCGCGGATCCTGAGATGATAACGTGTAACTTTGAAAACGACTGGCAACCCCAAGGCTGTTAAAAAGTGAGGAACTCTTTTGCGTGCCCTATCTGTACGAAACTGCACGGCTCGCTCGCCAAAAGTGGACCGAGTGTGGCTCCGGATTTTGCGTCTGGTGCCGGCCTGGCCTGGTGACGAGACGAATATTACCCGTGGTGCATCGTCCGTATCGGAGAATCCGCTAGAATGCACCCTGACAATTTTCTCTGTCGATCGGGGTTTTTTCCCTAACGCGTTCCGTTGATATTTTATCGAACACTGTCGCTTTACACACGTGTATTTCGCAGTGATAGACTGAAAAAATAATTCTGTGCAAGATAAGTCTGCTGAGTTTTAGCCAGTCGATGGAGTAAATCAACCAAATTGGTGTCGTGTACGACTAATACCACATCAAACACTATGGTTGGTTTTGAGTACCAATCACACACGTATTTCGAGAAAAAAGTTCCAGTTTAGAATGTCGTTGAGTCAATTAGAAGTTTCTTCAAAGTGACGAGGCGTTCCCTTGAATCAACAGATATACCTCGGGGTGATTTCCTACCAATTCAAAGAGAAATTCCGTATGCAGCACATTTGACAGGAATTTCTATTGATTCAACAGGAAATCTCTCTCCATGCACCATGTACATCAATTAGTAACTCAACTGGGCGAAAAAGAGAGTCCGTACGTGTACAACATCAACATTTTGGATTTAGTGAAAACAGACATTGACACAAAATCGCTTCCCTAGTAAAAGTGAGTAGTTCTCGAAGGAGTGACGAGGGGTGAATCATCGATTATGGATATTTCCCCATTTGAGGCTATGATAAAGAATCAATTGACAAGGTGTTCGTTGCGAACACACTGTCTATCGATCCTTCTTCATAAGTTTAAACGGCATATCAATCGATTAATCGCAAAGCACGCCACGCCGCTGAAAGGGCCGAAACGTATTCATAGTCGTTGCTCATAGTATGAGCGGTCCACTCATATGCTACGGTGTTGGCTCTCATTCATAAACTTCGTCCAGGAAAAGGCACCGAAGTTAATCGCAAAGCTGTCAAAGCACGAATTTTTCATGCAAGCCATGAGCCAACTCTCGTACAAACACAAATAGCGGGACTGTTATCAACATTAAGAACGGTGTTGAATGAATCGAGATCAGTGCGAAATTGGTACGGGTTGCTAGCATGGTTGCATTTCTTACACTCTGATCGATTTTTTCATCGGAAGCTCAGGGGGTATTAAAATGGACCATAACATGCATTCGGCGTTATTTATCATAAACACTTTTGACATTTTTTTAAAGGATGAATTTTTTCCGTAAACCAGATCCGCTCTCGAGAAAATTGATGACCAGAATGTCTGCACCTACTTACTTCATCGACCTTTTTCAAGGTGTCCGAAATGCAAACCCCTCTATATTTATTTATTTGGTCAAGGGGAAAAGAGTGACGTCACACACACTGGACCGAATCAGTAGGAGGAGTCGGACAAGACAGTGCTCCCATTCCATGTCCGAAAGTTCCGGGATTCGGAACTTTTTTGTTCCAAATTCTCACACTCCATGACCGTCAAAAGTTCCGGGATTCTTTTTAGATTTTTTTTAAAGTTCCGGAAAATGCAAAAGATCCGGAACATTTCGGGAATTTCAAAAGTTCCGGGAACAATTTAGGAAAATCTCAAAAGTTCCGAAATTCGGATCTAGTACCGAGAAATGGGAATATTGGGACAAAACCTGGAAACTTTGAAAGCTTATATTTCCGAAGGACAAACAAGTTTAAGAGTGAGTCCATTGGTTTTTTCATGAGATTATCTCTCAAAAACACCCCTTGAAATTGAATCATTGACGAAAGAAACATCGAAATTTGAAATTTCAGCCAAAAATCTCATGCCCGACCCCTTCTAGTAGCTCGCTCCACTGTGTGCTATAAAGTTACCTCCGTCGACTTTTCCTTCCGAAACGATGGAACAAAGCCGGTTCGGCAATGGTGCTCGGAGAACGTGAGGAATGAAAGAATATCGGAAGGACGGAAGGAGTGCGGAAAAAAATCGCGGGAGATTTTGTGCTGGACTGAATGAGCGCGCAGGCGCGCAGGCACACACGGTGCGCGAGCGGGGAGGGGCGGGGGAGGATGTGCCGGATGAATTATGACGAAAGTGACATCAATTAGAATCAGGTGCGTTTATTAAACAGGTAAGCGAACAGCTGGTCGCTTGTGACGTCGGCAAAAGCTCGGAGGATGAACTAGCCCGTCGAAGGCGCAAGGCCCCATTCCACCGTGCTAAGGAAGAACGCCGTATGAGCCTTCAGACGTTGTCAAGTTTCCTCCGATAAAAGCCGAATTTACTCGGAAAATCGTGAATATTATTTTCCGAAATTTTCTTTTGTACGCAATCTCATCTAAATCGTTTGAAAATTGCAAGGAAAAATATGCATAAATGTTGCGAAATGTTGTCAAAAATGCATGTTCTATCAAGGGGCAACTCTCGAATGTTCATACGGCGTTCCTCCTTGTCACGGCAGCATTCGTCAGTAAGTCGCAGGTGAAATAAATATCGAAAGTTATCATTAAGATCAAAATGAGATCTGGGAGTTGGCAATCGAATGAATCTATGAGGTTCGTCCAATGGGGAAAAAAATCGATTTAAGTTTTGATTGTAATTGGGTCCATTCGGAATGCTGTACAATTTTGTTTGCATTTACTTTATATTCTTATTCCTGCAATTTTTACAGAGCGGCGAATGTATCAATTCTCTGTTGTCATCGGCAGACCAAACAATGCAGGGACATCCGGTTCCGACTCATTGCTCTGAAATTCAGTACTTGAGCTTATACTGCACAGCAGGCGAAAGCTCAGCAGCGGCTACCCGTACTTTGCGCAATGTGCGTCAAGTACTTTGTTTTCACGAGAGATTTTTATGGGAAAGCGTCAAGTGTGTGCATCATCAATGCGAGAGTGCGATTCGTCAGATTTGGGGAATTTCAAATTTTGAGGCTCTCTCGAGCCCAATTGATAAAATTCCGAAGGGATACCTCAGATGTGGGCTGATAATCGACGATCGCTAGATTTTATGTCATAATTTTTTCAGGTTGAATCGGCGTTCGAGTGTGAGAATTCTAGTCTCATACCTTTGACACCTCCACTCGTGATTATCGCGAATAAAGCCCTTGTGAAGTTGGATAATTAATTCGTGGAAATGTCGAGCCTCTTCAGTTATGAGTCAGGCCACCGAAAGCCGGCGCTGAATAAATATTAGGCCGCCTGCATTCCGATTTGTGTCACTGATCTAATGCATTTTTACAGCTTCGCGGGTTCAACGCACACTTTTCTGCGGGAGGTGGCTCTGAGAAATTTAGTGGCGTATCTAATTTATACTTTGACAATATTCATTCCATTCCCAACCTCCAATTTATGGTCGAGATGTACGCGAAATAAGTTTGATCAGAGTGAGGAGAAATGTCTAGAGATGGAAAAATTTACATGTATTATGAGTCTACTTGATTTTTTGACACAGTGAAACTTTCGTGACCAGAATTATGGTAGTATTCACCAGAACTCTGGTGATACTTACCATAACACAGTAAATGCTACCATAGAGTTTGGTGCGTTTTACCATACTCGTATTACTGTGTCAGAGTATGGTAAAATCGACCATTTTTTTGTTTTCAGTGGACATGACAAGGGAGCGAAGATCAAACGAAACGCTGAAAAATGTCGGTGCATCTGCATGCAGCGCGAACTCCGGCGCATGATGAGCAGTGCCCTATGGGGGCCATCGCACAGTGGATCGAGTTAATAAGAGAGGTCGGACAAAATTTGGAAATTTTAAAAGCTTATGCCTCCGTTTTTACAATATTTTGAGATTTTAAAAGTGGTTTCATTGGTTTCCTCGTGGAATTTTCTTCTAGAATTTCCCCTTGAAATTTAAAATTTGACGGAATAAACGTCAAAATTTGCAGTTTTAGTGAAAAAATTTCATGGTCGACCACTCTCATTGCCTCGATCCATTGTGCGTCGCCTCTGGAACCTGAGAGCGCTTCGGCTTCGGCTGCGCGGTGGCGGCGGGCAGACAGCCTGCCGCCGCGCTCCGTCAGCCGCGGCCGGGCGGCCCGGGTCGCGGAAGAACACCTGCGATCGCGGACACCCACGGCCGCGGCTACGTCATGACGGCGAACATGATCGCCCGACCATACGCCAGAGTCCGTCTTACATCTTTTCCACGTTTCCCAACGCTTTCCCGAGTCGTCCGTTCCTCCTCGCCACTCGCCACTCGCGTCCATCCACTGTTGCTAGCTTCCAACGCGGGGAGCTTTTAATCGCTCGGAAAATTATCTGCGTGTCGTTCCGCGGCGCAATTGCCGCGCGTGACGTAGAACTGCTCGAATTTTCACAAAAAAAAAAAAAAAAAAAAAAAAAAAAAAAAAAAAAAAAAAAAAAAAAAAAAATACAGAGATTGCATTGAAAAAGAAACTCCGGCCGTGGAAGTCGTACTAAAGAAGGAGACGTGCGTAAAGAAGGCGAGAGAGAAAGCGGATAGAACGAAAAGATGGAGGAAGAAGAAAAAGGAGGAGAAGAGGAGGAGGCAAAGAAGAGAAAGAATAGTGGAGATAGACGGAAAAATTATAGGAGAATCATGAGAGGGAGAAAGCGGATAGAACGAAAAGATGGAGGAAGAAGAAAAAGGAGAGGAAGAAGAAAAAGGAGGAAAAGAAGAGGAGGCAAAGAAGAGAAAGAATAGTGAAGATAGACGGAAAAATTATGGGAGAAGATGAGGAAATACAAAAAAAAAGGAAGAATAAGGGAGAAAAAGAAGAAGAAAAATACGAGGAGGAAGACAGGAAAGTATTCAGAGAAAGAAGAAGAGAGGAGGAGGAGAAGACGAAAAAAGGAAGATGGAAGATTTTTTATTTTCCTTTCTCTCCTTCTCCGTAGTCGTTTACTGATCCGGCAGACGAGGACCAGTTGGGCAGTCTCTGCATCAAAATGTGACCCATTCAGTGGCAGCATGCCCAAATTATCCTGTGCCCCTCCTGTGGGCCACTTTTGAGCACGGTCGTAGCGTAGCGTCGCGTTGGATACTTGGACGCGGTAACGCAACGTGCAGCTGAAATGGTAATAATTCTGTCACACTTGAAACTCGGACTTCTGTCAAGCTCTAGGAGCCTTGCGCGCCTCGCGCACCGAGATTGCTTCTCATTCAATGCCCATTGCTCCTCTACATGAATCACCGAAATTTCCCGCCGTACTTAGTCGCGGCGAGTTGCAAGCTTCGCGCGTCGAGGGCAACCTCGACGTCGCGATCATCACCGCTCTCCAGTTCCGGGACTTGCATCGATTGTTCAATCATAATCGAATGCCCCGTGTGAAATAAAGAAAATTGATTTCCAGGAACCCGATCCATCGAATCGATCGATAATTCGCTGACCCATCGAAATAATGTGACCTTACAATAGAGAGGTGAGAAAAAAACCATTCCTAATATAGACACGCCGTGTGTGTCATTTCAACCCAAGTTACTTTGCATCAGTGCTCCTACTGTATGACCGTCAAAAGTTTCGGGACTATTTTTAGATTTTTTGAAAGTTCCAAGAGAATTCCGGAAAATGCAAAAGATCCGGACCATTTTGGGAATTCCAAAAGTTCCGGGCAAATATTGAAAAATCTCAAAAGTTCCAAAATTCGGAACTAGTACCGGGAAATGGGATATTTGCATGTTCTTTTTAACAACAACAATAACCAAAGTATGGTAAGTTTCAAGATGAAACGATTTTTTTTTCTGGCGGTGGAAATATGCGGTTTAAAATCTCGAAATCGATTGGAGAACGGGTAATATATTATGACCGTCGGAGGGGGGGGGGGGGGAGGTGAACTGGATCCATGACGGAAGACGATGCGGACAGACGGGTAAATACGTTTTTATCTTTGAGACTGGCGGAGGAAAAGCAGCGATCGGGAACGCTGTTGGGATTTCCGTTTATGTAGACCGGAAATTAGGAGGGGTGCAGTGTGTACCTAACCTTTTAGGAAGTCCATAGCATGTTAGTGCCGACACGTGCAGCACAGTGCAATGTGCCTCCCAAGCGCAGTCTAAGACCAATGTCCGAAAACGTCAACAACCACGAAGATACCTAGGGTCCAGTTAGCTCCTCAGGATATTTTTTTTCAAGCATACGATCAAAAATCAAAATCCGAGATAATAGTGTAAAAATGAGGGATCAACATTATACATGAAACCACGTGAAATTTTGGTGGGAACATACACTTAACATTTTTTTTGTTCCCTTCTTCCCCGTAACGCACCCGGGATAAAAATTTGGACTTCCTTTCTAAAATGAGGCATTTTTCGATAAAAGAGCGTATGAGGCTCGCGATGCTGCTAAGAGTTTGCAATTTTTATAGCGTTTGTGACGGATGAGATTCATTCACAGTCGAATTGCTTCCTTACAATAGTGAGGCCAAAAAATGCATAGTATAACTGCTAGATACGTTACTTACAACTAAAAAAGCACGCTGCACGATCATAGCAGAAGTGGAAGTCTCATACACCCTTTTACCGAAAAATGACTCAATTAAGTTCAGCAGTCAAAAAAAATTCTCTATCGCTTGACCAATTTCGATCAAAAACATTGTCCACGAAAAAATGCCGCTGGTCTTGGTTTCCCTTCGAAAACAAATATATCTATATACGTGCTTTTTGGAGTTTGAAAGGACGCAAGAGACCACGGGTTTTTTTCTTCTTTTTTTGCGGTCGAAACCGACGGCTGATAAGTTTCTTCGCGTCGGCGCTCTGGAGATGGGCGCTGCAAGCTCTTCGTCGATCCTCTAACGTAAGGGAGTATCTGGATTTCTGGATGAGCCCCGGAAAGTATGGATTTATATGTGGAACAGGGCTCACATGGAAAATGAGATATGCCCTTACGTCAGAAGAGCGACGTCTTGTGAAATGTGAGAAAATCCGAGTATGAGTTATTCAGCTACGCGGGTGCTCGGCGAGGGGTAGGTGCGGAAAAAGAGGGGAACAGCGGAAAGTGCAGTGCCCGAGCGACAGTCAGCGGTTTTCCTCCGTGCATCGCACCGATTCGCGGGGAATCGCATTTCTATTTCCCAAAACAATTTACGGGGGAGAACATCTGTACTCCTGATGTGCATCGCCAGGGCATGAACCGCTTCTTCGCCTTTGTTTAAACGTCATCCAACGACGGCGCGGCGGCGCGGCGGCGCGACGCGACGCACACCCGTTGTAAAATTTATCACGATGACTCCGAAAAGCCGAAAACGCCCAGTCAATAAGAAAAAAAAAAAAAATCATTATTTGGTCGCTAAACGTAACGGTTACAAGCCGTTCAAAGAACTAGAGGGGATACATTTAAAAGATTCCGCATACTGCCATGCTAAGGAAAAACGCCGCACAGTGGATCGAGTCAATTAGAGAGGTCGGACATACAATGTTTGACCAAAACTGAAAATTTTTATGTTTAATTCGTCACATTTTAAATTAAAAGGGATGCTACTGAAAGAAAATTTCACTAGAAAACCAATGGAACCCTATTACATCATCAAAGTTTTGTATGGACGGAGTTATAAGCGTTTGAAGTTTTTAAATTTTGTCCGACCTCTCCTATTGACTCGTTTCACTGTGCGCCGTAAGAGCCTTATGTTGCTCTGTCCGCATTTTCAAGTATAGGTACACACTCAAGTAAACATTGACGACTTGTCGGTTCAATTTAGTCGTGGATATTGGCCACTGTGCGGTACAACGGCGAGACCAGAAGAGGTACCCGAACAGAACAATGCCGACTGCGCGTTCATTTTTTTTTTTCGATGCGGGGCTCCAAGAAAAAGGATCTTCATTACAAAATTACAGAAGTTCAGCCTTTATGACGCATAATGCATGGGAAAATATTTCTAGTGCATGAGCGGATAATTTTCACTGACGAAGGCAAGAAATGCTACTTTCTTGATTTTAAGTCGAATTTGGAAAGTTTCAATGCGACCACCGGCTACGTTAAGTTTTGTGTCATGCATAATGAAGGAGCTATATTTAGTTGGCGCCTGTTAAATGACAAGTTCAGGGTTACATATCGATGGCTAAGGAACAATGCCGCCTTTCTATGAACTGACCATTTTCCAGGACGGACAAAATACTTCGCCATTTCTTCGATTTTGCGATTCGATGTGCAATTTTTTCATTCATCACTGCGTCATTATAGCGCTCTCCTGTAGAATTGGAGAAAAACTAAAAATATCAGCTTGCGTGTTTTATATTGTAGAGTGCGGCGCAGTCACTGACACATTTGCGGAGAAATTGACAGATTTGCGGTGAAATTGACAGATTTGCGGTATTGGCCCTTGGCCCTCGATGTGCAGCCCCCAAAAATTGTTAAAATTCCATGGATAATGAAATTTAACTTTTTAGCGACATGAAAATCATTGAAATCTCAATTTACATCTCTGGGTATGCTTGGAGGACAAGGCGCATAAGTGCAATTTTTGCTATTTAAAGAAATACTTGTTTAAAGTTTCGACAATACATATGTATCCTCGTGGCGAAAAGGAAGTTCAAGTTGACTTTTTGATGCTTAAAAATAGGAATTTGGGAGCGATTTTTTAAAGAAAATATGCAAAAAGACTTGTTTTAGTCAAGATCATTAATATCTCAAATTTTTCAAAAACTGCACCTATGCGCCTTGTCCTCCAGCGGGCCGATTATCGAAACTGATAGACAAAGCTATAGACAAAGAAGACATAGGAAGTATGGAGCGATCCTATTGCTTGACATGGTTGGTTCTTACAGACTAAGGAAGAAAATGATGGACTAACTGTCGAGTCTTCAGTGGGTTGCCGTTAGTTAGTCTATTACCTACCTTTTATGTCCATTGTCACCACCTGCTTCCACCAATAGGATCCCTCCAAATCCCTTTTGTCGTCTTTGTCAATAGCTTTGCCTATACGTTTCAATAATCGGCCCGCTGGCCCCTTAAATATTGTCTCCGGGTGGGAGAGACTGAAGAAGAAGGAATGAACTTACGTAATTGTCTCTGAACTGCTTGGCGTGACTGAGGGCGTTTTTGGCGGTGAGGATGATGCTCTGGAGCATGCGAGTCTCCTCGGTCTGGGCGTAGGGCTCCGGCTCGGTGTCCGTCTCGTCGGTGCCGTAGCCGCACGGGTTCACCCACAGGGGCCTTTGCGCCAGCGCGTTGTTCTGCTTCTCCATCGTGTTCGTGTTTCGTCGGATGATGGGTGTGCTCGTACAAGAGGGGATCCTAACTAAACTCAGCAAGAACACTCCTAGCGCCACGAACCGATTGAATTCTGCAACATAAAATCACACCCCATATCTTTCATTAATGTCAGCTCCATCCAGAGTTAAGAAATTTCGTGAAAGATTATAAGAAGAAATTTCATGAAAAAATTTCAAGAAATTTCATGAGAAAATTTCAAGAAATTTCATGAAATTTAAGAAATTTCATGGGGAAAAAAGAAATTTCACGAAATTTCATGTGAAATTTCACGAAATTTCATTTGATGAAATTTCTTTTAGCAACTCTGGTTCCATTCAACAATCGTAGGAAAAACCAGTGTTTCCACTCCTCGACCGTCAAAAGTTCCGGAATTACTCTAAGAATTTTTCAAGAATTCCGGAAAATGCATGAGATCTGGAAAATTTCGGAGATTCCAAAAGTTCCGGTAAAAAATTTAGAAAAATCTCAAAAGTTCCGGAATTTTTGAATTGGTTCCGGGATATGAAAGCAATGGGAAAAACAAAAAAATAAGTTACATATTACCTTGTCAGTTGCTCGATAATCTTTGGGAAGATTCGGAGCACACTGAAAGAAATAGATCTTTTGCTAAACCGGGAGAGGTTACGTCAATGTCATTTCAGATCGCCTTCAATTTTCAAGGTAGGCAAAACGAGCTCCCACGTGGTCGAATAGTGGTATCTCCGTCAAATGACCCGCATACTTAGTTACTTGGGACTCGCACAAATAAGAGCTTCTTACCAAACGGGTAGTCCATTAAATCGATATGATGCTTTGCAAATTAATGAAATTAATACATAATTTGATAATTTTTAAAACTTTGATGAATCAGCAAAACCAATCGCGACATTTTAATTTACTATCTCCCACGACATTGTTTTTCCATTACTATGAGAGCAAATTTGAAAGTAGACCACAACCCTGAGTGTCGGCCTCCAGGAACTGATTATTCCCGTTCCCTCCTCTAAATTCAAGGAATTAAACTTCCAGTTTACATAAAAATGGGATAGATATGTCGGCGTCGCGCGGTGTGACACGTTCGAGTGGTCTCCGTTTTCTTCCGAAAACTTTTTTGCGTGCATGTTTATATTGCTCGAAGTGTGTGCGGGAGTGCTACAAAGTATGGAATGGGAATTATTCATATTGGAACTCATTGCATCATACGCATTTCGAAGTTTTTTTATAATCGATGAGCCACTTCTCTAAACTTTAAAGTGTCGGAGGACAACGAAAACGAGAACGCTATTCAGATCGGCGATCGGCGAAGAGCGATAAACGAAAACGGAGCGCGTCGCGCTACTTACAGACCGCGTCCGTGTTCGTGAGGTACGATCAAATATATTTTGGTTTTGGAACCAAAAAAAAAAAAAAAAAAAACTCATTCTACTTTGAAAAGTCAATATTACGACAAGAACGGAATGATAACTGCGCAACATCTCGCAAAAAGGGTCCAATCTTTTTTCCCACAGGTCTAAACTCTATTTAGACACTTCAATCTGAGGTGCATCGATCAACAATTTGTCCATTGGTCAGTGAAGCGACGACACGGCGCGCGCGAGTAAGGACTGCGCGCCTTCATAGCCGTGCGTATGCAACACGGCCATCCAATGAGCACGAATAGTTGTATCTCAAGCTAGGACCCATGCAGTAATCTGCCACGCTGAGGAAAAACGCATTATGACTCAGTGCATGCATTTTGTATTGAACAGTGCCCTTTTTTCTGATGTGGCTTCATCTAATCATCTCTTTCCCTTGTGCTAGTAGCCCCCCCTCATAAATTCTCTTCAGTTTAACTAATTGCTGAAGATAGAGGAAGATGATGAAGAGGAAGGAGAAGGAGAAGGAAAAGAAAAAGAAAAAGGAAGAAAAGGAAGAAAAACAAGAGGAGAAGGAGGGGGGAAGAAGAAGAAAAGAAGAATAAGAGGAAAAAGAAGAAGAAGAAGCAAGCGCTGTATTTTTGGTCTTCATTGTGAGACTGTTCTTTCAAAATTTTTCGGAAAGGGTCGAATGAAATCTGAGGAAGTGGGGATCCTAAGGTTGGTTCCTCCTCAGATTTTCAGTGTTGTGTGAAATGTAATTCACGGATAGAAACTATCATTATGTTGATTAATGGTGAATCTCATTTAGAATTTCCCCCGTCACCCGAAGAGGAGTTAATGACAGCAATTTAATTATTCCCCAAAGAATCAGCTCACTTCTGAAGACGACTAAGAGCCCAGAGCCACAAAATTACCAAGTCCATAGAGCACGTACACGACGAGAGAAAGAAAACGGAGGTGTAGAGCAAGATGCGCAAAGAGAAAAAAACGAAGGGAAAACCCGATTAAAGAGGAACAAGAAGGGGATTGTGATTGAGTGAGGGATGAGGGCACAGGAAGGTAGCTGAACGGCAGAGGCATGCTGCGGAGCAGAGAAAAAAACGGGAAGCTCGGAAGGAGGAGTATTGGGTTGATTGTCTCATCTGGAGGAGATCGATTAGATTAATTTATGTCATCCCCGCGAGTAATTAAAGCACTAGTGGTATTGTAATTAATACAAGGATGTAGGGCGGCGGGAGGCGGGGGGCGAGCGATGGCGACTTTGCGGTCAGCATCGGCGGCCCTATTTACGACCATAATCGAAGCAGGCGTGCAGTTTAGCAAGGTTTGCGGTCTTTCAGATGAAAATGTCAAGACTACTGCAACTATGCGAAACCCGGGGACGTGACAAAATTCTCCGGACGCGAGACCTACCGCCAACTGTCCATTTTCCCAGATTAATTGGCCGTAAGAAGCCTTGCTCCTGCGACGATTTTTGTCTGGTTCGCTGCCATCCCACGATTCCGCCCCGTTCCCGTTCCGCCGTCGCCCGTTCCTCCCGCCGCCGGCTCCACCGCCGCGCCGCTTTTCCCTCGACTCCGTCCCAGGATGCCAGGTAGTCTCATAAAATCCCCACATTTTGCGGGGAAAAGTGCTGAGTTTCCAGTACCGTCTAGCAACCATGTTGGATCCTATCACCAAGCTGCCGGACAACTTGTCCGACTAGCGTTAAAGCGTCGTTCTCGTGTCACTGGTGCATCAAGTTATTCGTGCGGAGACAGTATATTTTACAGATCACAGTAATGCAATCGGACGATACAGAAAAACATGCTTAAAATTAAATTGCTCACAAATCTATTTCTATAAACAACAGTTCTTTCGATTTTTCACCGGGCTGAGTGTTGAAATCGGTAGACAGAGGTAAAGACAAAGAGGACTAGAAGGATGGAGAAATCCTAGTGGTGGAAGCTGGTGGTTGCAATGGACAAAGGAGGTAGACTATAGACTACCTAACGGAAACGCACAAGAGAGCCTCTAGTTAGTTTATCATTTTCTCCCTTAGTCCATAAGAGGCACCCATTTCAACCAATAGGATCGCTCCTTACGATCGGCAGATGATTGCCGCAACGTTCCTTTCATAAGTAGTGTCGTGACAAGGTTTCTGCTGCAACTTTTTCGGCAACCATTTGTCGTGTGGGAGTGCTTTGGCCGCTGTTTGGTTCAAAAACGGGTCGAGAAGTAAGGTTCAAAACAGAGACGAGCGGAGATTTGGGGAGATGCTCAACGCCTAGATTTCGTCGGGAATATCAGCGGATCGATAAGATTTCTCTGCCTCGGCTTTCTTTCGTTTCTCCTTGTTGGCTTTCGTCCCAAAGTGGGCGTTCCTATCTTTCACCTCGCCCCGGAGGAGGCGAATGAGCACGTGCAGAAAACAGAAATGGTCGATCGAATAATTTTGAGACCAAATGTCTCCGCCATTAAAATGCTGATAAATATGTGATTATAAGACCGTAAAGTTTGATGGACTTAAACGGCATTCCGATGAAAACGGTTGAATATCCGAGCATAATTCTTAATTTTTCTTCCTCCTGAGTAATCTCCGAATGTTCTTTTATTCCTCACATGGAAATCGCCACGGTGACGCCGTGACGTAAGAGCGTTTCCTACTTCCGAAGTGAGCCCTGAAAAGCACTGAGTTATACGTATGTCAGGGATCATCTCGGAATGAAGTTACGCCCTTACGTTAGAGGAGCCCCCGTAGAGTGGGCGTCACCAAAACGCTTTTAAAAGATTTAAAAAAATTATCGATTCCGTTGATTTTAAACCTTGACAGAAATAAACGAATGTATCAAAAAAAGAAGAAACGAGTCAATCATCTCGTGTCCTCAATCTCCTGGTGACAGCGACTTTTTCGCGGGAGAATATTACGTCACGTAACACTTTCAAAAAATCATTCGCGGTATTGGGCTCGCGATCTGCGCCCTTCCACCTGGGTGACCTACATTAAATTGGGAAAATAAATCACGCCCACCGAACGGTTCTCGTAGACTAGGTCAACAAAGAACGGAATTGCCTTGACATTTCACCCAGGAAAAACTGAAAAGTAACATTAAAAAGAAAACCAACGCCCTAAATGGAGAAAATTGAATCGATTAGAATTCATTATCCGCATTGGTTTCCTCTGTTTTCATGAAATATTGTCAAGGCGGTTGAATATCCTTTTTGAATCTAAAGCCTCACTCAAAATGTCACGTCCATTCTGTCCACGGTGTGGGTACTCTACATAGAATACCGGAATGAATGAATCAAAGATGACAAAAACAGTAATGATTGTGTAATCTTTGCGACGCTTTGAACCAGGGCTCCGGTCCCTACCTGTCCCTACAAAAGCACACTAGGATATCCTCACACCAAAGGTAGTTTTTCACCCGTTCATGTATCAAAACACCACATTATCATGACGGGACACCAAAGTCTTCTCTTCTTGGCGCTGCGCTGCAACGCCAAACCGGACGGGTTTGGATCCATTGCCATGCTTAGGAAGAACACCGTATGTACATCCAAATATTGCCAAATTCACCTCGATAATATACTTATTGATGAAGAAAGTTATGAATATTTTTCCTCGAGATTTCCAGATGGAATAGGTAAAATTGTGACTGAAATTTTGCGAAAAATCCGAGGGAAAAAATTTCGCGGTTTTTCCAAAAAATTCTCATTCTGCCAGAGGAAATTTTGCAACGCCATAATTTTTACACGGCGTTTTTTCTCGACATTTCAGATCAGTCAATCATCTCTCAGGTGCAGAGGAAGACGGATTGGCCGGCGGCCGAGGGGGAGGTGGGGAGGGGGGGGGGGGGGGGGGGGGCAGGGCGGCGGCGGCGGCTTCGCGTCGAGGGATACGAACGGCGAAGAAAAACATCCGACTTTCGCAGTGACATTAAAAACTAAATTGAATAAATAATGAGCGAAGAAAAAAAGGAGGATAATTGCAGCTCCACCACTCGTCTGTCCCGGGTAATAGCGGCTCTCGAGAGCTAGACCAATCCGTTCAAGTGCTGGTTCATTTTCAGTTGGCTCTGCGAAATAAATACTCTATTTTATTGCCTCCACTGGCTTGGTCCGATGGGTGGCATCGGCGGGGAGGGGGCCATGTCCACGGTAAGAACCGGTGAAGTTCAACAAGCTCAAGTGTCACAACCTAATTTGCGTCACGCACTGAACTCAGCGCGGTCTACGGAATTGCCCCTTTCCCTTCCTCCCTATTTACTCATCCTTTCGTGCCTACTTCCTGCCTCTGCTCTTTTCTTCCGAATATTGACGTCTAGGACGCTGATGGAAATGTCAACCTGTAGGCTGATCACAAAACACGACACAGGTTCGGAATTGAGTGCTTCAGGTTTCATTCTTACACAGGTCTTTCTGAAGGGGAACGAATATGCTATGTTTTCAGCCAGCTGAAAAAAAAATGAATCGCACATGTTGCAGACCTGAAATTGATTGTAATGTCAGGAGAAACCAGCGACCTGAATGGAATACAAAACATCAAAAATATTGACTCATCTGAGAGTACTAATTTTCCCCCTACCATACCATAGTTCAGTACGAAGGAACCATGTCTACATTTTCAGGGATTCAGGATTGTCCTACTATGTCCGTCCAAGGTAATGCGCAATTCCCAAAGTTCCACAGCCTGTTCTTGGCCTTGATTTATTGCTGCCAAATTTTCTGCACGCATTGAGCTCCTCCTTAGCATAGAAATTCGTCCATCGCAAAAAAAGTTACGTCTCTTGAGTACTTGACTCAAAATAAATTGATGTCGATTTCAGGACGAGGAGGCGGTTCAACCAGAGAATGAAATTCCTCGATAAACCCATAGCAACCAGAGTCGACATATTTTAGAGACCCCACGCTGCTACCTTCCCTTGTGCGTAAAAGTTACTTCCATCCACTTTGCGACCCACCTCCCGAGGTGGGTCGAGGATCTTGGATGTGATCGTCATTGCTGCCAGCATGTAAACCAAATCTTGTAGGCACACTATTCCCTGCGGGCCGATTATTGAAATTGATCGACAAAGCAATAGACAAAAAAGACAAGAGAGATATGGAGGAATCCTATCGGTGGAAGCGGGTGGTTGCAATGGACAAAAGAGGAAGAAAAAGGACTAACTAACGGCAACCCACGAGTGACCCTATGGTTAGTCCATCATTATCCGTTTGTCTAGAGGAACTACCCATTTCAACCAATAGGATCGCTCCATACTTATTATATCTTCTTTGTCGATCTGTTTCAATAATCAGCCCGCTAGAGGGATTTTCGTCTCAAAAACTTAGCCAAATCCACTCGCGGAAATGCGAATATTGAGCGAATTTTTGCGACTGGATTCGGTTGATTTTTCGGATAGATGACCAATTGATCAAGTGTCCAATGACTAAATTTACTAACGGAAATTCGACTATTAGGCGAATTTTTGCGACTGGATTTGGTTAATTTTTTGGATTGATGACCAAAGGTTCGGGGACCAAATGCACTGGGGAAAATTCGCCTATAGTCTCTGCAATCGACAGACACGACAAGGCGGCCGACCGGTGAACGGCGAGTCGTAAACACCCCGATGTCGTCACGGGTCGGACCCTCCGGACGCGTCGCGCACCTGTCAAACACTCCATAAACCAGTAGTGGGAACGGGCCGGCAACGCGCCCTAACCTAACCAATTTGTCGCGGTTGCGGTTGCCGCCACGGGTTTGACAAACCACAGGTCCGCTCCCGGCCCGGCGGAAAGGGTGGAGTACGACGGTATGTCTCCCCGCCTCGCGGAAATGACGCCGTGGGGCGCGGGTTTTCATTGGCTGCTCCCGCCACGAGCGAACCTGGCTTACGCTACGTCCCGCGCGCGGAGAATAGTTATGGTTACGGGAGGATTCATGGCGGTACTCGCGATAGAGGTGACCTGGAATAACGACGTAAGAACCTTCGAGTCGTGCCAAATCACCCCCGATTAAATTGTATAATTTTAAGATACTTTATGTGTATTTCCCTTCAAAAATTTTAGATTAGCTATAATTAAGTGGAGGCAAAATTCTGTGAAATTTTCACAGACAAATGCCCGCAAATTTTCTAGGAAATATTTTATTTAATCAGATAAAAGTTGGTAACGTTCGCATGTTCATAAGTGGTTTTTCCTTAGTGATACAATAAGGATGCGTACGCGAGTCGGCATACGTTCCTCGCGAAATGAGTGGGAAAAGTACGACACCACGACACCGTTCGCAACTCCCATCGCACAAGAAACAAACCTTGCTGAATTAAAGACACTATAGGATCCAAGCGTCAAAACTATACCGAGTTTTGTCTATTTTATCAAATGCAAGAGTTTGAAGCTTTTCTTTATTGATTAGAGTCTAAGAAGTAACGAGCGGATTACGGTGCCTCTACTGATCTTTTGAAAAAGATTCGATGTCACGCGTGTGGTTTTTCATAGGATGGGATATGTGGAGATGATACAATTCGAAAAGACGACGAGGCACCAGCTATCAGAAGGACCATCAGGAGAATTTCCTTATTGGGTCTGATAAGAGAGATGAAACATTGTTCTTTCGTTAGAAATCGAAAAAGGAACCAAAATCTGAAATTTGTTAGAGTGAATATGTAATTGGTGTGAGAGAGAGAAACAATCGAATGTCAACAAATGATGCAACATACCTACTTAATTACGGTTAAACTGCAATAATTTTTTGTCAAAACAACTAAGGCATTAATATACATATGATAAGATGAAGCGAGCAAAAGAAAGGAAAAGGTAATTTGGCATCGGAGAAACAAAGGAGAATACTGTGGTTGCGTCTTGAAAAGCTTAAAATTTACTTAATTTTTTAAATTCCTCGTTGCGATTTGCGTTTGTTGTAAAAAATAGGTTGTTTAATATGGTAAGTCAATGATAATTAGTTCTCAAGAAAATTAGAAGAGAGATGGCTTAACTTTTCTCATGAGATCTTCGGCGGTGAGTCGTTGATATTTTGATGGATTCGACGGTTTGATTTATATTGAATTTCAACTTTCAAATCGTTCACATTGTAGAGACCCTCATAATTGCTTTAGAGAGACAACTTCGGTCGTTCCAAAAAGGATACAGGATTATATTTTTCCTAAAACTCAATCCGCGTGATTCACAGCCCGAATATTTGTTAAAATGGATTGATGCTCAGATGAAAGAACAGCTTTCATTGATATTTCAAGAATCTTATGCGGAAGTAAATATACGGGAAAATATGAGCAACTATAAAGCCCACAGCTATTGTCATAAATTGCCCATAATTTCCTTTGATATAATGTCGGAATGTTCTGTGGAAAAGTCTGCTGCGACCGGGCTAGAATTATAATAATGCCCTTTATGAACCCTAAACTAAAAAAAAGGGAGCATTGAAATATAATTCAACCTAGTTGTTTAATCTTGTTTAAGATTCGAAATTTAATTTCATTGAATTCTGATTCCACGCCACCACATCCGAACCTGAAGCACCGTAGTTCGTCGTTTATCGATAATATTCGCT
Organism: Bemisia tabaci; assembly: GCF_918797505.1. Classification (NCBI taxonomy): domain Eukaryota; kingdom Metazoa; phylum Arthropoda; class Insecta; order Hemiptera; family Aleyrodidae; genus Bemisia; species Bemisia tabaci. Next base: position 62,731,784 of record NC_092794.1, on the reverse strand, counting down.
ATTTTACCCCACTTCTTACATTGTTGATAAAAACTACAGTGATATGATGATGCATTGAGTTGCGATAAGGGGAAATCGAATCGCACAACGATGTTTTAAGAGCCGAGCTTTTGATACTTTCCCATGAAAGAGAGTCTAAAAATTGACTAGAATTTGGACTTTTTTAAGGCTTAAGATTAACCCAAGTTTTAAAAGTCGTTTAAAAACGGTTTCAAGAAAAGAAAATAACTCGAAAATTGCGCTGAAAATTGTCATTGAGCTGAATGGATTTAATCTGGATTAGATAGTGTTTTTTTTTTTTACATGTGCAATCAGATTCCCGCCAAAAAGTGGGAAGGAAATAACTTTTAAAATCTTCACCCCGGAGAACAAGTTTTGAAAATTTTATGGATCACATCACAGTCACAGTTTGTCGCCGCAAGATTTTTAAGTCATATTTCTCACCGATGAATAAGTAATTTGGGTGTAATGAAAGAAGGTTGAAGTTACTTCTGAATCTAATGTGCCGAAGCTTTCAATTACTATGATTTTTTTTCTTATCTATGCAGAAAATGTCCGATTCAAAAACCATAGTTGATCGATATATCAAAAATTGGGGTTATAGAAATAGTGCGTGAAGTTGCCTCAAATTTTATTGAATTTTTCTTGCCTGAGGCGAAAATTTCGTATTTATAGACCTTAATTCACCGAAAAAACCTTGAATTCAGGTCATCGAAATAAGTTCAAAGTTGTTCCTAAAGCTAATATGCCGGAGCCTCAAATTTTAGAGATTTTCTTTAGCTAAGGAGATGATTACTCACCGCACACAACAAAAATCAAAGCACAGAGGCCGAGCCCGTAAGCGGACCAGCGCGTTATCATCAGCGACGGATTGAACTTAAAACACACGGGAGAACTTTCGAAAACGCGGGAACCAAATTTAAGGCGGGAAATTTTCACGAAGGGCGGACGGCGTCCGGTGGCGCAAGCGGAACGCTCGAGAGCTGAGGACAAACAACCAGTGGCCAAGCGGTGAGCGACCAGGACCAAGGGGTTCCCTCAATTTTTCAAGTATAGTGACTCACGCACTGAATCACTATTTCCGCCGCGCGGCGTGAACAATTTCAGACATCTATGTCCATCCATCGCATCGCTCTTGACCCCCTTGCGTCCGTCCCCCGCTCACCCGGGTCCTTATCCTATCCTCCGACTTATGACCGCGGCCCGGGGGGGGGGGGGCGTGGGCCCCCGGGTCGCCGGGAGCGCCACACGAATTGTTGCCCGCTCTCGCCTTCCGGAGACCGGACTCTCTCAGGTGGTAGGAGCAGGTAATTGGTGCCCAGGTAACAAGTAACAACCTGCAACAACAGCCTTCTAATCTCCGATTAGCGCCGAGATCAATCCCGTGTTGTCACTAACCACCCCCCCTCCCCCTCCCCCGTCGCAGCCCGGGCTCCCTTTAATTTCGCACTTTATTACCTCCCATCGCATTCTCGTTACCTGTTGGGTCGGATATTGCACCACGCGTATCTGCGCGGGTTTCAGGGTAACGCTTGCGCGGTTCTTTCTTAGTCGTTTAGTCGTGCGGTCGGTCGGTGCTTTTATCGCTTAATCTGAATACGAGTCTGGGTTCTAACTGGGTGTTTGAATAACTCACTTGTCCCAACACCGCGCTGCTATGTGCTCACCACTTCCCGTCCGCCGCATTTTTTCACCTCGTGCCTCGGCCATCTCCGCCCCCGCCCCCCGCCACCCCTACCACCCCCCGCCACCCCCTCGCGAGGATGCTGGACGGCTTCATCGGCTCCCATGAATGGGAGCCCACCGCGGGCAGCGCCCGGGATCTTCGTCTGAGTCAAGACTCAAAAACGCGGTCAGAACTCCGCGTTCGGCCTTTTCCGGATGAGACTATAAATAGGCGGCAACTATTACGTATCTAGGGGGTCTCCTAATCCTCCCCCCCACCTTTCCTTGCCTACCGGAGAAGGGCCTCTTTCGCTCAACGGCAATAAGCTTGGATATAATGGATAATAAATTTAAAGTAAATCCATCTAGAGATTCCTAACTGATGATCGGCGAAAATTTATGGAGGGAAATTTTTAGAAAATATTTTTCTCTTGACTAACACGAATTCGAAAATTTTGGTTTCTCTTGGATCTAGCCTAAATCGTCGCCTTCCGGCAAAAGTATCACAAGCGCCATGCGACGTTTCATAATTTCCGTCCCTTTTTTTTTAACAGAGAAATTTTTCAACGATGCTTTCCGAAAATTTCACTGAATTTCCTTTGTGCTGCCGGTAATATTCAGTGAAATTTTCGAGTAGATGCAACCAACAATCTCTCTGTAAAAAAAGATAGTGACGGGAATTTTGAAACGTCGGATGGCGCTTGGGGTTGAGGAGTAGATTAATAGCTCCAGCTCCAATGGCTGAATCAAAGCACGAAAGCCGATTTGTCGAATGATTTCGAAGCGCTCCCGGGACAGCGAGAAAATTCAGCACAAGTCGTTTGCGCCATTCTGAAGTCAAACAAAGATGTTAGTTGTGACCCTTCTTTGCATAAATGAGGAGGATGTCAACCGCATATTTCAATAATATCATCCATAGCCATAGCCATCCAGTTATTCAACGTTCTTCACTCGCTCCCCCCTTTCCCTGCCGACGAACCCGCGCGGACAATAAGTTCGGCGGAGCTTTCTTCGCTCGGCGAATTCACTCGGTGGATTAAGAGTTCAATTAAATGTTTGCGCGATGATTCACTCTTGGCGCACGAATTCTCCAAAACCTGTTGGAATCACTATGCGAGACATGCATCCACCAAATTGAGGTTCAATCTCACACCTGGAGCGAGCGTGGCCGCAGACTGACAAGATACTGGTGCGAGGGAAAAGACACTGAGCATTTGCAATTTTCTCGACGGAAAAATGGGAAAGCTAGAGACTCAGCATCGGAAGCTAAGCACGCAAAAAGTTATACAAAGTTCTGGCGCTTTCGGAAATTGGGATCCAAAGGTCTTTTGAATGTAGGGAAATGACAAATTAGATTAAGCTCAAGGTGGGAATTTGATGCGACGTATCTTTTGCTAATTGAGCAGTCATAACACGATAGCCAGGAGGCTGGTTATGCCCGAGAGCAAAGTCTAATTTTAGAGGAGGCTAATTTTTATGGCTGGAAACCCCGGAGGAACCGGGAGCCAGACTGCTATTTTTACCTGCCAGGTGAGCGGTACACTACAATGAACCGATTTGCAGCCACGGAGCCGACTTTTAAATGAGCTCAATTACCAGCCGAAAGGCATGATGAGCAAATGACCCTATTTGCTCGGGGAAGGAGAGGGCAATAAATAGTGCGACAGAGTCCAGCGAACCGAAACTAAGACGCCATGCACTATTGGAATGCTTCCTGGGGTAAAAACTGCGGAGTTACACTTGCAAAAAGTTTGTCTTTATAACATTGAGTCTTATGGAGGATTGAAACTGTAAACCTTTTTTTTCTCAAGTCAAACTTGTCTACTCGACTGTCCACTTGCTGGTGTAACCGGACGTTTTCTGGACGTTCTTAAAATGTCGTCGCTCCGTTATACTGCCGTGCTAATGGTTCAGTTACACGATCAAATTGAGCCATCAAATTGGGCCTCTCATTGGTCGCATCCTCACCTCGGGTCTTTTTCCACCAATCAGAGCCAGAGCTTCAGTTTGATGGCTCAATTTGATCGTGTAACTGAACCTCAAGAAGAACGCCGTATGAGCCTCCAGACGTTGCCAAGTTTCCTCCGATAAAAACCGAACTTACTGGGAATATTGCGAATATTATTTTCCAAAAATTTTAGACAATTTTGTGCGCAATTTAATCTAAAATATCTGAAAATTTCAAGGAAAAATATGCATGAACGTTGTAAAAAATACAAGTCTCATCAAAGGAAATTTGACATCTTTCGAATGTTCATACGGCGTTCTTCCTTAGCACGGCAGTATAGTTTGTTAACCGCACCACAGGTAAAAGTTCGAGGCTGACGGTTCACCGGCAGGCAATTATTCCTTTCATCGATGGATTGAAAATCGAGCCGATTAATCCTCCGATTAATCGTTTGCTCGTTAACCGGGACTATTCCCCCGTGTGGCGCGGCGTCTGCGGTAATCGATGCAAAATAGCGTTGAAGAGAATTTTATTGTCTAATGACTATCGCTAGGACTCTCGATCAATTACGTCAGTCAATTAATATAGGCCTGATTATTCAATTAATCGTTCAAGCTCCGATTTTTAAGTGCTCACCTCTCCGGCGAGGCGTCGCGGCGGCACGCGTCTTACTAGCAACGAGCCGCCGAGGCCCATTCACAAGTCGCGCGATCGCTCGATTATGAAAACCCGCCAGGTCCGTTTATCGATGAACCCCCATAACTGAGCGCTGTTACGGTGCTCAGGGCTCAACATGCAATGGATTTACTAGGTTCTTAACGCGAGACGGGCAAACACATTGGCCATCTACAGGGTGTTCCAAGTTTCACGTGAAAATAAGTCAGGTTAAAGGAGAGATCTTCTACCAACCTTTCAGTGACAAGTAGAAACTTAGATTTTCGAGGGTTCAAAATCTCCCTTGGTTAGCAACTGTCATCACCCTAACCCTACTGTTGACAACCGATCTACCTACTCGGTCAGTGGCGGATCCAGCAAATCGGCAACATTGCTTTTTCTCAATTTAGATCTATGGAAAAGTATCGAATCTTGGAGGGACAAGGTGCTCCGACAAGAATCGATTATTGGACTTAGACTTTAATGGAGAAACCCCGGTGTTGAAAAAGTGCTAGATCCGCTTCTGTACCTGGTGGATGTTCAGCGACGCGTTGTTTCGCAAAAAAAAAACGAAGTTTGATAAACTTATTTGGCTTATTACGTCACCCGAAGCTCATCATCCACCTAAGCTGCCGAAAAAAGGATGATGACTGTTGCCGCGCTTTAAAATTGTCCACAAGGAATCGCTGAATCCCCAAAGGAAATAGTTCCCACCTGCCACCAAGAGGCTAGTGGAGGGTCCCTCTTTGACTCTGATAATACCACTCCTTGTCTCAGAACACACCCTAGAACACCCTATAATTCCCGAGAGTATCTTTTCGGGTTTCGCGAAAAAGGCGGGAGGCATATTAGCCAGCGGTAACTGCTGATTAATTCGAGTTTACTCAGTCGGGGCCGAGGCGAAAAACAAGGAATAAAAAATGAGCCCGAGCGCGCGAACCAATAACTCACTCCTCCCGGGAGGAAACGCGGAGCGAGACACAGGACGCGGGGGGCAGGGGGGTGGGGGGCGTCTCGGAAACAATCCCTCAAATAATGAGCCAGTTTGATGAACCGAGGAGCACGAGTGTCAAGTGCCGGCTGACCCCACCTCGCGCCGCACGAGTTCATCAAAGTCCTCCGTCTCGCCCTATAAATCCGTCTTTCCACCACCGCCCGATGAGAATTTTCCCCGAAGTTTCGTCCCGGTTGTCATCTTCATTACCCGCTCCGCAATCGATGCGAGCGAGGTCACGAAGCGCCACGCCGTCCGCTTTTCCGGACCTACGTCACGGAAAAGCGTCCGGAGCCCCAGAACTTTTGGAACTTTAAAATCAAATTACACCCCTCGGACAGCAATTCTTAGACTGCATCTTCTTTAAAGTGCATAATTCACTTTCGGTATCCAACCCTTTGAGTCCCGGAACTTTTGGAATTTTAAAATCAAATTACACCCCTCGAACCGTAATTTTTAGACTGCATCTCCTTCAAAATGCAATCTGTATACTCGTTGGTGCAATGAAAAGTCCTTATGGAAATACCCAATTAATTGCGATAACTTGAGAACAGGTGAAGTAACGTGAAATAAGACCGGCAGTTTTCAACGTCACAAATTGAAGATACTAAATTCTGTAATTTCACCAAAGACTTTTAGGGGAGGGGTTGTCGCTCGGTACTTTATGAATCAAACGTATCCATTTTTCTCTGTGTTCGGTTTTCTCTGTACAAGTGAAAAGTTATTCCGTAGGAAAAGAGGTTTTCTCATGCGCACAATGGAGGTCAAAATTGATAACTCTGCGTTTGTCCGTAAGAATGATGAGAATCACTGAGGACACACGCAAAGTGAAAATTCATCGATTTTTCAGGGACTCCGTATGCGACCCGCAGCAAATATTCGGAAATCTAATTATAGACATATCCAAATCCCACTTCTGAAATATTTTACCCTCCACGATTTCAAAATTGAAATTTTAATGATAACGCATTTCATGGTTTTTCGTAGAATATTTAAAAATTGCACAAAATGCAATTTTATAAAGTTCCCACGAAAGTTACATCCATGATGGGCGCTCTTGGCTATTTTATTCGACCGAGACCAGAAGAAAATGAACACGCACATCCTGAGACCAGTGCTTTACAGAGTTTATTCCTTATTTCCGATTTGTTTTTGAAGACTTTAGATAGTGCTGTAGGTCAATACCCCTGCGCTAATCTCATGTTTCGTGGAAAACTGAGGGAATGAATCTTCTTGATCCTCCTCTCAGGTAGCAGTAGTTTCCGGACCAGGAGCATTAACACTGATTATCCTAAAAAATCAAAGTCTTCACCTTTTGTTGTTTACGTCACGAGAGCATGGCGCAACTTTTTCGGCAAATTAACCGACCAACAGTATTGTCAAACCACCCGAAAAAAACCATCAATTGCTTGTCCTATGGTGAGGAGGAACAGAACTTATGAAGGTGAATGATAATATGCGATATATTTTTGAAAGCCGAAGAAGCTCTGCACATTAATTGTCTGAGGCACAACGAAAAATTATCGAGAAAACTTATCTCGAGTGACAAAAATTATTATTTTTTCAAAGCAACGGTGGATCAAAGAAGGCCCGGAACTAAAATTCGTGTCCTACTTTAGAAACTCTGACGTCAACAGAGTTCGCAAATGCCAAAATGTACGTGAGCAAAAATCGAGATGGAGGTACATATATAACGGTCCACATATCGATGGCTACAGCGCAGAACCACGTATGTCCATCGCGGTGTTTCAAAATCTCCGCTCTTAGTTTATTTTTCCGAAAAAAAACATGCCAATTTCATATTTTGAAAACTGAAGATTCCGCTTCCATAGAAGGAAGATCAAGGAACTTTTCAGGAAATTACGTTGACTAGTTTCCCGAGAGAAAAATAAAGTATGACAGAAAGTCTGCATCGTCTCAAAAGGAGTTACATGGTCTCGTTTTTTAGCCGTCGAGGTATCTTTTAAAGCGATGAAAAAGTCCCACGATTTGGAAAACACTGCAATCGTGCTGGTTCCCATCTATAAAGTAGGATCCAAAAGTAGTAACGGTTTTCCGTCTCCATGGGAACTGCCGATACGATGCGCATAAGCTTAAATGACGAAAAAAAAATCAGACAAAATAGAAAACCCTGAACGTAAGCTTTTTCCGCGACGCGACGTGGCGGGTAGCGCTAAATGTTGATGTCGATTATTTTCGTGAGTATTGTTCCCGATCGGATGGGAACTAATTTTAAGCGCCGACCCATTGTCATCGGCTCGGCTGTTTTATTTACACGAGGTTAACCTCCTATTCGTCTTTGAGCTAATTTCGCCTCTTTTCCCGGCGCGGGACCACGATGAGCTCCTCGGAGGAGTACCATCGGTGGCGTGGCGTGAATTGCGATATATCGATTGTTATGCCATTTAAACCTACGGAAAAGGATCGATAAGCAGGGTGTTCGCAGCGAACACCTCAATTATCGATTCTTTACCATAGATTTAAATGGCATAACAATCGATAGATCGCAATTCACGCCACGCCACTGAGTACCATCTCGCCCGCCGCTCCTGAATTGTTTTTTCCTTATAGTTTAATAATCACTCTAGCGGCACTTTGATGCACCTCGGCAAATGCACCCGGCTCAAATGTGAAGTTCGCACCCGTTAATTCGTCGCTCGCTCGACAAAAGGGCGTAACTACACTCAGAATTGAGCCCGTGGGAGCATTGCGTCTTACGGACGGGGTGATTCTTCGCGAGGGGGTACTTAGGTCCTTTTGTTGGGAGGACGACGAATTTCGGGCGTTCACACGACGACGCTGCCGATTGGGCCGTTGCTCCGAGGTGATAGACCCGATTCCGACACTCGGAGCCGCAACGTCGGGCATGGTCAGCGAGGCCCGTGCATTTTTCAGCTGGTTTGAGGAACTTAAACGGAGACCGAACAACATGGAGCAGCCGTAATGATCGATGCACCGATAAATCATGCGTGAGAAAAGCAGTGCAGGAAGCTCACTTGCAAATATCTTCCTTGTTACGACCTCCGGGGCCGCCGTTCATCGACGTTCGACCCAGTGCGGTTTTAAGCATCCTTCAGGCTTGATGCACGAGGAAAGCCCTCTACAGTTAAAAATGTACGTGTTAAGGCTACTTTGAGTTGCTTTTTTTCGGTCAGATCAGTCGAAAGGCCTTGGTTGATTGTCCATTTTTTTTATTGAGACAGTAGATTACTCTACGATAGAGGGATGAAGAAAGTGTCCTGCTGAACTAATGTGCACTTGTGTCCCTTGATGTCACTTAAAGATCGTTACCTGCGCGTGTTTAGTGCGCGCGATGGAAATTCGATCCTGGCTGTTCGTGCCGGATTTATAACGAGGCTGCAATTTTTACATCCAAAGATTTTTTCAGTGTCACCAAAAGGATAATATTTAAATGCGGTTGCGTTTATCAGTGTCATTTTTGGTAACAATTTCGAACTTATTTAGCCAAAACACTGTATTTATATTGCCAATAAACAATTTATTGATACGTGCGAAACGGAACGCGTAAATATTTATAAATAAATTGTTTATTGTCAATATAAATACAGTTCTTTGGCTGAATAAGTTTTAAATTGTTACCAAACGGATAATTTTAACCGCAAGTCTAAATTACTTGTGTTTTACTTTTCCTAACAGAACTTTTTCTCTCAGTTGAAAGAGGTACTCTGTCGTGCTAATACATGACGCCGTATGAACATTTCTGATACTGTCAAATTTTTCCCAATAAAATTCTTATTTTTTAGGAAAGCTGGGAATATTCGAAATTGCATACCTAGATGTAAGATTACATGGCAAGCACAGTCCTCTGAAAATTTTAACAAAAAAGGAAGTAGGTTCTTTCGAAAATTAGTGTTCTACTCGGAGAAATTTTTCAAGATCTGGGTGGTTATACAGCGTATTTTCTCAGAAACTATCGATATTCCTCAAGTATATCTCTGGTATACTACTGATACTGGTATTATATTGATTTATCGACTGTATACATGAGGTCTTTTTTTTTATTTATAAATCGTGATGGAGTTTTCATAATATGTATAATCTGAAAATTAACGAATCGTAGAGAAAGGATAAAAAAAAACAGGCTAATTTTGATTTTGAAGTTTAAAGACCTTAAGATCAAAATTAGAGTTCAGATTAAACTTCCACGTCAATATCACATGTTCAGCAGAATTTCGAGAATAGAAAAAATCGATGCAGCCTACGATTATTCTCAAGTTCAAGCGTCTCGAAATCAAAATTCTCTTTCTACAAACTTAGAGCAAGCGAACTTGACCCTTTTTTCCCCCTCACTTTTTCTTCGAAATTATCGAACTTGACTTCATAATTTACATTGAAAAGTGGGTCCACCGACGGATACTTCTTCTTCTCCTTTAGTAGACAACAAACAGAGAGAGTTTACATTTCCGCGGCTAGAAATCGTCAACCGTTGGAGTACAATGCCACTTGAGTGCGGCTCGACGAGAGATGAGAAGACAATAATTGTTGTCGGTAGTCTCTGTGGCAATATCAATATCGTCATCCTCATCATTTCGAACATAAGAAGGAAACTGACGGAGGCCCGCCGACAAATTGACCGACCCGAACGAGAGGAGCACAGGACCGTTTTCCCCCTTTTTTATTAGAATTTCTAAAGCGAAAGATGCTGAGAATGCATGGGTCATAAACCTAAGCTCCGGTGATAAAAATTTAAGCCAAAGCGTGGGGGGAGGTGCAACTAACGTGTTATGCGGTCAATTTTCCTGCAACGCTCTATGAGAAACTTTGCGGAGGATATAATAATTTGCCATAAAAAATGTCGATTTTCTGAATACAATTTTGAAGTTGCTCTCACATTAAATAATTTTTTACCACTGTGAGGAGTAGAATTAAAAAAAATTAATATTATTTTTTTCATTCGAAAAAGGTAGAACTCACCACTCCTATAAGGATTTATTACAAATATTAAGCCGCGTTCACCTCCGGACATTATCGAGATTTTTTGAAAACTTTTTAGGATTATTGGTGCGAAAGTTTCGAATTGAACCTTGCGAATAGAGAGAGGAAAAAAAATCGATTAAAGAACTCCTTGGCATGCAAACGAGGCAAATAGAGCCAGTTATTTAGAGCCTATTAGGACGGTTGAAAAAATGAAGAGAGTTTCCCTGTATGATCATACACCGCATGGCATACTGTTACTATTAGCCATGGTTGGCATATTTCACCGCCGCGCCGATTCGATAATCTTTGCGCATTTGCATGATTTCTTTTTGTTATCTTTTAATTAAAATAACCTGAATTTCTCCCCCATCTTAAGCCCTTTGTCGTAAGCCAATTTGCTTCCCAGCATGCATCACGCATTATGAATCATAGAGCGGCACCTTAGACCGTTGATACTCTCATACCTCAGACATCCTCTAAGTAGCTGCGTAAATACTAAATAGTGCCACATAACGCAAATTTATAAATCACGTTTAAATGGCACATTTTGTTATTAATGCAGCTAGGAATTTTCAATTACGCAGACCGGGAAATATCAATGGCTGAAAGCATCAGCCTAAATATAAGGAATGGGATCTGAATATTTCGCGTAAATGCTGCACTATCACCGCGTAGTTTCTACAGCAACCACAACGAAACTTACTCATGATTGTCAGCGTGTATTCGGCTGAAGGAAAATGACAAGAGATGGACGGGAGCTTTTCATCAACGTGAAAAACCTTGGCAGTGACCATAAATAAATACGAACTCTGATTTTTTTCAACAGTCCTTTACGCCTCCTTCTTCTTTATGTTGGCTTTTACTTATTTGAGGTTCCAATCGATATCGAGAGACATTAGGTTCGGCGGATGAAGGAGAGAGCGAAATCCCGTTTAAATTTAGAGAGAAATCGATGGAAAAGTTGCGCCGAGTTAGATCTTGAAAGAGAGAAGCACTTGTTGGGATACGATTCTCAAAATAAAACAGTTAAGGCGAAGAGGAACTCAAACTCTCGGCAATATTTATAAGTTTTTCTTCCTGACAAATTTCCTTATCGACATTTAAAGCTGTGAAAAAAGCGGACTGAAACGAAAATGTTACCCGGCTTTGTGACGTAGAGCCTAAAATACCCACAAAAAAAAAAAAAAAAAAAAAAAAGAAAAAAAAGAAAAAGAAAGACGGTGTTTTCTCTTACTAATAGCATGCAAAATTTTCCCTTTTTAGTCACTAAAAAGTAACGTCTCGTTTCTAACTTTTTACCAACGAAATAAGACTCAGAAATTAGTTGGGTATAGAATAGTTAGTTAAGTATAAAATATATAAATGATTCTTTTGCGCGCCGATGACACGAATCTTTAACATTAGTATGTGCGAGTATAAACATGCACCAACATGAGAACATGACACGATGACAAGAAGATTAAAGTATGGGGGAAATATCAACAGTTTATTAAAAACTGAGAACATTAGCCATTATTTTCGTCTAGATTTATGGTTAGAAAAATAACTTTACAGCTTAACTTAATCCACCTGTAGGTCGTTCAGTAGAAAATGCAATTCTTGTGTGACATTCCAAACTAATAAAGTCCCGCTAAGAGCCATGACTGATTATTTGAGTGTGGTCATAAACACATTTACCAACTGACAATCCAAGCGTTCAATTCACTTTGAATTAAAAATGCCACCAATGAAATCGCCTCTGAACTTTAGACAGGCGTGCTCAAGCTTTTAAAGATCATGATCTGAGTAGTTGGTAAAAAGGATAAATGAGACATTCTTTTTAGGTAACATATACCGCTTATTTTGATATTTCTTGGCGTCTTGATCTACAGCGAAAAGAATCAAAAGATTCAAGGATTCTTTAAAAGAGAATACTATGAAATCAGATAAATATGCTTAGAAAGTAGAATGATGCGTTTTCTAATCAATTGCCCTTCATTTCCCATTATGAACTATGGTGCAATGAAAATCATTCTTAATGTTAGAATACTTATTGATTTCAAATGTAAAATGCATCTATTTAAGAGGTGGTAGCTTAAGTTTTCATAACACACGTCACTTGCCCATCTTGCTGTCTTATTGATGATGGAATATGTTCGCTGAGAGAATGGAAAACGTTTCGTGCTGAAATTAAACTATGATTTCCGGGAATAGTAGCTTGACAATTTCTGATCATAACAATATTCCCATTTTCAGAAGAATATAAACACCACATATGTTATGGCTTTTAACTTATTCGAATAAAAACTGGTGTAAAAATAAAAAAAACGAACAAACAAAAAATCGTGTATGCGAGCACCAGTAACGGTAACGATAAAAGAATGAAAATAAAATTGCACACGACGAGATCCTTCCCTTTAAGATAAATCAATGTAATCGTGCGAGTTCATACATAATTTTAATCATGCAATCTGCGAGTTTTGGACTGAATCTTATACTTCAAATTCCACTTAAAATAATAAAATCGAAGCGATCGATCAGCTTCTGCAAAATTTTAAACTATGATCACGTAGAAAACGAGGTGGCTCTTTTCAATAGATTATTCTCTAGTTTGTTTTAAGCGAGTTCAAAATGTGTAGATTTTACCCATTGGTGATTTATAGGATAGAAATTCTTTGAAACAATTGGTTTTGAATCATTAACGAACGCGATTGCTCTCTTACAAGTTGATTTCCGGCAGTAATGTTAGTTTTTCTGTACGCTATAGTTACTTTAAAAGTAAAAAACTACGCCAGACAGAACTTGTCCACAGTACGTTCACACTTGCAAAACGCACAATTATACATTTGAATATATAGGCTGAGGGTAGTAAATGCGCGACAATTTTGTGCGCAAACTATTTGTAGGTATAACCCCACTTTGTCGTAGCCGCGAAGGTTTTAATGGGCCTCAAATCATGTGTCGATCACTTGCTGTTAAAACCAATGTTGATGCAATTTGCACTATAAAATAGTGCAAACAGTGCAGTGTTCTTTTGGAAGATTTTGATACTATGATGAGAACCTCTAATCGGGCAAAAATGAAAATATAGTATTTCGCAGTTTAAAATGCAAGAAAAGAGGAAAAAAATCAAATGCCGATACGGCAAAAAAGGAGAATTTTGACTTACTTCTAATAGCTCTACTCCACGAATAACTTTTTCTGCTAAAACTACTGGAACATCGTTCACAGATCGAGGATAATAAAGAACTGCTAGAAGAATCCGAAGCTGTACTTGTCTCAATGACAAAAACACGATCACTACTGTCAGTGGACGCACTTTGCGAACTTAAACTTTCCGACCGACACATTTTGAGAAGGGACAAAAAATATTACAAATTTGCTAAAAAAGATCGAGAGCTAAAAACGGCACAACCGTATACCGGGTTCGTTATCAATATCAATGGGAGTAAAAAACGTAAAATGTAAAATTTAGTAAAAAAAATGTCACATGTCACAAACGGGGTGCGGAACGAGCGAGCGAAAAGGATCGCGCGAAAGAGGAACAGGTAATCTGAGAGTGGTTTAGGGTAGACCGTGCATGCGACTGGTCCGGCCTGATACTGCAGTCCGGCTTGGCGCTGCTCTATCGTGATAAATTCACAAGACCACGTGCGTGCAATGACGAATGTAAGGGGCTTTTCCGGGCCCGGCCAATCCGGGGCCGTCACGGCGTGTTTACTAGGTAGTGGGCGGGGCCGGCCCATTCATGAGAGCGCAGTCCTACCCCCACCCCGGGAGTACCTGAGGACCCGGAGATTCAATGACGTCACGCCGCAATCAATCAAGGTGCTCGTGCCAACCCATGCTGCACTGTGATTGCGGTCCGACTATGAAACGTTCAGGTAATCTTATCAGTTGACTACTCGCTCATCGACTATTGCCAATATCCCATCCTACTTACTTCCGGCCATAACGTCATCGCTCTCGCCGAGTCTTCCACTCGTTTTTTCGGACCCTTCAAATCTTTTGGGATTTTTTTTCGGGCTCGGATTTTAAGCTCGACGAGCAATGACGACATGCTGCATACCGCACCGACTCTCATCTTATGAGTAACTTTGATGACACTTGACGACATGTAATCGGCATTCCAACATCAACACCACCTTATGCTCGTTGAGTCGTAATCGGTTTAACTTTCTTCACTGCCTCTGAACAGTATCTTGAGCGACCATAATTTTTTTTTTACTCAGATATATGCTTCAGCACATTGTTTTGTCCCCTTACTTCTCTCCTTACTCGTCTTCTTAATATTCTGTTTCGTTCTTCTCGATTATGAAAATATTAGGAACATTCGCAATTTTTTTTGTTGATAATCCGTCTAGTCAACAGCAGTGATACTCAAGAATAAATTGTTACACGAGGAGAGCTTAAATGATTCGGTGAAAATATCTATCTTTACCGATGCTTTACTCTTTGATAAAAATCTAATTTAACCAAGGGAATATACCTGGTTTAACAATTGGAATCTTGCGGGCAGAAACGATGTGATAAAAATACTTAATTCTTAAAGTAGCATTCACATTTTTGATGGGTCAATAATTTGATTTCAATCAGTGACTCATGCCTTGATTTTATACGGGCCCTTGTGTTTTCCTCAACATAATTCTTATTCCTACGATTTCCTACGATTTTATGATTTTTTCACTGTCTAAAGTTTTAAATTAAAATGAAAAAATTGTGTTGACATGGAGTGGAAGCAGCTTTTGCTTGTCACTCTAAACCTCAAGCGAAAACTTGTGCTGCTTTGCCAAAATTTTCTGAACCCCTCTCCACGAAGGGGATGCCCCATCAGGAAATATCACATTACGCCCCTTTAACGAGCCAACGGTCTACGCCCTCAGAGGCGAGCCAGTCCGACCCTGCACAAGCACCAAGCGACGTTTAAAAATTTCCGCCGCCATTTTATTTTTTACAGAGGAATTGTTGGTTGAATCTGTTTGACAATATAACTGAATTTTACCGGTATAGCACAAAGACAATTCATTGAAATTTTTGGACAGCTTTGTGGAAAAATTTCTCTTTCAAAAAATAATACAGCGGCTAAAATGTTCAAACTTCGCATGGCGCTTGAGATACTTTGGCCGGACGGTAACGATGTTAAAATTTTGGAAAGTGAAAAGGGCGGAACGCTTAAATTGTGGGGATCGTAGGCTGGATTCGGACGAAGGGTGCTCGGAGCGAGGGCGGAGCTTAATTGACGCAACGCAGCGGCGAGGGTGCAAAACTCCTCCAAGTCTCGAGCGGCGCAGTGCAAGCAAGTACAACACCACCATTTTTACCCCTTTTTTAACGCCTGCGCTGTGCACCCACCGAGACGCATTTCCATCGACCGCTGCGTCTAGCCGCGGTGGGAGGTGGCACTTACGCCCTCATAGCCCACCCCCAACTTCGGGAGTGGGTGAGTAGAATCAAATAAGTTTTGCTCTTGGAGCCATCGTTTTTTAAAAAAGTGACTTCAGTTATTTTAAGACTTCAGCATGTTTTCTGAAGTTCTCATACTCTTGGAAAGTTGATTTTAATAGTGGTCAATCTTCGTTTTCAACAGACATTTTCTTTTGGCCTCTTTTATCACTGGAAGTTAAATTTTTTGTCCGTACCGTAGACCAACTAAACAGGCTTGTTTTTCTATCAATACGTGCGATAATAATACCGTTTTAAGTTTTTTTTGCACTCATAGAGCTATATTCTTGTAGAAGAATAAAACAAAATATCATTCAAAGTTTTTACTTTCAAAATTTAGCCCCCAAATTGCTCTAAAGTCCGATTTCTAGAATTTTGCGCCATCATTTTTCTCCTAAAAAAGCCAGGAAATGTAATTAAACGCTTAATTTTAATTAATTTCTTTAGAACTAACTTAGAAGATGTGGTAGACAACTTTTTTAAAGAATTTCTACAGGTTTGCTCTTTTTAAAGCTACAAATTGTACGATTTTTTACTGGTCTACGGTACAGGACAATAACATTACGGTACGGACAAACGGGCTGCGGTAAGGACGAAGAGGCATTCGTAAATATTACTGTATGCAAGGGCCGAATTATAAATAACTGAAATTCATTGGGGAATAAACTGCTAAGTTATAGCATAGCTTATAAGTGCCACTTTTATAAATAATTACAGGAAATAAAGGTAAAAAGAGTAAGTAAATCAGTTTTTCAAAAATAATGAACTGCTTTTATTTTAAAGTAAACGCATTAAATAATTAGGGATTAATCTTAGAAGCTGAGTTCTTAAAACAAGCTTGACAACGTTAGAACGTTTTAGGTGCTCTTTTACAAAAAAAAAGAAAGAAAACAAAAAGGTAACTTTATCGAAAATGTGGTCACAAATCACCTTAAATAAATATTTAAAGGACAATAAGAAAAAAATAAGTTAGATATTAACGAATAAATATTAAACGAATAAATTGCTATGAACTTCAGACGAAAAAGAGGACTCAAAGTTCTAAAAGAAAAAATGAAAAAAGTAAAAAGATGGCGATCCTGATGCAATCATCGAAAAAAAAGCCTCCCTCTTCTTAGTCGCGTCGTACTAAAAAAAAAAAATACGTCTCTCTTTTTTTTTAAATTCCAAATTTTGGTGATAGATAAAATAAAGTAAAGTGGGATGATCTATCAAACAGCGCACCGATTTTTGGATGACTTTCGCATTTTGTCCGTACTTACCGTAGACCCGGCCGCATCGCGCGTGAGCTACGGGCTACGGTACGGACGGCTACGGTGCGGACAAATCGTGTGATTATTGGCAACGGTGCTCGGGCATAATCACGCATGTGGTTGAAATTCTGGATTTGAGGTTAAGATATCAGAGCGTATCAAAAAATACCAAAATTCGAGAGTTTGAAGTGATTTATGCATTAAAAAGGTAGGTATACGGTAAGGACAGCCTTGATGGTTGATGGAATTCCGGAGACAAGGCTGCTTGACGCAGAGACGGTCAATATTTTCACTTATTTGGATGAATAAAACTGAAAATATAAGTTATGTTCTAGTTGAATGTGGATTTACAGCAGAAGTGGAAGTATTTCGATGCACGATAATGGTTATGAAGCGTTGAAGTTGCGCACTTGAGTCGGAGACAGGCTACGGTACAGGACATTTCAGCTGTTTAGGGCCAAAATTCAGATATTAAACGGCAAAAACTGCCTAAAGCGATGTTACAACCTGATTTAGCGTAATATTTTGAACAAATTTAAAAAGAAAAAAAGGTCAGATTTTTCCATTCTGAAGGGCTAAAAAGTCGGGAGACATGGTAGAGCAAAACTTATTTGATTCTACTCGGGTGTCCTTCCGCCGACTCCGAAAAGATCATACATATATTAGGAACTTTCTTCGGCTCCTCTAAATGCTTTCAAAGTTTTATATTAGTTTTTGTTCTATCCGTAGTTTTATCAAATCTTGCGTTATCCTCATATGCCACGGGTTCGGTTGATCAAATAAAAGCGGAGATCAATCGATCGGGTGCAGGTTCTGTGAATAGACGCTCGATCGGTTGCACCAAGCGCAAATTTAAACCACGTCATCAACTTGCATTTCCGGGTCAAATACTCAAAAGGATCTAAATTTGTCATGGCGAAATCGTATATTGTTAAGGTATTGAAAGTAAGTCTGTGGAGGCGTCTAACGTTCAAATAGCACGTGATGTACCCACGTCTGTTCTTCAAATATTACGTCATTCACCCACGTGAAGGGGGGTTTGAGGTGTGCCAAAGGCTGTTGTATGAAAATGGATGGGCTACTAGACGGGGTCTTAAAGTAGGAACCGTATAATAATGTTTCCTTTTCGAAATTTTACGTTAGATACGATGGACACATTAAAAATTTTCGAATTCAACTCATAGGTTTGTCCATAGATGGTTGTAGGTTCCTCGTATGGAATATAAGCCAATAGACAAACAGAAGAAAAAGAAAAAGAAGAAGAAGAAGAACTCATAGGTTATACAATGATGGTTTCAGTCGACGATAATTCACTCTTCCCGCCCACGGAAAAACTTGAGTCTCCTCGACTCAAATCGAGCTCTAAAGTAAAATTTCAGTACGTTTTAAGAAGAAGGTGTGTATGAAAGAATTTTCTTGCTCATTAATTTTTTTTTCTTTCTTTTCCACAAGATTACAGGAACCTTGTTTAAGAAAAGGAAGGTGATGTGTGTGAAACTAAGCTCTGATCACAGGTCTGACGTAAAGGTTGTCTCAATAATTGGGCTTGGTTTCGTCGCATGCTGGAAGTTTGAATACTTCATATAATGTAAACTGTGAACGTCTATTTCTATTTCATTCGTTGATTTTGGAATTTTTCAATATTATTAACATGTTTTGCTTGAAATTTTGACAAGAAAAAATGTGCTGCAGTGTTTGAGTCGTGCATGGTTGTACCTGACCATCTATACTATAAGCTCCGAGACCTCCTAATTTTGCGTACCTGCAGGTAACGCTTAGTTCCAGCGTCGTACCGAGCCGATTTGCATGATTTTTGCGGCTATCGACTAATTGTCTCTAGATAAGCCAACTCTTTTCAGATTTTGAAAATATGACCCAGGTTTTTTTATGTTACGAGCTAAAGTTGCGAATTCTCCCATTTAAACAATGTAAATTTAAACTTTTTGTCATAGTTCGTTTGAGCGTTCTACCGGGCCGATTTCCATGATTTTTGCGTGAATCGACAGGTAGGTATTAGGCTCTAGATGAGCCCGCTCTCTTCAGATTTTGGAAATAGGACCCAGGTTTTTTTAAAATCACGTTATAAAAGTGAGTAAGTTTACAGAATGCTCCGGTACTGCTACCGCTATGCGCGGGAGGATGCGCAGTAGGTGTGTAGCCTGCGCATCAGCTCTACACTTATCTACACAAGATTCGCACCGACAACCTCAAGTCAGGCCGTTGCCTACGGTCAGGCGATGGCCGAGTCGTCTAAGATGAGAAATGCGTCCACTTTGAACTCGGTGTGGGTTCGATCCCCGACCCGTGATTTCATAATTGTTACCTGACAATCATTGTTCATTGTTTTACTGCAATATTTCATCAAGCAGTCATTCCAAAACGCGTCCTTTTAATTTTAAGTAATTTTAATACCTCATATCGTAATTCTTTAGGGGAAAAATAAAATAACCACTGATAGGATGGTAAAAATAGGGCCGCGGAGCGGCCCATTGATGGCGCGGAGCGCCTTCAGGGGGTTGGGCCGCGTAGCGGCCAGGGGGCGTAGCCCCCTAGTTTCTTCCTACGGTTGCATCGATGAGCGAGGTACCAAGAATCTTCTTTTCCTGGACGAGGAAATGCAGCTCCATTCCATGGTTGCAAAATTGATTTAAGCAATTCAATTTTTTACAAGAATATACCAGTGTAACTTTTGGCGAAAATTTCTCTGATTCTTGCAGGAGATCAGTGCGGAGGAGAAATCCTTGAAATTTAATTAGAAATACCGAAAATTCTCCCGATGCAAATGCAATTCGCGAGAAGAAATTTGGCAACATTAAAGTGCAGTTACGTTTCTTCGTGCAGACAGCTACGAAATGCCACTACCTTTGTTCCTCTTAATGAGCAGTGAGGGTTCTCGTCGTAGATCCTTTCCTTCTCGTTGAGGGGCACTAATAATGCCATGCTAAGGAAAAACGCCGCATGAACCTACATGCGTAGCCAAATTTCATTTGATGAAACACGAATTTCCTGCTAAAATTATGAATATGTTCCTTCTAATGTTTTAGATTATTTTGCTCGCGAATTCAACTGAAGTTCCTGAAAATTTCAATGAAAAATATTCACAACTTTCCTTGATACTAAACATGTTATCGAAGGAAATTTGGCAACGCTCGAATGTTCTTGCAGCGTTTTCCCTTAGCACGGCAGAATACTGAACTGCTTAAATTCTCGGATTATTGACAATTTCATTTTGGAATGAGTTTCAGAGTAAATTTTTAAAGGAAAGTGTCAGAAAAACAACAAACCAAACTTGAAAAGCTCATGATCATCATCCACCAAGTAAGTAGGTCAACAGCCGAAAAAAGGGTGATGACTGTTGCCCCCATATGATTGCCCATAAGGAAATGTAGAATCCTCGGAAGTAAAAGCTTCCAGCTGCCGCCAAGACTGCCGTGCTACGGAAGAACGCCGTGTAAAAATTCGAGAGTTGTCAAATTTCCCTTGATAAAAAATGTGTTTTTGACAATATTCTTGCATATCTTTCCTTGAAATGTTCAGATATTTCAAATTAAATTGCGTACAAAAATATCCGAAAATTTTAGAAAATAATATTCGCAATTTTCTTAGAAAACTCAGTTTTTATCAGAGGAAACTTGGCAACGTCTAAAGGCCTATACGACGTTTCTCCTTACCTCGGCAGAGGAAGCCAGTTGAGGGTCTCTTGTCTCTGATTTAGACGTCATTTTCCATTGATGTTCCAAATAGAAGAGAGTGAAGAGCTTCATGTTTTCAGTCAATTTTGCAACGTCGGAATTGAGTTACGTCTTTTCGTCTGGGAAACGGTGAATTATTGGCCGAAAAGCCTCTTATTTAAGAAGTTATTGTCCCTAGAGAGAGTGGAGGAATCCCCAAGGACCGCGGATGGAGCGGTAAGTAGACCGAGTCCAGCCAAGGTCCAGTTGCAAATGTCGAGCTGCCTCCGGTTTGGTCTTTCCCACCGCCGGACCCACACCCGGGCCTAGGAGACTAGGACACGGCATGGCGCCAATCTCACCACCTTGTCGGTAGGCACGCGCTATCACACCCTCCTCCGGGTCTCACACTCTGATTATACAGGCTAAACTCGGTAAACGACTACAGGGTGACCAAGAAAATCCCGCTTATAACTTCTTCTTCTGCGGGTCAACAAAATTTTTCTAGCATGATAATACTAATTTTCGAAGGCTGTTCTGCCGTGCTAAGGAAGAACGTCGCATGAACATTCCAGAGTTGCCAAATTTCCCTTCATGAAACATGTAATGTTGACAACATTCATGCATATTTGGACCGCGTCAAACAGAAAGGAACATCAGCTATTGCCAAATTTAATTGGGAAATTTAATGTTTTATATGGAAACGGCTGTGCGGATTTTCGTGCAAATTTCAGTGAAAATTCTCTATGGTACGAAGCAAATTCCTTAAAATTTTCAAGAAAACCCGAACAAATGTTCTCTCGTAAAAAAATTAATTGCTCAGTTAAACTTGGTAATAGCTGATGTGGCTTGGTTCCTTTCTGTTAAACTCGGTCCATTTTTTCTTGAAAGTTTCGAATATTTTAGATTAAATGGGGCATGGCGTACAAAATCGTCCGAAAATTTTGGAAAATAATATTCACAATTTTCCCAGTGAATTCGGTATTTATCGGAGGAAACTTGGCAACGTCTGAGGGCTCATACCGCGTTCTACCTTGGCACGGCAGTGTTTCAGATGCTACAGTTTTCTCTAGCGGTTTGTCAAACTATGGCATTTCATCAAACCGGTTTTCGCTGAGTTGAAAAAGTGTGTGATTCCATTGCGACGTTCCAAAATTGTCGCTCCTATTTTATTTTTTCGAGGAGAGCAAGTCAACTTTATTCCTTGAAATTTATTCAGAACATCCCGTTCACAGAGAATAAAATTAAAGGCAGTTTCTACCTACGATTCTCCCAGCAGATAAATATTTTGATACTAACATTGAGATGATTTGCAAAAGTTAGAATTTAGCACCGCTCTTGCACTAACGTCTGAATAAGTGAAATAGTAGGAGTGAGAAAACAAGTTCGCCTTCAACTCGATGGATGCAACTTGGGCGGCTTAGGAGTTGAAATTGTTGTATCACGCATACTAGTTTAGCGTCATTTTTGAAGGACGAGTGATTTTCGTTGTAATCTTCGTGACTTTAAGGACCATCGTAGCGAAATGTCCAGTAACTGTTACTCGATTGACTAGTCACTAATAATTTGAAAGGAATGTAAACCATGGTCACCTGCTTTCGAAAAATTTGAGATAAATCTCCGCTAAAGCATAGATGTTAACATATTCCGGTCACTTGTGAACTATGCTCACTTCCGATAGACTCCAAATAAATCGTCGCTTGGCTGACATAAGGCCGTATCTACACATTGGACAGAGCCCGGAAAAGCATTGAATTGTATGGAAGTCAGGGTTCATTGCAGAGTGTAGTTACACCCTCGTGTCAGGTAGGTGGGCGACGAAATATTCGTATCTAGGCACAACTACGAAGGGACTCTAACCACTTGTAAACTACGCTCCGGCTCGCTTCCGAAGAAGTTTCTAAAAAATGAGGAAACGGGATGTATAGGAGTTTCATAAGCTTTAAATAATAAGGGAATATTCCGAAATAATATTATTCTTCGATATAGGCAGGGAAGAAAATGGCAAACTTTTTGAAGAGGCCATTATTGATTTGTTCACTTCATTTGGACGTATTTCTGCCAAACGGAACCATGTGCATTATGTCGTGAGCCCTGTTATGCATATATGCTTATGGATCTCAGGGCTCATGTCTTAATGCACAAAGTTCCGTTTGATAGAGGTACGTCCATTTAGTGACAGAGTCCTGAGAGGGAAGGAAAGAGGAGGAACTTTTACAGTATCCAATTTAAAAGTTAGAGGAGAGTCAATTTATAACCAAACTTATGCATCTTACTCACATTTTAATCTGATTTTTACGATGGCAACGCAGGAAGAAAAAAAGATGAATTGACTTTTCGAGATTGTTTTTAACATAGTTTCATGAGATGAATAAATTATACTATCAGTTTATCATTAATCAGTCAATTAATAATTAATTATATTTTTGGAACGGGCCATGCGATTGTTTCTGATAGTAATAAATGATATTCGTTAAATCTTCAGAGGGTAATTCGTATAATAAATTCGTGAATTTCACTAGGCTTCATTTCTAAAGGTTGAGACAGGGAGAGTGCTGAGGAAGCCTCAAATGTAACGTGGACATAAACCTCAAATATTTTCCTATAAATTAAAATGAACTCTTATAACTCTTCCGTTAAAATAACGCGAAAGTTGTACACCGTTTAAAGCGCACACCAAATTATTAAGTTTCAAAACTTTCATGGTAGCTTTATAAAATGTTTATGAAATACTAGGGAGTACACCCTCTAGCCGCTACTTAGCCTATAGCCTCCAGAAAATTGCTCTATCGTACGAAGTGGAAAAATATTACCTCCATTAAAAAAATTTTCCAATCAAAATTGTGATCCACAAGAAAACTGCAATCTTCATTTTTTTCGAGTCAACTCTGGCGCAATAATAGGGACTTTAAGAGATGGAAAAAGCCCTGTGACATCAGGGTTTGTTGTAATATGGCAGTGCGTGCCGAAGAAAAATACAGAATTTGCTACTGAGTTACGGCATTTTTGCTGGAAATGGTAACACTTCCTGAGTCTCACTTCAAAACTCGATTATCCTGCCTAAGATCATGGAAATTAGTCCAGTGGATCGGTGGGACGAAACGCAACAAAATTGAAAACTTGGAAGGTTAGGGACATGACATATCGACGGTGTAAGTCGGCAATCACATAACTCGGTTTGCGACGTCGCAGACTTCCTGTTATACTTTATTTTTTAAACGGAAAACTACTCAACGGCAATTCTTTAAAACTGCGGTGAATTTCTTCTCTGTGTGAAGAAAATTCTGCAAAAACTTCAAGGAATAATGTCAATTTGTTCTCCTTTAAAAAAATAACATAGAGGCGGAGATTTTTAGACACAGCAAACGAGTTATGTGATTGCCGACTTACACCGTCGATATATAACTTTGGTTTCATTAAAAAAAACCCTCATTTTTTTTTAAAGCAGCGGAACCCCATTCGTGTGGCAGACTTCTTCCTGGTGACAGAAGGCTTTTCCCTGGACATTTGCAACCTGTTGCGGTGCTAATCTGAGATCTGCCTTTATGAACACCTTGTGTCACTGCGGTCCCTCAGCCGGCCGGAAGTGCTCCCGTGAAGATTCTGAGCCCCAAACAGCCAATTGTTCCCATTGTCCCCCGCTATTTCGCCCGCTTCAAAGGCTTGCGAAGAGTTTTTCCTCGAAACTCAAGGGGCTCTTGAAAATGCCGAGTCAATATATCAAACTCCCTTTCGAGGACTGAATAAAAACTGAGGTTGCTAGCAGTATCGGCGCTTGTCAGAAATTGGATGATACGAGGTGCTTTTTGTTTTGTTTAGGGAAAAATTCAAACCGACCTCCAGAAAAGACAAGTTTATTCAAAATGCTTGCGGTTGAATGACGTCTTCAAACGGGGGTCCTTGTTTTTATCCTGAGCCGAAGATTTCAATTCTGAAATGTAAATTTTATCGTCACCACGTTTTGCCGTGGTGCTTTCATTGCCTACAAGGTAAGATCTCAAAGTAATCGAATATGATCGGTAGCACGCAAGAGATACAACCGTTTAGAAATAGACTTCCGGATGTAAAATGGCAAGAGAATCACGATATTCACAATAAGAAAGTCTGAAATCCACTCATTCGTGTGCAATTTGCGTAGTTTGGAGTACGCTCTTTTCAATTTTCTGCGTCTGGGGGGCAGTTTTCTAGTCATAAAAATTCGCAAATGACAACTTCAAGCGGCCCCGGTGGTTACCAGTAAATGCCGCACCGGTATTGGCTAATTTGTTGTTGTTAATTATTTTGTTCGGTTTACAAGCGAGAGGTGATCTTGGATATTGATACATGCCTTGATTTTTCTGAGTTTTTTCATCAATCTGCAGGTTAATTTGATAATTATTATGTTCAGGATTTATTGTGCGTTATCGTTAACTGTAAGTTGCCGCGAGTTGCCGTTGCTTGTTTCCAGACAAAATGATTGGTAACTGCCCACTAGACGCGGGAAATTCGAAAAAGAGTATTTCTAACTACCCTTAATGCGTGCTTAGGAGTGGATTTCAAATTTCTTGAATGTGACCACCGTGATTTTCGAGCCATTTTTACCCTTGAGCCGTGAGCAGTCCAATCAAACGGCTGTATTCGTGTGTGTCATAGACCCGTCTAGCGAAGAGGAACTATAAATACTTATAACTTTATTGGCTTTAACCATGAATGACGTATATCTACTCTCGAAACTCCTATACCAATACGTGCTTTTCGATGATCTCAGTTCAAACAGAGATCTTTCGACTACTTGAGAGAAGGAAAGGGTATGTCTATTCGCCATTTTGTAGAGGGAGGAAATTTTCTACCTACGAATTGTTTCATAAGAGCAATCTCATAATCAGCTTCGAAAGTTTCGCTCAAGAAGATCGATTTAATTAAGGTGTAGACGGAAAGAAAGGGGAATGAAAAAGTTTCGTATATCAAACCTTTTGATTGTCTGCTCTTTTGAGGACTTTGAGGAGATATTCTGCGAGTGGCTAACAGAGGCGTAGCTAGGAAATTTCTCTGGGGGGGGGGGGCCATGGGACCACCTCTCGTGATGAAGAGAGCGGGGAGGGGGTAAGGAATGGAGGATCCCGTTTTTCTGGGGGGGGGGGGCATGAGATTTCTGGGGAGGCCAGCCCCCCCCCCCCCCCCCCCAGGACCCCCCCTAGCTACGCCCATGGTGGCTAATAACTTTTCGCAAGGCAAAGGCGTCCTCTCACATTTCTCTTCATATCAATAAACCGAAACCTCGCGGCACTAAACGCACTTTAAACAGTTTGTTCACTATTTGCTTTCAGGTTGAAATCAGGGAGGATGTCTATAAAAGACATTGTAATGGATAACTAATGGAACTAAAATTGACAAGATGATCTTCCCGATCGCATGTTAGGAAGCGTTGGGCGATTACTGATGCTTAGGTGCATGAGAAAGAAGAATTAAGCTAATTTTGCATTGAGGAACCCTTATTTCTTGCTCAGGGTAGAGACATGTGTCATATAGTATCTCATAAAGATAGGTGCTTATGTAGATAAGCTAGAAATAGTAGTTAAAAATGCATAATCCAATTAATGGTGGATCAAAAACTGTTACGGAAGATGATCCATAACTGTAGATCTGCTCATACATGTAAATACATTCATGGGCCTATCATATGACCTAATTGAATTGCAAAATCATGAAAGAGGACATGAATGATGTTACCTACATACTTAGAAGATCTATCTCGCATAAGGCGTAAGTGGTAATTTTCAAGAAAAATTAAGTTATAGGGTTTTCCTGGCTTTAAATTCATTGCGGGATTTCCACTCTGCAATGCTTAGAAGAGGAAATAATTATACAAAAAATGTATGGATACCCACGAAATGCGTATTCGGACAGGAGCCCCTGAATCACCAGTTTCCATAACTGAATTTTGAGCACCTTTCACGCCTGGCAATGATGCCAGCTGATCGGAAACTCTTAGGTGGCAATATACTGCCGCGCCTAAGTAAAACATAGTATTGACATTTAATTGTTGCGAAATTTACCCTTTAAACATTTGTATTTCAGTGAAAAGTTTTTAGCAGTTTCTGAAATTTTTGGATACATTATAGAGCAAATACGAAAAAATTTATCCTGAAAACCCAAAGAAAATAATTCGCAAATTTCCCAGGAGAAGTTTATTGTATCAGAGGAAATTTGGCAGCGTACAAATGTACATACTGCGTTCTTCCTCGGATAAAAACATGAATCCATCTGAGGCTAGAGGTGAAGCATGGCAGCGCGAGTGAAAATAGAATGTGCAACACAGATCGAGTTCAAATTGATGCACAGTAACTCATTTAAGTGATATTCAGAGCTGAACTGTGTACGATCGTGCCATGAAAGAACGCTGTATGAGCCTTCAGACGTTGCCATATTTCCTTCAATAGGAAACGAATTTACTGGGAACATTGTGGTTATATTTCTTCAAAATTTGCAGACAATTTTGCTCACAGTATGATCTAAAACATTTGAAAATTTCAAGAAAAATATGCATAACTTTCCCCAAAAACTCATGGCTTATCCGGAGAAATTTCGCAACTCTTGAATGATCATACCGCGATCCTCTTCAGCACGCCAGTAGGAAGCTCTAAGGAAAAACGCCGTAAAAGTCTTCAGGCGTCGCCAAATTTCCCCTGGCAAATCACTAATTATCAGTAAACGTTTTGAATATTTGTCTACCAGTTTTTCAGATAATTTTGTTTGTAATTTAATCTAAAACTTCTGAAATTTTCAAGGAAAAATATTCATAATTTTCCTCAAAAATAAACATTTTATCAAAGGAAATTTGGCAACTCTCAAATGATCATACCGCGTTCCTCCTTATATTAGCACGGCAGTATAGCATCCCGTTGGATCGCATTTCGCATTTGAAAGGCTTAATGCCTGTCGAGTAAGGTTCTAGTCGAATTGGCCAGGGAATCCCCGCGCACCTGAAGTCCGAAGTCCAACAGTCAGGTGGATTTTCTGCGAGTGTGCATTTTTGAGCATAGTTGGTCTTATAATTGAGTGCTCACTAAAGGCGTGACACTCTAAGGTTATCTTTGACCAAGGTTTTAATCCGAAAACTCAATACCAAAAAAAGAGGGTCTGTGCCAATTTCCGATTGGTTCATACAGCGATGTAGATGGATAAAATATGGCGGCAAATCCAAAAATATTCCGGCAAAATCCGAAATTTAAAGCATGGAGAATCGACCGCAATGCCCTCTGATTTCGCGTCATTCATTATAAAATATAGGTTTTAACGCTTTTTGAGATATGATTTTTTCAATGAACCATTTTATTTTCTAAAAAATTCATGACATAAATGGTCCGAACCCACAAGTCATCTACTGAAGTCCAAGGTGCCTTGAATGCGGATCATATTGACGGATTTCACCTCTTTTGCTGAGTGATTTAAGAAAGTTCGTTTTAAAAAAATAGTAAGTAATGGAAAAGGCGATTACTATGAAAAGACAATAGCGTGTAATTAGGCAATTTTTTAGACTCAAAAGTAAAATGGCCACTTTTTTGTATTTGTCTCGCCGTTGAACCATAATAGGTAAGTGCACCTGCTTTTCCTTATAGGCTTTATCGCACTTTTTCTCATCAGTCGTTTTTCCTCCTCCTTTTTTCAAACAGTGACGTGGCGTGTTTTGCGATATATCGATTGATCTGCCATTTAATCCTATGGAAAAGGATCGATAAACATGTTGTTCGCAGCGAACACCTTAATAATCGATTATTTACCACAGCTTCAAACGGGGAAATATCGATACTCGATCATTCACGCCACGCCACGCCACTGGATTCAAAGAAAGGGTCACGCCATCGTAGCTACACTCCTGGATCTATTACTCCCATAAGCAGAGCATTGAACTATTTTTAGGGGCAAATTTCTCGAAAACCTACCAATCCACTCAAGTTGAAACTTTATCAACAAAATTTTAACAAAATAAATGAAGCCTAGAAAAACTGACCGAAACTTAAATAAATCAGGCTGGCGATCTCTGCATCGCCCAAGTATCTTTAACTTCCGGGCAAAGTATCACAAGCGCCACGCGATGTTTCAAAATTTTCGTCGCCACTTTATTTTCTCACAGAGAAATTGTTGATTGAATCTATTTAAAAATTTCCCTGAATTCTATCGGCAGCACGAAAAAAGAAATTTTCGGATAGCTTCGTTGAAAAATTTCTCAGTAAAAAAATGAAATGGCGGCGGAAATTTTAAAACGTCACATGGTACTTGAGATTTGGCCGGAAGGTGACGGTATGCACACGTGATTTTGAAGTCCTATTTCGTGCGCACGTTTGTTTTAAAGTAGTCAATTGCAGTTCTACCCTTCTTGGTGAAAGTCTGCTCCGCTCGATGCATCGATTTTCGAGATCGAAAGGGATGATTCTGATTGGCTACTTTTCGTGGCGACGGCGCGTAGCGGGACGTGGAAAAGGCGGGAATCCCGCTAACCTAGACGCCTGACTGCGTCGCGCCACCGTGGCCCGTTCTGCCGTGGTAAGTAAGAATGCCGTATGAACATTCGGGATCTGCCAAATTTCCCTCGCTAAAATGTTTATTTTTGCGGAACGTTATGAATATTTTACCTTGACATTTTCAGGAACTTCAGGTAAAATTGCGAACAAAATTATCTGAAAAACTGGAGGGAAAATATTCACAAGTTTACCAGGAGATTTGCGTTTAATCAAAGGAAATTTGGCAACGCCTGAAGCTTCATACGGTGTTTTTCCTTAGCGCGGCAGCGTTCGAATGCGACCGGTGGTGAAGTGCGCATGCAATGAACTGCAAACGAATATTAAAACAATGAGGTGCCTTCCCATTTGTTTTCTCCGTGGCAGGTACGAAAGTGTACCTACCCTACCACCCGCAGTGGTGTGCTATGCAGAAACGCCGTATGATCATGGGTGTGTTGCCAAAGTGCTACGAGTAAACTTTCGATTTTTACGGAAAGTCACGGGATTTGCCTCAAAATTTACAAGTTTAGCTCAAAGAACGACATAAAATTTTCGGAAACATCCAAAGAAAGACATCGCCGTATTTCCCAGAGGATTCTTGCTCTGTTAGAAGAAATTTGGTAATGCACGAATGTTCATACGATTTTCTGTCCTCACTTAACCCAGCAAAATGTTCCTTATTCAAGAGATCCTATCCTTTGCCTACGTTGCCGCACTGTGAAGAATATTCTGGATCAGAACCAAAAAGAAATCGTAGTAAAACTTCAAAGACAAATTTCGTGCGGTTAAGAAAGAGTTGGCAGATTTGGATGACTTGAAGAAATGTGGGTATCATGTCTAAAGCCCTCCCATGAGAAATGATACATCTCAGAGACCCCGCACTTGCAATCCACGCCTTTGCGGATTCAGCAATTTGGCAACACCGGATTTTCTCCATTTAAACCTATGTTGAATAATCGATTCTTGTCGGATCACCTGGTCCCTCCAAGGATCGATACATTACCATACGTTTATATGGGGGAAAATCGGAGGTCAACGCTTCTTTTCGCCTGATAATGATTGATGAGCATGTAAATTAAGTGTTGAAGTAAGCACCCTGCTAGGCGAGTTCCTGCAAATTAGATCAGGTTTGCTGAACCAATTGCTCAATCGTCTGGTCTTCAGGCATCAATAGGCAAATCTGAGCGTTGACTCCCGAAAATAACTTTCGGGGGCTCTAAAATATAAGTATTGTCTCTGCTTCTCATTTACCAGCAGTCCATGAATAGGTTATCAATTGCCAATTTTCAAAATTCCAAATCCGTCGTGTGAAATGAAGGGATATTCTCGTGGTTCACCTCTAATCCTCACCTGACTATAGGATAAACAATTGGCTGGGGCATTCCATCTGGCACAGAGGACCCAGTTTGACAAGAGCTCAAGGTTAACTGCTCATTACTCATCGTTGGCTGAAAATGAATGTTAGTGCCCGAAAGAAAAGTTCCGATCCTTGCTTCCGCAGTTCTGCCCCACCCTCGCCCGAAAAATATTTTTCGTCTGTTGTTTAATATTAAAAGAGGCATAAAAACAAACAAAAAAACTCCACTAAAATATGGCCCAAATGCTGTTAATAATAGGCTGGTAGAACACTGATACACGCTATTCTGACGGAATTTTAAAAGCCTCCAAAAAAACTAAAAACTAAAAATTTTAATCGAAGTTATAATGAACTTAAATGAGCGTGGCAGACTGAGGACTTAAAAAAAAAGTTGAACTCCTATCAGTCTCTCAATGGGACCCCAGTGAATCATCTGCAATGTAACTGCCTCAGCTACCCTCCCCCCTTCCTCAGTCTTGCATTAAAACTCATCAGAGTTTATTGTGCCTTGTTTCCAGTTTTTGGTTTTTCTAGGTTTGATTTCCCCGCATTATAGCTTGGAGCCAATAATATTTTCTAATTTTAATCAAAAGTCAAAGTCGCCGAAACATCTGGCAACACTTGACATGGCTGGTGCTTTTCCCATGAATCTGGTCGAAAGGAGGGCATGGACTTGGTCGACTGAAGGACTTCGCGTGGAAACACAGGTAAACAATAGACATCATGAGCGAAATGGTCGAAATCAAGGAGCCGAAACCTAATTTCCCCTGATATTTGAAAGCGAGCCTGAGCCTGAGCCCTCATTGACCTACTTGTAATTGGACTACATTTTGCAGTTCGGAACTATAATTTCTGGCTCATTTATAAAAACACTTATGTGTACGCGGAAGCTGATGGTACATACGTTTTTTCTAAACGGAGCCAGACATTATAGTTCCTAATTTGACGTATTTCTATCAAACGGAACTAAGCGCCACAGGGGGAATAAGGGAGAGGGGGCTTTGATTGGCGGGTATTGCGGAATGCGATGCTCGTTCCGTCCTATACTCGCAATTCTTTTTCGTGGCGCTTAGTTCCGTTTGACAGAACGCGCTATCCGGGATTCGAAAAACCTCAAAAGGAATCCAAATTGGCTTAGTTCCGTTTGACAGAAATACGTCCAATTGCAAAATGTATCCAATTATCTTACTTGTCATCCTGAACTAAAAACTGATCACATTAAATTCGAATCGATTCCAATTTTTCAGTTTAATCGGGAAACTACTAAAGCGACTCTTCCTTATGAATTTTTTAAATCTAGTTCCGCTCATGAAAGTTAATCGCAAGGAGAAAGGCGACTTGATTTTCTTTCGCTTTTAAAATGAGGAAGATTTAAATTTTTCCTGGGTGAGGTCTTGCCTTATTTTCTGCTTCTTCTTTTTCCATTCACCAAACCAGTATTCTAAGCGCACCTCTGTTAATTTGAAGAATATTTAAATTAACCTATCAAAGAAAGTGTCTAAAATGAATGAGAATGGCGAATTTTTTCTGTCCGTATAAGATCATAGAAATTTGAAGTTTTCCTTGAAGTAGAATTTCCCGTGACTCTCATCGGACGTATGATTTTACCTGAATTGATTCAAAAAGCGAATTCTACGGAGAGAAAAAGTGTCATTACGGGGAAAATTTTAGTGGTACCTTTGAAATCGCGCCGACAGAGTTCTCAAAACAACGGGTAGGTTGTCTACACATCATAACACTCATAAGAGATCTCATGTTCAAGTACACATCAGTGGCGTTGCGTGCTTTGCGATATATCGATTGATCGGCCATTTAAATCTATGGAAAAGTATCGATAAACAGAGTGTTCGCAGCGAACACCTAGATAATCGATTATTTACCACAGCTTCAAATGGGGAAATATTGATAGATCGTAAAGCAGGCCACGCCACATCCTATCGGTCAACGTTTAACTTTTAACTTGCCTCTGTTAACATTCGACCGAAACCACTCGGATCAAGGTGCAAGGTATCAAAAGAAATAGCAGCACGTATCATCGTGCCTCTAACGTAAAGACGTTTCCGAATTTCACCGTGAGCCCTGTTCCACGTATAAATCCATGCTTTCTGGGGCTCATGGGAAAATCGAGATACGCCCCTACGTTAGAAGTGCGACGTTATGCGATCTTCCTGTCGCTTTGAAACGAGTGAACTGAGGCAACGCTGATACAACTATCACTGCTGCTTGGACATTCTTTTTGCATACGACTCATATTGAAGGCGCCTCCGTGTATCTTGTTCTACCCTACCTGTTGAGTGTTGCGGAGGAGCTTTTATACAATTGAGCCTTCCAAACTAATTCAGAATCTGTGACACTTCTATAAACGGACCGCGTTAAGTAGAAAAGAACCAAGCCACATCAGCGATTGCCAAATGTAATTGGGCAAATTATTTTTTTACATGAAAACGGTTGTGCGAATTTTTGTGTAAATTTCGGTGAATTTTCGGCATAGCACGAGGCAAATTTGTCCAAGGAATTCGCGGAAACGTCTCTTTTAAAAAATTAAATTACCCAGTCAAAGGCAATAGCTGATGTGGCTTGGTTCCTTTCGGCTAAACGCGGTTCAGATTTCCGTGCACTCAGGAAAATCCTACGCGTTAAAGGATTGAGAAAAATAAGTTCTGATCAAATTCTTTTAACTGTGCGACGATTCGCGGATAATATTTCCCTGTGTATGTTTTCCCAGGCCTACTTTCCGATCTTTTTGCTATTTCAGTGCGGAATGCGGCACCGCGTGTCTGAAGCATTTACAACGGCTCAGCAAAGACGCTTGTCGACGATTCAATCTTTGATATTGCATTTCAACAAAAGGGCTTTTCATTGGCGGGACGCATATTCTTCCCATGTGACTTTTTCAAGACAATACTTCACTTTCCCGCACAGACCGCAAACGCAGGTGCGTCTTCTGTCCCTTTCCGCCTTCCCAAGAGCTCCGATTGACAGAGATTCATGAATGAGACACTTTCATGCGCCGACAAACGTAGCCAATTTTCCGAGAAAAAACTGGCTCAATATTTTGCATGTCCGGCGCTTTTCCCGCATTTTTCAGCTTTTCAGCCCGAGATTTATTTGTTTCAAAACTACTCTTTCCGTGCACCTGCATGAGTCCTAAGGGCCGTTCAAGTATTCCATAACGCACTATCCGATTTTTTACCCCCTCTCCCCTTGTAACGCGCCTGTAACGCAGCCCAACACCCTCCCCCTTTGGAATTACACAACGCTGGCCTGAGTTACTTCGCGGGAGTTTTCTTCGCTCAGAGAAGAGAAATCAAAAAAGTTATCGAGAATTGACGTTGAGTAATTTCCTATTGAAAAATTAAATAAGAATCACCGCAAAAAAATTCTCGGCGTTTTTACCAAGGTCCGTTGGTACCTTTACCATCTCACTTTTTTTACCAATTATTGGTAATTTTACCAAGACAGACTGGTAAGCTTACCTAAAAACCTGTATTTTTACTGTTTTTTTCAGGTAAGAATACCACTTTTATTGGTAATCGATTCCCGGTAACTTTGCCATTTTATCTTGGTAATCCTACCACAGTCGATAAAAAATATTGGCGTTTTTACCAAGGTCCAGTAAAATTACCGAGAAAGTTCAATAATTTTACCGAAATTTCTCGGTAAAAGTACCAATGGGCCTGTTGCATGCAAGAGATACAGCCGCGCAAATAGACTTTTTAGAGGTTAAATGACACGAAAATTACGATGGTCACATTAAAACAGTCTGAAATACACTCCTTACTGCGCAATTTGCGTTGTTAGGAACGCGCTTTTTCAAATTTCCCGCGTCTGGGGGCAGTTTTCGAATCACCGGAAACGAGCAAATGGCGGGCTCGGTGATTTCCGGAAGATGCCGAGTCGTTGTTGTTGTTATTTTTTCCTTCAGTTTGTTTACAAACCCAACGTGATCTCTTATAGTAGTCCATATACGTTTATGCGGTAACCAAATCGATCAACTTTTAAATATCCAACGCAATCCTTCTACATTTCATTTCACGATATCACGAGCTCCGATTTTTAGGTTACCTATGTCGTCAGTTTTAGTTGACCGGAAATAGCCGCGAATTGCCGTTAATTGTTTCCGTTAGGAAACTGCCCCCAGACGCGGGAAATTTGAAAAAGCGCGTTTCTAATAACGCAAATTGCGCAGTAAGGAGTGTATTTCAGACTTTTTTAATGTGACCATCGTAATTTTCGTGTCATTTAACCTCTAAATAGTCTGTTTGCACGGCTGTATCTCTTGCATGCAACAGGCCCATTCCATAAATGGTAATTTTACCAAGAAAAAACTGGGATCAAATAGAACCCTGAATTCTTGGTGATTTTACTCTTTTCTTAGTAAATACACCGAGATTTTTTTTTCAGTGAGGAAGTCTGCAACGCCGCAAAACAGAGATACGTGGTCTGGTAGTTTCATCGTCAATATTTGAATGCACACAGGTCGTGCATGAGAACTATTGGGTTTTTATTTTCCAGAATGATCTCCTGAATTTTAAACCTTTGTTTCCAAAAAATTCTTATTTAGACGCTCGATCCCCATCTCCTTTCCTCCTGAAGATTGATGTACAACAGTAGACGGCAACAGTGGCGAGGCGTCCTTTGCGATACATCGATTGATCGGCCATTTAAACCTGTGGAAAAGTATCGATAAACAGAGTGGTCGCAGCGAACACCTTGATAATCGATTATTTACCACAGCTTCAAATTGGGAAATATCGATAGATCACAAAGCACGCCACGCCACTGGACGGCAAATACTTTTAGAATTCTTAAGTACCTATCCCACTTAATATCCGATTTTAAAATCACGTGCTTTATACTTAAGGTTCACCGTACTTTTTTCCGCAAAGCCGGATTTTATGCCGTGGCTTCTATAGACTAAAGAAATGTTTGGTCGCACGGAGGAAAATAGGAGGGAGATGGCAGCCTCTTTCTAGTTGAAGGGTGGTTTGCAGGTCCCTCGTCAAATAATTTCGAGTACCTTGAGCTTAAATTAAACAATTTTAAATTATATTTTGACATTAAGATGCTTAAACGTAGGTAGATCTTTTTAAAATGTTTTTACTACATACTAACAATTTTTGTCTTCATGAGATAAAATATGAAGTAGGAATAAAATAACAGGAGACAGTCACTCCGGAAGAGGGTAGATACCAGGCACCCATCTAAATTATTAAGGACTGTAAATCGTAGACCTACAATTGTTTTGTTTTAGGCAGGATTCAGTGATTTTGAGTAACTTGTAATAGGCACCTCCGAGTTTAAGATACACTTAAATCGCACACGAACAATCGATGCTGACTATTTACACGTTTTATGAGCCCTCCAACGGGCGGGTTTTGTGTTCTTATGGTTGTGTCACTTTCTGCATGTAAGTTTATTTTGAAGAGGAAGACAGAGAAGGAGAGAGAGAAAAAAGTTGAGAAAAAAAGGAAAAGAAGGAGGAGAAAAAAGATGAAGATGGAAATGAGGGAAAAAAGAAAAATACAAAAGAAGGTAAAAAGGAGATGGAGAAGAAATTTATAAACTGGATTTTTAAAATCTGAGGCTGAAGGCTTTAGTTTACTTTTGAAAGGGAATTACGTCCCTGTCTCATCGCTAATAGACTTCAAGAGCTAAGTCTTAAAATAGCATCCTCTAGATTCCATGTACACAGACAACAGTCTTAGAGTCACAAACCTGAGTGTTACCCAGTTACCTTCCTAAACATGATAGGTAGCTAAACCGTTTATTCGTCTTGAAATATAATCGCTTTGGCAACCGGGTAAGAAGTGCACTTGAGAGCAGAGGCCTTGCAGGTTGCAATCTTAATGTCAGCGCTTATTGTTTCACTCCGCAGCTGTCGGTAATTCAAGTTCAATGTTGGTGTTATGCAACCAGCACTACAGCGTGAAGATATGAAACTTTGTCAAACTGTCGCGTCGCGACCTGTGAACCAAGCTGAACTGCTCAATCGCCAAGTCGATGCTGGAACTACAAACGCATGCACTTGGCTTGCGACGTTGCAGTTTTCATGGGATTCAATTTTTTTTAGTCGGTTCAATCAACGCCCCCCCCCCCCCCCAAAGGAGAATTTTAAGTGAGTATAAGATGCCCCGAAAAATGCTTTATCAAATAAAAGCAAGGAAGGTCTAGACTATTTGGATTACATTTTGCAATAAGGTACCACTATCTTTGGCTCTCCCATAAAAGCACCGGGAAACTAATGGCATATATTTTGTTTCTAAAATGGGCCCTAAATAGTGGCTTTATATTGCAAAATGTAATCCATTTGAACTCGACCGATTATTTCCCCTGAGAGCATTGACTTAAATCAAATTTCGTTACCGGCAGGAATAACAATCATTCATTCACATCTGGTACATATATATTTGCTGAAATATCTCTGCGTGGTTACGCTGTGCTTACCGTGATATTTTTATCGGTCGGCACAATCCTTACATGTAACAATTGTTAGAACCAATTGTTAGCACTATGTTAGCTGGTAGCAACAAATGTTAATTACTTTTTTAAAAAACTTTAATTTCAAAAAGACAACTCTTAAAAAAACTGTAAAAATGTTCGTATCAGGAAATCTAAAGGAAACGAATTTTGGTTATTTTTTCAAGTAAAATTTACGAGTGGTACAAAAGTAAAAACGTGTTAAAAAACTCTCAAAATATCGGCTGTAATTTTTAAACACTAAAAATATTTGAAAAAAATGTTAAAAAACTACAGTGATATTTTAAGAGTTTTTTAAAACACTTTTTTCCATATATTTTAGTTACATTTTATTTCTCGTCAATTTTACTTAAAAGCCAAAACTGGCTTATAGCCGAAAGGATTTGCCAATATAAACATTTTAACTGTCTATTTTAAGACTTCTTGAAACATGTCTTAAAAGGTCATTGCTACCAGGGAGAGTGAACTCTGTCCATTGTATTTTCCGTTTCGTTCGATTTTTTTCTCTCCTGCATAGACACCTCGCAACTACGCATTTATGCATCTACATGTGCATGCGTTATTGCAAAGAATGCACTTTTGTTTAATCGCGGCCTCGGTTCTGTGTGATACAATATCCCCGTTTTGTCTTACATAGGTTTCCATCTTTTCTCTCCAATTATGCTGACATTTCTGGGGTCATCAAAAATCATCACCAGTTTGAAACTGAACAAAGCAGCGTTGCGTCTCCACCCTCACTCCGATCGCATGAAATGGAGAATTGAATGGCCACACCACATGACACTACGTAAGAAATTAGTTGGAAGACCACCATCAGTAAAAACGTCCATTCATCCGTTCAAAAATACTCTCGATGTTAACAACCTCATTCATGTTTCTCATTCATTTGTTCCCTGCAATGAGAGATGTGGGATTCATGTTAAATCGTTAGGAAAAAAGGGGTAAACATTTATGAATGAGAGTTAATAGAGGGTTCTCAACAGAGAGCAAGGAGCAAAAAATACTGTTTGCTGAAAATTTGTTCTTAATTTTGTTTTGTTTTTTTGTGACGCATCATACTGAACTACATACTATTTATACTTTAATGACTTTTAGCCTTTATTTTTTTACGCGGTTTTAAAGCAAGGTTTTATCTTAATAAGCAGACGGTGGACGTGGTTTGGATCGCCAGCACTGGCTAATGGTAATATACCAGAAGTTAGAATAACTTTTTTCTCTCTAATTCTTACATACACTGTATAGAATGCCAATCTAAATACAAGCATGACAAATTTAAAGAGAAGTTATCAAGTTTGTATTTCATGGGTCAGAAGTTTTGCAACTTTCGTTTTTCTTCAGTACAGGAGACGGATTGAGCGGAGAACCTCTTTGGACCGATCTTCACAATCAAATAAGCTATAAAATTATAGAAGCGTGTTATCCTGGAGTATCTCAAAGTTTAGGGTCGGCAGAAACGTGTCACTTTAAACGGGTTTTTTAAGTTATTCAATAACGTTCAGCTTGTACCATTATTCATGCCGGAAAGAGCTATTTTTAGAAATCCAGCTATATTTAGAGTTGAACTTTGGCGTACTCGTATTAAATTAGATGCCGCCGAGCAACAATACATGATTCTTGATATTCTTTTTACGGACCACTTATTCCAATTTCCTGCAAAAGTTTCCTGGGTCTCTCTTTTTATTCGGTCAGCAGCGATTCTTTCTCCACTCTTAAATTTTAATGGCTGCCCAATGCACATTTTAATGCTTATACCTTTGAAATATAAATCACTTTAATATTCTTAAATAATATTCATTGTACTTGATATCAATGATTGGCTTAACTAGTTTATTAGAATAAGCTTGTCCGAGAAAATGAATCAAAACGAAATGTTAAGTATCGACTTAAACCTTAAATTCGAAATTTACCAGAGCGAATACATATCAAATTTCAATTTTGCAAATTGAGTGAAAAATATTACCCACTTTTCAATATAGCATTAAGAAAGACGCGTGGTGCCAGAGGCAAGGTAAGTGAGATACGACAATAAGGCGCCAATAGACAACTATTCGCGCTCCGCGGTATGATTGTTGCCTATGCGGCAAAATTGAAGGCGAACTTCCAGTGGACAATTTCTGCCGATAGTTGGACGCACTTCCTTTTGGTTCCAGCAAAGATATTTCTGAAGAGAGACCCATAATTGCTCTTTTCTTCTTCTCTTCTTTACGATGAGAGTCTCGTCGTTTTTCTTTCCTCACGTTGTAGCGTCTTTAATGTGATACTGATGCCGCCTTGTGCATTCACTCCTTATGCACTATTCTTGATCAGGACCTGTTGTTCTTGTTATTATTTGCTACTCTCTTCTTCATCATCCTTGATATACATAGTATACGGACTCCTTTTTTCCTCTCGGTTTTTATCTGGACATTGAGTTGAACCGAATTTTGTCGTTTTTGCTGTGTTTTAGATACTGCCAAACTCCATCCCAGTGGAACTAAAATCCCTCCAGCTACTGGCTACTGTGCGGTTACGACGTTAAATTTTCCACGTTAGCAGCAATGGCTATGAAAAAAAAGTTCGATCACATGAACCGAATGCACGATCTTCAAAATCGGTAGTACTATTCGACTAACCGCTCTTTTGGTTCTAGACACCGTATTCGCGGCTCATGTAACCGAGTTTTTTCTATGGTTTGGCTTGGTTTGAAAGGAGGTTGCATGAATTGAGGACCCGATTCCTAGCACTGAGAGGGTGGTTACATGAACCGAACAGTACGGCCGATATTGAACAACATACTTTCGCGTCATCTGACCGAACTTTCTTTTCCAGTGTCGTTCAAAAACTAAATCACGTCGACTCGCCGATACCCCACGTTAGAAGAATCTGTTTCGTCATCTGTCAGCCGAAGTATCACAAGTGCCATGCGACATTTAAAAATTTCCGCCACCATTAAATTTTTTCACAGAGAAATTGTGCAACAAAGCAGTCCGAAAATCCGGCTACATTTTTTTTGTGCTGCCGACAAAATTCAGTGAAATTTTCAAACAGATTCAATCAACAATTTCTCTGTGAACAAATAAAACAGCGGCGGGAATTTTGAACCGTCGCATGGCGCTTGTGACAATTTCGCCGGAAGATGATGGTGAAGTGAACCTACAGAATGGTAGAATAGTACACGGAGAAAAAACTTC
Source organism: Bemisia tabaci (assembly GCF_918797505.1). Lineage (NCBI taxonomy): Eukaryota > Metazoa > Arthropoda > Insecta > Hemiptera > Aleyrodidae > Bemisia > Bemisia tabaci. Next base: position 62,691,753 of record NC_092794.1, on the reverse strand, counting down.
GTGCGCGGGACCCGAAGTTTAGGTCATATGGATCTCTGAAGTTTTCGGATTGAGCATCTGAACACTTTAGGCCTAGCTGCTGAGGTTTTGATCACACATCTGAAACTTCAGTTCTTACATCTGAAGTACTTCGGTTTTCACATCTGAAAAACTTCGGTCCTCACATCCGAAAACTTCGGTTCTCACATTTGAAGTACTTCAGATGTAAGAACTGAAGTACCAGATGTGTGATCCGAACCTCGGCAGCTAGGCTTAAAGTATTCAGATGCTCAATTCGAAAAATTCAGAGATCCATATGACCTAAACCTCGGATCCCACGCACGAGGTTTTTTCTCCGTGTATGAAGTTAAAGAATAATCATTGAATTATTTCGCGAGGGAAGTCGCAGCATAGGATAGCGAGATGCATGGCTCGATGACAGGTGCTCCTGACGCGGTGAGAGGGCCCGCTGCTGCTGGGAGAGAAGTCGGCCGCCTCAATGACGTCACATTGGATCAACACTGACACGGAACACCGAACTAATTGTCAACCTGTTTCCGAGAACGGCGTGGGGTAGGGGCGTCCTAGGCGCCGGGCACTGGCGTGGGCGGGAAGGGGGCCCATTCATTCGCCGCTCATTCATTCTTTCTCTCTGAGTTTCATTGAGCTGAAAAAAATAAGCCGGTGTAAAAACAGTGACTGGACCCCCTGAATGACCTCTCAATTCGCGGCTCATCCCGCCGTCCTCAGCCTGGGAGCGGTATGTGCAAAATGACCGTACGTGAGGCACCTGTCAATCATTACTGTAAACGATCCGAGTGAGAAACGAGGTAGAAATGCAGTAAGGAGAGCTGAATTCTTAATATTAACGCTAGTTAGCTAGAAATAATGTTACGATCCATCCAAAAAATGTCAAAAATTGCACTGAAGATTGTCACGTGTGTCTGAAATAGTGCATTGGAAAAAAGTTACGGGCTATAGACATACCGTCCGTTCCGGGCTCAGAAGTCGAAAATTCCGGGTACTGCAGCCGTAGCTTCGACTGCTCCGGGTGCTATTCCCGGAACTTTCGGTTTTGGGGCCCACAGCAAGGACGGTATGTCTATATAGCCCGTAAGTACGGCTTCCACACCCGGGGGTTTTTTTTCAGTGTTATTTTTTGCATACAGAACCCCGCACCACCCCTAAAAACCTTAGGGTTCTTGCCACTTTTCGGGGAGGTCTTCCTAAAATTTTTGGAGGTCCTAAATGTTGTTTTCTTTGGCCCAGAAAGCACTCACAAAAATGCACGGAATAGAGAATTCTCTATTGTGCACACACTATCGAAAGCGAGGAGTGAAATTCCGTGCCGAAGTCTACAGCGCCCAAAAACCCCCAGTGATATTAATGCGAAGTGAAATTAACACCATAAAAGCGTATGACACTCTGCGAACAGAGTAGATTCTACTCCGGAATAGTGTAAGTCACTCCTTAAGGAGAATAGATTCCGCTCTGCATGTATCCCTTTTCAGGTTTTTTTTGGATACTGTGTATACTCCGGCACAGAATGACTCCAAAATGTTTATCAGTGCATACAGCGAATAAGGGCAAATTATCTGAAACGAGCTCTAATATATCATGGTTCATACATAGTAAAGTAGGTTCCGTTCCCTCCGAGAATAAATGAGTTTTTATGACAAAGCTTCATTTAATTATCGAATTTTTCATTGGTTTTGCTGAACTCTGAAGGTGGGCTCGTTTGCGAGAGGGAAGACTCGAACGATAAAACTGGGTCAGGAGTGTCAAAAAGTTGTCGTACGCGCGCGACGCCCGCCGCGCCGCACAGTGGATATAGTCAATTGGAGAGGTCGGACAAAATTTGGAAACTTCAAACGCTTATAACTCCATTTATTCAAATCCTTGAGGTTCCAAAAGTGGCTCTATTGGTTTTATCGATACATTTTCTTCCAGAATCACCTTTTGAAATTTAAAATGTGACGAAATAAGCACCAAAATTCTCAGTTTTAGTCAAAAATTTCATTTCCGGGCTCTCTAACACACTCGTTCCATTGTGCGCCGCTCAGAGACGCAACACGCAGCCGCTGTACTTACCTCCATCCATCGCAGTCAGATTTCATTACCACGCGTTTCAATTTCTATTAATGGCATGCAAGGTGTTGAAGTATGTTGAAGATTGAGCCGTCCTGGGGCTCAGATAATTGGTTACCTCACCTTTTTGATAGATTCTCGTCGCATGTAATACAGAGCGTCCAAGTTCCACTTAAACGGCACTTAGACTGAAGCAGAGTGGTCTATTGGTCAAAAGAAGACTTTTCTCTTTTTCAAAAATTGTTTTCAAAGTGTTGGAGGCACGCCCTAAAAGTTCCGGATGACTTTGTTTTTTCTAAATTTTGGCGGCGGTTATGGAATTGAGGTCATGTAAAGAGGCTGCTCCGCGTAATTTTTCAGCGCCAAATTAATTTATGGCCTTAAAAAATTCAAAATTCCGAATTAAATATTCCTATTTTTAGCCTATGGTTCAGCTCTCTTTCATTCTTGTCTAGCCACCTACTGTGACAGCTATTCCTATGTTTTCTTTCCCCTGTTGTAATTAAGAGGTCGTATTGCCTCTTATTCCTCATAAATTATATCCATAAAAAAAAAAAAAAAAAAAAAAAAAAAAAAAAAAAAAAAACTCAAATTGCAGTGGGATTCCATGGGGCTCCCATGGGCTTTAGAATTTTCTTGGGAAATTAATCGTTTCAGGGGCCTTTTTTCGGATTTAAGGCTCCGCGTTCACTTTGAGAGTTTTCACGCTGCATAGAATAAAAACTCCGGCCGTGGAAGCCGGACTTACGGGCTACATAGACACACCGTCCGCGTTCCAGGCTCAGCACCCGGAGCGATCGATGCTACGGCTCCAACACCCGGAACTTCTTTCGGCCTCCGAACACGGAACAGACGGTATGCCTATATAGCCCTATTTTTTTCAAATTTTTATCCAGTGTCCAGCCTCTCAAATTCTACGCAATGAAGTGAATTTTTAGCAAGTCGGCAGTGGCCGCCGCAAAGTCACCACTGCACACGGAGAAAAAAAACTTCGTGCATGGGACCCGAAGTTTAGGTCATATGGATCTCTGAAGTTTTCGGATTGAGCATCTGAACACTTCAGGTCCAGCTGCTGAGGTTTGGATTACACATCTGAAGCTTCAGTTCTTACATCTGAAGTACTTCGGTTTTCACATCCGAAAAACTTCTTTTTTCACATCTGAAGTACTTCAGATGTAAGAACTGAAGTTTCAGATGTGTGATCTGAATTTCGACAGCTAGACCTTAAGTATTCAGATGCTCAATCCGAAAACTTCAGAATCCGCATGACCTAAACTTGGGGTCCCACGCACGAGGTTTTTTTCTCCGTGCAGGTCCTAACAATCCAGGACCGCCTGTATTCTCGCCATGCGTTTCTTTCACCTTCACTCGTATCGAACGCTTCTTTCCGTGATCAGAGTCACGACGCTGGGCCAAGTCGGGTCCGGGCGGTTGGCGACGTCGACGTCGCGTCGTCCGACGTGACCGGTGGCCGGTGGGACGGGGTCGACTGTGAAGCCGGCCGAACGTGAGGTCCCATGAGTCACCGCTCCGCGCGGGAGATCCTGGAGAAATTGAGCGGGAGGACCATGAGTCAGCGCACCGGGCACTGGGCCCGGACCCGGCGCAGGAGAGGCGCACCGGGCCGCGGCCGCGCGTCGCGTGTCGCGCGCCGCCGCAATGTTGTGTAATAGCGGCTACAGGTTCGCACGCTTCTTGGCGGCCTTGATTGGAATGCACTCGGAATGCCCGCCGACGCCGGTTATGGCTCCCGGCGTCGCGGCGCGCAGGGTCTCCAGCGACAGGCACAGCCTCCCCAACTCCAACATCCTACCGCCCCGACCTGGAGATGAGAGTCAAATACCAGCTAGAGTCCTTCTACAGGAAAAGTTAAGAAAAGTCGGCTCATGTACGGAGAAAAAACTTCGTGCGTGGGACCCGAAGTTTAGGTCATATGGATCTCTGAAGTTTTCGGATTGAGCATTCGAACACTTAAGGTCCAGCTGCTAAGGTTTGGATCACACATCTGAAACTTCAGTTCCTGCGTCTGAAGTACTTCGGTTTTCACATCCGAAGAACTTCGGTTCTCACATCCGAAAAACTTCGGTTCTCACATCCGAAAAACTTCGGTTCTCACATCTGAAGTACTTCAGATGTAAGAATTGAAGTTTCAGATGTGTGATCCGAACCTTGACAGCTAGACCTAAAGTGTTCAGATGCACAATCCGAAAACTTCAGAGATCCGTTTGACCTAAACTTCGGGTCCCACGCACGAGGTTTTTTTCTCCGTGTGGATATCAGAAACCGGGATAAAGATAACACAAATTGAAAGTTGCTTGTAAGTGCTCCGTAAATAAAAGCTCCGAGAAAAATTGCGTTTCTTTTCATAAGTTCCGGGTAAAAGTTCAGACGGTCAAAAAGACTAAAAACCCCAAAACTCTGGAAAAATGCCGAAAAAAGCTGAAAGTTTCGGGGATTCCAAGAGTTCGAGGAAAATTAAGGAAAATTCCGAAAGTTCTCTAATTCGGAACTAGTTCCGGAAAATGAGAGCACTGTTTGCTTTGATCAACTTATTCTTGAATTCTTCCTCTCATTTCGTTTCTTCCTTGCCATAATCCTGGTTCCTCAATCAATTGCAGTATACAATCTCTGCAATCGGGTGATTGATTCTTGATTCTAATAGTATAATGGGATGAATGGTAAAAAGAAATAGGTCACTGAAAGTCTTAGGTTGACCGCCTTTTTGGGCCCTAACTTATTGTTAGACTCTTTCGAAGTCAGGAAAACAAATAGCATGCTCAGATGACCTCGTTGACTGAAACCAGCATCACACGATTAAAGTAGAGATTTCGAAATGGCACTAATTCTTTAATTTCTCAGCCAGTTTTGCACGAAAATCCTTGAAAATTTCTAGATGTGATCTATGATGTGTCCCTACCGGTCACTTTCAAAAACCTTCAGGCCGACGATCTTTGAAAGGCTCACGGCCAATAATACCATCGAAGAACCTTTTTGAAGACTCTACTTTGATCAAGTAATGCTGGCTTTAAAAGCTCCCAAAACTGTCTTCAGGTTCTTCTCAACATTCCAACTGAAGGCCTCGAGGGGATCATCGATTACCCCAACTTCCATCACTGGCCAATGATAAGGCTGCAAAAGGTGTCGATGAGCTTTTTTGACGCATCCCGTTTGGAGGTAGAAAAAATATTGCAATGCAGTGTCGTAAATCTGAGAACTAACATTAATTTTTTCCTCCCAATTCCTGCGGTTTGCACATTTGGCGAAGACCAACATACTTATCTAGAATCTTGTTGAAATGCCGTTTGTCGCATGTCGCTCAAAATGCGATGGTTGGAGTCTGATTCATGCCACCGTAACTTCTACCGGTGACGCACGGACATGAAATACACCTAAGCTGTTAGTGTGGCACTCCCTGGTGCTCTACGACACCCTACCATCAAAGTGATCACGTCCCCAAAGCCGCTATGCCCTTTTCTATTTCAGCTCTCGCCGCCCCTTTTTCAATACAACTTTGCAGAAACCTATCCCGTGCTTCCGTCCTACGTCAAAACAACGTAAGAGCAATTGAATGTTGCCAAATTTTTGATACAATTAATATCTTCAAAATAACCTGTGAATATCTTTCTTCCAATTTTCCAGACATATTTTTTTTTTATTTTATTTTTTTTTATTTAAATTATCTGAAAATTTCAAGGAAATAAACCACCTAAAAAATAAAAAGAGAGAGAGAAAGAGAGAAATAAAAGGATACAAGAGGGAGAAGATAGATTTAATGGAAGTCATGAGTGACGCAGGCTTCATCAAGAGCTACGGTAGAATCAACCATATTCTCCATTTGAGTTGTACCAGGAAACTAACGAACGCACAGTTTCGTTAGGGGTGCAAAAATCAACAAGAAACAGCCGCAGGGGTGGTTTAATGATACTGATAAGGATGATGTGAAGATAAATTCACCAATCGATTTTGTGGAGCAAAAAGAGCCAAACCGTAGGCGAGAAAAACAGAAATTATCAATTTATTGGAACGATCCGAAACGCTGAACTAGAGGCTGGTTGAGTGTGGTCAGAGGTATGCAGAAAAACTGCACTTCGGATGTGCTGACCATTTGGCTAAATAATGGGTGGATATGATCTGTATTATTAAAGGCAGATGACCAAGATCTTGAACCGTGAGTCAGCTCCCTTAAACGAGTGGCCTCAGGGACCTCTCCTCAGTGGCGTGGCATACTTTGCGATATATCGATTGATCTGCCATTTAAACCCATGGAAAAAGATCGATAAACAGGTTGTTCGCAACTAACACCTTAATAATCGATTCTTTACCATAGCTTCAAGTGGAGAATATCGATAATCGATCGTTCACGCCTCGTCGCTTCTCTCCTAAGTATTGGGTGGACCTGGCTCGCGCATACCTAGGAAATGGCGCGAGTCGCTCATACATGGGGATTGCAGCGGGTCAACCGTCGAATCGCTGATTTTCGAAACGGCATAAACGCCTAATATTCATGAGCCTTGGATGTCGTGGTGGGTTAAGGAGAGTATGGTCCAGGAGTTTTTGGCACTGGGGATAACTTATTCCGTTGAGATTTTCATCTTCGTCGGGAAAATGGTTATGGTGCTCCCTCCTGGGGCGTAGAAGCATTCAAGGTGTCTCCTCATTTTTATGATTCGGACTTGAAATTATGCGATGACTAGGTCAATGTGCTCGGACGAATGATTGAATATTCACAGCAACCAGTCCGACCAAGTCGGAAATTTCGACGAGAGTAAAGTCACCGGCTCGTGATCTTGAATGTCAGATTCACTATTTAGAATTTCACCCGGAATCGCATGGTAATTGTATTCACACCTGAAACCCTTGTAAATTACATTGAATCCATTTTCTCTGAATGAGTGTGCTTAAAATATTTGGCTAAAACATTTTATACGAACTTTTGGATGGTCGCCGAATGAAGTTTTGACTGATCTACCTATCGACTCGTATATTTTTAATTTCCTCCGATGATAAACCATTGCAGTGCCATGAACTATTCGCACTTGGGATTAAAGGTTCCGTTTCTAACTATCGTTCATTATGAATTTTTATATTAAAATGACAAACCGTAATTATCTTATCAGATCTTTCTAATAATGTTGTTGAGGAGCAATGACAACCAGATAATATGATGGCAAAAGTATGAATTGAGTAAAGTATAACATTTTTTGAGTTGGTTCGAGGGGGATTTCAAGAATTTTTTGGATCAGAAAAATATTTTTTTTAGGGAAAAATGTATTGATTTATCATTGCTAATTAATTAGCTATATTTCTACTTCTTTATCATTTATTCACGTTTTACTTATTGCTTATCCTGCTGCGAACAAATTCAAATTCTCATAAGTCACTGAATTTTCAAATTATGACATACACAGAATTTAGGACCAGTGCGGCTCATATGTAATTCTGTGTGCGCAAATTTTATTTTGAACTTTCGAACTTTTTTGCAGGCTCAGACCGGTTTTGTCGCATCAATAGATCAACTGCTTTTAGCCGTTGGTTTTTTACAATTAATGATCGTTAATTTTTTGGAACTTTTTAAGAGCCACCTTGTGAAGGGTTACAAAATAATCCTTCAAAAATATTTTGATAAATGAACCCTTGCCTAGCCACGTCTACATTCCCACTTGGTCTCTTTTTATTTGCAAAAAGCCGTCGATGTTGGGCACACGTTAAGTGAAAAGAAGAAAAAATGACTGATGGACGGAAATTACCTGAGATGGTTTTTTTTTAATGATTCACCCTAATTGGTACCTTGATCGATCTTGTAGATACATTCCGGTCGCGTACAAATGCTGCGGCGCTGGACCACGGACTTCCAGGCTGAATCATCCTTTAATGATGAACTAACAGTCACCGAGCAGTTATGCGTGCATCTGTTGCATTCAATGTAACCTTTAAAATAATTAAAAATTCGGGGAAGTAAGAACCTACATAGTTGATGGCTGATATGAGCGCCTCAGGTCTTACTGAAATTCCATCAAGATCCATCTAGATGTATGAATCTTCGGTTTGACCGTTTTAATTCCCGCGTAAAATTTGCGAGAAACATGAAGGGGCCTCTTGTTTTGTCTACTGCAACTCTTTGGGGGCCGCTAAGGTATCCCTCGCCGAGTAATAATCGCCAGAGTAGTTTCAGACCACCGAAGTAATTTTTAGTAACCGCTAGAGTAGTTGTAGTAACCGGCGGAGTAGCTGCGTTATCCATCACTTTAGTTATCGTAAGTCAAGAAACGCGTTTTTGAACCAGCCTAGCCTAGCCTAGCCTATAGTCTTAGACTTCCCACTATTATTTGTTTTTCTCTTCTCATAATTGTGTCCGATGAAGTGCTCCGACAGGAACACTTTATACTTTATTGGATTCCGACAGGAGCACTTCTCCGAAAAAAGTGTGTCAGTTACCGGAACAGGACGTTATGCCCCGTTTTCGCGGCGTAGTTCACGCACCGTGTCAACACGCAAATTTCGTGGGAACTGTTCCCCTGAAGTGTTTTGGCCAATCAATCGAATCTTGCCGCCTGTGATCAGTTTCGTCGCCGATTTGAATCACGAATAATTCCAATTATTTAGCTAGGAGGAACAAGGATCTTATCTCGAGGAGGTATCACTCATCTTTCTACTGCATAGTCCATTATTGGTCCGGATTAAACGACTTACTCGAGAAACGACGTAAGTGCAATGGGATCCTTGTCGCGTGTACGCTGTTCTTCGAATGAGTTGACTGATCGAGAGAGTAAGAGGCGCCTTTCAAAGCTCCGAGTCTTCGAGTGGGTGTTAGGAACCGACCGAAAATAGACAATTTAGTCATTATTTACTCTATGATTAGATTGTGCGCCACGTTCATTGATTTTAGTCCCATTTTTTTATTCTTTTTCCCCCAAATGGTCAAAAGACTCTATATTAGTTTGTTTGTTTGTTTGGATCATACGAGCCCCCCCCGGGGGGGGGGGGGGGGGCTCTATTGAAGAGCTCATGGAAATAAATTAATGTGTGCGAAGCACAACTTAGTGCTTTAAAAATTTTAACTAGGTGCATATATATTGTTTGATATTAGCTATTATGCACTGAAAAAAATACTGTGATTATAATGTTACAAAACAGGGTGTTCCATATGAACTCTTGATGGTAAAAATAAACAATAATGGGGGTATTTTTACCATTAAAAGATAATTTTACCAAAGAGCGGTAAAAATACTACGATACAAGAGTCAATACAGAACTATCTTACTTTAGTACCTGTTATCACAGTTTTTTTTTTTTGCAGTGGACATGTCTACGGTGCAATCAGAAAAACAAAAATCCCGATTTTGATACAATGTCTTTTTTTTTTTTTTTTTTTTTTTTAAGGAAACCAGTTAAATAAATTGATAATTTTAACCTGTAGTATTTTTCACATAAATAAATAAATCAAGGAAAAGAAGGCATATCGTAAGGATTTTTTCAAAAAAAAAAAAAAAATGTCGACGCCATAAATTGAGTTACGGTTTCAAAATGAACCATCGAATATGTTAAAATGCGTAAATTTTTCCCACCTCAATGTTGAAAGCTATTAGTTATTACATTATTGACATTTTTACGTCTCGATTAATCCTGATGATTCTAGATGGGCTTCCAAATTTTAAAGTTAGAGAGCGTCTAACTACATAATTAACACTATTACACTATTAACTCACACCAACAAGGCTTTACAAGTGACCTCCGATAAACTTCATGTAACTTACTTATAGTTTGCGGTTTTTGTTACAAACCCATGGTAAAATAATAAACCAGCTTATAGCAATACATGCTCCCTGGAAATGAAAGAGCATTGAGAACAGAACTGCCTGCGGCATTTGGTTGAAGGGGAGCATCAAGCTAAACGGTTGTTTTTTTTTTTTTTTTTATCAATTAACATTATTATTTAAATCTCTTTCCTCGAGGAAATGTTTTCTCTCCTGAGAAAGAGGTAATTTATCAGCTTGTAAACTCGTAACGGATTTGAATTCCGTCTGAAGGAGAAACTCAATAAATAGATCGACTCTCATAACTGCATGTTTAGGCGACACGTCTTACTATTCCTCTCTTTCTTTTGGTTGTATATATTTCTTGCCTGAAATAGATAACTGTCCACACTCCTTGTGCTTTAAAAAACAATAAAAAAAAAAAAAAAAAAAAAAAAAAAAATCTACCCTCTGAGCTTTGTGCTGGTAAGATCGATCATATTTATACGATTTCATATGAATTTAGCGGTCATGACCTACAAGATTTAAATTTACGAACCCACTCTGAAATATAAACCCATACATAAGTGTTGCCCAGAGCAGAGCAAACGAAAAACGAAGATCAAATTGTGTAATAATGTCGGTTGGTTGAACTCCTTTATCGTCCTTTATTCTTGAGATTTACGGTCTGTTGCTTATCCCGTAATTTTGAGCATCGGGTGGGCCTATCTTCCATTTGCGTCGATAAAAGATAAATGAGAGCACATATGATGCAACCAATCACTGACGTCACTTAATTTCAAATCATTCTCATCTACGATATGTAAGCGTGGAGAACCATCTAACATGTAGTGAACGTCATAACGTCATAATGCAGAATAAGATTAGCACGGATGCAGCTGATTACTCCAGCCTCCGCGGAGGTAACTTACTGTTTTTAGCCTCTTAAAAACCTCTAAACGTGCGATTTGGCAATCAGCGTCTAGATTTAAACTGAAGAACTTAACGTGAATGAGTTCATCGGGACATTTGGACGTGTTTCTATCTAACAGAACTATGTGTATTATGACGTGAGCTCTGTTGTGCAATATATTCTTATAGGTCTCAGGGCTCATGTCTTAATGCACATACTTCCGTTCGGCAGAAATACGTCCATTTCAACAGTTCAATCGGACGTATTTCTTCCAAACGAAACTATAGACGAGTGGAAAAGATGGACTGTGCTCTAGAAAGCTGCATAAGGAACAATGTAAAAGTGGGCGTGATTTCCTTTGCGGAAGCGGAAGTGGAAAAGCGGGATTTTCTATTCTGTCATGGTCATATTTTTGAGACGAATTGAACAATTTGAGTCAATTTTAAAGACTTTGAATGGTGATACGTTCTGGGAAACAACGTAACATATGTTAATACCGCCGAAGAACTCGTCAAACCTTTAAAAAACATACTTATTTTCGAAAATAATTTCAGCTTATTACATAGGCGGATCCAGACACCCCGAACGAAGGGCACTTAAGGGGGGTCCGGGGTCCTTTCCAAGAATTTTTTTTTTAATTTGTGAAGCATCTATTATGCAGTTTAAGTCAATTTCGTCATGATTCATCACCAAATGTAAGCAATTATCCTCTCTTCCTCCTTATGTTCCTTCCTTTTTTCTCTCTGTCTTTCTACTTTTTCCGGGCGGACGTGGGGGAGGGGGGGGGGGGCACGCCCTCTATACCTCCTTCATCCTAAATCGCCTATATCTTGTTATTGGTACACGGGAAACAAGAGTCAAGGATTACGCCCAAAATTTTGCGGTATTACCCCAATTTGTTGGATGATATGGGCATTTCCAATCAATTTTGGTAATACCGCAACTCAAGTTGGGGTAGTAACGCAACATTAGGAGTAGTAACGCAACATTAGGGGTAGTAACGCAACATTAGGGGTAGTAACGCAACATTAGGGCTATTAGCTTAATTTACCGGGGTACTACCGCCGGTAACTGGAAATTTCCAAGTTGGGACTTGACCCCTACCTCTTCTTTTCCGCGTAGGAAAGTCTCAATGAGTTACGTCACTGCGCCGATCCATTCAAGAAACTTAAATGCAACGAGTTACTCATGGTCGGTAAACGGACGAGCCATAGGTAGTAAACGCGTGGAATCAGGGGGCTGCCCCGAAAGAGATTCCGGGTCGAATGACATCATTTTATGAATGAAACCGCGGCTGCGGCCGTGCGGTGGCTCGCGTAAACGCTCATGAAATCATGAATGGCTCAAGGTTAAGTGGTCAGTTCACCGCGCACCTGTCCCACTCCACTCCACGCGCTGCCGCACCATGGGACGAGCCTTTGAAAGGAATTGGACGAGTACTTTTCTACTGAAACTCCAAATTTTGATGCTTATTTGATCACATTGCGCATTTTGAGGGGTGTTTCGAAGAGGAAATTTTACGAGGAAACCAATGAAACCACTACTAAACTACTGAGTTTTGTATTATCAAAGATATATGCTTTTAAAGTTTCCATATTTTGTACAACTTAGCCCATCAACTGGCATTACTGTGCTGCGGCGCGGCCACTGCACTAGGCCGAGCCGGCGCGACGTCGTCGTCGGCGAGGCGCACATAGGAAAGAATTAATGGGAGAAGTTGAATCTGACGTGGAAGCTGTGATAGCTTATATCTTCGTTAAGATGGCACGTAGAGGTTCGAAAGTGATTTTATTGGATTCCTCGTAAAATTGCCCCCAGGAAAAACTCTCGAAAAGTTAAAAGTTGACGAAATCAATATCACAATATAATCAAATCTTGCTAAGTCGAATTGGGCGTATTTCTGCCGAACGGAACTATTTGCATCAATAAAAACTGAATTTTTGGGGAAAATTGAGAGTCCTTTTCTTCAAAATTTCCAGACAATTGTTCTCGCAATTTAATCTAAAATATCTGAAAATTTCAAGGAAAAATATGCACAGCTTTCCACAAAAATACATTTTCTTACGGGGAAATTGGGCAACTCTCGAATGCTCACACGGCGCTCTTCCTTAGCACGGCAGCACTAGTTTTCATACGCACATAAGTGTTTTTTTGGAGCCAGAACTTTTAGTTCTTAATTGCGAAGTGAAGTGTAATTCATGTCCGAGCTCTCCCAAAGGCTCGCCCCATTGTGCGGCGCTGGCGGCGGCAATGGGTCAGGGGACTGGTTCCGAAGCTGACAGCTTTATCACTCGGACACAGAGATGCGTAAGTTTGGAGCCGCGGTGGTCGGTGGCGCCCGGTCCCACTCCTTTCACTCGTCTTCCGTTTCGAGCCTTTGAGCTCCGGGTCCGTGACGTCACGATGCAACTGACGTCGGAAGTTGCATCAGATTACGAACGGACCAATTCGCGCCGCGCCTCGACGAGTGGACGCCAGAGTCACGCAAGTTACCCGCGAACTTTCTACGCATCTCGTATCCGAAGAGACATTCCTCGCATTCCTCCATTTTGCGGTTGACCGACTGCGATGCTTCTGCTTTGACGAGGATTAAGTAATAAATCGCGGGAGTACGTGTCTCGGTAATTACTGTTCTTTCGAGGGGACATTCGGACCACATTTTGCAACGAGGAGCCATTCTTGCCGATGAAAAAAAGTTAAAAGTAAACTGAAAAAAAGTTGCGGGCTATATAGACATACCGTCCGTTCCGGGCTCAGAGGCCGAATGTTCTGGATGCTGGAGCCGTAGTTTTGACTGCTCCGGGTGCTACGACTGGAACTTTCGGCCTCTGAGCGTGAAACGGTATGTCTATGAAGCCCGCGAATACGACCTCCATGGCCGGGGTTTTTTCAGCGTAGATTCAACTCAAATACTTTTAGTTTCCATCCGTAGATAGGTGCTTTTATGTAGGAGTGAGAAATTGTGGCTTGGTTATATGAAAATTATCACCGCCACCACCACCAATTAGTATCGCATGCAATGAACAACACACTAATTCCATTATTACACCTGGATGCAACTATTCGAGCTCCGCGGATGTCCGTGTTGCATGCGCACGGAAATGAAGGCGTTTTGATTCTCCAGGCACTCGCCACTTACTTCTTCACCCGCGAAAGGGCGGGCGCCGAGCGCAGGGTTGTACTGGATATCGTGGTGTGAAGGATATCATGCGAATCAAGACAAAACAGCAGAATTCTCGCGGAATGGTGTGCCCTTCGTGTTGTTTAGTCTGAAAATACGCCAATTTTTGCGCAATTGTTGATTTACATTGAACTCTTCATTGCATAAAAACGCATTTTGTTGTTGGTACATTTAAACATGATTGAACGGTCCGAAGGAAACTCGAGTTTGAAAATTTGGACGTTCCCGGTCCCTTTTGTAACACGGTCCACGGCAAAGGCAGATCCAGCAATTTGGCAACACTAGATTTCCTGCATTTAAACCTATGTTAAATTATCGATTCTTGTCGGCACATCTGGCCCCTAAGAATCGATACATTTACATAGGTTTAGAGGGGGGGGGGGTGTGTTGCCAACTTGCTGGATCCGCCAATGGTCCACGGCAGGGGTCATTTGATATTAAATTTTCACTTCGTGCCGTCTGGGCTGGAAAAGGAAATTAACGTTATATAAAGTGTATTAAGAGAATCCGTTCGGACCGCAACCGGTTTGCACAGAGCGAGAGAATTGAATAATATGTGTATCAAACGCTGCGACTTGCGGCCGCTCTCTCGTACAGTTAGTTATCCATTCATTGAATCGTTTTTTCCCAGTGCAATATGCGAAAAATAACCCTCGGCTTGAGCCGCAAAATACGTGGGAGTAGACCCTAACCGGAGTTCATACAAAAATTAAGATAGAATTTCGCTTAAAGCAGACCATTTGTCGAGCTTAGTGTACAAGATGCTCCGATGACCGCTGACTCTAGCACGACGCACAATGAGAGCGAATCAAAAGGAGAAGTCGGACATATTTTGGAAACTTTAGAGGCTTATATATTTGTTAATATGAATCAAAAAGATTTTGAAAATGGTTTCATTGGTTTTCTCATGAAATTTCCTTTGAGAAAATGCCCAAAAAGTTTGAAATAAGACACAGTGAACATACAATTTTGCAATTTTAGTCGAAATTAGTGCGTCCAACCTCTACTTTGAGCTTACCCCCCTGAGCGGTGAAGAGGTTGGTATTTAGGGGCAAGCGCCAGCCGCAGCTCCCTCAAGCCTCGGCGTAAATCTTTGCCCTTGCCTCTGAATGTTAACCCATTTTCTTCTTCTTTTACTTCCTCATTGCGCAAACGGCGACTTCGAAACTCCGATTCAAGCACGTAGCCGGTTTTAAAACTTAACGGGGGCGTTGAAGTGTTACGTAATACAAATCCTCCGTTCTTAAACCCCCCTCCTCTCTATCATCCTCTTAACCTGAACCCGAACCCCCTTAAAAATACGTGACGCAACCCTCGGTCAAATCAAATTAGAATCGGGAATATAATGCTTCAAGAAAATTTAATGTGAATCGTTATGTAATGATGGGTGTTTCATTGGAAAAAAGTCCGGTCTAATAAACTAAACTCTCGTGTTTCGTATCAACCTAACTATTTGATTTGCCGGACTAAACTCTCTTGGGCTCGGTTACACGGATTGAAGTTCCGGTTACATGGACTAAAGTTCTGGTCAGACGGACCGACAATCGGGTTTGACAAACGGAATAGCTGCGATGAAAAGGAGCATTTATACTTAGCGCGGCGCACTTTTTCGGCATTTTTGACCTTCTAAATTCGTCCATAATGCACCATGTAAACCTCATCCTATTGATTCAAGAATCAAAGGGAGGGTAGATAATTTTTTCTGAATATCAGATGGGGCTACGCTATTGTGCCATTTTCTCCTGAATCTAAAACTGATCTTGATTCATCCCAGCAAACGCGACTTTTTGTTTTGGAAATTAAAATTTTCCGCATAAAATCCCGCTTTCCAGGAGAAAGATATCGATGATTCCGATGGACCAGAGATAGAGGCGGATCCAGAAATTTGGCAACACCTGATTCCCTCCATTTAAACCTATGCTAAATAATCGATTCGTGTTAGAGCACCTGGCCCCTCCTAGAATCGATACATTCCCACAGGTTTAAATGGAAAAAAGCAACGTTGCCAATTTGCAGGATTCGCCAACGCGATTGACATGAATCAATACGCTACTATAGTATTGCCTCATATCAATACGTGATGATCAATCGCTGAAAAGGATTTACCAACGTGGCATCGTCATAAATCGATATTTTAAAGTTTTGCAGATCTGAAACAGTCTATTCGGAACTCTAGTTTGAAATTTTGTACTCACTGTGCGCCGCGGCGTGGCGGGGCATATGACTCAAGATTTGCCTCCCGTCATGCGTTCTTCCGTCTTTATCGAGTATTAACATGCGTGCAAGCGCTTTTCAGTTGTGCAAAACCGTTTATTTTTCCCGCTTTTTTTCAAATCAAACGCCGGGTTTAAACAGGCATGCCGTTCCTGGCATTCCTTTCATCATACTACGGTCGGAGCGGAATTTCGAAAACCGAGCGAGGCTATTAATAGACGCAGGGCATTTTTATGGTGACAGATAACAAAGGAAGCAACGGTCGCAGCGTATAGAAATAGATCAAGACGTAAACGGACAAACATGAAAATTGTATCGGTGGTCATCACCGGCCCGCGCTCTCGCGGTGACTCTGCTTTTAAATGCAGCGAGAGGTCGCTCTTGCAGAAATGATTCATGAATAACTGAAAGTAAATTGCAAATTGAAGGTAAAAACTGCAGGAACGCGTGTAGACAATATCTCGACCACGCATCTCGTTTGCGGTGTTTAAAAATCTCCACTCACATTTTATCCATTTGAAGGGGGACATATCAATATCATTCCTTGAAATCTTTACAGCATTTTCTTCGCACGGAGAAGAAAAATCGCGGAAGTTTTCACGGATTTAGGTTGAGCGGTTTTACATTTAATAGATGAAGTAGGACAGGAAGTCTACGACGTCACAAACCGAGATACGTGGTTTGGTAGGTTTCACCGTCGATATCCTGTTTGCGGTGTTTCAAAATCTCCGCTTATCAAAGGAGAGTTACATTTTTTGAAATTCTCTCCGATTATTCTTTTCACAGAGAGAAAATAGGCATAATAAAAGGAGGGGGAAACAAAGATGAGCCATGCATCCTTTGCATCATTACTTATTGTTAGTGGAGATGATAATTTTGGTTCACTTACATTTTACGGTATCCTCTCCGTTCGTGGTCGGCTGTATAAACAAACAAGAAAAAAGAAAAAATTATTAGTTTTTAATTTTCCGACCGGTAATTGTAGTAAGTCGGTAGCATATGTCGGAGGTGACTGGAGGTCCAGGGGGCGCAGCCCCTTGGCCCAGCCGTGACGGACGCGCGAAACGCGACCATAACGGCTAGTTTAAAATAAAATTGGTACTCGTGGACTCCACGAAGGTGGATGGATTGAACATGCTAAATTAATTGAGATTTTTGTTCGTCGTGTCGATAAACTTTGGGCAGAATGAAGCAAACCCGGTCTGATAGCTCACCACTCTCCATAGAACCTATACGGCCACCATTAAAGAAAGCGAACAGGTATCTTTAAAAGACAAAAGAGGGAGTAGGAAAAACACAATCGTAAATCTAAGATTCAGAAGGTGAATGAAACACAAAAATGCTGATAGCCAGCATACTGTCGTTAAATCTTATGACTTTATGCTATTTTTTTAAGGACATCATAGAACCATAGAAAAGAGTGAACTGGGCTTTCAGAGGTATAGAGAGAGAGGTACTACTGGAAGTTTTTTTATAGATTTGTCATAAATTGATTGTCTTACTGACAGATCTCTCAATAAATTTCCATGCAGGGTTACATAATTGAATACTGTAAGGTAGGTATGAGTTATACGTTAATTTGTGGTTAAGAGAAAACATTTCCATTTATGAACATTTCCTCTCTATTTATAATCTCATCGAATGAAAAATGATTTATGTCTCCATAAATCACTACTGCAAAGATCGAATAATGACATTTTAATTCAGAATGGGTTGGAGGGAAATTGGTCTTTACGTAATTCTATGAGATTTTCAATACCTTCTCAGTTCCGTTGAGCCTCGTGGAACTAACGTTTTCGTGGAATTGAACGGAAGATAGATTTCCGATTTTGACCTTTTCAATTGTAGATACGGGCCTCTCATGGTTGTACCATCATACAAGTTTTCCCTTTAGAGTAATGATTGTGAATCACAATCACAATCATTACCGTCGGATCCATTTGCGAAAGCCGCAACTTTAGTTAATTTGTTAGTATTTCCATAGCCTGGTATCGAGGAATGATCAGGAATCCATATGGGGTTGAGGTTTAATTTTGCATTTTAAATTAGACACCTGTTTAAATTACTTTGGTGTTTGTATTGATGGCTAAAGTGGCAAACTGCGTAACTCCATAGCGTTGTTTTAAAATTTCTGTTCTTAGTTAAGAGAGACTAGCCAACTTTATAGCTTGAGATTTATACATTGAATATTCTACAAACAGAGATGAAAAATCAAAATAGTTTTCAAGACATTACGTTAATTGGCTTTAAAAAAAAATAAATAAATTGATTAAATAAATAAAAATAAAGTATGGCAAGAAGTCTGCGATATTACAAATGGAGATGTATATGGTTTTGCACTATGGCCATCGATATGAGTTTTGCGAAAATGCGAATGATCAATGATCAATGCTGAGATAATATACGCGTTTTTCAGTGATTTCGCGAGTGTTTATCGAATGAAATATTTTAAAGACTAATAAAAACTATCTCCTGCGTCTCATTGATGTAGTCAAGTCAAAGAGGTTAATTCGTCACCCTCCGGCAAAATTATCACAAGCGCCATGCGACGTTTAAAAATTACCGCCGCCATTTCATTTTTTTACAGAGAAATTGTTGGTCGAAGCTGTCCGAAAATTCCACTGAATTTTCTTTGTGCCGTCGATAAAATTCAGTGAAATTTTTAAACAGATTCAACCAACAATTTCTCTGTAAAAAATAAAATTGCGACGGAAATTTTGAAACGTCGCATGACGCTTGCGATACTTTGGCCGGGACGAGACGAATTTTGGATCTACGCGGTTTAGTGGTTTCCCCATCGATAAGTATGTATCGATATATGCTGTGTAGGGCAAATCAAATGACCTTATTTCGTGTGGACCTTTTTAAAAGAGGAGAATTAGGTTTTTTACGTCTCTTTTTCTATGGCTCAAACAGGAAATATCTTTGTTCGACAACATTAAACAACTTGGTTGCGTCACAAGTTGACTCGGGTCGAGTGCAGAACAAAAGGATAAAGGGAGTTATTTCGCCAATCCCTCGAACCAGGGCCGTTGGAAGACTCGATCGAGGTTTAAAGTTCGAATCTATGTCTTTAAACCGACCGAATCTACACTACCGCGCCAAGGAAAAACGTCGTATGAGCATTTGAATGTAGCCAAATTTCGTTCAATAATAAAATTATTTTTTAAGGTAAGTTATGGATCTTCCTCCCTGAAATCTTCAGGAACGGTTAATTCAATTAGGAGTAATATTCTTTGTAAAAAGTACGGAACAAAACTCACAACTTTTTAAAAAAATCGTCATGCATCCGAGAATATTTGGCAACAGCAAGATGTCCATGTGTCGTTTTTACTCGGGTCGGCAGTACAGTGCTCGAGGAGCCAGGTAACATATGAAAATTCTTAAAGATATAAGTTTGAAAGAGAGAAAACATTCGGACGTATTTATGCTAAAAGGAACTATGGTACATGCAAATCCTATGCACATAGTTCCTTTTAGCATAAATACGTCCATTTAGCACATGAAAGAAGCGACCGTGAATACGGTCAATTATGTCGGAGGCAACTCGTAAGTAACCTGTCCTGGTACTTAAGCATACTTTACTCGAAATATCAAGTAGGCATTTTCAATGCGGAAAAATTTCAATGAGCCGCGCTCGAAATTCTTACGGGGCTTCTCCGCGGAGATTAGCTCGATGACACATTCTGCCGTGCTAAGGAGAAACACCGTATGAGCCTCCAGAAGTTGCCAAATTTCCTTTATAAATATTAATTTTTGAGGAAAGCCATGTGCATTTTCCCTGGAAATTCGTACATACTTCAGATCGAATTTCGAATGAAATTCTCTGAGTAACTAAAAGAAGAGTATCCAAAAGTCTCCTTGAAAATTCGTGTTTTATCGAAGGAAATTTGGCAACGCATGGAGGCTCATACGGCGTTTTTCCTTAGCACGACAGCATTGACATCACCTTCGTCACTGTTATTCGAAACGATCACGGTTACATAGCGACGGTGAAACTGCAAAAACCCATATCTCGCCTCGCGGAGCTGCAGACTTCCTATCGTAATTTATTTTTTAAAATGAAACAATACTCCGCGTCATTTATTGAAGACCTCCCTGATTTTCTCCCTCTGCGCGGAGAGTATTTCACGAAAATTTCAAGCACTATTGTTGGTTTGTTTCCACTTGATAAGAATAAACGGGAGAGGAGATTTTAAAACTCCGCAAACGAGATATTCGTTTTTGCAGATTCACCGTTGATATCTCACCGAGGCTCACCGACCATTCCTCCGCAATAACCTCCTCTTCCGTCCATGTTGTCATATCCAGTCGGACCTCAAACGCCGTCAATCGTCCGTTCAATCGCCGTGAAATCCGGTAGTCAACTCAGACTTTAAAAAAGACAAAAACCTAAAAAAAGGGTGGTTTTTTTGACACATGGACTGTAGAGGCGCATATATTGGGGTTGTTTGAATAAAAAATGACATGCTTTAAAAAATTGGCCTGTCAACCATCAACAAATCGAAAAAACTTCACTGCACTGCTAGAGGTCTCATTTGCCTGTCAACCATCGACATATCGACGCGCCTATCGATAAAACTTTGCTGTCAGTGGTTCGTTGATGCAAATATTAAACAGTCGTCCGTCTGGGGGGGCCGTCTAAATTAAATGCACTTTTTCGGCACTTTTAATCCCCTCCTCGCTTGTAACTCTATTGTGAGATAGGTCCCTATCCTTAACACGTAAAAGCAAAGTTGCCTAAAGCTCTCTTCAACCCCCCCCCTCCCACCAGAGTTATATACGTAACTTAGGGACGGCCCCATAGCAGTTGTCCGTTATCTATTTTTCCTAACCGCTCGTTTAAGTCTCCGATGGTCTCCGGTCCTGTGGTTCAGTTTGAAAGAGGACCGACTTTAGTAAAAACGCATCAAAGCGCACCAATATTGAATTGATGTAGGTAGACGCATATTTACCCAGGAATTCTTGTCCTCGATCCATTTTCTTCTTTTTACTAATTCACTGTTTGTTTTAGAACATACCGCTTATGTATATGTTCTTATTTTTAGATAAACATTTTTCGGAATACTTTTTCATCGATCGACTAACAACATACATACGCATGACCTTTTTCGCGCTCTCTGGCGCTTTGCGACGCCTAATCGCCACAAAACTCGGTCTTCCCACAATCCATCAGGGAGTTGACACTCCCTCATCTCACTTAACACCCCTGTCGCCACCCTCTAACTGGGCTGCCCTTTCGTCTCCTCCCAAGAGGAACCCAGTCAAGTATCTTTTTTAGCCTCTCCTCCGTCATCCTATTAACATCACTAACAACATACAGATTATTTTTTCGTATAGATTGATATAGTTAGACAATTTCACCCATACTTTATGGAGCTCTCAGGGTAAGAACATGGCGGACGTTGAGTGCTGATGATTTAAAAGTGCAGATGACAAGGTTTTATTTTTTTGTATTAGCACACTGAAAAAAAAGTAGCTTGGATCAAGCATGATAATTCTTGAATTTGCCGCCAAGAATTTTCTTTATCTTGCTTTAAGCTGACTTTTTCTTGATTCAAGAAAAATAATTCTTGGGTCAAGCAAAAAAGTAGCTTTTATTAACCAGCAAAATTCTTGATTTAAGAAGAAATACTTCTTGGCGGCAAATTTAAGATTCTTTTTTTTCCAGTGCAAGAAAAATCAATGCAGTTTTTAGTTTGAAATGCCCAACAGTTTTTTAGAATGAAAATATGATTTCCCTGAGGAAATTTTGCAACATTAAAAAAAATAAGTTGTTCTGCCCGGAAAAGGACGATATGATTAAGTCGATTCAATTTGATGAAAGAATAATCACCCACGTGCAGGTCGCAAAATCACTTTACTTTGCTCGACCCTCATTTAACAAAATATCATCAAGCGTATCCCGACAGCTGAAATCCTAACATTGTTATAATGCTCGTTTTATTGCGATCTTTATCAATTTCATGCGTCATGAAGCAAAAAAATTGAATCAAAACATCGAAACCGCCATAAAGTTCAGAGCGAAAACAGGTGAGGAAAGGAGGAGTATCCGCGGAATCGGCGTGCGTCGACTCCTCGTGACGTAGGGGGGTAACCGACCTTTAAGATGAGCCCCAATACCCGTTTGACTCCGTGTTTTTCAGGGCTCACGCGAGATCGGCGACACGCCCTTATGCAGCGGGCGACGTCTTATGCTAATATTGATGAGTCACGTCAATGTACCTGTCTCGGCTGAAATGCGCTTGAGCTCGAATAAATCGGTAAATCAGCGGATAGTCAGTAGCCGTCAAAATACGCCCAAAGCAAGTCAGTTTCCTCGACGGTCTCGTTGAACGTAATAAAGGGGGGTTTTGCGATCCGAACCGCTTTCGCGTTCGCTTGAGGGAAGAACGTAGTATGAGATTTCGAAAGATGCCAAATTTGCCCGATAAAATATTTAGTTTTTAAAATGTTAATGAACTTTGCGTCGTTTCTCGGACGAAGAGACGTAACTCCATTTCAATGTTGCAAAATTGACTCAAACAATTCAATTTTTTGCAAGAACATACCTGTAAAATTGTTCTGATTTTTGCATGGGGTCAGAGGAATAATCAGTCAAAATTTCAGTTGGAAATTCCCAAAATTATCCTTGTAAAAATGCGATTTGTAGGAGGAAGAGTGGCAACATTGGAATGTAGTTACGATTTTTTGCGATCTTTTCGTGACGATTTGAACCGAATTGAGCAGAAACTCACAGAGTCGCATTTTGGAAAGAATGAGTTGGGAGTAGTTTCGTACTTAACTAGTCGTAAGTTTTCTTCTGCCGAAAATTTAAAGTCACGAAAAATTATTTTTTACTTGAAAATGACGTTAATTGCACACGGAAAAAAAATTATCACAATCTCAACTATACTCCTGGCTGATTTTGGAGCCAGATGTAGGAGTATTAGCACCAGTCAGAGGTACGTTTAAGTCTGCCGACAGTCTAGTTGGATCAACCACACCTCTGGTTGATTCAACTACTCTTATATCTGGCTCCAAAATCAGTCAGAAATATAGTTGGGATTGTGATACGTTTTTTTAGTGTAATAAAATCGGTTACAAAATAAATACAAATGATTATATTTCATTTGCAGAATCAAAAAAAAAGAAAGAAAGAAAAATTCACCTTCATAAAATGGTTTATCATAGCTAAAAATGTTCACAATCAGTTTGTATCCTGTTTTGCTACTTTTCTCAAATGTTTTTCTAACAAATTTATTCTTTACAAACCAAAACAAAACATTTTTAAAATAAACTTGTTTTTTCGATTAACTATTAGAACTAAATAATTATAGAGCGGACTCCTCGGAATGACCGAAGAGAATGATTTCCGAGCTTACCGGAAAATTCCTATTTATCGGATGGCAGGCAACGTCCTAATTTACATACGATCTTTCTCCTCAGACCTCAGTGAGGCAGCTTTTATCCGCCGGCACGGCGCGTGCGTTGTTTTGATCCTTAAGCCTCTTTCCCACACTTCACATCTTAAGTAAATCCTACAAAGGACAGTTTATAACGCGTATTTCAACGGTAAGTCATCACCAGACACCAGTCTTTGTATAGGGCAAAGGCAAAGGCTGTCGGCAATGGGCTTGGAAAAGCGTTTAAGTGTATTATGTAACGCCCCTAGATTAATTTGAGTTTAAATATCGGTAGATCATGGATCAAAGCTCAGTGTTAAGTAACGATCCTCTTTTCGAAAGATTTGTAATTTTTCGGAGGATATTTTTTCAGGCTACATTATGTTGAAAACCAATGCTTTATTTCCTTATTATTTGCCTACATATTTTTAATACCATTTTTGCAATCGGAGAAATGCATTCTCCCAGTCTCTTCATTGTTTTCTGTGCTAAACTCACCGCGCACCGTACCAAAATCAACATAAAATGTGTGTTGGTTTGTGTTTCACTCCCTACATAAACTAAATGTAACACAAGAACACAAATATTTTTATCAGTTGCACCCCTGTAACTCCTTAGATTCTTGCCCGCCTATTCAGGATGATCCCTTTAAAATTTTGTGGGTTCTCAAGAGTCGCGTTTCCTTTAATCTAGGAGCATTCACAAAATCCCAAGGCTCTCTTAATTTGTTCAAAAGTTACAGGGATTATGTCTGGTGCTAGTAGCGCGAGACTTCTGGATCACCCTGTAGGAACAGTGCCCTATGGCCGAGGCGATTGACCCATCGGTCAAATAGTTCCAAACATTGAAAGGCTCAAACTAATTTGGTCTGTTCCTTCTTTCTTAATTGAAGATCCGCAAGTTAATCCGTCAATGCGGTGTATTCAGGAGTCCCCTGTTGGGAAAGAGGGGCTCTGAGAGGCATGGAATGCCCCCTCGTTCCAGGTCTGCGGATTAAACCTCAGAGAATATTTCAAAATTAGTCGCAAATGCAATCGAATTTAGGGCATTTTTCAGAGCAGGGCGCACTTATCAAACTCAGGAAAAAAACCGTGCGGCATCTCAGCTTATTGGGGGATAACTCCTCAGTCCTGTCGATGAATTTGCCGGGATCTGTGAGAAAATTTGACAAAACAGGCTAATCACTAACCAGGATCTGATTATTTGGTTAGCTCTAGGGTCCGTTATTTGCTCTTATTTCGTCTTATTTTCTTCCTCTCTGTCCCATCTAATCTTCCACGCCGAGACGAAAATGTTTGCACTTGGCCACTCTCGGAGACTATGGGAAATTGAGAGCAGTTTGTGTTGACTTCAGCGCAAATCCTAATGGAAGCGGAGACATATTCACTATTCAGTGGTGTTTTCTGCATGGACGCAAGAGAAGCATTGATTCCCTAGGAAAGAGCGACGATTATTATTTCTTTATTATCAAAATATGATCAGTCTTAGAGAATTAACGAAAAAAATAGATCCACTAAAACATCAGATGTACTAGGTCATGGCTCATTTCATGGACCGTGCACCTCGACAAGCATTGATAACGGCTGCATGGACCAAAACGATTGGCAGCCCACAAGCGACCCTACAAATTAGTCCATCAGTTTCCCCTTCGTTTATAACAACAATATTTTTCAACTGGGGCCGCTCCTAAATTACTTAACGCAATTTTTCGGGCATTTGTCCCCCCCTCCCCTGGTAACGCCTTCGTAACGTAGGCCCCTTTCCTTCAACACGTAAAAACAAAACGGCGTAACGCGCTCCCCTCGACCCCCTCCCTCCCTGGAGCGTTAAGTAATTTAAGACGGCCCCTATTACTGCCGTACGTGCTAAGGAAGAACGCCGTATGAACATTCGAGAGTTGCCAAATTTCCCTGGATAAAACATGTATTTTTGATGACACTCATGCACGTTTTTCTTTGAAATTTTCAGATATATTAGATTAAATTGCGTACGAGATTGTCTGAAAATTTTGGAAAAAATTATTCACAATTTCCCCTGTAAAATCGGTTTTTATCAAAGGTAATTTGGCAACGTCTGAAGGCTCATACGGATTCCTTCCTCAGCACGTCAGATAGGATCGCTCCATTGTCCAATTTTCTTCTTTATATATCGCTTAGTCGATCAATTCCAATACTCAGTTCAAGTTTGCTCCTTATAGCGAGCGATATAGCATAGGATAGTACTGTCGTGCTAAGGTAAACGCCGTATGAGCCTCCAGACGTTGCCAAGTTTCCTCCGATAAAAACCAAATTTACTCAGAAAATTGGATTACATTTTGCGATAAGGAACCACTATCTCTGGCTCTCCTATAAAATCACATATCTGCCTAGGGAAACCAATGGCATGTATGTTGTTTCTAAAATGGGCCAGAAATAGTGGTTCCTTATTGCAAAATGTAATCCAATCGTAAATATATTATTTTCCGAAATTTTCAGACAATTTTGTACGCGATTTAATCTAAAATATCCAAAAATGTTAAAGAAAAATGCGCATGAATGTTGTTAAGAATACTTGTTTTATCAAGGGAATTTTGGCAACTCTCGAATGTTCATACGACGTTCTTCCTTAGCACGTCAGAGTAGCGGATATCAAACGGCGCCAAAACTGATTATCGATGGCGTTGATCAATCAAACGACGGAGGCTCGAGCGAGGAAGAGGAACGAGCAATCGAGGATGGAGCAGCGGCGATTACAGATGTGCGCGAGGCGTCGCGACACGAGCACGAGCGTGAACGACGCCGCGCGCGCGCGCGGAATATTAACGTCCAGTGTTTTACGTAGACGTGGCGTTAGGGTGGATGACACAAATAATAATAACGTCGCGCGAGTCTGGATACCCGCTTCGCGCGCGTCACTTGTCGGGTCGAGAGCCAATGACTCACGCCGCACAGTGGATCGAGTCTTTGGGAGAAGTCGGACATGAAATCTTTGTCAAAAATCGTAAAATTTAACGTTTATCTCGTCACAATTTTAATTTTTCGGGGTGCTTAATACAGAAAATTTAACGAGAAAACCAATGAAACTACTTTCAAAACATCAACATTTTTAATTCGTGAAGATATGCGATTTTAAAGTTTTTAAATCATGTCCGACCTCTCCCATTGACTCGATCCACTGTGCGCCGCACAGTGGAGCGAATCGATCCGAGAGGTCGCACATGATTTACAAATGTCAAAAGCGTATATCTTCATAAATACGAAATGTTGATCTTTTGAATATAGTTCCATTGGTTTTTTCGAAAAATTTTCTGCATAAAACACCCCTTGAAATCAATTTTGTGACGAGATAAACGTAAAATTTTACAATTTTTGTCTAAAATTTCATGTCCGACTTCTTCCAAAGACTCGTTTCAGTGTGCGACGCACTCTTCCGACTCCACCGCCTGCAAGTTCACGACGCCGAATCAATCTCTCGGAAAAGCTCCACATCTCCAAGCCGAAAAAAAAAACTTGTAATTTGGGTCATTTTAGGAAAAAAATCAATCTCACTTACGTGGTTTTTAATAAATATAAGTATTAAGTAGGGATTGAGGACAGTCCGTTTCAAAAGAGGAACTGCGGAACTTCCGTCTTTTTTTAAACATTAATACGAATATGGAAATACAGGACGACTTGCGTTGTTTCAAAGAGGATATGTCACTTCAGCCATTTGAAAAGGACCACTGGAACCCCAACTTACGTCCGCTGTGACGCAAATTAATACGAATATAGAAGCACAGGATGCCTTACGTCGTTCCAAAGAAGAATTATTTTTCCTGATGGTCGACTGATGAACAAATTTCTTTATTAGACTAAATAAGTCCAATAATTTATTTAGTAAAAATACGCAACATTTCTAAAGTCAAATTTTGGGACAGGTAATGTGTATTTATATCTATCAGCATGACTAGATAATCGATGCATCGATAAAGTTTCGACTCCTTGTTACTTTTTTCAAAAAGACACGTGAGTATATGAAATTCTCGAACTCAAGAGTTAGAAAGCGCGCTTCTCGATATAGAGGACTTAGTCCTCACAGTCGTGCAAACCGACTTCTTCAGTTGACAGGACCGAAGTTCGGTTCGGTGAACCGCAGGTTTAGTCTAGAAAACGGGTTCACCGATCCGAAACACTTCAATCGATCTGGAATATGTCGTATTGAACCACAATTTTTCTGTCTCTGAATTGAACAATGGGCTCGTGGGAAACCGAACCCTTCCGGTTCACCGAACGGGCCCGTTCGGTTCTCCTGTCACCTGTAGAGAGGTTCACTGAAAAACAAGGATTGCTAATTCACCGATTTAGGGTGGAGCAAAATTTGCTTCACTTCGTAAAGCTTTCTTATCCGTGCACGGTGTTGAATCAAGTGAACGACTAGCACGAATTTCTACACCGATTTGCTACATCTGCGCGCCTTCATGCAGTTAGGTTTGCATCGAGTGGCTTGGAAGTGTAACTGCATTTTTTGGTATTGGTACTATGCGAACAGTAAAAATAGCTCAATAGTTAGGCTGAAATAGCGGAATTTACGGAAAAATAGCGAAATTTACGGAAGAATAACTAAAAAGGTAACAGACGTAGCTTTTCAGAGAGCAAAATCACCTACACGCGTGTGTGTAAGTTAGCTGACATTTGTGTAGCGATTTTACCTGCATGGTTTGGACGTTCGTTTTTTAGCTACAACATGCCATGAAATACCCGCGTGCACGGCAATTTCAGCAATATTTTTTTTTCAGTGTTGATTTTAACGACCAAAAGCTCGTTCTCTGGACCTAAAATTAACCTTTTATTTCTTATCAGATCTTGTCACCGAGATTGTTTTCTTTATATACGCATAGCGTTCACATAGAGGTCAGAAACGGCGAATCTGCATTGAAAAAAAAAGAAAAAAAAATTTTCTGCGGTAATTTTCAAAAATTGACAAATGGACAGTCAATTTTTACTCAGCAAAAATTTTATAATTTATTTTTATTGATCAGAAATTGTCTCCTCATGCATTTGTAAAAAGTGCCTCAAATTGCTTTTAAAAAAGTTGTGGGCTCCATTTTATCAGGAGTGGCTCACCACATCGTCCTCTTACTGGACGGTTCACCCAGGCTCGGACTGGTCGGAGGTGGACTGCTATTGGCAGATACGCTCCCTTTGTGAGCCGAAAACGCGCCCCTCTTACAGATAGCAAAATGAGAAGAAAAAAAATTACGACCTAGAATATGTGAGAAAAATTTCTTAAATGAACGGAAGAAGAGATAGTTAGGAGTAAAGAAAGGTGCTTTAACGCATGATAGTGGTGAAAAGAGGTCCAAGAACTACTTTCTGCAGCGTAAACAATTTTCTGTGAAATTTTCACCTTCTTCTTGACGTACAGGCGCTTTATCATCCCCCTCCTGCATTAGCTATGTGTAACTCCCTTAGAAGCGATGGTCGGTTTGACTTTTAGACATACGCATCCTTTATAGACCTCTTAAGAGACCTTTAAACATATTTCCTCCTTTTCAAACGACTATGATTTGGACATACCACAGCATAGCTTGGGCTAACTTATCCTTAATTTATCTCGAAATTCAAAAATAAGAGACATCTCAAATGTAAACGCGATACAACTATTCGCGCAAGATGGATGTCCACATCGCTTATGAAAAATGTAAGACGCGATGCCGTGAGTCGTAAACTCGCAATGCTCTGCTCTAGTTTGAAGCAACATTACAAATAAGACAAACGCATACGAACACAATATGGAAATAAGGCGAGGGAAAGGATGCGCGTCAACGACGGCGCAGAGATACAACTATTCGTACTTGATGGACGTCCGTGCTGCATCTGAAAAATTGAAGGCGCGATGACGCGAAGCGTGAGCTCTCAATGCTCTGCTTTATGCTGTCAATGAAGCGTCGCTCTGATTCGGGAGAGAAGTTAAAAAAAGGCCTGAAGACATCTCTCCTACCTTCGGCTGTATTACTCACGTAGTGCTTGAAGCACCATTGCGAATAAGACGAACGGAAACAAACACAATATGGAAAAAGAGGGAGAGAGAGGATGCGCGTCAACGACGGCGCAGAGATACAACTATTCGTACTTGATGGACGTCCGTGCTGCATCTGACAAATTGAAGGCACGATGAGGCGAAGCATGAGCTCTCAATGCTGTGCTTCACGTCCAATTTTGCAATTTTTACTCCATTCGATCAATAAACTTTGAGCCTGAAAATAGCGTAAACTTGTGCTGATTTGCCAAAATGTTTTGAGCCCCTCTTCACGTAGGGAATGCTCTACCAGGAAATATCACATTACGCCCCTTTAACCAGCCAAGGGTCTACGCCCTCAGATGCGAGCCAGTCCGACCCTGGGTTCACCCCCAACCCTCTTCATCTTTAGGATGAGGTTAAGAGGGGCCAACACAGTAGTCTACGCACGGGGAGGCGAAAAGAACTAAATCAGACCGTAAGAATGGTTACAAGAAGGTAGCGGATCTCCAATAGGGGGGTCATTGGTTTATGAACGGAAAATTACACAGTCAGTAAACAACAAGTGCGAACATGCTAAATGATCAAATCGATCCTCTTAAGTACTAGAGAGGTGACGCGTGCGTCTGTCTCGACCCGCCGCGACATTTTTCTCGTGGCTGAAAAGGGGAGATTAAACTTTTTTGGCCGATAACAACTGAATTTAAAACAGATCCGCAATCGAAACTCACAATGGATAGTTACAGGATCTACGGTAGGCCAAGGCTATCGATTTTGAATGTTTTTCTTCTCGTAACGGCTTGATCTTTCTCCAATGGGTGGATGTGGAATTCTGCCGTGTTAAGGAAATACGCCGTATGAGCCTTCAGGCGTTGCCAAATTCCCTTCGATAAAACGCGAATTTCCTGGTAAATTTTTGAATATTTTTCTTCCAATTTTTCAGATAATGCTGTTTGCAATTTCACCTGATTTTCCTGAAAATTTCAAGGAAAAATATTCATAACTTTCCTCAAAAATAATAATTTTATCGAAGGAAATTTGGCAACTCTTGGATGTTCATACGACGTTCTTCCTTAGCACGGCAGAATTCGTGAATACATTAATCACTAATTTGTTTCCAATACATCAGAGCCGAACGTGATTCATCTCTCGGCGACTAGCAAGTAACCTGTCTCTTGTCTGGACGTCGGAGCACCCAGGTTGTAACTCGGACGCGGCGATAAAAGCAAAAACGAAGAAGAAAAAAAACCCGATCCATTCTTTCAGGATACGGATTCTTTGATCCACCTCAATCAGCCACCGGCTTGTTTTTGCATGTTTTCCTTTAATTCAATTAACTTGGCGCGTTAAAGAGTTTTACGAGAGGGATTATCGCGCAAAGAGGTGTTCGCGTCGCTTTACAGTAAGCACGGCGAGTTCCGATCCCTCCCCCGATAAAAACGAGTCGTTTTTTAAGGGAGGACCACCCCCAGCCTGCCAAAACTTACACATGACTACTTGGACCGCGTTAAGTAGAGAGGAACCAAGCCGCATTAGCTAGCGTCAATTTAAATTGGGCCATTTGATTTTATATTTTATTTTTGGTGAATTTTCTGCATTGTACGAAGCAAATCCCTTTAAATTTAAAAGGAAAATCCGCTTCAATGTGCTCTTATAAAAAATCAAATTGCTTAGTTAAATTTGGCAATTACTGATGAGGCTTGGTTCCTTTCTGCTAAACGCGGTCATAAAACCCCTCGCGGTCGCGGCCCCAGTGGCGTGGCGTGAATCGATTATCGATATTTCCCCATTTGAAGCTATAGTAAAGAATCGATTATTAAGATGTTCGTTACAAACACCCTCTTCATCGATCCTTTTCCATAGGTTTAAATGGTAGACCAATCGATACATCGCAAAGCACGCCTCGCCACTGCGCGGCCCTTATGAAATAAAGTTCAATTTAAAAATTTTAAACGTCGTGAAATAAGATGGTATTTCTCCAGTTTCACAATGAGGAAATACTTGCTCCAGCTGTGCAGGCTTGAAGTAGCATTTCCGCGAGATTTTAAAAAATCCTCATAAACTATTGAACTAAGTCAGTAAGTGGGCATCACAATACGAATTCTCAACACATTAATCACGGTGGGCGCATTGGGCTCCATCCAATTAAACTAAAACGTGAGAAATTGGCGTTATCCGTGACCGAAAATATAAACATCCATATGCTAAAAATCCAAAATCTCATGAGTCATTTCGGCATCTTTTGTGACAAATAATTTTGACATAACCCATTGAACACAATCAGAAACTGGGCATCACACCATACGAATTCTCAACACGTTAATCACGGTGGGTGCACTAGGCACCTCCCAACTAAACTAACACGTGAGAAATTGGCATTATCTGTGACCGAAAATATAAACAATAATATGCTAAAAATCCAAAATCTCATGAGTCATTTCGGCATCTTTTGTGACAAATAATTTTGTGAGTGTGTTGATTATTTTTGATGAGCTGAAGGAGAAGTGCCATGAATCAAGGGAGGAAGTAGGTTTTTGTGAAATCAATTCATATTTCAATTTTTAAAGTGTTTAAATTATTTTTTGACAAGCTAGAGAAGTATCATGAATCAAAAGAGGGAGCGGATATGCGTAAAGTCAATTCATACTTGCGTACCGGACGCTCAATTTGTTTTCATGCGGACCGATTTGACTTGTCTCTGGATTTGACTCACGGTAATTTATCGCAAGCGGAATGCTTCAATTTACAGATTATGATGCAGATTAAAAACGCTGATTCCTCTATTAAAGTTGATATCGAACTTTTAAAACATATTTCACTTGCCTTGCTTGAAATTGTGTTGAGGGATTGGCTTGTCACTGTCGTGTTACCGAAGAGAATAGTCACAGCAAAAGTGAAGTTTTGATGAAGTGGACGTAGAAGCGTCTCACTGGGAAATTTTATGCAATGCATTCTTCTGATTATTAAAAATAGGTAACTTTTATGCAGACAACTTTAGGGCATTTCTAATTTCATGTTAGGCAAGACAGCAGCAAACGCCATTAGTGTGTGCCAGCATGGACGCGTTTTGGGCGCACTATAAACAAAAAGTCAAATTAATAAAATATTAAAATGTTATAGTCACTCACTGGTCCGAAAATTTTTTCTATTGAAAACCGACGCGTTTCAGCTTTCGTGTCAGTTTTCGATAGAAACAAAATTCTGACTAGTGAATGACTTTTTGACTAAAATTTGACCTAGTTTTTAGTTTGATTAATTTTTACTGTTCAAGACAGCAATCATCACAGGTCTTGTGAAATAATGTGGACATACTACAGTTATGCCTGAAACAACGTCAATTTTTCCTTACTCATAGATGTCGCTTCTATATGCAGAAAAAGACGAATTTTGCCGTTTTAGCTAAATTAGTGGGTTGTTATTAATTATAGAAATTGCAAAATTTGAAAGATTTTGAAAATTTGGGCGTTCCATTGTTCTTTTCGATGCCACGGCAGCTTTGTATTCTGTCTTGCTATCCATTTTCGCGAAGGGATTGTCTAATCCGAAGGCTACTCCGGTATCATGCCACCGGCGATTATATCTGGACGCACTTCAAACAATAGCATAAGACTGTCACAAAAAAGCAAAGAGAAAAAGCAAAGCTATTCTCACATTTCTGCAACTCTTTTTTTCCACCGTATCGATTCATGTGAAACAATTTGAAAAATGTAAACAATGGAACATATTTTTATAATGGATTTAAACAAAAAGTAAACAATATGGCCAATATGAATCAAAATACATACTCCAATAGGTATGCATTTGTTTTAGAGGACGGGGGCTGGAAAAATCTTTTTGAATGCTATTTCTGCAGCTTACTCTATAATTAACAATGTCATATTTCTAATGTTTAATAATAATGTTAATAATAATGTTTAATAATAATAATGTTAATAATAATAATGTTTCTAATAATTAACAATGTCATATTTCTAATGTAACCGTATGGGGGACTGTACTGTCACAGGTTTAGCAATCCTGCGGACCCCAGCTGGTAGCCCCTGCCTCAAAGGGGGGGGGTAGACAGGGCTCTTAGCTGTAGTGAAAGCAACCTGTCTAGGAGAGGTAACTCCGAAATCAAACCCTGGTCCTCCAGGTTGGGGGTTGGGGCATCGGGCTGACTCCCCGATCCTCGGAAAAAATGTACAATGTCAAAAAACCCAATAACATATGCCTCGGTAACCATGGAAACAAACGGACTCTTCGACTTAGATTACGGAAAACGACCCTCGCTTTTGGTACTTGGAATGTGCAAGGCATTTCCAAGAAACTGACGGAAGTGGTATCGGAGATAAAGAACAACGGGATCGACGTGGCGGTAATAACGGAAACGAAGAAAAAAGGCCACGGATCAGAGAGCCTTGGGGACTATGATTTATTCTACAGTGGAGTGCCAAAACATCAGCGTGCACAGCAGGGTGTCGCAATTCTGATCCGCAAAAAATTTCGAAAAAATATTAAGAACTGGGAAGCCATCAACGCTCGCATGATTAAGATGAACCTAACTATGCACGGTCACAGAGTCACTGTTTTGGGGGTATACGGGGTCAATGATGATGCTACCATCGCACTTAAGGATCAGTTTTTTGAAGAACTGGACGAGGAGGTAGTGAAGGTAGGACCTGGGAGAGAAGTCCTTGTGTTGGGAGATCTAAATGGAAGAACGGGATCCCGGTTAACAGTAAAATCGTTGGCCCGTTCGGTGAAGTTACAGTGAACGACAACGGAAGCCGCATTATCGACGTTTGCGAGCAGAGGGAATTAAAAGTATTGAACGGGTTCTACCAACACAAGGATATTCACAAATATACTTGGGTCCAACCTACCCGCGGCTTAAGATCCATCATTGACTACGTGCTCGTTAAACAGGTAACAAACCTGAAGATCCAGCAGGTGAGGGTATGTAGAGGACTCTCCTGCGGTAGTGACCACTATTTCCTCAGAGCGGATGTAGCCTTTCCCGCTCGTGTGTCGCAGAACGATCAAGGCGACAATCAACAACCGGAGCGACAACGCGTACATCAAGTTCAGTACAACATCGATAGCCTAAAGCACCCGAGTGTCAAGGCTCTGTACGCAAAGCGCCTGGATGAAAAGTTAGGAGATGCATGCGATGGCAGTACGGAAGAGCGGTATGAATTCATTAAGAATTGCGTTCACTCGGCGGCAGCGGAGGCCCTGGGGGTTTCTGATCAAAAAAATGATAACAGAAAACCGTACTGGTGGGATGCGGAGGTAGAGGAGGAAATAAATGTGAAAAGGAATAGGTATAATCAGTTTCTCTCTTCCCAAAAGTTGGATGATAAAATCATGTACAGACAGGCTCAAGCAAGAGTCCGTCGGGTAATCACTCGGAAGAAAAATGAGGCTTGGGAAGAAAGCTGCATGAAGATAAATACCTACCTCGGAGGCCGGAAAAGTACGGAAGGCTGGAAAGTGATCAAAGGGTTGCGACGGAATAAAATGCGCGACATCATATCTCCGATACCAATTGACAAGATGGAGGACTATTTTAAAGATTTATTAACGGAGAGGCGACCCGAGTTTCAAGGCGGAGTCATAAGCACTAAAGAAGATTCCAACGTGGAGATCCAGCTCCAAGATGTAGTGAAGGCTGTGAGGGAGTTGAAAACTCGCAGAGCTCCTGGACCTGGGGGTATACCGGCGGAGTTGATAAAATGTGGTACCGGTAAACTATTTGAACATCTGAGGAAACTTATGCAAGACTGTTTGCATGGTTCCGAAATACCAAAGGATTGGAAGGAATCTTGGATTACTCCCAGTCATAAGAAAGGTAGTAAGCAAGATTGCGACAACTACAGAGGTATATCGGTCACAGGAACCTTGAGCAAGGTCTACGGTAAAATTCTCAAGGCAAAGGTCGAAGAGGTTTGGAGCGGCCAGGAAGCCGAAGAACAGGCTGGTTTTAGAGCCGGTAGGTCTACCGTCGACCATCTGTTCACCATTACCCAGGTCATCGAGAAGAAAAGGGCGGTCAGCCAGGAGCTGCACTTGGTGTTTGTGGATCTTCAGAAAGCTTATGACAGCGTGCCGTTAGTGAAGCTTTGGGAAGCCTTGGAAAAAAGGGGTTTTAGCAAAGGACTTGTGGGGGCAATTAAATCATTTTATAACGGGACGATAGCAAAAATTAAATGTCGTGGAGAGTTGTCCGGAGGTTTTTTCGTCACAAAAGGGCTAAAACAAGGCTGTTGTTTGTCACCAACACTATTTAAGGTATACCTAGAGCACGTTTTAGAGGAATGGAAAAAGAAGGTTGCAGGAATGGGCGTTCCACTCCTTGATGGGCAGACCCTTTATACTCTATGCTTTGCCGATGACCAGATCGTTGTAGCTCAAGATGAGGAAGATGCAGATTACATGACGCGGAAGTTGGTCGAAGAATATCGGAAATGGGGCATGGACGTTAGTGTGTCCAAGACAGAGAAGCTGGTCGTGGGAGCAGCGCATCAACGGCAAAGCATAGAGCTTGAGGATGGACGGCGCATCGAAGAGTGTGACGAGTATAAGTATCTCGGTGTTTGGCTCGATCAGGATGGAAGGATGGATAGAGCAATTAAGGACAGGATCATCCAGGGCAGGAGAGCCATCGCGATGCTGAACGGGGTGCTCTGGGATCAGAGCATCTCAAAGGCAAACAAGCACCGGATATATGACGCCATCGTTAAAAGTATCGTGCTCTATGGTAGTGAAGTGTGGCCTTTGACGAAAAGAACGCAAGAAATGTTGAGGGCAACTGAAATGGATTTTTGGCGGCGATCTGCCGGCATTTCGAGACGGGACCGTGTCCGTAATGAGAGAATTCGCCAGGTGATGAAGGTTGAGAAAGATATCGTGCACGACGTCATGTCCAGGCAGTTATGCTGGTATGGACATGTGCAAAGAATGTCGGAGGAGAGGTTGCCCAAACAAGTTTTGGATTGGGTACCACCTGGGAAGAGGCGACGGGGACGTCCCGTAAAGGGTTGGCGGCAGGGCGTTGACAAAGAGATGTTGCGGTGTCAGTTGCCCGATAACCTCTGGGAAGACAGGCATATGTGGCGCTTGGGTGTCGTAGAACGCCAGAGTGCGTTATAAAGCGACTTTATATATATATATATATATATTTCTAATGTTAAACAAAAAATTCAATTTGTTTCTTTCATTCCAAAGAAGAAGAGAGGATGCGTGAAAATTGTTCATTAATATTCCTCACAAGCAGGACGTGCCCTAACAGATAATGCGCAAATTATCGGATCAACTGAAATCCGACTCGATCAAAATTCAAAGTTGAGGCTTGATAATGCTAATCTCATGTTAATGAAATGAAAATCACAACTCTTAGAGGTTCAAAAGACTTGTGATATGTATCTCATTTATTTTATGACAGTTCCTCAGAGATGCTTCTTATTACACTATTTCCTCCTGAATCGGAGGATTTTTCTCCGCTAGTTCTCCTTAAAACCATGAACACTAATTAGCTCTCTCTTTGCAATTTGAACGGAAATGTTTCTCAATTCAGGACACACCTCCAAAAATACAGTATCCAGTATGTAGGTCACATGTTAACCCACGAGATCATAATATTGCACGTTGCATCGTGGGCTGTGAGGCCAAAATTCTGGCCAAAAGTCGGGAAACGGGTCAATTTTCACGAAAATTGACCAACACGACCTACATACTGCATACTTTATTTTTGGAAAAGTGTCCTGAATTGAGAAACATTTCCGTTCGAATTGCAAAGAGAGAGCTAATTGGACGTATTTCTGTCAAACGGAACTATATGTGCATTATGACGTGAGCCCTGTTATGCACATATCGACGGTGCAAGTCGGCAATCACATAACTCGGTTTGCGACGTCGCAGACTTCCTGTCATACTTTATTTTTTAAATGGAAAACTACTCAACGGCAATTCTTTAAAACTGTCATGATTTTTCTTCTCAATGCGAAGAAAATTCTGCAAAAACTTCAAGAAATAATGTCAATTTGCTCTCCTTTAAAAAAATGACGTAGAGGCGGAGATTTTCAGACACCGCAAACGAGTTATGTGATTGCCGACTTTCACCGTCGATATGCTTTGGGCTCATGTCTCAATGCACAATGCACATAGTTCCGTTTGGTAGTAATAAGTCCAATTAGTGTTCATAGTTTTAACTAGTGAAAAAAATCCTTTTCGTGAAAATTGACCCGTTTCCCGACTTTTGGGCAGGATTTTGGCCAAATGTATAAATTTCAAGCTTTAAATTTGGCTCTTTATTTTCAGAAGTGTGTCCTGAATTGAGAAACATTTCCGTTCAAATTGCGAAGAGAGAGAGCTAATTGGACTATTTCTGTCAAACGGAACTATGTGCATTATGACGTGAGCCCTGTTATGCACATATGCTTATGGGTCTTAGGGCTCATGTCTTAATGCATATCGACGGTGAAAGTCGGCAATCACATAACTCGGTTTGCGACGTCGCAGACTTCCTGTCATACTTTATTTTTTAAATGAAAAACTACTTAACATCCAGTCTTGAAAATTTCTGTGATTTTTCCTCTTTGTGCGGAGAAAATTCTGTGAAAATTTCAAGGAATGATATTGATTTGGTCTACTTCAAAAAAATAAAATGCGAGCGTAGATTTTTAAACACCGCAAACGAGATACGTGGTTTGGTAGTTTCACCGTCGATATAGTTCCGTTTGATAGAAATACGTCCAATTAGTGTTCTTTTGGCCATAATTTTGGCCAAATGTATACGTTTCAAGCTTTAAAGTTGGCTCGCTGCTCTTCAAAAAATAAATTAAAAACGAAAATTTCGAAACGCCGCATTAATGATACGTGGTTTTGCAGTTTGACCATCGATGGAAGAGCGATCGCGACGGTGACGATCAGTGATGGATGGATGCAGTCTCCGCGCCGGGCGCCGCGCCGCGTCACCACGCACCTCCCACACGTCGCGTCGCGCGCCCGCACCTCAGCATGCTGATGTCAAGCAGTGTCAATATTTGACGATTGATCTACGTCAACGACGGCGCGGCACGGGAACCCCGCAAACGTCGAGCGGATCATCTTCCACGTCGCCGCCGCCAGATCGCCCTCCGACCCGCGGACGCGGGGCCTCGCGACGGGACCTCCAGGACAAATCTGGCAACGCTGCTGGTCCCGCGGTGTCACTGTTTGAATATCTCACCTCGCCGTGTGTCGTCACGTGACGTCACGGCACGCGTCGCGTCGATCCGCGTCACATCATCTTCCGAATTAGCCGCACCTGCCCTGCCCTACTCTATCCTCCCGTATCCTGTCTCCTCACTGACTGACTGACTCAGTGACTCGGTGACGTATGTGGAGAAAAAAAACTTCGGTTAGACTAGCCGACCAGCGGGCTGATGGTTGAAATTGGTAGACAAAGCTATAGACAAAGACGACAAAACGGATACGGAGGGATCCTGTCGGTGGAACTAGGTGGTTGCAATGGATAGAGGAGGCAGGTAATAGACTAACTAACGGCAACCCATGAAAGACCCTATACAGTTAGTCTATTATTTTCTCCCATTGTCTACGAGAACCACCGATCTCAACCAATAGGATCGCTCTGTACTCCTTATGTCCTCTTTGTCTATCGCTTTGTCTATCGATTTCAGTAATCGGCCCGCAGCGGGCTGATGGTTGAAATTGGTAGACAAAGCTATGGACAAAGAAGACGAAAAGGATATGGAGGGGTCCTATTGGTGGGAGCGGATGGGTGCGATGGACAAAGAGGTAGGTAATAGGCTAACTAACGGCAACTCATGAGAGACCCTTTAGTTAGTCCATCATTTACCCCCTTAGTCTTTAAGAACCAACCAAAGTAACCGACAGGATCGCTCCACACTTATTATGTCCTCTTTGTCGATAGCTTTGTCTATCAATTTCGACAATCAGTCCGCAGATCAGTAGGCTGATTATTGAAATTGTTAGACAAAGCTATAGACAAAGATAAAGAAGGGAAAACGGAGCGTTCCTATTGGTTGGAACGAGTGGCCGTTATCGACAAAGGGGAAATGATGTACTAACCAAACGTGTCTTTCGTGGGTTAGTGATAGTCCATTACTTAACTCCTTCATTTGATGCAACCACCCGCTTCCATCGATAGAATCGATCCGTTTTCCCCTTGTCTTCTTTATCTATCGCTTTGTCTATCAACTTCAATAATCAGCCCACTGAGGCCTAAACCTTCAGTCGATTGGACTGACACTTCAGATAATAGAACTGAAGGTTCAGTTCACTGAACCGGAAAGATGTCGTCGATATCGTCGTACCTCAGACCTCAGACAAAGAGCGTAAGTCCATTCCGAAGTTGAAAAATTATCTTAAACAATTCAATTTTAACAAGGAAGTACCCGTGCAGTTTTTGTTCAAAATTTT
The DNA here is from genome assembly GCF_918797505.1 of Bemisia tabaci. NCBI lineage: Eukaryota > Metazoa > Arthropoda > Insecta > Hemiptera > Aleyrodidae > Bemisia > Bemisia tabaci. Next base: position 62,651,859 of record NC_092794.1, on the reverse strand, counting down.
ACTCATTTTCGCACGAGATCAGAAAAAGATTTGGTGAAGTTTTCAGTTGGATATGCTCGAGATTCTCATGTTAAAATTGCAATTCGAGATGGAGAATTTGCCAATAATCAAATGCAGTTACGCTCTTCCGTGGGGGACGACGATACGAAGCATGCTCCATGAAAACCAAAGCTTCTTAGTTCATTGAACTGAATCGTAGGTTCTTGGAACTGAAGCGGTCGGTCTGCTCGACTGAAACTCAGTCCACCGGGCTCCGAGCTGAAAATCGCCTGCTAAACTATTCGAAACGTACAATGGATATTTTTTCCTGCACGGAGCTGACTTGTGGAAATTCGAATTATCCCAGATGAAAAACGTAACTGCATTTTAGCTTTGCATAATTTCCACTCGCTAATCATATTTTAACCAGGAGACTTCTATTTAAAAATTGCACCGATTTTTCCTCTAATTGCACGCAAAAATGGGCAAAATTTTGAACAGAAATCGCACAAACCTATTTCCGTTAAATTTTAACCGTTCGAGTCAGTTTTCCACGTTAGAATGGGGGATCTTCCCTCCCGGAAACGATGAATCAACGGTTGTTTTCAGGGTGCAATTATTCATAGTGCAATATGCGGAATCCTTACGAAATCCTTAAAAAATAAGTAGATACAGGCCCCTAAACAAACTTGGACCCCCCTAACTTTTGACAGGGGGGTCGGATCGACTTGTGGTTTGCGCCAAAATTTTTCTTTTTTTATGCTCTTTTTAACGATATATCACATGAGGGGTTGGGTTGCCATTTGAAATTCTTGAGTTGCCCCCTAGCCCCTGAGGGGGGGGGGGGTCTAAAATTGAAAAGTGCCTCAAAAAGTCCCCCTCCCTTGATATGAGGAAGAACAGCACAAACTGCAAGTCGATATCCGAATTAGAACTAATGTTATGTCCAGAGGTGCGTGACTTTTGGATGACCTTGTAGCAGTAGCTGGTTGTATGTAAGAGTATATCATATTTTTAGTATTTTAAATTGCTTTTACTCGAAACGACGTTTTTTAACAACAAACTTTAAATAGCTCTGGTTTAGTTCTACATTTTGAGGCGTTTTTTGTTCTAAAATGTTCTTTAAGCACTCTCACAATATGTTCTAGTGTTAATACATATCTCTTTTTGTGGACTGAGGTCTCTTTTTCTACATAGGACAGTCACATGTTGCAGAAATCCAGCATGTCCAATTCCAACGATACTATTAGGCCAGACAGGAGTTCAATTCCATACTCAATATATATCTCGCCTAATCGCGATAGATCAACAACTCGTTGAGCATTTTATTTGCCCGGTGATGATTGATAAAAATTGTTGGATCAAGTAGTTTTCAAAGCAAGTTTCTCATAGTAGATTTTGTTTGCTAAGTGGATTGTTCAGCAATTAAGTCCTCAGTATCATCATCAGGTGAATTTGAGCGTTGACGTCTGACGGTCTGAAAATATCTTTCACACTTTAGGCAAATATACAGAGCTGTGTCTCTAAATGATCTATGTAAATAAATCAGAATTAAAAATTCCCATCTAAGCTTGTGTCCTGATATACAAATATTCGTATTAGATGGTAGTGGGCTCTCCGGCAAATTGCAAACAATATGCGTGTTAACTTGTCAAAGAGCAATAATCCGAATTGAAATAGTAAAGGTTTCATTGGTAGAGAACTTCAAAAGCACGGCCTCAGCTGGGAGCCCCTTCAAATACCGCCGATACTCTCCGCATTGCCAGGCAGTTAGTTTAGTTGCGTGACCCAACTGAGCCCAACTATGGTTACAGGTTTCACTGCACGGGCTTCACTCAGGGTCCCAACGGTGCCGTTTATATTAAGTATCAAATAGAGTAATATCCAAATTGGAAATGAACAGTCGGTGAGGTTACCTGTAGACTAATGCCCGAAGTTTTAAAAGTCCGCATCCTCAGCTTATATCTATAATAACTGCAATATTATCCTCCAGTTTTAATTTTACAATATTATTAACGCAGAATCCTTGGATATTCCGTTTTGAAAAGGTCAAGCGACATCATGCGTTCAATTAATGTTGACTCTTAAACCTAAATGAATATAATCACGACGTTAGTCGTGGGTATAAAGTTACCATTTTAATGTTGGTACTTGGATTAAAAAGAATGGTAGTGGGTATAAAACTGTCCGGTTGCATTTGCTCCCCCAAAAATTCAGCGCTGGTGACTTGCCTCTCCAGGAACATACATGTCGCAGACAGGCAGCAGTCGTCGGTAGTTTGCTCTCCGGCAAATTGCAAAAGGTATGCGTGTTGACTCATCAAAGTGCAAAAATTCGAATTGACATAGTAAAGGTTCCATTGGTAAAGAACTTCAAAAGCACGGCCTCAGCTGAAAGCCCCTTCAAATACCGCCGATACTCTCCGCATTGCCGGGCGGTTAGTTTAGTTGCGTGACCTAACTGAACCTAACGAAGGTCACTGATTTCACTACACGGACCCACAAGTGTGGTAGCTGGAACCATTCATTCGACAGCAGGTTAAACGTCCGTGTGAATTTCAAGCATAATAATCAGTGCATTTAATATTGTTTTCCTCACTCCTAAGTTTTACATTCTTTTATTCAACGTAAATAGATTGTAATTTGCCGGTGAATGCTAATTATCTGAGACACGCAATTACCAGACAGTCTATTGCCACACTACTGTTATGTTTTTCCACAATCACGGCTACAATTTCTAAGTCACAGTTTAATTAGTAATAGCGCTACAACAATATCTAGTAATAATTACTTTTTTTAAAATCAATCAAGAAATATTTTATGTGCCGCGATGATTCCATTCGACGTGACCAGAATTTCTGTTGCTCTTTTTTGCAGACCAGACTTGCCATGTTGATGGAATTTTTTGTGGCTTGTAATGAATTATGCGTGAGTATTTTTTCTTTTGGCGTTTTTTTCTTCACAGTCGAGAGGACATTTTTTATCCTCGCAGAAGATAAACGCAAGAAGAATATAATAGCAACAAGTCCTCTGTAGGGTGATCATAACAGATTAGAATGCTACGAATGAAGCAAGCCTAAGAATTATCTTCATTCCTGAGTGTCAAAACTTATTGATTCGTGAACACGCGATGTACATCGGAAGGTATTTTCAGCCTGGATGGATTAGCCTGGGTGAGAGCTGAGAGACACAATAACTCATAATACTTATGCTTAAGCATTTAAATTTAAGTATTAGAAGAATACCTGAATGGCACTTGTCGGTAAGTGCGCTTAATGATTCACACCTGATGTCTTTTTCTCACGCCGCGCGAAGAGTCTGCACACACACCGGCCTAAACAAGAGTTATGCGTAATTTTGCAGTTTCACTGGGCGAAATTGTTGGAAAAATTTCCTCCCATCGAGAGCTTAGAAACAATACCGCATATCTCAAAATTTTGGCAAAAATGAGTCAGCGACTTTACCGCATTCTGCGGTGTAAAATGCGTAGCCTGGTAGTTTTAATTTGTTTCCAATTCCGCGGGGAGTGCTGCATTGACACTAAAATGTGTAAAAAATTGCAAATCTACCTTAAAATTACAAAAATGGCGAAGTTTTCTTTTCGTCCTGCAAAATTGTCAGTTTGCAAATAGGCGTTATTGTTCCATCTCCATGTCATCATATTGAGCTATGATTTTACCACTACGGTTTTGCGGTAACTTTACATGTTAGTATTTTTTACGGCCTTTTTGTTTCTTTGACTATTTTATATATTTGTAACCCATGAGTGATCCTTTAAAAAATAAATGAAAAAAAAGGTCGCCAGAAAAATGCATTTGGAATCCTGTGACACTGAAATTGTACGAGCTACAATTTATTAAACTCAATAAAACGATAAGCTAGGACAATTGAAAACAGCAAGGACACCGTGCGTGGGTTCGGGAAAATCCTCGAAAATATAGATTCCTTACTCAAACGCTCTGTCTTTCATTTTAAGCCACAGAAAATCCCAGAGCTACCAGACTACCCTTTGGTTTCAAGGTCAAGTGCATGATTGACAAACTGGATGGAAGACCGAACAGAGGATTCTGAGCCGTAAATAGAGCTCAGAAAGATGTTTATACAACACATATAACGTTAACAGTTCTCTCTCAAATGCTGATTTATAGCCTTTGGTTGAATGAACTGTTTTGAAGAACAATGCAAATTACTAACCTCCGAAAACTCAGGTAAGTAGAGCCTTTCAGGTAGTTAACCAGATGAGATGCCTCAATGCCGGATTGTCAAGTTACTCGGCAGGTAAAATGTGCTGTAGATTGTCTTTTACGCTCATTTTAGAACGAACGTATGTTTATAATAATACCCCTAAGCAGACAAGTGCATCCTTTTCCAATGATTTGTCCCCTCCATCTCTTTTTTTTCTACGATCTGTATTTTGTCTAATTTTTCTGTGAAAATAATTCAGCCGTGAAATAATGAATTTTTCAGCAATGGGTGTGAAAAACTCCAAAATGTTCGCCGCATTGTAAAGTTGGAAGTTTTACCGGAAACGTCTTCAATAATTGAAGGTGGTGATATTTCTGACATATTGAAAAAATATTGATGACGTATGGGTAATTGATTACGACAGACTTTTTTGCTTAAAAATATTTAACGAACGCGCAAATGTCGTCATAATTTATCGCCCTAAAAGTTTTCAAAGTCGTTTTTGAAATGTTTTAGTTTTTTCTCCGTTCTTCCCGAAACGTCGCTGAGACATGAAAGTTGTTCTCAATTACAGTATCTGAGGACATCTCCTAAATGGAATGGTACTATTCTGCCGTCCTAAGGAAGAACGCCGTATGAGCCTTCGGACGTTGCCAAATTTTCTTCGATAAAATATGAATTTTCAGGCAATTCTGTGAACATTTTTCTTCGAATTTCGTAAATTATTTTATTCACGACCTGCAGATCTAAGTCATCTGAAAATTTCAGGGGAAAATATTCATAACTCTCCTAGAAAATAAACATGTTATCGGATGTAAAATGGGCAATTTTCGAATATTCATACGGCGTTTTTCCTCGGCACAGCAGTATCAGAGCGTGTGGCTCCATGGGTTTACCTTGAATATTTGACAACGTTATTCAGGTGATTTAAAATCACCTGTCAGTACAACATCGGGTGCCGACTGTTGATGGAGGGGTTGAGGCCGTTGTAAATCACGTATACCTTTCGCCTTTTGCAAGGGGTTTACAGGTTGAGCCGTGTTCGGTTGGGCACCGGGCCTCACGTCTTTTGTCTCCAACGAACACCGCTGCTCCGACCCAGTTAGATTGGTGGATTTGTTCGAATTGATTCTAACTGTCAGTCATCGGACAAATATCCTTGCGAATCGCCGCCGAACTAACTTACGATTGTGGGCCGCCTTTAGAAAAATAATGGCCTTGCGTCACAAAACCTACGAGACAATCGGCCGGTCACTTAAAACGGGTGGACAAAGGGCAGGCAGAGTGAGTTAACACGGAACTAATTTTCAGTGAATTTCGGGAAAATCAAAATAAAGCGGACCGGTGGAAAGGGATGAGTTGTTTTCCGTTTCCCATTCAATCAGGCCTCGTGCTGCTACTGTAACGCGTCCTGCAGGAGTGTGGAATTTGGGGCATACTAGATTTTGCATTAGGAGCGATTTTTGCGGGCATCCCTCCTCCGATAATTCGAATCCATTACGTAGAATGATTTTATGCGAGTTAGGAGGTATCTACATATAATTGGACTATTTTTATCAAACGGAACTAAGCGCCAATTTGAGTTCCTTTTGAGGAATTTTGAATTCCGGATAGCGCGCTCTGTCAAACGGACCTAAGCGCCATGGAAAAACATTGCGAGTATAGGACGGAATAAGCCGGACGCCCGATTCCGCCGTCAATCCAAGCCCCCCTCTACCTTCCTCACCCTATGGCGCCTAGGCCCGTTTGATAGAAATGCGTCCAATTATCGTTGTTTTACGTATAAATAGAGGAAATCCAGCGTTGCCAGCCGGCAAGAATAGCCACTAATTTCAAACTCAATAACGCCATCGGTGTTCCCAAACAGTTAAGATGAAGAGGACAGTCCAGTGAGATATCAGTAAAATTGTTGAACTCACTTGCATGTATGAATATTAAATTGCATATTTAATATTTTTACGTGCGAGTGAAAGATTTTATCTTCAAAAATTTACTGTTCATTTATCTTGTGCGGGTCTCCATACGTATCTTGACCGGTAAGGTATTTTGACCCGAATTGTCATTTGATGAAAGTTTCTAACAATTTTCAGGACTTGTTTCCTGTTGAGCCCTCCTCACCCCTCTTGACAATGAGAATTTGTTTAAATTTTAGCTCCAACGGAGAAAAAAACTTCGTGCATGGGACCCGAAGTTGAGGTCATATGGATCTCTGAGTTTTCTGATCACGCATCCGAAAACTTGAGGTCGAGCCGCCGAAGTTCAGGTCAGACATCGAGGCAGTTCGGTATGTACCGGAGTATTTCAGATGTGTAACCCGAACCCTTCGGTTTAAATCGAAGTACTTCAGATGTCTGACCCGAACTTCGGTAGCTCGACCTCAAGTTTTTAGATACGCGATCCGAAAACTTCAGAGATCCATATAACCTCAACTTCGGGTCCCACGCACGAAGTTTTCTTCTCCGTTTATAAACATAGCTACTACAACCTAGCTACAATAGCTAATAAAAACCTATTAACCTTCTTTCCGCTCACATCATTTATTCGCAACTATTCCTCCCGCGTCAATGAGTGTTTCGAAGGATAAACTGAACGACTTTGCGGTAAAAACGCGTGTTGACCATCGGTTTTCCGGCGACATCGACGGTCAGTTCGGTACCGTTTCGAGCATCGCGTCGTGTCCCGTCGCGCGCCGGATGCTGCGCCTGCATATCGATTATCGAATCGATAGCGAACGACCTCGATCGATACACCCTATCCCAGCCATGCTGTCTATCGATCAAGGCCGTTCGATAAAGATTTGACCATCACCGACGCTGGCATGCAGCGGATCATACCTTTGCGGCCACTTCCGCTCCGGATGCATCGAAAATCGGTTGAGGTCAGTACTTGTCCGGCGCGGCGCGGCGCGGCACAGTGGATCGATTCAATTCAAGAGGTCGGACATGAAATTTTTGACTAAAACTATAAATTTTGATGTTTATTTCGTCACATTTTGAATTTCAAGGGATGTCTCTAGAAGAAAATTTCACGAGGAAACCAATGGAGCCACTTTTAGAACCTCAAAGTTTGATAAGAACGGAGTTATAAGCGTTTAAAGTTTCAAGATTTTGTCCGACCTCTCCTATTGACTGGATCCACTGCCCGGCGTCTAAGGATTCGGATTCCTCTCGGTATTATTCACATCCGTCCGCGCGCACACAAGATACCAAAAGAGTCGCGGCTGCGGATTTATTGCGCGGCCGCGCCGCTCCCCGGAGCAATTTAGGTAAACCGCGCGTCGCTCGTGTGAATTCGCAATCAGAATTACCGCCGTATACGAGCGGCAGCCTCGTAAACTCGCGCCGGGTATTATTTTGTGACGGGGATTCCCCGCAGTTCGGAAGGGCCCTAACATTAAATTCGGCCGCGCTTCGCAGCGCGGTTGGGCAAGGAAGAGCCAACGACATGACGCCACTTTTTTTTTAGTTATCCTCCCTATCATCGTTGGATTTTTCTCTTTTTCGTGTGCATGGTGAATCCTCAGCGATCCGCAGTAAGGGGCCGTTCAAGTGTTACGTGACGCACCTAGGGGAGGTTTGAGCCAGCGTTACGGTGTGTTACAAGGGGAGGGGGGTCAAGCTCAGCGTTACGTAACAAATACGAGACCCCGGGGGGGGGGAGCTTTGAAAAAATCACCGAGCAAAAATTGAAAATCTCGCCCTCCCCGAATGAAATCCCTTGAAAATAAGGGGGGATCGGTAGGCAATGGAGATGCTGCATGTGTGATGAATTTGCGATTTGACTGTTGATTCCGAAGTAAAAGTTGGCGAGAAACACGATGGTGCCACTGGTTTTCTCTGAAATCAACTCCCAAGCTCAAAAAAAGCTCTCAAGTTGAGGCCAAAATGGAGGGGATATCCCACGCTTTCTTGAGAGTCCACCTCTACATCAAGACAAACTCTCCATGCAAAGATAAGGAGCAAATACATTGACAAGGCTGCCACTCTATTTGGGGACTCCAAAACTGAAAACACGGCATCACTGCTAATGTATTTGCTGCCTATCTTTGCATGGAGAGTTTGTCTTGACGTAGAGGTGGACTCTCAGGATAGTGTGGGGTATCCCCTCCATTTTGGCCTCAACTTGAGAGCTTTTTTGAGCTTGGGAGTTGATTTCAGAGAAAACCAGTGGCACCATTGAGTCTCTCGCGAACTTGTACTTAAGAATCGACAGTCAAATCGCAAATTCATCACACATGCAACATCTCCATTCCAAAGGGGTAGGATGTAGAGCTGCGTTACAAGGGAGGAGGGAGGGGGGTGAAAAACTGGAAAAAAAGCGTTACTTGAACGGCCCCTAAGACATTTTCTGCGCACAGCTGTGCTATAGTCTTCGTGATCATGTTGATAGAGTTCGCACAGTTGACCATGAGTATTTGAGTCCATGAACGCAAGAGATAGATTAGATTTCAGACTTTCTCAGTCAATTTCTAAAATTATTGGGGGGGAGGGGGGGAGGGGGCTAGGTCAGCCTTACGTAATTCAAAAGGAGACGGAGGTCGTCTAACGGGTCCTGCACGAGGGGGGGGGGGTGAAGGGGTGGCGTCAAAAAGTCGGTCATATCTTACATAAGAGTTGAGCGGCCCCCTGGTTCGAAAAGTCGTATTTTGAAATTTCGATGGAGGATTCTTTCTGGCATCCCGAAAAAATAGTTTGGCGCGATTTAGTTCATTTTTATGCATAAAGTGGGCGTTAAGTTGCATTATAATCCGGCAATTGGTCTCCTGAATATGACGGATTAGAATTTTAAACGGCTTCTTCTCGAAATTACGTTTTTATAATTTCGAACTTCAAACCGCCACAGCTCCGGTTTGGTTTGGCAAATCGGAGCGGTTTTTGGGCGTTTTTTTCATCCCAAAATATTCCCGGAACAAGTCTTTATGCTCTGACGGTACCAATAACTCAATTTTGAGTTATTTTGGATTAAGGCCCTTTTCCAGTAGATGTCCAGTTCCAAACAAAGGAACGTAATTCCATTCGTAATATGTAAAATTAACTAAAAAATGCAATTTTTTACAAGAATATGAGTACGCATTTTTTATCGAAATATTCGCTGATTTTAGAATGTCAGAAAAAAAAATATTTGTACCTGAGACATTTTCAGTTAAAAATGCCTGCAAATTTCTTATCAAAAAAATAACAGTTTATGTATGAATGAAAACTTTGCAAATAGTTGATATGCAGTTTCCTTCTTTTGTCGCGAAAACAACAAATCAAATAAATGAATTGATACATCGAGAAAAATTCTCCAGGTGGCCTAGCTGAATTCTGAAAGGAGGACTAGACTATAACAGTTCGTAATTTCCTCACAGGAATTCATATTCCTGGCTTTTACGTTAATGCAACTACAATTTTGGATGTATTTCTGCCGAACGGAACTATATGCATTATGCCGTGAGCCCTGTTATGCATATATTCTTATGGGTTTCAAGGCTCCTGTCTCAATGCACATTGTTCCGTTTGGCAGAAATACGTCTAATTGCGATGGACGCTAACACGAAAGAAGGGTTCAATGGTGAAACTATCAAACCTCGCATCTCGTTTGCGTTTTTCAAAAAGCTCCGCTTCCCGCATTTTTTTTTTTTTTTTTTTTTTTTTTTTTTTTTTTTTTTTTTTGAAGGAGAAAAATTAATATCATTCCTTGAAGTTTTCATAGAGTTTTCCTCGGACCGGAAAAATAATCACGGAAGTTTTAAAGCATTGAATTGAAAAATGAAGTTTGGCAGGGAGTCTGCAACGTCGTAAATCGAGATACGTGGTCTGGTAGTTTCACCGTCGGTTTCCGTTTCCTGACATCAGATTTCCTGTTGTCGCGACCAGACGCTAGGATAACCTGAATATACTGTTGATAATCGAGTTTTTACTGGTGTGAATCGGGTAATTACGAAAGTGACCATAATTTTTCTCCCTGTCGTATCAGGAAACCTGTCAATGGGACTATTCTGTGCAACATAGTTTTCCTTTGTGGAAAAAAGGTCCGAGTTTGGCAGTGAAAAAAATCTTAATAAACTGAATGTCAACGACTGGTTCGACTTTAAAATGTCGATGTTTGTATTGACTTAGCTTGGGGGGAAAAAAATTAACTGAAAAAAATGAAAGGATCAGCTTGACTTGATTTCCATGAGTTGATTCTAGCGGTTAACTACCGCAACATGCGGCGCGGCGCGGAATATGAATCATCCATCTGGTATTTGTCGAACTTTTCCGTCAATCAATCCCGTGCACAAATTTATGCAAATGACTTTGGGACGGTGCAGAGTTCCTGTTAATAATTTGCCACCACCGCACCCCCATCTCTAAATTACCACTTCTTCAGCAACCTCTACAGGCTTTCCATATCGGTCAATTTACAACTTACCTCCAGTAAGGAATTCATATTAAGTTCTGACAATAGGACAACCCACTACAACCTTGATACCAGGTGTGTGTGAACCTACTCTGCCACTTGGCGCGTTAACCAGGTACTTAACGCATTCGGTGCAGTGCACTTTTGAATGCATGTTGAACTATCAGAGTAAATATTGATGACGCATCTTCAAATTATACAGTGCAGCAGGGGCTCTAGGGATCGTTGTCTTATAGAACTCAGTTAGAAAAAACGCCTTATGGACATTCGGACGTTGCCGTATTTCTGCTGAATTAATTATATTATTTTCAATCTTTTGCAGGTCTACTTCACTGAAAAAAAAAATCCTCGGCGTTTTTACCTAGGTCCGTTGGTACTTTTACCATCTCACTTTTTTTACGAATTATTGGTAGTTTTACCAAGACAGACTGGTAAGCTTACCAGCTTATAACAGTGTCGGATTTTGATGGTTTAAGCTGAGGGATCAGTAGAAATTAAAACGATTATCCCCGATTTTAATTGATATGTCACCCACCAAAAACAAGGTGGATGAAATCATCCATCGAGGTAGCACATACCGTGATTTCTTTTACCTTAGTTTCGTACGTGTTTCACGTTGGAAAAGTAGTGCAAATGCGTGTATTACCTACTTATACTTAAAAACCAAGGCGGGAGAAATCAGGATATGCACTACCGCGGTGGATGACATCTTTGTGCCATGTTTTAAGGTGAGCGACAAATCCGTTTAAGTTGAACGTAAAAAATTGACGTTTGAACGGATCTTATTATTTGTTCCTGATCTTCAGTCTCTAGAATAATCAAACCACTAATTAATCACTAGTGCAACTAATCTACTCTAAAGATTTCTGACAACGTGACAACTTTTGGCAACATTTGAATGTTCCCCCCTCATTTTTTTGCATCACTACAAGACTGGCGTATCCAGCATTTCCTTCGCATATTATCCAGGGATTATTCTCTGATCACAACATCTGCACATGAAATACATGCATGTGTGTTGGTGATGTAATAAATGTGTGCGATACGGCTGAATTTAAGGTTTATTGGCCTCCGTGTGGAATTCGTGGGAGAAAAATGTATTAATTTTCTGGGGAATGAGAGGCACTGACGCAGTCAAGAATTGTTCAAATACGCGGTACCTAATAAAATATTTTTCCAAGTGTAAGAGGGACAATATTACGATGGTTTATTATGGTCGAAATGTTGCCTTTTTACAAAGAGCTCCCCGGAGGTGAAGGGTGAGATGGGGGTAGAGGATAAAGGGAATTTATTTCGTGGATGAAAATCTTTGGAAGTATACTGCCGTGCTAAGGAAGAACGCAGTATGAGCCATCAGGCGTTGTCAAATTTCCTTCGAAGAACAACGAAATTTCCAGAAAATTTGTGAATATTTCTCCTCTGCTTTTTTGGAGGATTTTTTTCGAAATTTGATCTAAAAAGTCTGAAAATTTCAAGGTAAAATATTCATAACTTTCTTTAAAAATGGATATTTTCTGGAAAAAAATTGAGCAACATCTGAATACTCACACGGCGTTTTTCCTTAGCATGGCAGTATACTGCCGTGTCCAAAACGCGTAGTAGGTGCGAAAATGAAGTTTTGAGAAAATTGACCTGGTAGCGTCTAAGTGGAAAATTTTATTCTACGAATCCTTCGTTCTTCGTGAGATTGACAATAATCATCCAAAAGACTCTCAGAAAGCATTTGGACAATTTAAGTCGACGAATTTTAGTTAAGTAGACTATGTAAGGAGAGCCTTTTTCATTTCATGAAAGACAAGAAACCATGCTATGTTCTGCATGTTTGCGTGGTGACGTTTCGAACACACAACAAACAAATCTGAATGTTAGAAATTGGCAGGAAAGGCACCACTTTACCCCAGAAAGAATCTAATTGATGATACTCCCATCAGATTTCTATTCCAGAAAATTAGATTTCCTATTGTTCCAATGAGATTCTGGTTGTCGCACTGCCGTGCACAGGAAGAAGGCCGTAAGAGCCTTCAGACATGGCCATATTTTCCTCAATAAAAATCTAAATTACCAGACAAATTTTGAATATTTCTCTTTCAATTTTTCAGTGTCTTGGGAGTAGCAACATATTATAATAGTCTCAGATTTAGGTCTTAATTAGTCTTTGTCTTAAATTTAGGAAAAATCATATTGTAAAGACTCCGATTTCTTTGTAAAAACGAGGATGCTAAAAAAAGAAGAAACAAATCAGATGATTTTGTTTGCAATAATTGAAAATCAATCTAAAATATCTGATAATTTCAAAAATACGCACAACTTTCCTTGAAAAGTATGTTTTACATAGGGAAATTTGGCAACATCTGAAGGCTCATGTGGCGTTTTTACTTAGCTCGGCAGAACGGGACTTCCGGTCCGATGAGGAAATCCGTAACAGCGGGCCGATTATTGAAATTGATAGACAAAGCTATAGACAAAGGAGATATGGAGAGATTCTATTGGTGGAAGCGGGTGGTTGCAATGGACAAAGGAGGTAGGTGATAGACTAACTAACGGCAACCCACAAGAGACCCGACAGTTAGTCTATCATTTTCTCCCTTTGTCTATAGGAACCACCCATTTCAACCAATAGGATCGCTATATACCCCTTATGTCTTCTTTGTCTATAGCTTTGTCTATAAATGTCAATAATCAGCCCGCAGGAAAGTTATCCTCCACACGACCCTATACCGCGGTGTAGGTCCATCCTAATCGTCCGTAGCGCGCCAAAAACATTAATAAATCGCCAGCCACTTGTTGGCGGGCGTCGGTTCAAATCGTGTCATGAAGGAACGAGTACTGTCGTCAATAGATACAATCGTCTATTTTTAAAAGCACCTACTCACCGGAAAGTCGTGAGCCCTCGAAGGCGGGATCGACGAGGGGGACCGAGGCTCATGAGGCGCCTGGGCCTGGGCCCTTTTGAAAATAAACGGTTCAATTAGGTGCCCACGCGGTGTACGGTGCACTCACTTCAACTCATAAAGCTTACTCATATGCCGAATCTGACCTAACGTTTTAATTAGCTCTGAATCATTTTTCACACTTTTCGCGAGGTGCTCCCTTGTTCCCGGCAACTCCATTTATTAAACGTGGGCGGCATTTTGGACTATGGATACGACTACTGATTCAGTAACTGCGTCATTCCATGCACTCATAGCGCCTCCACACTAATCGAGTTCCCGCCATGCGCCGTACTCAATTTTGTAATTTTGTAATTTTTTTTTTTCGTTTTTTTTTTGTATTCTTCCATTTGGACTACTTTTTGCAATCTGGAACTATAAGTTCTGGCTCATTACATAAGAACACCTATCGGCATAGGAACACTAATGGCCCATTTGTTTTATCTATAATGAGCCAGAAATTGTAGTTCCTAATTAAATCGTTCAGTTACAAAAAGGTTCAAGATCCAGATATGAAAATACGAAAAAATAGTAGAAACTGTTTGAACCGGGGGGGGGGGGGTAGGGGGATGGAATACCTCTCAGTGCAGAGGGGGTTTGGGGGGCCTTCCCCGAAATTTTTTAAAATTTTAACTCTATTTGGATGCATTTTGAGGCTTCCATGATGAAAATTTTAGAAACTTCTAATTGAATACACGGTGTTTCCAATTTAATTACTACATTAGAAGAGATAATCATCCTCGACGAGGGTCTTTTCCCACCATCCAGAATTTCTGGTAGGAGGGCATACGATATTATTTTCAATTCTAGGGGGAGGGGGGCAGGCCCTCCCTGGAGCCCCCTTCGAACGCCCATGGGTCCATATCATATTTCCATTTTTTATTAATTTTTTTTGGTAATCTCCCCTTTTTTTCACTATTTTTTTCATTTTTCTTATTCATTTTTTAATTCATTATATTTCATTTTTTTCATCAATAAAAGCACCCATCTGCTTGAACATACCACCTGTACTAATCGCACATGCAGTCGACCTTTTGCAATGAGAGACTATATTTCTGGCTCAGCTATAAGACACGATCCACTTTACACAATTTTCCAATGTATATTGGTGCTTTTATGCGTGAGCCAGTGACCGAAAATGCAGAGCATATGTTGTTTCTGAAATGAACCAAGAAAATAATGGGAAATGGAGAGATAATCAACTCACTTAATCGTAAAATAACACGCGCAAAAAGCGTCTCGTGGGAATGAAAGTGTCAAAGAACAAGGACAAGATGGAGGGGTGGCGGGTGAGCTTACTTCCATAGAGCAAGACAAGTCATTTTTGGTAAGATCTGGTCCGATTCCGATGTTCTCTTGAACCACGATGAGTCATCGCTAGGAGGTTATCCCAAATGAACTCTAATACAGAGCATTGGTCTCGAAATAAAAACACCTCTCTGATCTGCATGCGACATTTTTTGCGGCGCGCAAATCTTAACAAAAATGAAACGGACGATCTGCATATGAATTTTTCTCTGAGTTACTTGTAGTAAATGTATTAAGTGATCGGGCGATCGATCGATTTAAGAGTTATACTTCAAAGACTATCGGTAATTTAAGCGCTTTTTATCACTTTCCCGAACTGTTGAGTAGTTTGAATTCCTAAGAATGAGTAATACTATTTCGATCACAATAAAGCACTGGGGCTTAACGTATCTCCGTCGGAGATAGTTCGAATACATCTCAAAGTTTAGCGCGCCGCGATATTAGCACGTTGAATCAAAGGTGATTTTTGATTGCTAGTCATGGATTCTCAGCATACCTCCAACATGAAATCACATGAGTAGGTACTTCATATCTTGTGCAGTTCAGTAGACTTGATTGAAGCTGTAGCTTCCTCAATTATCATTTTTTCATTGGCATTCGTTTAACGCACCTTATGTGCATACCCGAAATTTTTAATCTTTATGCATTTAAGCATAAAACGACGCGAGAGAGGTAGAAACTCAAAATACGAGTATGCTCTCAAATAAAAATCAACTACGAACAACTTGCACTTAACTTGCAATAAAACTTGATCGAGTTACAGCATCTGAGGAAGGAGAATCAACTCACTAAAACTTGGAGTGATAAAACACCTCAGGAAGTAGGTCAACCAGTAATTTTCCAAGCGGATTGGCACCGAATTATCCTGCTCTTGTAAGCGATTTTACGAATCTAAGGTTTTCTCGGAAAGGTTTTTTTTTTTAAATTTTGCGTACAAAACACGCAAAAACACATCCTAGCCGACACTAAACCGCATCGTCTCCAAATTTATTAATAAAAGCAAAACATACCTAAATACATTTGAATCTCAATGTGGGAGGGATGAAATGTGATTGAAGAGCTAGATTTGATTAAGCACATTCAAACATCAACACGACCAAAATGTATACAACTTGAGATAATATGAATATTTTAGTTTCAATATCAATGCTAACAAATTGGAAAAAAGAAAAATGAGGGGACAGAAAATGAAAGATGCGTATGATCCTACAAAAAACTCCTTTCAACAATAGCATGTAATTTTCATTGCTTTCAAGGAAGACCCTACTCAAAACAGACGATTCAGACATCAAGCATAAAAGTCACTCATAAAAAATGATTCCGTGGGATATGTATGGGTTCATAGAGAGTAAAATTTCCGACCGTGCCTGAAGGAACGTCCAATTCATAATTTCCTTGTCGGATTCCTATTTAAGACAACTGGGATTCCAGTTATTGTAACAAGATTTTGCCTATCGCAATAAGCATCCCATAGGGGCGACGGGTATATTTCACCACGGATTGATATAGAATACTATCGGATTTATATTTAAGACAACCGAGATTCCATGCAGTGCGGAGAAAAATTGTTTCGGATTATTCCCTAAAATTCTGGTGCTACCCCAATTTGTCGGATGATCTAGACATTTCTTATTAATTGTGGTAATAAAGCAACATTTGAGTTAGTAACTTAATTTATTGGGGTATTACCATAATCAACCACAATTAATTGGGGTTAAACCACAATTAAATAGAAGTGCCCATATCATCCAAGAACCCCGTGCCCGTGCCCTTTTTTCCCGTGAGTGGTCCCAATAGGTTTCTGACTGTCATAACGAGGATCCTATTGAAACAACAGGGATTTCCGTTAATCCAAATAGAAATTCGAAGGATCATTACGGAAAATTTTTTCTCCATAGGATCAGTGGGCAAATAACATATCGGGAAAACAATGCGTAGCTCTCTAATCACGCAGGAGAGAAAATATTCTAATTTAATTAAAATGCGCACGCAGTATGCTCTAGCAGAGTGGAGGGGGAAGAGGATTTGACAATAAATTTGCGTTAAATTCTCACAGATTTAACGGCGAAGGAGCGGCACAGTGATGACTCATATTCACACGCCCTCTGAGGAAGAGAGTACGGAACGCGCGGAATGACTGAAATGTTGCCCTGATTTGAGTGTATGACGTACTTTTTAAATTTGTAATAATTTTTAGGGGGACCGAGCTATGTATGTTGACACGTATACCCTCGGGTTCACTGGACGATACCAAGGAGGAAAATAGCTCAAAAAAGTTCAACATCGGTCCCGAACCTCTGCTGTTGACCTCTTCGCAAAGTTCCTTCTTTGTCCATCATCCTGATCTGGAGATACGCTGTTCTATATAATCAATAATGGAGATGTTGCATGTGTGAGGAATTTGCGATTTGACCATTGATTCTTATGTAAAAGTTCGCGAGAAACACGATGTTGCTACTGGTTTTCTCTGAAATTATCTCCCAAGCTCAAAAAAAGTTCTCAGGGGGGAGGCCAAAATGGAGGGGATATCCCATCCTACCCTGAGAATCCACCTCTACGTCAAAACAAACTCTCCATGCAAAGATAGGGAGCAAATACATTAGCAGGGTTGTCGTGTTTTCAGTTTCGGAGTCTCCAAATAAAGTGGTAACCCTGCTAATGTATTTGCTCCCAATCTTTCCATGGAGAGTTTGTTTTGATGTAGAGGTAGACTTCCAGGATAGCGTGGGATATCCCCTCCATTTTGGCCTCACTTTGAAAGCTTTTTTTGAGCTTGGGAGATGATTTCAGAGAAAACCAGTGGCACGGTCGTGTTTCTCGCGAACTTTTACAAAAGAATCAATGGTCGAATCGGAAATCCCTCACACATGCAACATCTCCATTGGTAGAGAAATCCAATGGACATGGAATCCTAACTTAATTTGCAAAGACTCGTCTGGCGAGATACTTGCCCCGACATTCATCAGTAGTAATTTCGGTGACTATTTATTTTTTGAGAAACTAGTTGCTCATCACCCAACCATAAAATAGCGTTGCCCCTCTGATTTAATTGTTGCCTTACTCGATTGAATTGCTTAGATTGTTAGTGCCGAGGTTCCTAAAATAAATCGTCCCAGGCGAACCTGGGATATTTGAACATAGTAATGGAGAGAGTCGTTACTAGGAAAGTCGCGACGATCAGTTTTAGTTGGACGGTAAGCGTTAATCGATAATGAAAAACTGATCCTTAATTACCCAAGAAGTAGTTATCGCGATAAGTTGCAATTTGATCGGAAAATGTACCGCAATTCTGTCGACGTCGATTTACTGCAATATCGGATAAAAAATTGCGATAAAATGCGATTTCATCACACAAATTTGCAATAAAATTGCTATTTTATCCACGGTGATTTATCGCAATATATTCGAACAATAAATCCTGATAAACCTAGATATATTTTATATATTATCCGACGCGATTTTATAGAGATAAAATTGCGACAAGATTAAGGATAACACTGAAAAAATTGGTACGCTGTTTCAACACCTAGAATGTCAAAAATGTGTCTGGTGATCCTAAGAGTCTGTTTTGATTGTCCACGCAATTGAATTTGCATTCACAGGATGTAAAGTTAACTGCGGAGGCAGTAATGGCAGCATCTTGGGATTACCAGACACATTTCTGACATCCTGGATGCTAAAACAGCATATTATTTTTTTTCAGTGCAATCGCTCAGATTTTGATGATCGTCGAAAAATCGTAAAAAAGAACGTAACCTCATCTAAAAAGATCGCAATTTTTCCGTTGAAAAATGCTACTTGGGTAACATATAATTAACATTTTGATGATGCGGATAGGGGGCAATGGCGATTGGGCGTCGCAGAGCGCGAGGCTGCGGTATAAAAGCGGCTTTATGTAAGTATGATGCGGTCAGTTTTTTTCCACTTGCTCTCCAGTTGCATATAATATTAAAAAAACGTGAGTGCGAAAGTAAAGCAAAGCACCATTGAAAGTGGACGATTTCTGCTATATCAGGAACACATAACGATGAGGTTTTTCACGTGCTTGAAAACCAAGAGGACCCAGTCAGACGACTTACGCATCATCGAAAGTTATCATTCATAATACAAATCCGTTTCATGCGAGATTATGTTAGCCTTCCAGGAAAAATCAAAGTTCATACGTGAACACGTGGATATGTGATATAATAATTTCGATGTGTGTTTCAATCTCAAGAGTTTCTCAATAATTTTGGAGCTTAAACACCAAGAGTGTATATAAGGTTTACCTCAATCGGAAAATTACCTTGGTACAGGTACAATCTTGTACTTCTGTTGACAGAAGATTGATTGTTTTAATCATGCATGTGTTCGGCGAACAGGGTTAGTTAGGAAAGTTCGGGCTAGTCTTTCGTCACTTTGCCCTTGTATAAGGATTTGACTACTTTTCCTGACAAACAGAAGCAAATAAAAAAATATGAGCTCATTTGTATCAAATTAAATGTAGTGAGCGTTTTCGAACAGAAACTTGGGTAGGTAATCGATTTTTGAAATATTTAACAGAGAATTCTGCCTGTTATAAAAATTACTTACTTTTTTCACAGGGGTGAAACAAACGTACAAAAATGTTTAAGGGTAATTTTAATTTCAACTTTTGTTAACAAATCTTATTTGCTGAGTATGGCAAGATTATACTTTTAACGTACGTGTGGGTATAAATAGAATTACAGTATTGTGTCAAGTAAATCTCCGATTGTGAGTACTCTACAGCTTTGTAGATACAATAAATTTCAGTGGTGAAAGCAGACAGGCGCCTTTCTTGATTGCAGTGAGTCAATTTGTTTCACCTCACAGGAAGTAGAGAAATTCATATCGAGTCAATTTGTTCCACTTCACAGGAAGTAGAGAAATTCATATTTAACCTGTAAATAAATGAACATTTTTTTACCCCACTTCATGTTTCATTTACGTCCTATAAGCATCCAAATTTTGGCTCAATCAAATGTTTTTTTTTAAAAAAAAAAAAATTATCTGCGTTTTTCTGTTAAATATTCAAATGTATTAGAAGAAGTTATGACCTAAATTTTCATACAAATCCAAAGAAAAAAACTCAAACGTTTTTCGGGAAATTCCAATTTGATCGGACATAATTTGGTAATGTTCAAATGTTCGTATGTTACGGCCAATATCGAGGAATAGGGAAATAAGTTTTATTGACCGGCCTGGCTGTGGCGGGAGTTTTGATTATTGACATCATTGGTCGGCGATTTTGGGAAATGTTATTTTAATGATAAAAGCATCTCACATTGGCCGGTCACTGACGTCATTGGCCCACGATTTTGGGGGATACTTTCATCGACAGGCAGATGACATAATCGGCCAAACCCCTAACATTGACCGTAACATATTCGCTTTTTTTGTTTCCACGACACCAATGCTGTCATGCTATGGAAAATTGCCGTATGAACATTCGAGAGTTGCCAAATTTTCTCTAATGAAATGCTTATTTTTGAGGAGGGTTGTGAATATTTTCTCTTGAAATTTTCAGATAATTTACATCTAATTACAAAGAAATTTTTCTGAAAAATTAAACGGAAAATTTCAGGAGTTTTCCTGAAAATTCATATTAAATCAAAGAAAATTTGGCAACTGACGAAGGTTCATACGGTGTTCTTCCTCAGCACGGTAGAATGGTTAGGGGTTATTTTAATATCTGTAAAATTTGTGACACTTCTCTGTTTACAACTTGATGGTATCCACGCAATGTCGAATATCAATTGGCTTTCGATAATTCTATCCGCAAAGTTGTAGACGCTTACTCGAGGGTATGCAGAAGTAATTTAAAAAAAAATTAACAACAAATAGCGCCTGCAAATTTAGAGATGGCAAACTGTGAGTCACCTAATTTACGTTGATGGTTCGCGGAGACTAAAGGTCTCTGGCCTCCGACGAAGAGAAGCAGCAGTGGGAATTGGCACGTAGCGTATCACTTGGGCCGAAAAAGCGCCTGCATTCCAAGAAGATACTTGTGCAACACACGAAACAGAAAGAACGAGAACGCGCGCGGCATGTGTTTTACAGTTTTTACACGGTCCCTCGCGCACACTGACATCCATAACACGACTCTGTGAAGAGTTTGGGGAACGATTTTTAAGTAGCTTACTTAGGATAATATTTTCAGTGGTTAAAATTTTTGCCTCTCTTTTTTACCACAGATGGTATTATCATAACTCAGATAGCGCTTGATTTTTTCCTAATTTCAACGTTTTTTATATTTAATACTTCTCCCCGTTGAATTGCACAATGAGCTTGTTACTCTTTAAAATCACATGGTTGGTACTTCTTCATATCTTACATTGAGTTTAATTTCACGATTTTTTCGCAGCTCGCCACTACATTTTTTTTGTAATTCATATATATCTGGCGGACAGAAATATTAGGTTTTGATCAGAGAATTTCAGGCGGTTGGGACGTTATTTACCCAAAAAGACATACTGCGGTTAATCCATGATTAAAAAGTTTTTTAGATTAATTCAATATGGTCTTTAAATGAAGCCTTATATTAAGCTTTTAGTGATGAACAAAAAAGCACAATTTGTAATTAAAGGGGCTTGTAAACGCCTAAGTTTATAGATTCCGGAAGTCATGATGAGCGAAGAAAGCAAAGGCTCAAAATTTTTAGTCACTTAAGCCCCTTTAGGAAGAAGCAGTCCATGTAGACACATAAACATTTGAGAAATCTATCTACATCGGGAATCCATCGCAAGTAAACATCTCTATGTCGAATTAATATGTCAAATTCTTAATGTCTCGATGGCTGATATTAAGGTTCGGCACCTTGAAGAAAAAACTAAATAGTCAACCAAACAACCGACCATTAATGGGGTTAAAAAACGAGTACTTCTATAAAATTAAAACAATATCTGCATATTTTACATACGGCTTGTTTTTTTTTATTAATTTATTTATTTATTTTAAAGAAAAATTTCCATCCGAATGCTCAAGTCACTGCATCTCAAAAGAGACTGCATGTTTTATTAAATTGGATTCGTAATCCTTTTCCGAAATATATAAATTAGACGACTTGTTTCTCTGAGGCTTGAATAACCCTCCAATTGTAAAATCTTCGATCTACCAAATCGAACGCCCAAGTATTGCATAAACTCATCGGGTGACTCAAAATAGTTATATAGGAAACAGAGACAGTTACCCTTTACTCCCAGTACAAATGATATAATCGGGTGGGGCCAAAGTTATGTTCAGAGATCAATGACTGCTCACTGATGGTTGATTTGTAAGTTTTTGTGCATTTTTCGACCTCCCCTTTTCAGAACGATGATATTGGTGAGTGAAACATGGTACCATGATGACGCCAGCTTGGAGACATTAACGC
Organism: Bemisia tabaci; assembly: GCF_918797505.1. Classification (NCBI taxonomy): domain Eukaryota; kingdom Metazoa; phylum Arthropoda; class Insecta; order Hemiptera; family Aleyrodidae; genus Bemisia; species Bemisia tabaci. Next base: position 62,629,702 of record NC_092794.1, on the reverse strand, counting down.
AGAGCAGAAAAAACGCCGAGAAAAACATTGTAGTCTGTCTCAAAATATAAGTTTTGCTAACATCTCTGCTAGAAACAACCATGTTGGTGATTGAGACATGGTAAATTCTTCGGAAACTTTAATGCAGAGTAGAAAAAACACCTAGGCCTGAAATGCCTGAGGCATATGTTGATTATTTATTTACGCAGATAAGTCATCCCAAGATAAAAATAAAGGATCCAAGTTAATATTTCTTCTAGTTCTTAACTTTTAGGGAAACCATTGGGACTACATGTTTTTTTTTTTCTTTTAACCATCAACATTTAATTGTTTTGTGTGTAGTTAAATTTATATTGATAAGTCTTTTCAGGATCCGAACCTTCAAATGTTATCGGAGTAGGTTTTCCGATTTACGATGCCTCAAACCCAGAGCACCTATTGTCCCATGTCGCTATAATGTGCTGTGGCATGCAGGCGGAAATTGTAGCCTAAATTTTTTCGGACCGTTCACACAGTACGAAGAAGAAGCTTGACAGTTCAGTTCGGGAGGACCTCTCCTGAAGGATCTGATAGCGAGTCGGTTCCTCTTTTGGTGAGTGGTGAGCGACCGGCGGTCATCCTTTGGTGGGAGTGATGAGTGATGTTAATCGGGCATCGGGCTTTGCCGTGGTCTCGTTGCTGTTTCCGCGAAAATCGTCCGACACGTTTCCGTTGCTCATCCGTCGCATCTAGCGCCGCCGTAGTTGCCGCGTTTCAAAGGCTAAGAACGGAGGCAATATATTTTAGAGACCCCCTACTAACAATTGGAGAAATATAGTCCGATGAGGTATAAGTTAAGTTCGGCGGTCAACGCTACTTTTCATCGAAAATGACTGTCAAAAAATGTGTAAAATATTAATTTTACCTAATGATAACTGATGAATGTCTTGGTGAGCACTATGCTACTCGAGTTTTTGATTGCTTAAGTGTCCAGCCCACGTTTACACTGGGGCTCTAAAATTGGCCCTAATTCTTCAATTTCGTTTAGCCACTAGTTGGCTTCGCCCCCTAGCCGCTACGCGGCCCAACCTCTGGCGAGCTGCGCGCCCCCAAAGGCCCGCTTCGCGACCGCGAAATCGTCGAAATCGCCTGGACTAAACAAATTGAATTTGCCGAAAGTAAATTAAGAATTTAAACAAAAAGAACCTCATCAAAAACTAACAGCAAATCAAAAAAGAACTTTGAACTCCCCTTCCTGACTCCAGCCCATTGACCGTCTTAATCCTCTTCCTCACCCCGTCCATCGAGCGCCTTAAAAATTATTTTATTAAAATATAGAGGATTTCTGCACACAATTCCTTACAAATTTCAGAGTCCCCGAATCTGTGATGTGTCCCGAACACATCTGCCACCATGAAAGGCAACAGTCAACAGTTCCATCCATAGGCGTAGCTAGGCCATTTTGCTGGGGGGGGCCTGGCCCCCCACCACCGGGGGGCCTGGCCCCCCACCACCGGGGGGTCTGGGGGGTATGGAATACCCCCCAGGTCAGCGGGGGGTCCGGGGGGCCTCCCCCGGAAAATTTTTGAAATTTTAACTCTATTTGAGCGCATCTCGAGGCACTTGTGGCGTTAATCTTCCTTCAATTTCTGCATAAAATTCACCCAGTTTTATGCATTTTAAGGTTAAAATACTTTGAAATTGTTGCATTCAACAAATTATTCCATTTATTTTCTCACTTTTAACCACTCATTTGTGTGAAAATTGCGAAATAAATGTTTAGTGAATGCCAGAATTATGCCAGAGGCATCCTCTCACGGGCCACGGCGACAGAGACTTACCGTTAAAGATGGTGTTTTTGCACCATCCAGAATTTCTGGGGGGGGGGGGGGGCCAGATGATACTATTTCCAATTTTGGGGGGGGCCAGGCCCCCCCTGGCCCCCCTTCCTACGCCACTGGTTCCATCGATGATCCTCTTTGAAACCCCTAGTTTGAACATGGACTATGGACGCTTAAACCAATCGCTCAATTCCACGGTGATCAGTCACCATTAGGCGAATTTATATAAGCTTTGTCCTCCGAAAGAAACTTCGAAACCGAAGGGAGGATAGCAGCAGCGTGAAGTCTCGAGAATATACCTCCAGTTGAGAACAACAATATGCTCTCCTCAGATCAACCGAATAAAACTCAGGCCACCTTCACGCTGGTATAAGAGTGCGCTCCAGTTAAAGTGAGTATAATCGATGGTTTGAGTTCGCACAGCTGCTGCAATATTTGCATGATAACAAAAAAATCATCGAAAGCACAGGGAAGAAATGGTTCCAAATTATCTGGTGGGCAAGGGCGAGCCTGCCAAAAGGGGGAATCGGATCACTGAAAAAAAATTCTCGGCGTTTTTACCACGGTCCGTTGGTACCTTTACCATCTCACTTTTTTACCAATGATTGGTAATTTTACACAGACAAACTGGTACGTTTACCTAAAACCGGTATTTTTACTGTTTTTTTCAGGTAAGAATACCACTTTTATTGGTAATCAATTCCCGGTAACTTTGCCATTTTATCTCGGTAATTCTACCACAGTCGATAAAAAATATTGGCGTTTTTTCCAAGGTCCAGTAAAATTATCGAGAAAGTTCAATAATTTTACCGAGATTTCTCGGTAAAATTACCAATTCCTTAAATGGTAATTTTACCAAGAAAAAACTGGGATCAAATAGAACCCTGAATTCTTGGTAATTTTACCCTTATCTTAGTAAATACACCGAGATTTTTTTTTTTCAGTGGACACCCTGTCTGAATAAAAGGAGGGTGGGGGTTGGAAGGTTCAAAAGAGGTTCGGAGAGGTTCTCCAAGATTTCCTAAAAAGAGCTGAATGGAGTCCCCAAATGCTAAAAGGGCTCCTGTAAGGCCCTTATGACGAATATTTTGAGGGAGATTGTCTCCGAGCCCCGCGATACAGTCTGCCTTTAAGAACAGCCACTTCTCCTCTTGAAGATGAGTCAAAAATTGGATTTTGAGATTATGATAGAAAACTGTCCCTCTTTCTAGTGTCCTATGAAAGGAAGTTTGCAAGTTTAGTTCATTTTGTTTTGTTTTGTTTGAAAAGAAGCTCTTTTGCTTTGCTCACCTACTGCTCTCTCATGCACGGCTCTTGGTTTATTTCCTTATAAAAAAGACGATTTTTCTTTTTGAACTAAATCAGTCAGTTCATTAAAATCAGATCAATCGAATTTTGAGGAAACCTCCAACCACCAGGAACCTGAACCACCGGGAATTTCGTCCTGTCGTAACAGAAGTTGGCAGTAAGTTAAAAACTTTGACCAAATCCACTAGCGAAAATTTGCCCTAAGCAGAAATCACAAGCTGAATTTGGCAGCTGAATATGGAAGTCAACAGTCATCGCTCAACGGCTGAGATCTCGCAAAATCGAGTTATTTTCATCCAGATTTGTATGAAATGAATTCGAATAGTTTAGACAAATCCGACATTATCCGATGGTCGCTGAGCCTTGATGCTGAATTATGCGCGATGCGCGCAAATTTCAGGGGTCGGGTCGACGACTTCCACATTCAAGCCACATTCAGCGTGTGATTGCGGCAATAAGGTATAATACACGATCAAATTTCGAACCAATTCTGATCAAAGCAGACCAGTTGGTGACGGATGGTCACCATGTAACAGTCCTCTTTGATCAAAATTGGACGGGCCGTCAAATTTTGATCAGAATGGAGTGCCACCATTCATCATTCCTTGCCGCACGAAACATTTCTGCCAGGATTTCCTTTTAAAATTAAGGGAAGTAATGATTTTAAGACTGATGACCTCCGAGACTTCGATGGTCATTGGTTCGGGAATTTGATCATAAACCCTGGATAGACGATCAAATTCCGAACCAATTCCGATCAAAGTACTGACGTAAGTTGATGACTGGTGGTCACCATCTACCGTCAAATTTTGACGGGCCGCACTTTTTTGTTCAAAGTAAGATCAGAACGGAGTGCCACCGCTCACCATTCATCATTTCCTGCCAGAGGAAACATTTCTGCCAAGTTTTCATTTTAAAATGAAGCAAATTAATGAGTATAAGACTGATGACTCCCGACACTTTGATGCTACTTTGATCAGAATTGCTTCGGGAATTCGATCGTCTATCGAGGCCTAAAAATTAAGGAAAGTGTTAGCGCTGTCTCCACTCGTCAGAATGGCGTCAAAATGGAAGCTGAAAATGAATCGATTTCAACTATAAGTGGCTCTAAGTCGGGACTGGATGCGATTGATGAGTGTTGCATCTCAAAATAGAGCGGCACGACTCTATTTTGATCAACTTTCGCGAACAGATCGTATTAATCGATTCATTTTGAGCTTCCATTTTGACGCCATTCTGACAAGTGGACACAGGGCTAATGATTTTAAGACTGATGACCTCCGAGACTTTGATGGTAATTGGTTCGGGAATTTGATCTCATATCGAGACCTTTATTTAGTTAGTAATGGGGCAGATGTGGCAAGGAAGAGAGATGCCTGGGGACTCGGGGACAGGAAGCCGATGGACGGTGGGCCGGTGGGGTCGCGATGAGTGAGGTTAGTCGGTCCGATTGATGACCGTTGCTCGGTGCCGGTGGATCGTGGTTCGCGGTCTCGGCCGAGCGAGTGCATGAGGGTATTCGGGGGTTGGAACGTGGTCGCCGTCGCCGTCGGTGGCGGTGGTCCGATCCCGATGCCCAAGTCGGTCTCGGTGAGCTCCTGCATTCCGCCCGGTCTGCCCGGCTCCGCGTCCGCCGTCCCCGTCCGCCGTCGTGCCCGACGTCTTAATAATCCAACTCCCGCAAAGGAATGTCCCTTCTCGGCCCACACGCGCTGCCCACTGAGGATTCACCGCTTCCGATCCCATCCCTATCCTATGAGTTATCAATGCCCCCCCCCTACTCCCCCCGCTCGTCCGGATAATTATAAAATTACTTGACGACTGGAAATTGCTCTTTTACCGCGACCCCCCCGCCCGACTCCGAAGTTTCTTCCTCCGATCTTGACTTCTCCAATCGAGAGAGCACTTTGTGGCCCGTTCATAAAATTTAGAATTTAGAATTTAGTTATCAATGCCTCCCCCCGTCCGGCCAATTATAAAATTACTTGACGACTGGAGATTGCTCTTTTACCGCGACCTCCCCGCCCGACTCCAAAGTTCCTTCCTCCGATCTTGACTTCTCCAATCGAGAGAGCACTTCGTGGCCCGTTCATAAAATTTAGAATTTAGAATAGCCAATTTGCAAGCTCTCGGGCTTGGCCTGTCCCTGTGGCAGGATACGGATTTCAGGTTTCAAGGATTTGATTTTCAGACATTTGAAGCTAGGGTTCGCGGTCTCCTGTCTTTGTCCATCAGTCTCCTGCTGCTTTTGCTCTGATTTCGTCTAGTCATCTTGTCTGCCTTCCTTTCTGGTTGCCATTCTGTCGTGATCCTCGCCCGTTCATAAATTACATAACGATTAATTTCGGATTTTTTGACCCCCTCTCCAAGAGACAAGAGACCCTCCATTTCTGTCTTGGCACACTGAAAAAAAAACCTCCGGCCGTGAAAGCCGTACTTACGGGGTATATAGACATACCGTCCGCATTGCGGGCTCAGAGCCCAAAAAATACGGGCTTAGCACCCGCAGCAATCGAAGCTATACGGCTGCAGCACTCGGGACTTTCGGCCTATGAGCCCGGAATGGACGGTATGTCTATATAGCCCGTAGCTTTTATTCCAGTGCAACGGTGGAGGATTTTACTTTCGGGATTCCAAAATTCAACTGCTGACCTACCCACTAGATGCATGTTCTACAATGTGTTGGATATTTCGTTTCGCAAATGTACCGAAGTTTGGTAATCTTGTTTAGCTCACTACATCACCAAAAACTCAGCCCTAGTAGGTATGAATGTATGATGCTATTGCTCCCTTATGTAATTGTACATAAGATAATCGATCATTCACACCTCGCCACTTGTCATTTTATAAACTCGTTGGCACGTAAAAGCACACCTCTAGGAGGCAATACCATGCAGTAACCGCGCAACGCCACAAATCGGTGTGTGTATTCAAAACTCCTTCAATTTCGTAGCTATGCAATTTGATCTCCTAGGAGTTAAAATAGTTGCTCGATGCGAATGTATGCATACGACTGCGGCGCAACGCGATTAAATGAAACTGCAGGCTATTAATTCACGAGTAACCGGATTCTCTGAAAGTTTCTTTACACCTTACATTGTAAAGTTTGAGATTCGAGTCCTTTTTTTCGAAATTCCCGTCATTTTTCGGTGGCGGGAATTTCAAATTTTGCCCTCCTTTCTAAGCTCCCTGATCTACTCTTATGTAAAAAAAAACTTGAGCACTATTTTCAAAATCTGATCGCACCGGGCTTACCTAGAGAAAATAGCCGATTGAAAACCGCAAAAATCATGAAAATAGGCCAAGTAGAACGCTGGAACTAAGCGTTACCAAATATGTAAATTTAGGTGGTCTCGCAGAGGGAAAATTTCGGGCAAAGTTCAAAAAACGAAATTTAAGGTGATTAAATTTCTTCTTTTTTTTAAACTTTGCATGTTGCGGCACTACCCCAACTCGAGTTGCGGTATTACCACAAAGAATTAGAAATGCCCATATCATCTACAAATTGGGTACCGCGTTTTTAGGGGATACCCACTAACACTTTTTGTCCGTGCCGTCTGAAGAGAAATCAGTGAACTTTCCAGTTCGAAATGCTCCACCCCTTTTTGTAGAGAACTCACAATTTGCGATTGGAAATTTTGAATGTTAAAATGCAGTCTCATTCTTATGTCTGAAAATCGAGAATATTCCATTTTCCATTCCATTTTTCTGAACATTATCACTCCTCTCCTTTATTCGCCGAATGAACACTAAAAAAAAGTACGGTAACATCTACCATTAGTCTATTTGATTTTTACAGTTATACAATTCAGTGTAAATAACCAGAATCATAGTTGTATTCACCAGAACTCTGGTGATACTTACCAAAATGGTAAATGTTACCATATAGTCTGGTGTTTATTATCATACTTGTATCACTGTGTCAAAGTATGGTAAAATCTACCATATTTTTTTCAGTGTAGGTTTCATTAGTTCTTTTTTCTTTTTTCTTCTTGATTTGGCATCAAATTCTAAACCGCTTGAGCCGTGGACTCCGTCTGCACTGCAACTGCATCCCCGGCGATCACGTTACATGGACGCTTCAAAGTGGCCGCCAACGACGGCGCGCAGCGCGTCGCGACGCGTCGCGTCGGCCGCACGAGTTCCATAAATGGGCCAACGGTCCGATTGGTCCGTGCTCAAGCAAATTTAATATCCCTCCATTATGTCATTAACACTCCTCCAGTCCCTTGCATATCTTCCCTCTGCTTCAATTAGCTTTTATAGGCTCTTGTCTGTCTGGCCGCTTCTTTTTCTTCTTTCCGACTCGTCGATACAGCTTCGAAATGAGTAGAACCGTTACTTGCAGACATTGTGCTGAATTCAGCAACGAGGTTGGGAAAGGCACGTCGCCGTGACGTGACAGAGAGAATATTGGATCAGAATCGTCTGGGAAAATTTAGCAGTTTTTTTAGACAAAAATCAAGTAAATTTCATTTTTTCAAAGTAGTAGCAGGAGATATTAATCGCATTCAGCAAAAAGGAACCATCTCGATTACAGTGCTTTCCAAATCGTGCAACTTCTCTTTTGGTTATAAAAATACTTAACATATCTGCCGTGCTAAGGAAGAACGCCGTATGACCCTTCAGGCGTTGCCAAATTTCCTTCAATAAAACACGAATTTCCTGGTAAACATATTAATATTTTTCCTCCAATTTTTCATATAATTTTGTTCGCAATTCCACCTAAAGTTCCTGAAAATTTCAAGGAAAAATATTCATAACTTTCCGCAAAAATAAACATTTTATCGAGGGATATTTGGCAACTCTCGAATGTTCATACGGCGTTCTACCTTAGCACGGCAGATATGTACAATTAGAAAAAATTACACAACTACTTTTCTTTAAAACTGACAATTTTATGGTGGGGAGCCAAAACTATTTGCTATTTTGAGAGAATTTTTGGATAGTTATGAAGAAGCAACATTTTTACAACGCTGTAATTTCTCTGGTTCTTTTTTGCTGAATGTAATCCATAAATCGACGGTAAAACTACAAGACCACGTTTCTCGATTTGAGACGTTTCAGACTTCCTGTCATGCTGTATTTTTTAAAATGGGAAAACCAAACGTCAATTTATGAAAGCTACCGTGACTTTTCTTCTCAGTGCGAAGGAAATGCTGCGTTAACTTCAAGGAATGATATTGATTTGCTTTCCTTTAAAAAAATAATATGAGAGCGGAAATTTTCAAACACAGCAAACGGGATACGCGGTCTGGTGGTTTTACCATCGATATGACAGGATATGTGCGGTCTGTAAATCAGACCTGCTCCAAATGTTTTAAAATTGGAAAAGACGATGAGCCAATGATCGTTTTACGAAAATTTGCCTCATCCAGTTTCGGTCCTCTTCACAAGAGCGAAAGCTTCCAAATTCTCAAATTTTGAATGCAATGTCAGCTGAAAATGTTGAGAATGAGTTTGAATAGCATTGGTAGTTTAAAAAAAAATGGCTAAGATGACGAATGAGTAGATAACCAAGAGACAAACATTCTCCAGCTCTTGACATCTGTAGCTTTATTCTTGGGAAATATTCACAAACGGCCATTGAAACACGAATGATTGTCTTTACCTTTGAAATACTTTTTTTCACCTTTTAATAATATTCGCATGTGTGAACACGATCTTCGGATCCTACCTTAAAGCCTGGGGATAGGAGGACTAGAGGATATCTGGAGCTGGGACCAGCTTCAGAGGCACGCCTGTTGCATCGATTCGATTTGAAGGAGTTTCTTACCCAACCGATTTCCATCTCGTATACGTTATTCAAAGACCCATCATACCGTACTGCCTTGCTAAGGAAGAACGCCGTATGAGCCTTCAGACGTTGCCGAGTTTCCTTCGATAAAACTCGAATTTAGTGGGAAAATTGTGCATATTTTTTTCTTGAATTTTCAGACAATTCTACACGCAATTCAATCAAAAATATCTGAAAATTTCAAGGACGAATATGCATAAATGTCGTCAAAAATACATGTTTTATCAAGTGAAATTTGGCAACTCTCGAATGTTCATACGGCGTTCTTCCTTAGCACGGCAGCGTAACGATGTACTTTGTCAGGGAAGGACAAGCGAGTAAACCGTAACATTGATTAGGAGAAAGCATGGTACCGAGGGGGGACGGTGAGGCAAGATAGAATTCTTGAACTTCGGGAAAATGTCTGTGAGGGTGAGACGAGAGGAACTCTTGGGAGCCCCAAATTAATCGCATCAAAATGTGCGTTTCAAACGAAATATTCGAATGATTTAAGGTATTATAAACGTGCAAGTAAATGGAAAGGAAACGGTCGTAGTCTTAGAAATTTAACAAGGTGGAAAAAAATTATCTAGCTTCGTGCTAATTAGTTTATGCTTATTCAAAATTCTGGGTGCTTTTCTGACTAGATTATTATTTATTTGACGTAAAAAATCATAAATTAAAAAGTTCTTGGATTAATTTTTTGTCGTGCACTCAAACTTATCTATTGGAACACAATGAGACCCATTCATGTTTTCTATGAAATTATTTAATATTATAAATGAACTTCTATTAGTTAATACTTTCATACTAGTTCTTATTATAGGGTTTATATCTGTTAAGTAATGGTTCTTCACATTTTCAGATGCGGCTCGATCTCTCATTTCGTTAATTTTCGGTAAAATTGTAAGACGTATAGAAACAGTGTCTGTTTGGACGCATTACACAGAAAAAATGAAATTACTGATTTAACAATTTTGTAGTTAAAAAAAGTGTCCTACATGTTTCAATGTAGACTTCACAACAAAAAAATGCTAATACAACAACCCCCGTGGTTAAATTAGCTTTCCAGTACTGTACAATGTACATTTGAAATGTCAAACATATTTTCAATAATTTAATTGTTAAATCAGCAAGAATCCATTCTTGCTCGTGTATTGCTGCAAGGAAATATGTTATCTGCTCATATATTAATGAAAGCTATTTAAGGAACCAGGAAGCACGCAAACTAATGGAGACAAATAATTGTAATCCCATTTACATATTTACATAGGACCATGTCCTGTGTCTTTTGATTCGTCAAAATAAATGTCTTTTTTATGATGCTATATCAAGGATCTCCTTATACCTCCCTAAGTCATGATGAAAACGAGATGAGACGCTCCTAGGGAAGGCGCTATTTCAGAAATAACTATTATACAACCCGCAGTACTCCTTTCTCTCTGTTAAGGTGATTCGTCAATTTTTCTGACGTGGTCAAACTGGCTTGGGTTACATCGCATCGATTGGGTAAAAAATCTCGGCAAATTTTGAACTTATAGCCTAAGAAAGGACGATAGCCCTTGCGCATGAGCCCAAAGAATCATTTCAAACCAAAAAACTGAAAGACTTCAGAAAACTGAAAACAGAGTCCTGTTCCGAAAAAAAACCTCGCATTCAATACCGTTATCGATTTCTGGATCGAATGCGAAGTTTCTTTTCCAAATAGGGTTCTGCTTTCATTTTTCTGAAATTTTCCAATTTTTGTACTTAAAATGATTCTTTATGCTCATGCGCAGGGTATATCGTCATTTTTTGGTTCAAAATTCATAATCTGCCAAAATTTTTGACCAAATCGATGCTATATGTCGCATGCTATAGTTCGACCACGTCAGAGAGCTTGACGAATCACCTTAAAACTGGTACTGCTAAGCCGACGCGACAGGAATGAGTAGGCGAACTTGCGTACCTTGAATGTAGCTGTGAATGTGTCGGGCACTGAATCTCAGTGATAAGCAAAAGCGTGAGACGATTGAGCGGTGCGACTCATGCAGCAACTTTTTTCCTTGATGCATTGCTTCTATAGAGTCATACATGCCACTTGATACGTCCATCGTATATGCAGCACTGTAATGCATGAGCTCTTCACTCAGAGGCAACAATTATTACATGCAGACTGTTTGTATGTGGTAAAAGTTACTTTCGGGGATCGACATTACTTTTCCTTCATTGATGATGAAAAAAAAAAAAAAAACACACACACACACACTCTGCTCAGAGATCATTGTTGCCAGGGTGAAGGAACTGTATTTCAAAACTGCATTTGCTCCGACGTGACGGTTCAATGTTTTACAAGAATATTACGACGCAATAATTTTTTCGTGTAAGAGGAAAACCAGAGAAGTACCAGAATGGTGGAATAGTACTATGCATTCACACTAGTGTGCGGGGAAATTGAGGCTCCCCCAAAAAAAAAACATTTTTGGCTCCTACATGAAGACACCTATTCGTATGAGGATTTTAATGACATTTATGTCGTTTCTAAAACGAGCTAGAAAAAGCAATTCCTTATCGCAAAATTTGGCCCCATGCAGTATTCGGGCCAAATTTATAGGGTATTATTTTCTTCTCCGTGATATTTTCAGTTAGAATTGCTCAGTTTTTCATGGAAAGTACACATAAAGTGGAAATTTCTTAACACTGCAACTGAGTCACGTTTTTTCCTCTAATAAACATAACGAAATCAGAGACCGGTCCGATAAACTTCCTTTGCAAATAATTCAACTTGTTATTCATCAGTCATCATTTGAAAATACGTTATATGTTGCTCCTCCATCATCATCTGGCGAATGATCTTCGAAATTAATTTTTACCTCACCCCCTTTCTCTGCTTGACTAGCTGGTACGGAGTCTCTACAATGTTTTATTTCTGTTAATATTTTCGTTCCTTTCATTGTTGTCAGATCACACATGCCGTTTGTTTATGCTGGATTTTTTCGGCGAAAAAGAAGTTTTAAAAATTCAACGGACCATACAATTCTTTTGGGTCGAACATAAAAATCACTTTCATCCAGAACTCAGAGATGAACATTTTCTTTTTACCGACTACTCTGATATAGCACTCAGCGAATGACTTTCATGCACGCACGCATTTAATTGGTGCACAGATTTTTCCATTCAAATCCAGGATCTCCGGCCTAGAAAAAGGCACGTGAGAGCAAACGCACGTCATATTTTTACGGGTGAGATTTATTGTTAAGTATGAAAAAATTATAAAAAAAACCACGAGGGTTTTATTGTATAATTTTCCTGGAGCATTTTTTGTTAAAAAGAACAGCCAGGAGCTCCAAAAGTTAACTCTTTTAAAGCATTCTAAAATTAAACAGCGATAAATTTCAAATTTTCGAAAAACTCTGTTAAACTTTACTAGTGCTGTTGCCAGCCTTAATGCATCTAATTTTAAACGCTACAATAATATCGATATTGATGGAAATTACGGATTATAATTTTGACCCGATATTCTTGGCAGTGATTGAAAATGTTCAGCATTAACAGCAGACCACATTGCACTACTTTTTTCTACTCAAAATTCGCTTTTTTTGCTGTGCTGAACGATTTTAGTCTCCACCGTGATCTTCATTTTGTCTGAATTCTTCACATTCTTTACCTACGCGACACTTAATAATTTGCTTTAAACAACGAGTCAGATTTCCCCGAAGGTGCGACGTCGCAACATAGCAATGTTGCCAGATTTCATGTAAAAATTAGCCTCCTGAGCGTACTTCGCAATGACATATCTAGAAAACCCGGCGTCTTTGTAAAAGCAGCACTGCCAACGCGTGCGCGAATATTGCCCGCGCTAGCACCAGCTTGCACGATCGTATTTCTCCCGCGAACCGGCAACACAGCAAAGCAACGATATATAATAATACAAGCCTCACCTGAAGTCAAGGCCAGGCAACGTGGCAGGAAGCTGTAGAACGGACTTGAGTGTAGATACACGAGAAAAAAGCACGTTCACTAAGGGTTGAAACGCGGAGAAAAATCTTCACTGCACCAGGTTTTTTTCGCGCAACGAAGCAGGGACGGGAACTCACAGTCGTTATCACGAGAATGGTTCGCGGTGTGTGGTTCCGCGTTGCCGTTGCAGTCGGAGGAACGGAATGGAAGCGGACTGTACGTAGGAAGTTGTCGCCTTGCGTAACTGTCTTGTCTTGAACGTCCTAATTTGCTTGCCTTGATAGCGCCGCGACGGCCGAGCCTGGCGAGCTACTTTTGGACCCCGGTGCGCGGAGGCGCGGCTCGAGGTGCGACATTTCATCGCTCCTATGATGTAAGAGCATGTCTCAATTTCCACTTGAGCCCTGTTTTACATATAAATCCATGCAATCAGGGGCTCATGCGGAGTTCGGGATACGCCCTTACGCCAGAGGTGCGACATTTAAGTCGCGCTTTATAACCAAACCACTTATAGATGCACTGTCGAAGCACGCAAACCACTTAGCTCTTCATTCGGTGGCCCGGCGCACAGTGGCTCAAGTCAACTAGAGAGGCCGGGCATGAAATTTTTTACTAAATCTGCGAATTTCGATGTTTATTTCGTCACATTTTAAAATTTGAGAGGTGCGCCCACAAGAAAATTTCACGAGGAAACTAGTGGGATCACATTTAGAGCCTCAAAATGTTGTATAAATGGAGTAAATTCGGAGTGTAATTTTCCAAACGCTGTCCGACCTCTTCTATTGATTCGATCCACTGTGCGGCGCGGGGGAGAACGAGTCGTAAAGAGAAATCGGACATGATGCGGAATCTTCAAAGCCTTATACATCTTCGTCAATACTAAACGCAAAGGTTTAAAAATGGTTGCATGCATGTTTTGGGGAAATTTCTGTCAAATTGAAAGCCTTCAAATTTACAACGTGACGATATAAATATCAGAATTCGCAGTTTTAGTCAAAAATGACGTATCCGAACTCTTCAGATGGGGCGTTCTATTGTGCGACAAAGCGCTCAACTTGCTGATTAGGGACCCACTGCCGCTTACCGCTCTATAGCTGACAATTTTGCCGTGCTAAGGAAAAACGCCGCATTAACCTTCAGGTGCTGCCGAAGTTCCTCCGATGAAATATGAATTTAAAGGGAAAGTTGGAAAAAATGTCTCTTCAATTTTTCAGATGATTTTGTTCGCGGTGTATTAAATACCTGAAAATTTCGAAGGAAAGTACGCATAACATTCTTCCAAAATAAATTTTTTATCATGAGAAAATTGGCAACGTTCGAATACTCATGCGGCATTCTACCGTAGCACGGTAAGATTAAATGGATGTATTTCTGTCAAATGGAACTATGTGCATTATGACGTGAGCCCTGTTATGCATACATACTTATGAGTCTTATAGGGCTCATGTCTTAATACGTATGGTTCCGTTTGGCAGAAATACGTCCAAATAAGCCTCGCGACATGGTAGAGCAGTATGTGTAATTGCGCTTGCGCACTGCTGCGTTAAGGAAGAACGCAGTTGGAGCATTCGAAGGTTAGGTTAGATGACACTCTAAACTTGCCCAAAATTTCAGGAAACTTCCTTGACAGAACTTGGTAGATGATCATTTATTCTAACTGTAGTAAAATCTTTAACCTCCTATATTTAAGTACTGTCGCGGTATAGCTGGACCAGCACTCTAATCGGATTATGACGTGAGTCCTGCGGTGCCAGCATTTTACCCGTCTTATTTTACAGATCTCTTTGTCCGGATCTTACAAACAGATTTTGACCGCATTTTTGACGCGATTTCGATGCCCTAAACACTAGGGTGAGACTACGTATTCCAGTGAATTTCGGTCATTAGTCCTTTAATTTTTCAGATTCTTTATACATATCCAGTAGCAAATGAAATTCTCCTGTGAATCGGAGGAAAAATGAAAGCAAGCTTTCCTAAGAATTCGTATATTATCAAAGGCAATTTAGCAATCTGGGTGTTAATACGGTGTTTTACCTAAATACGGCAGCCCCCCCCCCCCCCACTCCCTCACCCACCTGGTTTTTCCAACTCAATGAGCCAGAGTTGTGCCGAAAGAAACTGCAAAAATGAATAAAAGAGGGAAAAAACCAAGAAGCACGCAATCTTTACTTTTAACACATTTGTGCGTCGATCTTTTAGAGTCAAATACGTCAAATTTTGAGCGTTTGGTTGCGCGTACACCTCGCTGCAGCACAGTAAAAGCAAGAAATGTAAAATAAAAAATTAAAGTGCCTTGAAAATCATTAAATTTGACACGGAACCACCAATATTTAAAAAAGACACATTATATTATTACTCTCCTTTGATAAATTGATACTTATGTTTTTTCCATCAATTTAAATGAGAATAATCAATGCAGAGTGTGCAAACATTACAAAATCATCAGTTAAAAAACGCTGACTATGCGAGTATAAATATTAGAGCCTAACAGAGCGGAGCGGCGTGCTGCCAGCGTGAGAGGCTCACTAGCGCCTACAAACCTAAGTGGATACTTCTCGCGGCATTGCGCAATGCTTGAAGTATCTACTTAGGTTTGTAGGCGCCAATGCGCGTTTCGCGCTGACCGCCCGCCCGCCGTGCGGCGGCGCGGCGCCTGAAGCAACTATTTCACAACAGAGGTGTTGCACAATATTATACGAAATTGAACGTATTAAGAATTAAGGCATCCTTTAAATGTATAGATGCTTCCTCGCAAAATAAATCAAGATACTTTCGTACACAGAAAAAATCTAAGAGCCTTTAGCTGAGGCAAATCAAGAGGTTCATCCGGTTCAGGTATAACAAGGTGAGAATTTCTTGAAAGATAATTAAGTCCTGTTGCACCAAAGAGGTGTAGAGAGTTTTAGTGAATTTTGTCCAATAGAATTGACGCTCCATCATTTTTACCAAAAATCTCAATTATACATTATTCTCCATTGGATCAAACAACCAAAAGACGTCGTAAGTAATTGTCGTTTGTATTTACATGTGGACCAATTAACTTTGGGTCTCAACTGGCACGTGAACCAAAACCTCCGTGCCGAAAAAACGCGCGGACGTATAAATTACTGGGAAAAACAGGTGCGCGGACAAAAAATCGATGACGAAATGTCCTATAACCGTCTACAAGGCGTCGGAAGCACTTGAACCTTTAGATCAACTTGAACGGATACCTCCGAACAACTAAGTTCACAATAATTATTTAGAATTGAAATTATTTTTTCGTGGTGAATTCTTGCTAGAGAGGATACGTCCTGAATTATTAAATGATATCAGGATAGCTGAGAGGAAATTTTCAATTTTGGGGAGCGGAAAGCCCATGCTATTGGTCCTGTTAATAAACCAAATCAAACGTTATATTAGTGCCCGTTGATGACGTTATCGGACAACCCGCCTTCATATTTGCATTAATGTCATTATGATATTCAAAATTTCGATCAACATTTTCGTTAAATAAATAGGTTTTTTTTTTTAAATTTGTCAAGCGACCTTGTTTCTCTCACCTCTCGTATCACCTCAAAATCAACCACAAATTCAACGCTCGAAGCTGGGTAACATGCTAACATGTGCGGATAAAATGGACGTATTTCTGCCAAACGGAACTATGTGCATTAAGACATTCATGAATTCGGAGACAGATTTCAATGACTTCAAACTTCAACGTATGTAACTTTTTATAAATTGAACAACTCTGTAACTCGATTTTTTTCTGAAGAAGGGTGAGATTCAAACTCCGCAGTTACCCCTCTTCGCCTTTCTTTAGCGATTCTCGATCGATTTCCAATCATTGGCGAATCCAGCAAATTGGTAACATACTTTTTTCTCCATTTAAACCCATGGAACTTTATCGATTCTTGGAGGGGCCTGGTGCCCCGACAAGAATCGATTATTTAACATAGGTTTTAATGGAGGAAATCCGATGTTGCCAAATTGCTGCATCCGCTTCTGTTTCCAATAACGCACGCGGTTTGTAAAAACTAGTCCTTTCCATACGTCTCAGGAGGCCCTAACCTCTAAAGAAAATCGTAACAGCTTGTGGCTGCACAATACCACTAGACTATCCAAATATGGAACCCATTTCAAAACGTGATTCAGGGAAAAAATACCACTTAACCAGTCTATGCTCCAGCCGGGTCAATTTTACCCAATGCTTGCTAAAAACACGTGCCCCATGGGTTGTATTGGGTCGGCGAGTACGAGCTGTAGATATGTAGGTTTTCAAATACATCGTAGAAAAAATCAGACATAAAATTGAAAAAAAGAAATAAATCGAGCGTCATGAAATTCTTTTTGACATATACTCCTAGAAATCCTGAGCCGGGTCAAACTAGCCCAACTATGTCCCTGGAGAAGTTATGAAGCCGGTACTTACGAGCTTCAGATACGGGTCTACTAATCCTCCCCCCCCCCCCCTAAAAAAAACATAATCAGACATCAAATTGAACAAAAGGGGGAAAAATTGAGTGTCCACGGAACTGAAGATAAGAGAGACGTAATCAGTCCGAGTTTTCTTTAATTTTTCTCCCGAGTCTATGGGTCACGTTATTGAGATCTTAGAACGGAGCATTGCGAGTTTAAGCCTCGCGTCACGCTATCGCGCCTTCAATTTTGCAGATGCAACACGGACATCCATCAAGTACGAATAGTTGTATCTCTGCGCCGTCATCAACATGCGTCCTTTCCCTTGCTCTGTTTCCATATTGTGTTGGTTCCGTCCGTCTCGTTAGTTTTGGTGTTTGAAGGGCTACCTGAGCAACACAGCCAAAGATGGTGAGAAAGCGCCAGTACGTTACGTAAAAGGTGAAAATTTAAAAAAAAATATTTATCATCTTCCAAAATATTTAAATAACAGATAAAGCATCAAAAACTATCGAAATCAATATGTTGAAATACGGGTCGATTTGACCCGAGATGGAACTTGGCGCAAAAAGAAAGTTTTGGGTATCCAAGGGTTAAAAAACGTTTCATTTTCCAAAATTGTATTTTGATGTTAAAAACACCTGTAGTTAAATTTTGGTGTTAGCCATGGATTGAAACTCAACTGACAAAGAAGAAGAAGGAGAGAAAGGAAAGATACAGTGGCGTGCGGTGGGTTCAGTGACAGGGCAAGCTCTAGCGTTCGCCATCCGGGGGTGGGGGGGGGGGGTTAACGTAGCCTCTTTCCCTTCCCCCCTCCCCCTAGCCTCCCTAGAAAATTCTTAAAATTTTACTCTATTTGCTCTATTTTTCGGATCAAATCTGATGGAACGTAACGTCTTGAAAAACTGTATTTTTATTTTTAGCGGCTCTGGTGCTTGCACTAGAGCTGCTATTCCGGACGGTCCCAGCTGGGGAGTATCATTGGACCATGTTACATTGGAGAGACCGCGCGTTGGTTGATGGAATCGGCGCCATTTTCTGCTGTTTAGGGGGGACTGATTTTATTTTAATTGATATCTTTTTCCTGTGAGCAAATGCTATGTTGTGTAGTGTATTTTTGGAATCATGGTGATACTGTCAATAGTTCAAAACGGGTCTGTGCTTTAATCTCGCTTTGGAAAAAATGTACTTTACGTTTAAAATTTGAAAATTCAAATCTAAAAGTTTTCGCGCTTTTTTCGAAGAATGCCGTGGTTGGAGCTTCCTAGTCATACTACTCGACATCAGCTGATAGCAAACAAAGGTTACCAAGGAAACCGTAAACGCGTAACAACTACCGTCGCCAGAGCCGCTTTCCGACGCGAATGCGTTGGAGCTTCCTGCTTGTTTTCTCTCTTATTTATGATTTCGTTTATTCAACTTGTCTCGAATGTTATTGAGCATTGGAGGACGGCTCCTTACTCATAACTCCTAATTTTGCCACTTATTTGAGGTATTGTAGTCTTTATTCTATAGCATTTAGAATTTTTTGAGTTACTTAAATTTCCCAAAAAAAGGCTTCTGCATTTAAAACATGATTGAGAATTGTCTAATTCATCACCAATTAGATCCAAGTGAGCGAAATTTTATAGAATATAAAGGCATTTGCTCCGGAGGAGCAATTACAACCGCGACGGAAAGAGGGAAGAAGATAGCGCATCGGAGGCAGAAGCAGCGCGCTGCGGTGCGGTGACGGGCCAAGAGGTGGCCAAGAGAAGCGAGCTGCGATCGGCGCAGCGAAGAGCTCGGACTCGGAACGTACCGCTCTACCCGCCCGCCTTGATTCCGCCGCCGAGCAGGGGCGCTCCGCTCAGCTGATCGCAAGCGATTCTCCAGCGCATGAGTTGGCCCGTGTTCAGGCCGCGCAGGCGCTGCGCCACCTCCATCCGCTCTTCTGCTTTCCTACTTTGGTGGCTCTATACGTATTTCTGTCTCCCTCTCTTTCTGTTTTTAATGCAATTTACTTACTGAACGCATTTAATAAATTATATTTGCTAAAATGTAAAACATTTAATAGGTGTAATTTTCTTCTTCCTTTAGAAATCTTTGGGCAAGCAGTGCTTGCCTTGCTTATCCGGACCGCACGCCACTGGAAAGATAAAGAAGAAGAAGAAGAGGGAACGATAAGGATGAAGAGGAAAGAAAGAGGAAGGAGGAAAAGAAAGAGGAAAGAAGGAGGAAGGAGGGAAAGAAAGAGGAAACACCGGGAAAAAGATAAGTATAAGAAGAATAAGAAGTGAGAGAGGAGAGAGATAGAATAAGAAGAAATGAAAGAAAAAGAAGAGGAAGTAAAGAGAGAGAAGCAGAAGAGAGAAAAAAAGAGAGTGGAAGAAGAGGGGGATTGGAGCAGAGTGAGACAAAAGGAAGAGGATGAAGAAGAATAAGAAGAGAAGAGATGAGAGGAGAAAAAATGAGGAAAGGAGAAAAACAAGGAACGAGATGGAGAAAAAGATGAAGAAGAAATAGAAAGAAAAAAGGAGAAAGTAAGGAAGAATATAGATAGAGCAAGAAGAAAGAGAAGGCAGAAAAGGGAAAAAGCAAGAATATAAGAGGAGAAGAAGAAAAGAAATGGAATGGTGGTATCAACATGAAATCACATTTTCATGCGGAAAATACACAAACTTCTTCTTTTACCAAACGAGAAAAGATTACGTCAACAACATGTTGTGGTATTGTTGTTTAATCGCATACTTACTCGGGGCACACAAAAAATGATAAGCGATTTTTACAAACAGGCAGGGCCGGATTAAGGGGGTAGCCAAATGGGCCGTGGCCCATGGCGGCAAATCTAGGGGGCGGCAAATTTTGCAATTTTTTTTAATGTAGGAATAAAAAAATCGGATTTAGAAAAAAAAATTACAAACGAGAAAAGGCTACAAATTCTCTCATTTCCTGAGAGTATAGTAATTTCCAATTTTGTCGTCTTTCAGTGATACAAGAGATACAGCACCTTTAATTAGTCGAGTTAAGAGAGAAATCAAACACACAATTTGGCCTGGAACGACGCTACTTAGGGAGAAATGATGACGAGGACTTGAGATGAAAAGGAGAAGCCCTCGGCGCGGCAATCGGCATGTAACACATATTAGCGCCTACAAGACTGCACGAATACTTCACGCATTGCATCAAGCACAGTTCGGTCAGCAGCGGTCGGCGTGTAACGCATAGCGCCTACAAGACTGCATGAATACTTCACGCATTTCGCCAAACACACTGCGGTCAGCGTGAAACGCATAGCGCCTACAAAACTGCGTGAATACTTCACGCATTGCGCACGGTGCACACATTTTTCAAAGAAGCACGAACTTGTTAACTACGATGTCTAACTTTCAAAAATGCAACAATTAAACATTACCGAACACGCTCATTGCGGAAAGTAAATTTTAGGCTCGTAACTTTTTACTTCATTTTTTATTCTTCAAAATTGATACATACGTAGTCGAAAGATTCCGACTGTGGTAACGGTCGAGTTGAGTAATACAAATAGGAATAGTGTACGGTGACATGACTTTCAATTTAGCACTAAACTTCAGTTTAACATTGACCTTCTAGAAATTCATTTAGGCCGTAGGAGGCCTTTAAATTTTTCTAAAAAAGGAAAAGAAAATCTGAGAAGTCAGAGATTTTGGGAAAAAAAATAATTTAATAGGTAGTTTGTTTAATACTAGTGCTTGAACATTTAATGTTGGATTCTGAGATTTGTGACGAAATTTTTCTGTTGTCGATTTTATTTTTTCTATATATTATATGGATCGCGTTTAGCAAAAAGGAACCAACGCGATTACAGTGTTGTAAACATGTTGTCTTCTCATAATTATCTGAGAAATCTCTCAGAATGACAAATAGTTTTTGCTCCCCACCAAGAAATTGTTAATTTTAAAGGAAATTAATGTTGTGAATTTTAAGATTCTACATAAATTAAGCATTTCCAAAAGAATAGAAGAAGTTGCACGATTTTGAAAACACTGTACTTGCGTTGGTTCCTCTTTGCTAAATGCAATCCATATTTTTGTTTAGGGAACAGATCTACTAACTTTAGGGACGAGCTCATGGATTTTGATGTGCTAGTAGCTGCACCTGGCTTGGATCGACTTTTCCCGCTTGCTCCCCTCTCTCGATGATGAGAAATCCAGAATGCGCCGATGAAAGGGTTAATCGAAGCGATTATACTAAGTACCCGTTCAGAATTTCAGCAGCGCGCCGCGTCGCATCGCCTCGCCTTGGCAGCGCCGTTCATTACTTGGCAGGGAGATAAAGCGAGGCAGTAATGAAATATGGTGGCGTGTTCTTGCCACCCGCGGAATAAATATTAAAATCGAAAAAACACAACAGTCAACTTTCATGAGCCGCGCGTGTCCCTGTTCCGAGCGGTCACCACCGCCCTCCCACGTTGCCGTTTCCCTCGTTTTAATTGGTTGTTTTCCCTCTTGTTCCTATACGCGCGTCACTCGTTCCGTTTCCTGCCAAAATGTCGTCGGGGTGACGGCTGCAGTTTTTCCAAGAAACTGGTAATAATATACTATTTTGCTTGAAAATTTGTCGCCGCCTAGATTAACTTGCAGCGGCGCACGGTGGATCGAGTCAATAGGAAAGGTCGGACAAGATTTGGAAAATTTAAACGCTTATAACTCCGTTTATAAAAATTTTTGAGGTTCTAAAAGTGGTTCCATTGGTTTTCTCGTGAGATTTTCTTCTGAAAACACCCCTTGAAATTTAAAATCTGACGAAATAAGCATCAACATTTGTAGTATTGGTCAAAAATTTCATGTCCGACCTCCCTGATTGACTCGATCCACTGTGCGGCGTTGCGTGCTTTGCGATATATCGATCCATCTGCCATTTAAAGCTATGGAAAAATATCGATAGACAGGGTGTTCGCATACATCTTAATAATCGATTCTTTATCATAGCTTCAAATGGAGGAATATCGATAATCGATCATCCACGCCTCGCCACTGTTAACTTGGTCAGAAACACGACTGTCTATTCACAATAGACTAATTTAGTGGCTACGTTATTCGATGTACATCACAGATCGATAGTTCCATTGTAAACCGACATCGACATCTTCCGGCCAAAGTATCACAAGCGCCATGCGACGTTCCGAAATTTCCGCCGCCATTTTATTTCTTCACAGAGAAATTGTTGGTTGAAAAGTTCACAGAATTTTATCAGCAGCACAAAGAAAATTCAGTGAAATTTTCGGACAGCTTCGTTCAACAATTTCTCTGTTAAAAAACAAAATGGCGGCGGAAATTTTGAAACGTCGCATGGCGCTTGTGATACTTTGACCGGAAGATGACGATATAACCTTGTTGTATTTGCGATGATTGCGAATGATTCAAATTAATGTATAAAATTTGTGACTAGCATCGAAATTATATCGCCCTTCAAATTTCGCACCCCGCGATTGTTTCCAAAAGTGAGTACTCCCTCTGTTCCGATTTACGTACTGTAAATAAAATCAATAATATGGATAGTGTCTATGGAGAGAAGCCATGTGACAAGAACTTGGAAGGGAGAATTAGGTTTAAATTTTCACACCTCTAGCCAGTGAAACAAAGTTCAAATCAAACTTTCGCATGTGAGTATTTTTTTTACAGATTTCTTGCAAGACACCATATTTACCAGATAGTCTCTAAATCGGCCTTGACTCAATGAGTCCCTTTGATTCGTTCGACATAAACCCTGTTAGTCTGTATTACTGCACGAAGCTGAGAACTCTTGGAAGAGAAAGGTGGAAGTCGAAAAACTAAACCGGGACGTCACGGAATTTTCTATTTTTGAAATGTGACCCGAGCAGCTGTCTTGTTTTTTCCGGGCTATTAAGAAACACTCCAAAAAAATGAGCAACGTCGATGCTTATAGAGTGTGTATAAACTTGAGTGAAAATTAATTACGACTCGGGCGAAAGATCCGGAGTTCTTTCATAGTTTCGGCGCGGTGGCGAATGTTTATTACTTCGCACCTGACACGATTAGAATTCAACCACAAAAGAGTCCAGCAGTGTTGTCAATTCATAAAGCCACACACATTCTTATCACAAATTGGATGATATGTTTACATGTTATATCTGTTGATTGCCGAACCAACAAAAAAAAATAATCCGTTTATGGTTAGCTTGTGCGATATTCGGATTTAGTTCCAAAATTCGAGTATTTACGATATTTTATAGTTCTTTTTATTATTTTTTAAGTTTGATTGATATCGGGTTTGTAAGGTATTTGATTAAGTGCAACTCTAATATCCTGAGTAAAAAGTTTAAAGCGTGTGGCGTTAGTTCTTCTCAGAAAATATATTTCTAAGCTGTATCCTTACCCATGAGATATTCTGCCGTGCTAAGGAAAAACGCCGTATGATAATTCGAGAGTTGTCAAATTTCCCTCGATAAAACATGTATTTTTGACGATATTTATGCAAATTTTCTTCGAAATTTTCAGATATTTTAGATTAAATTGCGTACAAAATTGCCCGAAAACTTTGGAAAAAAATATTCACAATTTTCCCAGTAAATTCGGTTTTTATCGAAGGAAACTTGGCAACGTCTGAAGGCTCATACGGCGTTCTTCTTTAGCACGGTAGTATTCCTCTCGTGTGGTCTCAAAAATGTTATGTCAATTCTTTGGACAATTTAGTGAATTTATGATTTTTATAACTTTCATCGCTCTCTTCTACACATCGACGATGAAATTCCTTAACCACGTATCTCGTTTGCGATGTTTAAAAATCTTCGCTCTCATTTAATTTTTTAAAGGAGAATACTGAAAAAAAATCTGGGTGTATTTACTAAGAAAAGGGTAAAATTACCAAGAATTCAGGGTTCTATTTGATCCCAGTTTTATCTCGGTAAAATTATTGAACTTTCTCCGTAATTTTACTGGACCTTGGTAAAAACGCCAATATTTTTTATCGACTGTGGTAGAATTACCGAGATAAAATGGCAAAGTTACCGGGAATTGATCACCAATAAAAGTGGTATTTTTACCTGAAACAAACAGTAAAAATACCGGTTTTTAGGTAAGCTTACCAGTCTGTCTTGGTAAAATTACCAATAATTGGTAAAAAAAAGAGATAGTAAAGGTACCAACGGACCGTGGTAAAAACGCCGAGAATTTTTTTTCAGTGAACAAATCAATATATTCTTTTAAGTTATTTTAGGAATTTGCTTTTCACTGAGAGAGAAAACTACGAAAGTTCTTAGAAATTGACGTCGAGTAATCCTCAGTTTGAAAAATGAAGAATGACAGCAAGTCTATAACGTTACACAGAGAGATACGTGGTTTTGAAGTTTCACCGTCGATATGTAAATATCGCGAAAAAGGAGTTAATCCTGAGAAAGATGCGCTGAAAGGGAGTGCTTTTTGAAGCAACTGTAAAAAATCATTTTTTAATGATAGGTGACACACTCATAGTCAATGCATTTTTACATCCTTCCTTATTAAATAAATCTCACACAGAATGTAGCAAAACGTGTTGAAAATTCGGAAACGCATAAATCAGAGATTAGTGCTACTAATGCGTCCGTCGATCCAAACCCTCCGCTAAAAAATAAAAATATAACGAAATCATGAGAAAAAGAAGTTTTTTTGAATAAAATCGATCATTAAACTAATTTTGTGTTAATTACACGGTTGAAGAATTTTATCTCCGTGCTGAAGTTTTTTCTAATGTTTAGTTCAGTGTGTTAGAAGTGAAAAACGCATAATAGTATAGTGAAATGGTCTCTTGCCAAACGTGTTTAAATTGTTTTCCATGGTCGGTTTTTTCCCCGAAGCAAAAAGTCTGAGACTGATCACTGTGAATTCCAAATGCTTGTTGTTCACTTACAAGATGATTCCTAAATTTTCGCGTTATCTTTGATGTGGAAATATGAGATGATGCACTTTAATTTTTATTTTGTCCAAAATTTCATTAGGAGTAGAATTCAGTAGCGGACCCAGGAGAAGAACTCTGGTGACATAGAGCCTTTTCTTTGACTAAAAAGAAGACCAAAATAGATACAGAATAAGAGAGAAAAGCACATAAAGTTTGGCTAGATATGAAAAATCAAGTGCGGACTTATTTAGTCCTACAGTGAGACCAACGGCATAAAAAGAATTATGCAATTTTATTCGGGAAACACCATCATCAATCGCTAAAATCATGGTGATTAACATGTAATCGGTGTGCTTGAGAGTTTGGCAGATGGTCGTCAACAGCAGAGAGAGGAGACACAAAAATTTCACTCATCCTGGTGTTCGGGAAAAAACATTGCTTAACTGATTTCCTCTTCCCTTTAGATTTCTATCTCCTTCATTACAAGTTTTTTTAAACGAACGTCCCTGAAATATACATTGCGAAGGATAAAAATCCGTCAATTTTTACCGAGTATAACAGCTGAATTTGCATCGATTATAGTTGACTCTCCAACATTTTCTGCGAGTTGGGGGAGAGGTTGGAACCTCTCCATTTTACTCGTGGAAAGGGGGGGGGGGGGGTTGTCGCAAATGGTCCCCTCCTCAACCACTCTCAGGATCCGCCAATGGTAGAGTTCGAATTTGAGTCAGGATGGACGCAGGTGGGATGTGAGTCGTAAGAGTCACGGACAAGAGAGAAAGAGGGAGTGAGAGAGTAGAGGGGGAGCGAGAGAGACGCATTTCGACCACGAACGTCAGAGGGACCGACCTGACACAGGCGGGAGGGGGTAGGGGGTGTTGGGGGGGGGGGGGGCTGCGAGGGCAGCTCATGGAATTAGCGCGTGTATTAAGACATGGAAACTTTTCTTTGGCACCTTTCCAAGCGAGCATATGATAAACCTCAAGAACCCGCTGCACTCGACTCCACCGGATTCCATGTTGATGTGTAAAACACTCTCAGTATCGGATGGGTCTCATCACCGGCAGCCGCTCCATTTTCACCTCGGCCCCGAACCAGCGCGAGTCCCCCCCGTCCCCCTCGAAAAACGGCTCGCTCGGGCCCCGCGTGGTGGATTCTTAACCTCAATCAGCAAACGCAACACGTTCGATCAGTTAAATTTTAAATCTCCACGTTTGAGCGTTTGACTGATGCCAGTCTCCGGAGCCGCGGTTTTGTTCTACCTCATCATCAAGTACAAAGTCAAAGCTGGCGGTGCTGTGCCGTAAAATGTGAGGCGGGTTGCGTCGGGGTTGGCGAAGCGAGCACGTGCGATTCGGTTGGCGCTCGCTGGAACATGTGTGACGCGGAGTGAGCTGTGTGGCGTGCGGCCTCTCTGACTCTGGAATGACGCGCGGGGCTGAGCCGGGATATTAGATTCTTCACTGGTTTCCACCCGGATCGAGATGGAGGAGCCAATCTCCGGCGCCAGAAATGAATGTAGTTGTTAAGGGACTCTCA
This sequence comes from Bemisia tabaci, assembly GCF_918797505.1. Taxonomy (NCBI): domain Eukaryota; kingdom Metazoa; phylum Arthropoda; class Insecta; order Hemiptera; family Aleyrodidae; genus Bemisia; species Bemisia tabaci. The sequence goes on along the minus strand of NC_092794.1, from coordinate 62,603,089 downwards.
GGTACGTCGAAAAACGATGCATGCGCTTTGGAAATGGACGTGTTTCTGCCGAACAGAACTGTGTGCATTATGACGTGAGCCCTGTTATGCTTGCATTTTTATGGGCAGGGGCGGACTGGCAGTCGAAACGTTAAGAGGCGACCTGCATTTGGGGGTCTATCATGGATCACATTTTGCAATAAAGAACCACTATTTCTGGCTCATTTTAGAAACGACAAATATGCCATTGGTTTCCATATGCAGAAATGTGTTTTTATGGGAAATTCAGAGACAGTGGTTCCTTATTGCAAAATATCATCAATCTAAGGGGGGTCTGGGGGGCCCTCACCCGAAAAAATGTTGAACATTTTACACTTTTTAAAGGCAATTTTAAGCATTTTTTGGAGTTTAATTCAAGAGTGTCTGAACTTCAAATTGACCCATTCTCAGGATTCTTTGGGGGCCCCTTCATCACGTTTGGGGCCCCAGGAGCCCACTAAATTTCCCTGTATACTATGTATTATCAGCTTCAGACGACCATTAATGTCTCTTAGAGACACATTTTCAAGGATTTTGGGGTCTTGTAGTGACTGAAAAGGATTTGAAAATTACAACATTATATACGGGGGAAAAACGATGACTCGAAAAACAAATCGCCGCGGAGGCCCCTTCAGAGCCCCCAGGGCGTATTGTTGGGAGGCGATCGCCTCCCCGCCCTCATGGCGAGTCCGCCCCTGCTCATGGGTCTCAGGGCTCATGTCTTAATGCACATGGTTCCGTTTGACAGAAATACATCCAAATGAAGTCATTATAGCTTTGGAAAAGGATCACTTAACACACTGAAAAAACAACTCCGGCTGTGGAAGCTGTACTTACGGGCTATATAGACATACCGCTCATGTTCCGGGTTCAGCGGCCGAAAGTTCCGGGCGTAGTACCTGGAACTTTTGGCGCTCTGAGCTCGAAACGGATGGTGTGTCCTTATAGCCCTAACTTTTTTTTTTCAGTGTAGGTTCTAAAATTAAGGGCTACAGCACTGCGCGTTCTCTCACTGAAATTTCACGCAGAACACACATACTTTTTACGCACAAACAGGTTCCCCATTAAAACCCGCCAAATTTATCACGTAAGTCAAAAAATAATTACGGAGCTACGCACCATGATCATCGCAAATTTAGATTGTTTGAAGCTAATCGTCGATTTTGGAGCGACAATCTACATTGTGCGATGTTTTTTCGATTATTTAGACAGCCGGGGTAGATTTTTCTTTAAAAAAATTTCGAATGTTCGAGGATCAGACTCCGAATCCCCTTCAAAGAACAATTGTTGCTTTAAGGCAATTTAAATCCACAGAGGACAAAAACCAAAAAACCATTTGTTGCTTTCGGGCAACGGTATGCAATAAAGGATCGAATGGGTGAATTCACGACTTTATCGCACGTAATACACAAAAACCTGGGGAGTATTTCCAATTTGAATATGGATCAGACCGACTCATGGGACTATCACCTATGACAGCTGTAAAAATATTGGAATTCGGTCCAGTAGATTGGACAGTGACAAAAAATGAAAATTTAGAGGGTCACATTGTATTCATGGTTTGCGTCTACGTTCATTCACTCTTCCCGCTATTGGAAAAACCTGATTCTACGCGAGTCAAATCGACCACATAAATAATTGCCAAATATTTTACGATGGAAGAATTTTCATAAAAGCTAACTTTTTTTGGACTAATTAAGGACATTTTTACCAGAGGGGAAATCAAGTTGTATAAATCATTTGCCTGACATAGTAATTGATTTCAATGTCTAATTGGACGTATTCCTATCAAACGGAACTATGTACATTATGACGTGAGCCGTGTTATGCGTGTATTCTTATGGGTCTCAGGGCTCATGTCTTAATTCACATAGTTCCATTTGAAAGAAATACGTCCAATTTATTTTACGTTGATTATGGTTTTCCCGCAAGCGGAAAGTTTGGAATAATGGTATATTATGTAAACTACGAAATTTTCTTACTTATAAATTAATTTTGAAAATTTCATTTTATTCAATGTGTTTTGGGCGAAAGTTTGATAAGAAAACTTGTGCCAAGGTGCTCAGTTTCTTAGCTTGTCTTGTGTTTTCATGTTGAGAGAGGATTTTTCGACATGTGATTAGGTTACGAGGTGTCGTTGTCAGTTGACTGATAATCGTTTTTGTTGATATTAGTTGAGTTTTTTTAAAATTTTTACATGCTCATTTTAGCCAATGCAAACACATCAAAAACCGGCTCCGCTGTGTTACCGAAGATAGCAGTTTAAAAAAAATTAGATTCGAGTAAATGGACTTGTCTCTGAAATGGACCTAGTCAGACCTGGTGCTTTTTAGAGGCAAGTTAGATCGGAAAACGGTTTCTCATGGAATTTTCAATCATCATTCAAAAGAGCATTATTAATTGTTCGAAAAATAAACAGTTGGTAAATCTTACCGTTATGACTGCATAAAATGCTTCAGTTAACAACAGTTGGATTTTCAAAATTTTAACTCATTTTGACCGATGTAAACAAACAGTTCAGTTGTGCTGTACTGAAGGGAGCGGTATATAAAACAAAAAATGAAATTTCAAGCGAATGGACCCACAAAGTACTTCTCAAAAGGAAAATATTATTGGATGAGTCCTCAGTATTTTTCGAAAATATGCTTATATAAAGTCTTCATTCACAAGCATGTAAATCAATGCTAACGTCCAAAGCGAAAATTGTGTATCTTTACGTTGTATTTTTAATTTGTTTCCTGCATGTCAGAATTCCATGCATTTTTTAAGAAGAGAAAATCATATTTAATTGCCAATTTTTCGAAATAATCACGGTATAACATTAGAAAATCAAAATAAAATCACGAAGAATATTTAGTGCATGGCAATCAGGGTTTTTCTCTTTTTTTTCTATATTTTTTTTTAGGTAAAAGGGCATTATGTGTGTAGAAAAATGCTACATTTAGAATTATGTTACGATGTTTTTCCTTTAAATGGAAATATGCATGCCATATGCGTGTGACATTAGACTTAATTAATTGTCCCATTCATTTATTGTCCATTTAATTTATTGTCCCGATCGCAGCTAAACTCCATGAAATTACTTCAACTAACTACCGCCTTTCCCCAAGTCCCCAACGCCTAGATACAAATTTGCATCATTTGTGAAACTTTACCAATTTTTGGATTATTTTAGAGCAATTTTCTTCTGTTCCATGATAAGCGAAAGGGACAGAAAGGAAGGAGGATTAGCTGATGAGCATTGACGAGTATTAATGATGATCATTATAATTAATGAAAAAGGGGGGATGGAAATCAGTTGTACCATCAGTGGAGGGGAATCCTTCCACACTTCCTCTCCTCGCCCTACCGGATTGTAATTTATTTGAATTGCCAGGGGGGTGCTACAGATTTCCTCCACATTTCCGCTCTTTGCCTCCACCCTTGATCCACTTTATTCCCTTTGCTCCAACATGGTCCCTTGTCTTCGAATGTCCGCGCGAGTAAATTCGTTCACCACATTGAAAAAAAAATCTCGGTGTATTTACTAGGAAAAGGGTAAAATTACCAAGAATTCAGGTTTCTATTTGATCCCAGTTTTTTCTTGGTAAAATTACCATTTATGGAATTGGTAATTTTACCGAGAAATCTCGGTAAAATTATTGACTTTCTCGATTATTTTACTAGACCTTGGTAAAAACGCCAATATTTTTTATCGACTGTGGTAGAATTACCGAGATAAAATGGCAAAGTTACCGGGAATTGATTACCAATAAAAGTGGTATTCTTACCTGTAAAAAACAGTAAAAATACCGGGTTTTAGGTAAGCCTACCAGTCTGTCTTGGTAAAATTACCAATAATTGGTAAAAAATGTGAGATGGTAAAGGTATCAACGGACCTTGGTGAAAACGCCCAGAATTTTTTTTCAGTGTGTCTGTAAAAACAGAGCCTTTCCCAATCTACCTTTCACAAAAATCAAACCTGAGAGAGCGGTAAAAAGCTCAAGAAAGAAATGAGGAAATAACACGAATATGAAAACTGAACGGGCGCGGCGATGATCATAAATTCTAATTCCAGCGCTCGAGTTCATCTAAAAACAACGGGTTTACTACTACGACAGATGAAGAGAGCCGAGCTTTGCCAAAATTATCGCGGTCCTATCTATTTTTTTCTCATCCAACCTTCACCGATTGAACCTCCTCTTCCGCGCTCCTCTGAGACATACGCCCACGCTTTTATCAAGCGATTCTCGTCTTTCTATCAATAATAATTCCGCTCCAACGGGCAACTTCCATTGTTGATTTAAGAGAATTTTTTTACGTGTATACGCTCTGCCTCTCCCACGACACTGAAGGGTTCAATCTTTAAAAATGTTTGCAAATGGTGGTCTTAAGTAAGTTCTACACACTGCAAGAAATGAGTCTCGTATGCATAAACATGTCGAGAATATGTCTGAGTGGTCTGGAGCGGTTATTGACAATAAAAGTACAGCTGGGTGCGTTCCAATATTTAGACCAATTTTTATCTGCAGAACCGGGGAATTTTTAAAAGACTCCCGGTTTATTATCCCAGTTGGCTTTTTATAACTGGAACTCGAACAAAGATTCCTCTGAACTTTTTACAGAGAGTGCAAGATGACACAAGCTCCTTGTTCGATCTTTCAAACGCAAGAATAATGAGACGGTGCTCTCCTATTCCTCATTATTTTTAAAATATCCAATAACAAAGCAAAAATAGCGGGAAATATAGACCCTCTAATTACCTCCGAAACTTCTACGATGACAGCAAAAAACTTAGTTAGGCATAAATCATAGACTTTATTTCAAAGAGTAATATGTGCTCTTTTTGAGATGATGCAGTGTGTATTTCCCACCTGAGTTGGAGGGTAAAATCAGTTAAAACAAAATTTTGCGTAGGTGGACAAAAATACTCACACTATTTTTGATGTCTTTTCCGAGAGCGATCTCAAAAACGACATGCTTGGACTGTCCATAAAAAATTGTATTTTTCTGTTTGTTTTTTTAATTGGGTTGTTTAGTTAAATTTTGTAATTTTGTGTTACTTCAATGATTTCTTCTTTTTACTTACAGACTCAAGTGAAGACTTGGACGTTCCAATACGAAAATCAAGAGCAGGTGGAAGTAGAAACTGTTTCATTAGATTTTTAAAAAGAGGTAAGAAAATGCTGAAAATATCTATGATCACTCAATATTATCGTTTCACTCGTTATCAAAACTGGTAACTTCCTAAGATTCAGGACTATACCCACAGAACTGTCAGATTGAGGCTCTCGGTGAGTGAGGAAGATAGAAGAAAATTTTGATAACTGAGTTCCGGGTAACAATAATCAAAAATTGCCTCCAGGTACACTTAAGAAAATTATCGGCAATGGCTCAAAATTTGGCTGCATAAACTGTGTGAATATTAGGCATACTTCCTACAGAAATTAAAGACGAACAATGCTTTATTTTACTTCCCTCAAAAATGGGAAGGAGCGGGGCTGGATTTATGATAATTGAACTCATAGGTGTAGTCTATGGTGCAGGCTCTCCAGTATTGATGGTAAAATATTATGACTTTTACCTTTTGTGGGAATAACCTATTCCTTCATGACGTGAAGAAATGAAACTTTTGCATTACTGTATCAACAAAACCAGTTTTGAGCTCAACGGGAAATTATTGTAGAAGCTTTCATCATCACGAGGTTTCATTTCAACTTCATTTAATCAATTCTGAAGTCTCCCGAAAAAAGGGGCAACTTTTTGGGAGGCTCTTTGCGCTGAAGTTCATTCCCCGAATAGTTGTTAAAATCGCCAGCTCCCTCTTTGCGATCTGTAAGGATTCGCTCGAGAAGAAGTCAATCTACGTTACTTATCCGTAAACTGAAAAAGGAGGAAATTCAGATTGGGCCGTTTTTGAGGGTGAAATGGATGGGGATACTGCCGCGCCTACGCCAAACGCCGTACGAACATTCGAATGTTGTCACATTTTTGCTCCCGCTCGTGATAAAATTTTCATTTCCGAGGAAAGCTCTGTACTGCCCTGCTAAGGAAGAACGCCGTATGAATATTCGAGAGTTACCAAATTTCCTTCGATAAAATGCGTATTTTTTAGGGAAGTTATGAATATTTTTCCTTTAAATTTTCAGAATCTTTAGGTAAAATTACGAACAAAATTTCCTGATAAATTGGAAGGAAAATATTCATAAGTTTACCAGGTAATTCTTGTTTTATCAAAGGAGATTTGGCAACACCTGATGGCTCATACGGCGATCTTCCTTAGTACGGCAGTGTAGCTTTATAACAGGAAGTCTGCAACTTCGCAAACCGATATACGTGGTTTAGCAATTTCACCATCTATATCTGACCCATTTTGCAACGTTGGAAAGCTCTTGCGGCGTTTTTCCTCAGGGCGCCAGAATACTGCCGTGCCGAGGAAAAACGCCGTATGAACCTCCAGGCGTTGCCAAATTTCCATTTATAAAAAAACGAATTTCCTGGTAACCTTATGAATATTTTCATCCCAATTTTGCAGATAATTTTGTTCGCAATTTTACCTGAAGTCCCTGAAAATCTCAAGGAAAAATCATCATAAACTTCCTGAAAAATAACAATTCTATCGAAGGAAATTTGGCAACTCTCGGAGGTTCATACGGCGTTCTTCCTTATCACGGTAGAATAGTCCTTCACGTCGATGGGTACCGAGGAAGCAAATGGGGAAAGAGGCATCGGAAATTTCGGAACGGGAGCGGAGGGAATGCAAGTACAGGACCAAGGCGGGGAACTCGAAACTACTTGTAAATTCGGGAGCGCCATTCAACTTGTATATTTCCCCGACGTATCGTATATCGTACATCGGGCCTCGGCCGAAGAATATGCGCATCATGGCGCCCGATAAAAAATGCCGGGCCGTTTCCCTCGCCTGCTTTTGTTGTCCGAGTCCGTCAATTCCATTCCCCCTTCATCCGCAGTCGTCCCCCCCCAACCCTCCCCCCATTCGAAATAGTATAATGCCCACGGTCGTTTGTCACATATTGAAAGAGAGGAAGAGAAAAAGAGGAAACTGGGGGGAGTCGAAAAGTAAAAAAAAAGAAAAAATAACCACACTGAATTTCTGTTTCGGAACGAACCTACGTAATGATAAAAGAAGTCTCAGAACATGTAACTCCATCCGCGATGTTGCAGATACTTCTTTCTCTGTTAGTTTCCAAAGGAAGAAAGGCACTTTAAATTGTTTTTTTTTTTTTTTTAAAAAAATGGAACGATTAAACTAAACAAATATATAAAAATGAAAAACAATTAATGCACAGTTATTCCAGGGCCATGAAAATCGATAGATTCATACTCAACACACTCATATTAGATATAAACGCTGTTTAATGACTCCCTCGTGCAAACCAAAAGTTGCCTTCCTTCCATGAAAAAAAGCCGAATTTATAGTTGTCTTCAACTTACAAGCTCCCTTAACCTATGTGTATCTCATTCCTCACGATGGTACTCGATTGATAAAAATGAAACTAAATATGGGGTTTTATTTTTTTTGTGTGCCAGTCGTTTTCATCTCAAAGAATATTCAAGATCACCAAAACATCATCTATCGAGAAATAAAAGGATTTTTAGAGTATTGCAGAAACGTATCGTTCCCTTCCGGCCAAAGTATCACAAGCGCCATGTGAAATTTCAAAATTTCCGCCGCCATCCTATTTTTTCTTCTTCTTTTTTTCTTCTTTTTTCCCAGAGAAATTATTAGTTGAATCTGTTTGAAAATTTCACTGAATTTTATCGGCAGTTCAAAAAAATTAAGTGATTTATTCGAACAGATTCAACCAACAATTCTCTGTGAAAAATGAAATGGTGGCGAAAATTTTTAAACGTCGCATGGCGATTCTAATACTTTGGCCGGAAGATGACGATATCGACGGTGAGACTACCAAACCACGTATCTCGGTTTGCGACGTCGCAGACTTCCTGTCATACTTTATTTTTTAAATGAAAAACTACTTAACGTTAAGTCTTGAAAATTTCTGTGATTTTTCCTCTTCGTGCGGAGAAAATTCTGTGAAAATTTCGAAGAATGATATTGATTTGGTCTACTTCAAAAAAATAAAATGTGAGCGTAGATTTTTTAACACCGCAAACGAGATACGTGGTTTGGTAGTTTCACCGTCGATATAGTTCGTGAGTGGCGAGAGTTCGACGTATGAATCTGCGATCATATAATGTTCTATACAATTTTAAATTTCGACGTTACTGAAATCATGTTCGATTTTTGTGGCAGCCTGGGAGAGAATGAGTGGGAGTACGTCCTCGGAAGAGGCAGAATATCCAGAATTTGTAGATCGTGAGTTACATTTCTTTCAACCGGCTTTTCTGCCTACTAACATGTTAACACGCTCAGCATTCACCGATCGTATAACTTAAGGTATATCTCTTCTCTTACTTTCTTTCTATTTCTCTTTCTTTTTTCCTTATTCTCTTATTCGATCTGTTTATTTGCTTTTGCCGCTGCTGAATGAAAGCTCCGCTTTTTTGTGTTACAATTTTTCCAGAAATTCCAAGGGTATTCATGATGAAAGAGTCGCGACGTTATACTTATTTGAAGCAATATTCTTGTCACTGAAAAAATTGCTTGGCTCAAGCATGACTATCTTTGAATTTGCCACCGAAGGCGGATTCAGCAACTTGGCAACACCGGACTCCCTCCATTTAAACCTATGTTAAATAATCGATTCTTGTTGGAGCACTTGGCCCCTCCAAGAATTGACATATTCTCATAGGTTTAAATGGAGAAAGACAATGTTGCCAATTTGCTGGATCCGCCAATGTTTGCCACCAAGAGTTCATTATTTCATCTTAATTCAAGGTATAGTTGATCTAGGAATAAGAAAAAATGCTTAGATTAAAATAGCTTATAGTGAGCAGCGTCATTTTTGGTTCAAGGAAGAATAGCTTTCAGCGGCTTTAACAGTTATATTTTTCCGTTGTAAACTTTTGGACATGTGATTGAATCCGACGCACTTGTAACAACCCGCAAGTTACCGTTCTTAAGAGCTTTGTCAGAAATAAGAAACATAAACGTAGGTGGAGAGGAGGTTAGCAGGTTGAGATAGAGCTTGATAGGTTTTCATTGAAACGGTTCCCTAAGTGATTGTAAGCTTTTTTAGAAAAATGTCAATGAACTTTTAGTGAATATATTGCTTTTTGTCGGAAGACACGACATGTTTTTAATTACCTTTTTACCTTTATTTATTTACTTATCTATTTATTCATTTTTTTTTTCGATTTATGCATAGCTCATCATCAATTTTAATGCTTCGTCTTACATCACTGAACGAAGTGGGCTGAATAATTTTGAAACTTTTTTACAGTATTTAAGCTTCTGAATTTTAGCGCTTATTTTAATCCTTCCGACTACTGAACCCGTATTGATTTTCCAAGCATGGTTTAATCTGAATCATATCGTATACAAGTTATAATTAACGATAAACTGACACTTGACTGATACTTAAAAATATATGTATAAAAAAAAAACCGCAAGTAAAGGTATTCACTGTGTCCTTTAAAGAACAACACATTTCCGACTACGATTCACACACTATGCTGACTAGACTATATTTTTTTCTAATCTATGAGATGCAACCGTCAAAACTTATTGATACACGCCTTGTCGACCCAACCTTATATATTTACATTTTCGATAGATTCTCTGCGCTCTTTTCAATCGCTTTATTACTTTCTCCGATAAATTTTTGCATATTTCAGTTATAACTTTTAAGAAGAGCAGCGCGTTTTTCCGCTTTAATTCTTACTTTCCCGCTTATATGATTTTATTTAAACCATGAATGGATTTTTAAAACATAAATTGAAATCTTTCTTTGCAGTTCAAATTGAAGTTGAAGAGATAGCGACAACGCAGCCGCGATATCGGCCGAACAGTCTCAAAGGTCTGTGTCAAGGCACTCGCTTTACTGAAGCAGAACTCAAACACATTTACCGGAATTTGAAAGGGGAGTGTCCATCAGGAGTCATTAATGAGGAGGCTTTCAAGAACATTTATTCGAAATTTTTCCCAAACGGTGGTGAGCATTTACTTATAATTGTCCCTCCTCCCTTCCCTCCATCCAGAGGTATAAACTGCAACTTACCCATAAATTCAAAAAATGAAAAAAAATTACCTGTTAAATATGCTGCGACAAGAATTTCTCGTTAAATCAATCTGAATTTTTTTGGATCGATAGAACGTCTTTTTGCAGTGATAGGAATACTGCTTGAAACCAGGAAATTCCCCCTACTTTCAAGAGAGGAATTCCTGTCGTTGCACGTACATTAAACAGAAAATTCTGTTGATCCATTAAGTAATTTCTCTCCGCGAGTTTAATCGGGAAGTTTGCAGGTATCTAAAATTCTATATATTTGTTTATTTATACTCACCTATGGAAATTGCGAACTTAACTAAACAAGACTTACCGCGCATTTTATTACGATCAACATTTTTTCCACTGTAAAAAGATGCCCGATTTAAAACTTGCAATTTTCCGGAGCTTTAAACCTTCTATATAGAACCCTCTATGTTATTATTAAAGTACGTTTCGTCCAACCCGTCGCTGAAGTGTGAAATTCAATAGTGCAAGCCAGAATCAAAATATAAGGGAGTATATGGATTCGATCGACATGAATCTCGATCATGATAAATTTCTTTAAGCGACAGAAAGTCGCCTTTTTGAAGTAATATTGTGGTTACAAAATTTGACTGCATTTTGCAATTTGGAGCTATAAATTCTGGCTTATCTGAAAAAACACTTTTGTGCATAAGGAAACCAATGGCACAATCGTTGTTTTTAAACAGAGCCGGAATTTATAGTTCCTAATTGCAAAATGTAATCCTATGAATATCCGGAGCCAGAGTTTATTCAGAAGTATCGTTTTTTTATCTGATCTCAGGTTAGAATACATGTTTTTCAGAAATGCCGACCAAATTATATAGTTTCAAAGGAATTGAATTAGACAGCTATACCACGTCATTTTTTACTATTTTTGTGAGCACTCTACCGCTGAGAACTGCCCAACCAAAATTAACTCTTCCATAAATGTTTCACTCGCTTTCATATTTTTCATACATTGTAACCCCATTCTTCTGACATTTGATTAATAGTATTCATCAAGATTGCTTTTTTTTCGTAGCTACTATGTCAAACTTGTACGCACATCACGTATTTAACTCATTTGATTTGAATAAAACTGGATACCTTAATTTTGAGGTAAGTGTCCGTACGTTTCAGTATTTTACTTTCATTACTCGTTGAACGTACAACAATACCCACGCACTATTTCCTCTCTGTTCTCATTAGAATTCTTTTAATTCTTTAGATTCCGAAGACTTTTTTAAGTTTTTGAATTATTACCTATGTTACTTCTAATAAGATTTACTTTTTTGAAATGTTCACATTTTTGGTAACATACTGGTGTTTTCTCACTATATCTCCGGTTGTGTTTCTCACGTAGCCTATGAAGTACCGCCATAAACATAAGACAAACGTAACTAACACAACATGCAAATAGAGCAAGGGAAAGGATGCGCGTTGATGACGGCGCAGAGATACAACTATTCGTCCTTGATGGATGTCCGCGTTGCATCTGCAAAACTGAAGGCGCTCTAGCGCGCGGTGTGAATTCTCAATGCTCCGCGCTATGCTACCATTATTGAGGAGTCGCTCTAATTCGGAAGAAAAGTTAAGAAACGAGGCTGGTTTACGTCTATCCTATCTTCGTCTGTGTCCACACTCGATCCCCCACCCCTTTTTCCAAAGTTGATGTCTGTTTCTTTTTTTACGTTGTATTTTTATACTTATATCTAAACCTCGTATCCAGCGGCCCTCACAACCCACGGGGCACGTGTTTTTAGCAAACTTTGGGTCAATTTGACCCGGTTTGAGTATCTTCTAGGGGTTACGTGGTATTTCTTTCCTGAATCGTGTTTTAAAATGAATTCCATATTATTTTGTTAGTCCGGGGGTTTGCTATAGTGTTTAATTTGTTTGAAAGGAAACTAACCTTTTTCTCTGACATTTCTCGTGAATATTTTGGAATAAGGAGACACCAAAAATTTGAAGGAAAGAAATATATGACAAGCAATTCAAGTCAATTTCAGAGGAATTTTTATTTTAAACCAGATCTTAAGTCTCAAATGTATGACAAGTTAAAAATTTGTATGGCTGTTTCTCGCAACGATGCTTTTGAATTGCAATCTTCGGATCAGTGATCTTCAGATCGGTATAACTTCGCCTTGATGTGGTATTTTTGTACAGTTTTTAGCATGAAACTTTTCCAAAAATATCTCTCTAAGCATAACCATCTAATTATCTCAATTTTGAGTTTTTCGTTACATATCAATGGTAAAACTGCAACAATACGCGTAGCTTGATCTACATCATTGAAGACTTCCTGGCTTACTTTATCAATCGATAAATAGATCAGCTACTCGACATCATTTCTTGAGAACTTCGCTGATTTTTCCTCCATGCGTGAAGATTGACCGAAAATTTTAAGCCATAGCCGTTGAGTTGATCTCTCTTTTGAAAAAATTAAATTAGAGTGGGGATTTTAAAACACTGCAATCGAGGAAACCGTTTCACCAGTTTCATTGTCACTCCGCCCGTTCATGCTCACATTCATTTCAACAATTAATCATTTAATTTGAATAGTATTTTGGCTCGACAGATTTTGATTCACGGCTTATCTACACTACTTCGTGGAACAACGGACGAGAAACTTCGGTGGATATTCTCCTTATACGACGTGAAAAAGGACGGGTACCTGACTCGAGATGAAGTGTCAAGCATCGTCGGGTCGGTTTTTGAACTCTCGGGCTTTCGAATTGTGGAGCCCACGCCAGAAGTACAAGCAGCCATATCAGATCGCACTGACTTCATATTTCAGGTTGGCCAATTTACTAGATAGTGATCTACTTTAATTGGATTGCACTTTGCAAGAGGGAAACGATAGCATCCCAATGTTGCTAAAAAATATGCAACTTACATGCTTTGCAAAAAATGACTGCAAAAATTAAATTTTCAAAGGTAATTCTTGTCTTGAATTCATATTTTATTGGGCGTAAAGAGAAAACTTGTTCAGATGATCAGTTTTGCGAGGTAAAAGAAGTTGCACAAGTTTAACGATACCAGAATGCTCCTGGTTCCTTTTTGTAGAATGCAACCCAATCAACGCATACGACAAAAAGTCGCGTGGGTCGGTGGCAAGTCATTTTTCCTAAAACTTTTTTTCCTACTGCAATTTTTCCTAATACTTTTTTCCTACTCGTTTTTTGTTCCATCACAGTTACTCCTACGAGTGAGATGTCCTACTGGCTTTTTTCCTAGGGGCATTTGTCCGAAATTCAATTTTAAAACTAGGGGATCGAGAAAGTAAAAAAACAACATAGGTACCTCACAAGTTAAAATTGTGGCCACATGCCCGTAAGTAGTGGAGCTTCATCCTCCTCCTTATATTGAGGGTATAGAAGGCTCAGCTTGTAATGTCTCCTGTTCACGCACTTATATTCGGCTCGCTGAGAAAACTTTACTCTTTCTGAAAAATTTCCCTCTACTCTACTCATGTTTACGTTTCAATTATTATTGAATTATTAGGACAAACACCCCTAGGAAAAAAGCCAGTGGGACATCTCACTCGTAGGACTTACTGTAATAGGACAAAAAACGAGTAGGAAAAAAGTAATAGGAAAACCTGATGTAGGAAAAAAAAATTTAGGAAAAATGACCTAGCACCGCGTGGGTCCTCGCACAGTGGCGTGGCGTGAATGATCGATTATCGATATTTCCCCATTTGAATCCATGGTAAAGAATCGATTATTAAGGTGTTCGCTGCGAACACCCTGTTAATCGATCCTTTTTCATAGGTTTAAATGACAGAGCAATCGATATATCGCAAAGCACGCCACGCCACTGTCCTCGCAATATTTTTTTATCGTCCAAAAATGAACCTAATATTCATGAGCAATTACCTGATTACCTTTTATTACCTATTATTATTACCTACATACACATTTTTACGAAGCAGTCCAAGACAATGAGAACAGGAGGAAAACAAGGGGAAAAACTGGAAACAAGGCTAAAAAACCATTTTAGCCTTTCCCTTGTTTTTCTCCTGTTTTTACCTATATTGACACCAAAACGTCTGAAATCAGTCTATCTCTGTCCATCAAACTGACTTTTGAACGCGAGTGATAGAGCTCCTCCACCCTCCGACTCCAAAAAACACAAGGTCGCTAAATTGACGCAAAGGCTTGAAAAATAAAAGAATCCGAATTTGTTGATCCCGCGGTCCCCCGATACCTCATTGATGAAGCACAAGGGATCTTAAAATCGTAAATTCAAGAAGCTACAGGCCTCTTCTGTACCCCATCAGTAGCCGGATTGTTGAAACTTCAACTGGCTATGTCGGCACGAGAAGACAAGACATAGCGCTATCTACGCCGTGTAATATATCGATCTCGATTCTTGTCGTGCCGACATAAATTTCAACAATCGGGCTGCAGTGAAGCCTCGGGGGACGCAGTATCATAAAATTTGGATTCCTTGAGGCCGATTACCTACAAAAAACATTTTTTCCCAAGCCTCTCCGTAAATTTAACGATCTGTTATTTTGTGAAGAGGCTCTATCCCCTGCTTTTGGGGATTAGTGTTTCTATCAGGGATCAACGAATTTTAACTCTTTGGTGTTGATTAAGGTTGAAATTCTCTACACTTTTCGATTTTTATGGAATAATTTCAAAATTTTTCTTGAAACCTTGATGTTTAAAGAAAGAGCCTGCCTTATACCTCCCAAAAAGTGTCGGGGGGGCTTCAAGACGACGAAATTCTGATTCCTTGGAGTCGATTGTCGAATCGTTTCTGCAGTCTTCGACCGTGACTCAGTGGCGAGACGTGAATACTCGATTATCGATTTTTCTCCATTTAAAGCTATGGTAAAAGATCGATCATTAAGGTGTTCGTTGTAAACGCCCAATTTATCGATCCATTTGCATAGGTTTAAATGGAAGATCAATCGATATATCGCAAAGCACTCCACGCTACTGCCGTGACCAAACTAAAATAATCGAGGAAAAAGCACGGCACCGGTGATCTGGATCACCCTGTATATACTTTGCTACATGCTGTGTCCCCTCACCCCTTTCCCGTTCAATATTCACTTAAGAAATTGTGTATTTTTCCTCTCGTAGAAACTGGATCTTGACAAGGATGGCATAGTCACTCTCGACGAATTTCTCCGGAGCTGCAAGAATGACGACACGATACGCAAGTCTCTGTATTCATTTCATACAGTCTTTTAAACTGAGCTCTTGGATTTGTTGGAATCTCCGATATCTCAAAACTCGTTCCCTTAATGGGAAATTTGTAATTAATTTTTGAAATACTCAGCAAATTTTCTAGGGTATGTTTTTCAATTTTGTTGACTTTGTTATGCATTGTTCGTGTAATATTTAATATTCTGTGATGTATAAAGTTCTTTTTACAATAAATCCGTGCCCTTGTGTTCATTTTCCTGCTATTGAAATCCTGGTCGGGTTGAAACAATCGTGGAAAAAAAGCAATTCTACTCTCCCACAGTGCCGCATGCCGTGTAATGTCATTATAATCACCTATGCCGAAGTTAGGTCATGATATAGGTATATGTTGTTGTAGATGTAGTGAGAACTACTTTGTTGTTCGATTGCATTGATGTATTCCCGAACGATTATTTCAACACTGATCTCAACCTTAAGTGCACCATAGAATCCAAAAAGTCCTCATAGATTTCGTTTTGGTCTTTCAGAAGTTTCAAATCAGCTCCACTTAAACGCGTTTCATCTGCAACAAAAAAATGTTTCTTCATAATCCATGTATTTTTCAATTGAACCTTGTCTTGTGCGGATGACATGAACTGAAGTGACATTTTGTGATTCTGAGAAAACTGCGTTCAACGAGAGTGTTTTTGAAGAGAAAATCTACATTTTACAGTATTTTTCCAAGAATGGAGTCAGTTGGAATTGATTTTTGTAGTTTTCTTTAAAGTTAGGAGATTAGACTTAAAATGATCCCCAAAAATTATTTCTTGCTTTGATTCAATTTAATACTCCAGCATAGAAATAAAGATGAAAACCATTTGTTGCTTTCATACAACGCTATGCAATAAAGGGTTAAAAACTCAACGTAAAACGAGTTGAAAAATACGCTGGAGCCCATCAAAATCACTGACAAGTTAACTGAACAAGAAACGAAACGCTCGTTTCACTCAGCTAATCCTGTGATCCTAGGATTGCAAGCTCGCGGTGTGTATTGTTTGGAAATTGTGTACACCGGGATAGGTTCGACACCGAAAAAATAAAGCTTTTCAACGACTTGAGCGCGCACCGTGGTATAGGCGCAATGCATGAAGTATCCTGCAGACTTGTAAGGAGCTATACTATGCGTCGCGCGCACCGTGCTGTGCGCGCAATGCATGAAGTATCATGCGGTCTTGTAAGGCGCTACTGGACGTTCCGTGCTGTGCGCGCGCAGCCCGCGCCGGCCGCACTGTGTTTGATGTGATTATTCAACTTGCGGCATCTGCGGTTTTTTACAGTTCGATAGAAAAAATGCCCAGATCATTCATTCGCTTAATTTTTCAGTTCATCAATTCCTACTTAATTAATAAACTTCTACCAAACTAATCGACTTTTGAGAGGATGATAATTCGATGATACTTCGTCCGCTGCAACCATGGGAAACAGGGAGTAAAATCGCGTAACATTCCAATTTTCCTTGAGTTTCACCAAGTGAGTGATACTAATTTTATGCAATAATTTTATGCACATACGAGGTCTGTTAGTTTAGAAACCGGATTTTGGTGATAACTAACCCAATGTGCGTCCGAATTAGGTTTTCTTCAGCTTTCCTGATAGCTGGTAATATACTTAAGAACGCTACGTTCACAAATTTGAAAAATCTTCATTAGCTTCGTTGGTACGTGGGTTGAAGTAAGGCAACCTCATGGGTGTTTTGCGATTTTTATATTTGACCGAACTTGTCTCTCTTTTTTCGGTCTTGCACTACATTTTTCAACCCACAAGGATGATTGGAGTTTCGTCTTCATATCTTAGGCGTACAATCAAGTATTTTCACCGAAAATTATCCTATCCAAAAATGTAGGATCATTGTTAGAACGTTCAAGCAGCTAAAGGGAAATTGACATTTGGTTGGATTTTCGTTCAACGGAGAACAATCAAGGGGCAAGTGTACCTGAAACTTGATGCGTGTCTATATATTCTATCAAAATTGTATGTACAGAGCCCTCAGAAATATTACACTGTTCAGCGAGCTCGAAACGACCATTTTCGAGCACTTTTGCCCGCTTTTCTTCCACGTGACAAATGCCAGTTGCCGTTGATGATCGATTCCCAAGCTCCTCATCTTCGACGAACTCCTGACCAGTTTTGAATCGTTTAAACCACCCAAAACAGTGGAAACAACTTATAAAATGATCTTGGTAAACTCTACTTAGCATACCAAAAGTTTTGGTACAAGGTATACCGAGTTTAAAACAAAAGTTAATGTTGAACCTTTGCTCTATCAGCGATCGCATGATGAAAATCGCAAAACGCACCTGACTTACTCGTATTCAAGATGACACAGAATAAACACTGATCAAAATAAATAAAATCTGTAAACGTAGCGTTCTTAAGTATATTACCAGCTATCAGGAAAGCTCAAGAAAACCTAATTCGGACGCACACTGGGCTAGTTATCACCAAAATCCGGTTTCTAATCTAACAGACCTCGTACTCTAGCGATGCCGCTACCGTCGTTATTTTTTTATGCATCACATTTGGAGCGAACTCAAACGGAGCTCTAGGGTTGATACCAAATTGTTACAAGATCTCTAACCATAATTTTCCACGCTGTTCTCTCATTGGTCATAAAAAAACGACGTAGATGTCAACTATTAACCTGTAACAACTGTTCCCTCTTCATATGCTGCAGTAAAAAGTTGCATGAACTTTCAGACGTTGCCAAATTTTTCTGGGTTGGATATTAAAGCCGATCAGAAATTATGAATATTTTCCCTTAAAATTTCAGGCGCATTATATAAAATTGCGACTGAAATTCTCTGAAAAATTCAAGGGGAAAAATTCACATGTTATCCAGAAAATTCGTGTCTTATTGGTCATAGTATTTCGCAATCTAAAAATGGAGTACATCGTGCAAAAAGGAACCAAATGTCCCTCTACTTCATGCGTAAAAACATTTATTCACTGGAAAAATGGTCATGTGGCGAGAGCTTATACTGCTTGGAACATTTAAGGTATGAACCGCTCGCACATACGGTCTAGTTTTCACGACTAGAGCAGAGATGTGCTGTAAACATGCGTGTATGTTAAAGCAGGTGTATGAACTTACTGTTCATAGAGTATGGACGCTGAGGGTTCATAGGGTATGGACGCTGGGGGTCCATACAGTATGGACGCGAGTTCATGCTCTTCGTATGCAATATTTGTCCATACTGAAATGGACTCTATCTATATTCTTAGGTCGGCATCAAATTTTCTACAGTCTGTATGTGGCTCCGACCTATACTTTTTGTAGCGTGAGTGCATACATTTTTTAAGTGACTCTGCAAAGGAAAATCAGAGTGGGAGAGGAGGTGAAAGAACAGAAAGAAGATGATGAAGAAAAAGAAGAAGATGTAGAAGATGTAGAAGAAGTAGAAGAAATAGAAGAAGTAGACAAAGTAGAGGAAGTAGAGGAAGTAGAAGAAGTAGAAAAAGTAGAGGAAGTAGAAGAAGTAGAAAAAGTAGAGGAAGAAGTAGAAGTAGAAGAAGTAGAAGAAGTAGAAGAAGTGGAGGGATCACCAGATCACCTGTTTGCACAATAACAAAGAAACATGTCTGCAGGAAGAGAAGAACACACGTTGTTTCTAAAATGAGCCTGGATATTAGCTCCTATTTGAAAAAATGTAAGTAGTCCAAATTCTCATACGGAGTTCTCTTTCGACGGTAGTACGCACCCGATGATGTTGATTTTCGTTTAGATTTGAGCCTCTTAGCGGTGGGATGGTGTAGAGCCGGCAAACTGCTATTCACTCGGTAGCAATATGGAACATCCGTGTAACTGATCCCACTTCTCGTGCTCCTCCTTTTGATGCACAGTTCAAAATTCTTCTTGCGGAATTCTGTCCAGGTTCTCTGCGCCACGAATTGTTTGAACACTTCGTCGCTACTGGGGAATCGGAGGTCGAGAAACTGCCGGATCCGGCACCACACGTTGCCTTTATTGTTGGCCATGAGCACGTGTAATGGGATCCTCAGGCACTTCACCGCGTTCTGGGCCACAACCCACTTGTTCTCAAGATTTTCACCTGAAACATCGACCCAGTAACTATTCGATTATGCTGCCATGAAGGAAAAATGTTGTATCAGCCTTCAGGTGTTACCAGTGTTCGAAACTCACAGGCACCAACGCGCCAAATGCGCCTAAAAAATGAAGGCTCTGCGCCATCGTGGCCCCGAAAAATTGCCCCCTAAAAATCTGGATTTTCACAGGAAGTCACATAAAGAAAAAAAAAACAAATTTATTTGAATTGAAAAAACTCAAAATATTCCGCACTACTTGCATTTCCATTCTTCGAGATTTCATTCTTAGTGCTTTTGTCTTCCCCAAGTTACAGCTACTTACTAATTCTCTTAAGAAAACATCTTGGGTCTAACTTTTCACTAAATGCGCCGTAAGGTATAGGCAAAAAGTCAATTTTGCCCCTAAAAAATCTTCAATGGCGCCTAAAAATCGAGCTTGATGCGCCACATGGCTCCTAAAACTCAAAGGTGAGTTTCGAACACTGGTCGTATTACCTGTAAAATTTTTTGAAGAATTTTATCCGCAATTTGAATTGAAATCCGAAGATTTAAAGAAAAAATAGACTGAACTTCCCCAAGAAATATTTTACCGAGAAACATTAGGCAAACTACAAATATCGTATTTAGAATTTTGTTTTTTTATTAATTCTAATTTTATTTCAAAATTGACGGTGAATGAATCGATTGAAGTGAAGGCAGTATAATACTGGGACTCTAATTTTTCTCCCATGTTTACTTGATTTACGTTATACTTTTCGTCTCACTTATACGTCTTTTAAAAGTCTTAAGAAGATTGCGTCAATGGCGGAATGTTGCTGTGCTACGAAGAAATGCCACATAATCAATTTAAAGTAGCCAAAGTTGATCTGAAAAGAATACTGTCTTTTTAGAATAATTATGAAAATTTTGCCTCAAAATCTTCAGGCATCGGATTGAATTTTGAATGAAAGTCCTAAAAATTCAAAGAAACATCCTTACCGAATCGTCAGAAACATTCTGCTTTTGGAAACAGAAATATAGGAACGTCTGAATGTTCATACAACGCTTTTTCTTAGCACGGAGGAATGATTGAAAAAATCATGTTTTCCTAACCTAGACCGAAACAAACACCAGCTCTGAATATACATGTTTGCATGTAGATGCTCTGAGAATTTGGAGAGGCCGAATCACTTTGGTCTGGGGACATTTTGAATTTACACTGGCCGGCGACGAGGTTGGATGTTACTCGTAGACGATGAATCACGCAACAGCTGCCGTCTAAAATGAAATACGTGAAGTTTTGCGAAGCTCCTTTTGTTCCGTCTGTAAAGAGAGAGACGGGATGTTTCAAGTGCTAAGGCGAGGGTGTTTCAAGTGTTACAAGCGAAAACGCAAATCTATAATCATATGTACAAATTCCAAAGTTCGGGAGTCAAATGCGCTGCTCAAAAATCCTGAAGAAACGCCCTAGAATCCAGAAATCATCACTGAATCAATCGACTTTCGAATCCTTTTCCAATGAGCTGAAGAGCCACCTTAAATTCACTTTCAATTTGAATCTCTAATGTAGGTTGTGCGCCCCCTCTATAGACAGTGTGACTCTAGGCGAGGTTCATCGATGCCCAGGTCTGCGGTGCTGAGGAAAAACGCCGTATGAGCCTTCAGACGTTGCCAAATTTCCTTCAATTAATAGCAAATTCACTGCAAAACTTGTAAATATTTTTCGTCGAATATTACAGACAATTTTGTTCGCAATTTAATCCAACATATCTGAAAATTTCAGGGGAAAATAAGCTTAACTTCCCTCAAAAATACATGGTTTTTTTCGGAGAAATTTGGCAACTCTCGAATGCTCGTACGGCGTTCTTCCCTTAGCACGGCAGAGATGCTGGCGTAAATGAAAACGGGTTAATCGGGTCCCGGAGCTTTCGACTCATAAATCACCCAACTTTCTTTTCAGGTGCGTCCACCGGCGCGACCTTTGATATTAACACGGGTTATCTCTGAATCTTATTCAAAGCAAGGTTCCTTTCACGCTCGTTTGGAAGGTCCACGATGTTGCCGAAAAAGCGAGGAAAATTCGTTACAGCCCGAAAAAAGGGGTGCTAATTTATCATTTTGGATGTAAAAAAGTGTCCGACAACTTACAAAACGCTGAATTAACCGCCTTATGGCAGTTAGTTTTACATTTTCACATTGCTAGAGTAACTGCTGTAGCGGTGAATTTAGCATTACAAAACGCTGAATTAACCGCCTTGGCAGTTAGTTTCACGTTTTGACATTGCTAAAGTAACTGCTGTAGCGGTCAATTCAGCGTTTTGTGAGTTGTCGCACACTTTTTTTTACAACCGGAATTTTAAATCAGCATCCTTTTTTGGGTGCAAATTTGGCCAAGAGTACCTATGTATAATATTAATTCCTTACAGCAACTATTCGTGCTTCAATGTTGTGCGGGAAGTGGCATCAAAATTGAAGGCGAACTCATTTGAAAAGGAAACACGTGCCTTGAAGTATCAATGCGCAATTGCTCTTGGTGAATCTTTAGTCCATTAGAAAACCGAGGAAAATGTGTTTCGATTATTTTAAAAAATTAAAAGCAAAGGAAAAAGAAGTAGAATTCCCTAAACTTTTATGCGTGGTCAATTTTAACTGGGAATTTTTCTCCATGAGAGGACTTGTCCGAAGTCCGTTTTCTACATAGACAATTAATATGCACGGGAATTGAAAAATAGTATTTTCATCTGTCTTCAATGAAAATGTTCTATTTTGTAATTTTTGAAAAATCTGACTTTTTGCCGAAAAACTGCGATCTTTCTTACTCTGCCAACAATTGACGTGAAAAAAATAAATTAAATACATTTTTATTCTCGGAATACGATCGATATATTTCAGAGAGTATATGTCATTCTCTGTTTTATTTCATCACTCTTAAGTGTTTCGCGGGGCTACCGAAAAAATGATACTTACAGAAAACGTGTAATTCTCGGCAAAAATATTTATAAAAAGTTTGTTTAGAACTTGGTTCAGAAGTCGACAATTAGAAAATCCGTATGACATCTAGAACCTTATCGCCATCTATGTGAAACTTTCAAGGACAAATTCTCTCTGTCGTATCGGATTTCTGCTTCCTTCTGTGGATCAACTAACTCTTAGGGGTGGAGCACAAATGCCTGAATTTTTGATAGTTGTTTGCCCGAAGGAAACAAGAAGCTCTTAATAAGAAGACATTTTACCAGCCCCATCGAATGACATGAACTTACCTAAAACCAACTTGTTAGGCAGATAACTTCTGACGTTGGACACAGAGCAAGTCTCTTTGATGATCTCCTCACCCCAGTCATCGAAGTAAGGGAAACGTTGCAATGCCAACGCAACCTCCTCTCTTTGTTTTTGTAAGCCTCTTTTCAGAATCGAATCGAAGTCTTCTCTCTTCGACGTAATGACATCTCTGGCTAGTTTCTTGAACATCCTTTGTAATAATGATGTCCATTAATTAATCTCAGTTCCAAATAGTCACCCTAAAATTAAGAATAATTAGCGCAACGACTTCATTTTGCAGAATACTTCGACTCATGAGAGATGTGAATTTAGTGCCCCGCACAAATACAAGGTTGCATTTTTTTCAAATTATTTACTTCTGTTTTCTCCTGTAACGGAGCCGAAATGCAACCCTGCATCATTGCATACAGATTACGGGACACAAAGAGGAGCATCTACCCGCGCTATTCTTGAACAGGTGGCTTAAAATTCGTTTCTCGCGGAAGGTTACGCCATAGTATTCAAAGCGCACCGTCACTCGGTGCAGTCTATTTTCTTCTCTCGTATCAAGTGGGTTACCTTTACTGCCGTGTTTAGGAAGAACACATGGCAAAGCCCTCAGATGATGCCAGATTTTCTTTGATAAAATAAACAATTTCAAGGAAATCTGTGAATATTTCCCACCGTTTTTTCTGAAAAATTCGTAGTTACTAAGATCTTTAATAACTAAAATTTTCAAGAGAAAATATTCATAGCTCACCCTCAAAATAAACATTTCATTAAAATGAAATGCACGCGCGGCGTTTTCCATTTGCACGGCAATATGGATTGCATTTTGCGATAAGGCACCGCTATCTCTGGCTCTTCTGTATAGAAGCATCTTTCTGCATAGGGAAACTAATGGGGTATATGCTGTTTCTAAAATAAGCCAAAAATAGTGATACCTTATTGCAAAATGTGGTCCATATAATGCTGTCTAGCATCGCTATTTGTGTGACTTTTACAATAAATTAGTATTGTAAGACAAATGCTAACAAAAATAAAACAGCTAATCAGAACTTCGCAAATACTGTCATATGAATGCTCAGTCCTCAATATAGGACTGTAATTTTACTTACCTGTTGTGAGGTCGGTAAATAGATTTATTTGAACGACCAGAGTTTCGAGTTACTTCCTTTGACTAGAATTGGTGATTACCAGTTTATTTATATCATATACTAATCATTAAGAGATAATATCTTGAAATCCACCGGTATAATCAATTTTACATTAGTATCAACTTAAATTGAAACTAACCTCTATTTTAAGCACTGGTAGAGGAACTGGAAGCAATGGACTTGAAGTAGTTTAACATGCAGTTTTCGATAGAGATCTGAAGGAACAATTTCAGGGCTGAGGGAGCAATAAAAATTGCATCTTTAAACGTGGTCCCTAGTCTGAAAGTGAAAAGAGGTACTGAAAGACGCTACCCGATTCCCACGTGCAGTTTGTTTACTGCTGCATTCGCAAAATGAAGTTTGATCGATATTTTCAAGCCTTTCCTTCCTGAGCTTGACGCTTGGGAGCAGAGCTAGAATTGTCTAAAAAGTTCACTTTAAACGACTTTCTCTCCTTCAAACTTCTTTTATCGTCTGAAAACTGAAACTAAATCGGTGAAATTAAAGAAATAGAACATAGAAGAAATTGTAATAATAGTGTTTCTTCCTCTTTTTTTTTTTGTTCAAGGAATCGCGTTGTAATTCGTAGATCCCCCTTGATATTGGATGGAATTTAACAAAAACCTGAAACTTTTCAAAACTTTGGAAGGACCTTAATTTTCAACCGAGAAATTTTCATACTCATATGTATAATATGTTCGATGTATTAAAATATTATTAAGAAGGTTTCATGACGGATCACATTGACCAAAATATTCTTTGAACGGAGAAAAGCAGAGAAAGCAATTTTATTGGACATAGAATAAAAACAATATGGCACTATCTCAAATCTAAACCAAACACCCTGGCGCGAGCAACTATTCGCGCACATCGGAGGCGATGTTGCATACCCATCCAATTGAAGGAAATCCAACGGCGATGCTCATGCCTTTCGCATTCTCAGAACGCGCGCACAGACTATTTCAGAGACAACGTCATATCACCGTGAGACTTACCATTCTTATGCACAGATCATATTGAGTTGGTTCTTGACGACTCTAACGAGCTATGTTGTTCCCATATGTCCCTGACGTCAACGCTTGGAATGTTGAATCAATATCGAATAATCCTAATCGATAAATCCTTATCTCAGCAATTCTTTATTCTATCGATCAAGGTCATTCGATATCGATTCAACGATAAATAGACACTCGCGTGGAACGCAAAACCGCAGGGACACCAAAATTGATCGTGTTCATATTCTCTCTCAAAGATTCGTTTGATTATTTCTCTCCTTCCTCTTGTCCGTCTTCATCATCTTTTTCTTCCTCCTACTCTGCGGAAATAGTGCTAGTGACTACTTGATTTTTGGCTGCAATTGCACTTTAGTAGCCAGTACCAAATTTTCCGGAGGACACACATAGTCAGGAATCTAGTTACTTATATTATTTTTTCTTACTAGTGCTGTGCTGACGTGCTAAGGAAGAACGCCGTATGAACATTCGAGAGTTGCCAAATTTTCTCCGATAAAATGTTTAACTTTGAGGAAAGTTATGAATATTTTTCCTTGAAATCTTCAGACACTTAGGATCAAATTTCAAAGAAAATTATCTGATAAATAGGAAGAAAAATATTCACAAATTTTCCTGAAAATTAATGATTTGTCCAAGGAATTTCGGCAACGCTTAAAGGCTCATACAGCGTTTTTCCTTAGCACGGCAGTGTGGGTCATATGCGTAGAAACAAGGGGCTTTTTGAAAATTTGATAGTATTTGAGAACATCCTTCTCCTGAATTTGTTTTGTCTACACTCGTGAATATGCTGAGATGGATGAAGTTGTATGAAAAAGTGATTAAGAAGATGGAAATTTGTTTAAGAATGTGTCTACGTTAGGAATCCTCCCGTCCCCGCATCGTTGTTGCGTTCAAAAGCAATTTCTTAAATGTGTTTCAGGCTCTCTCACCTCCTCTATGTTATTCTTGTTTTCCTTGTTTTCTTTTCTCCTTTACCTTTTGTTCATCAACCAAGAAATTAAAAAGGATCATAAATAAGTTTTCTTCGTCCTTCTCCCTCTGCTGTGAGCCATACGATTTGCATGCTGAATACGCATATCGACGGTGAAACTACCAAACCACGTATCTCGTTTGCGGTGTTTAAAAATCTACGCTCACATTTTATTTATTTGAAGTAGACCAAATCAATATCATTCCTTGAAATTTTCACGGAATTTTCTCCGCACAAAGAGGAAAAATCACAGAAATTTTCAAGACTGGATGTTAAGTAGTTTTTCATTTAAAAAATAAAGTATGACAGGAAGTCTGCGACGTCGCAAACGCGAGATACGTGGTTTGGTAGTTTCACCGTCGATATTCTTCAAGAGCATCCACCTCTTTATTCGGTCAAATATTCAATACAGAGGTAGAAATAAGTACATCGGAAAAGTTGCCATGACTGGATTACATTTTGCAACAAGGAACCACTATTTTTCGCCCATTTTAGAAACAATATAATATATGTCATTAGTTTCCCTGTGCAAATATGTGCATTTATGGGAGAGCCAGAGATAGTGGTTCCTTATTGCAAAATGTAATTCAACTGGAAGCTAAAAAATGACCGTCTTAATTGGCGCTTGGGATCACGATCTACTAATGTATCCATTATGTTCAGGGTTGACTTTCTTTACGTAAAGGGGTGCTTTTCCAAGTCGATTTTAATCTTAGGTTTTTTTTTTAGCTTTGTGAGCCCAAAATGGCAATCCCTTTGCTGTATTTGCTCTCTGTTATCTGTGCATGGAGAGTTTGACTGGAGAGGTGGTGGACTCATGTATAAAGTAGGGTATATCCTTTTTATTACGACCTCAACTTTGAGAAAGTATTTTGCGTTCGGGACCTCGCCTCAGAAAAAAACTATTGTCACCACCGTGTTTCATGCGAAATTTTACAGGGGACGTGAATTTGAATCGCAAATCTTGGTGCCGTGGAAGAACTCCAGAAAAGTTGCCACTTTCAGGCACATCTTATCTAATCTGGGCCGGATTAGCCGGGGTGCTGCAACACCCCGGGACCCTAACCCAACGGGCCCCCCGGGTAATTTTCTACTCTTTTCTTTATAATCACTATGTTTAGTTCTTTATCTCAGCAAGTAGTCCCACCAGATTCTCAAGATGCTCTTGAAGTTTAATAAACAGACTTAGAAAAGCTTGGAAAAGACTGGAATTTTGGATGTCATGGGGCCCTTACGTAAATTTTAGGATTTTTGGCGTCTAATGATTAGTGGGATTTGAAAGCCCCATACTGAGATGGGCTGGAGAAAAATCGCTCAAGAGGGACTGCTAAGGGCGAATAGGGGGAGGGTGGGGGGCCTGGCTTTCACAGAAATCTCCTTGGCCTCTACTAGGAGATGTGAAGGATTTTGCAAAGTAAATGCATGACATATCTTCTATGTTGGAAATTGGATCAATTTTTCTGTCGTAAGAGTAGCATAAAATTGCTCCTCGGGAAAATCAATTTTCCATAATTTTCCGGAGGAGGTCTCCTATACCCCCTTTTAAAGCTGGAAGAATTCCCCAAACCATCGTTTGGAGCGAAAATGGTCCTCCAGATATAAGCAGAGACAAGTTAGAAGTGAATGGCCTATTTTGATATGCAAAGGAAATCGCCCAGTGGGTCATCGCATCGACCATGGAATTGAGCCATTGCTATTGCAATCTCAACCTAAATCGCAAAAATTTGCCTTACAAAGTGCTCACCTCGATATTCATCTGTCACCATTTGGCGAATTTTATGCTCAACAAGTTGCCCATCAATCGTAATTATCCAAAAAGTAATGTTAACCTCCGAACTTAACTTGTGCCAGTCCCACTTGAGCCGATCATTTTCCAAATCACGAAAGCGCCGATCTTTATTTAGGTGGTAGGTATAAAGGGGTTGTTTTTCTTTGTATTCTCTGGTATAATCAATCAAGTCTGATTTTAAAACAGCCCTCTAAAAGGACATTCATTTTTTGGAATCCGAAGATTGTCAACAAAGCTAATAGAACGGGTTTTCTTGTATTTTTCGCATTCGCAATTTTGGCGGTTACGCGATTTGGAAAATAATCGGTCCATATTGTCTCTGGCCTTGAGGGTGGATTTAAGGAGGGCACCCGACAACACAGCCGAGTTTTTCAATGAGGAAGAGGGGTAGGGGGTGGGGGCTGGAGCAGTTGACCGAGTGTGATGCGAAAGCAAAGAGGTTTCACCCTCTTAACCCTATTACTCATTCGCTGCACGTCGCAACCTGATAATCCCACAGGGCTTTACATTCTGACTTGGAGAGGTATTTTAAATGATTTTAAGGAAGCGCTTTATTGCCATGATTAGGAGCGGGCAACGGGAGAAGGGACGAGTGCAGTTCGTGCAACGCGTATCTCCGCAGCTCCGCCATCAGTTATTAAACGCTCCTATACTGCCGTGCTAAGGAAGAACGCCGTATGAGCCTTCAGACGTTGCCAAGTTTCCTCCGATGAAAACCGAATTAACTGGGAAAATTGGAAATATAATTTTCCAAAATTTTCAGACACTTTTTTACGCAATTTAATCTAAAATATCTGAAAATTTCAAGGGAAAATATGTAAGAATGTCGTCAAAAATGCATGTTTTGTCGAGGGAAATTTGGCAACTCTCGAATGTTCATACGGCGTTCTTCCTTAGCACGGAAGTATACTAATCGCAATTCAGAGAGAGAGAGTGATCTTGGCAGCCGCCCATAAGTTATGTCAAGCACCTAGCGGGAAGGCTCTTGAATACCTATGTAGGGACAGTGGGATATTCTGCCGTGCTAAGGAAAACGCCGTATGAACATTCGAGAATTGCGAAATTTCCTTCGATAAAATGGTTATTATTGAGGAAAGCTATGGAAATTTCCCCTTGAAATTTTCAGGAATTTTAGGCGAAACTGCGAGCAAAATTATATGAAAAATTGGATGAAACATATTTACAAAATTACCCAAAAATTCTTGATTCACTGGAGGAAATTTGGCAGCGCCTAGAGGCCTCATACGACGTTTTTCCTTAGCACGGAAGTATTGAAAGATCAATTTCTGATTGGCTGAGGGTCGTGTGCAGTTGTTTCTCTGATGGCTCCTATCCCTATGAGGCCTTGCATGGATTACATTGTGATTAACGGAAAGATTAATCAAGGAATTATTATGATTTAAGAGAAGGATTAATCTTTGTGATTAGAGAATCCTAAATAAAGAATCATAAAAGCACAATTTTAAAGGACCTAGAACTAAAGTGAACGGTATTGAGTATATACCTTCAAAAAAAGATCATTGCAAAGGCTAACAATACATTTGAGGGGCTTGGAGAACAATTAGCTAAAACTGCATTATTTAAGAATCGGAAAGTATTCATCGCGGGGGAATCAAGACAGCTTCGTTGGAAAAGAAACACATTTTTAATTAACATTAAATAAAATTTACATTGGAGTTGTCCGATTTTCAAAACGTAGAAACTAAAAACGATTGGAGACACAGAATTGATTTATTAAAATGAGTTGTGGTTTAATGTAGTCTCCCGTTTAGATATAACATAAACTTATAAACTTGAATTATTAGTACCTATTATTGGAATAACAAATAATAAATTTAACACTTAGGTAATACTGCCGTTATTGACAGAGCATCCCACAAACTTGCGGGTCGAAGTTGGGAGCGCACCCACAAAGAGATTCAGTGGCGTGGTCGTGGCGTGAACTGCGATATATCGATTGTTATACCATTGAAACCTATGGAAAAGGATCGATAAACAGGGTGTTCGGTGTTCGCAGCGAACACCTTAATAATCGATTCTTTACCATAGGTTTAAATGTCATAACAATCGATACATCGCAATTCACGCCACACCACTGTGATTGTAACTGCAAACTAAAGCGCAGCTATGTATATCTTATTGAGGACGGAAATATTTTAGGATGATTAATTGGGAAAAAGGAGAAGACGAACCGATGAACGAGGAACATTACCCCTTGGCTATGCCGCAATTTTTTAAATCATGTTTGGGTTACGTATCAGACAAGAATGTACCACCAGACAAGGTACGATCATTCTGATGCAAGTTTCTCCTTCAAAATTTCACATTGAACACGGTTCGAGCAACGAAAATAACTGTTACCATCTCCAAAACAAAATTATAAAGGTTTTGCATAGCATTGGTTACGAAAAATTTGAATCTTCCGCTCTAATTAAAAACCAGTGTCTGCATGAATCAAATTGCGCAGTACAGCAGTTTTGGTAGGTTGCTAATAAGGTTTGCTCCTTTTCCACCCTTTGTTGTTAAAATTGTAAACAACATGCAAAAGCTGAGCCGATGCGCTGAGATCGAGTTTGCCGCAATTTCATACTTTAGGGCCAGCCCCGGTAACGTCTAGTGTGCGATTTGACTCAAGTAGATCATGTTTTTCTAATGAGCGGGATATCTGTATCGAAAAACTTTGAAATTTTATTTGGGAGTCACTTTCCGTTACTTACGTTTTCCGTTCCGTTCCGTTACGTTGTACAAATCGTGTTCTACGTAAACTTTGAGGAAAAAATACATTAAATTGCTCAAACTCGCTCCTTGTCTTGTGGTTCACTTTAACCTTAATCGTTCTATTAAATACGTGATTAAGAAAAATACGTTTAATGAAATGGCTTCCAGCATATCGATGATGAAACTGCAGGAACGTGTATTTAGGTTTGCGACGTTGCAAATTTTGGTTTAACGTCATCGCTTTTAATACTCTACGTGAAGAATATTTGGTGGAAATTTCAAAGAATGGAACTGGCTTGTTCCCGTTTGATAAATTGAAATGGGAGCAGAGATTTTAATAAACCGCAAATGAGATACGGGCTCCAGTAGTTTCACCGTCGATAGTGTAGAATTTTTCATTGTGTTTGATCGACCACAGAAATGTAACTCCTTAAATTTCAAAAAATGGACGTAAAAATTTAATCGCACCTGTGATTTACTTGAGTCCAAACTGTTTTCGGAAAAGCTCATCGTTCCTATGGAATACTTTGACAGTTACTTATTGTAAACAACTCCCTCAAGTTCTCAGTGACGTAGCTTGCTTTGCTATATATCGATCGATCTACAATTTAAAACAATGAAAAAGGATCGATAAACAGGGTGTATGCAACGAACACTTCAATAATCGATTCTTGACCATAGCCTCAAATGGTGAAATATCGATAATCGATCATTCACTCCTCGTCACAGTGCTACGGCCATAAGTGCTAGATAGAAAGAGCCAAAGGTGAACACAACATCCTAAGGAAACTGGATGTTCATGGAATGGCACATAAAAATTGGGGATGACAAAAAATATTACATTTATAAGGTACTCTCTAGGAATTAATTACAAATATGCATCATGCAAGTCAATCGAGCGCATAAGTGATGATTTCCGCAAGTTGGCAGCGCTAATTTTCCTCTGTTCAATTCCATTATAATTAATCAATTTTTGATAAGGAATTAGGCAAAATAATAGATATGGAGTGTTTCATTTTTATTTGAATGAGCAAAACCCTCTGTTGCCAACTTTTAAGAATCGTCACTAATCGAGCGTTTTATTTTTTCAACTGTCGATCCAAATTTTAACATGCTTACGGTGCTAACTTTTCTCTGATTCAACACTTAGATTTGTCCTTCTACAAGAAATTAAATCTAGACATGTTGATTTTTATTGCGCTGGATTCAATGATAGTTTACAAAAATAGTAAACCGTATCTTTGACATTATTTGTCCCGTTATTATCTAACATGTATAAAAAAACCTACGTTTCTGATCACAAACGTATCAATGATATTTTGTAGAAAAAAGATCTAACGTTTACGGTTCCAAAATTGATTGTTTTCCCCAGTGTTCTGAGGCACGTACTCTTTCTGCATGGTTCACAAATTTACCCTCTCAATTAAGCACCATTATTTTTGTGACTTTAAACCATTATGGTTCTCTTACATCGGTTAAGTATCAAAAATGTGAATCAAAGAGCGAACAGCATAAAGAATCTGCTCTTTAAGAAGTAGATTCATGATTTTTCTCTCTGAATTTCAGTGATAGGAAGTTTTAATGCTCTTAGAATATGAGATCTTAAAATTCAGTGAAAGGGATCTTATTTAGTTTGTCATATCATGCAAGTGGCAATTTCAAAGATATAAGGAAGGTCAACTTCAACACCATGATAGCTGAAAGGGAACATCGTATATTAGAGGATAGGTAACTAGTGTGCATAAAAAAGTTCAATGCCTTTTAATTTTTAATAACGCACAAAATAGCTCGAGAAAAGGAAAAATGAAATAATGACGTCCAGAAAAATTGAATCTTTGGCACGATCAATAGGGATGTCCTAGGATAGGATCTCCAGTTCTTAAACATGGACCTCTCTGCAAAACAGAAATGGATCCGTATTTGAATGAATATTTAATCGAGGAAGACTGGTCTAAACCACTTTCCAACACCTTTCACTCAGCGGCGTGGCGCGCTTTGCGATTCATCGATTGTTATGCCATTTAAACCTGCGGAAAAGGATCGATAAAAAGGGTGTTCGAGACGAACGCCTTAATAATCGATTCTTTACCATACCTTCAAATGGGGAAATATCGATAATCGATCGACGCCTCGCCACTGCTTTTACTGTTCTTATTTATTCAGCCTAATCCTAAGTTCTATCGCAGTTTTAAGTGAAATCTCCTTTCATTTTACATATTTCATCTACTATTTTAAAGAGCTTTCATTTTCAATGAAAAAAGCAGAGGCGTGATGTAAGATTGAAAAGGGGCCATAAGACCCTGAAACTCGGTAAAATTTCCTACAACCCCCCCCTCATCTCCCTCCATCTGTATCCTCACGTCAGGCATAAGCAAAATCGGTTTGAGGAAAAATAGGGGGAGAGGCCTAAACGGAAAACTTATATGCCCGCAAACAGCTGATTTGACGCTACTCCGCACTAGAATACAGTTACTCCTTCCTTAGATATTAAATGTCCAAAGAGTTGGCACAATACATTTTCACAAAAAATGAAGTAAAAATTCCAGCTATAGTAATACTATTCCAAGGCGTCATGTAACGGTGATATTTTTTACAGGATTAAAATCTCCTTTATGCATGGGAACTGAATTATAGCGTGTCTTAGCGGCGCACAGTGGAGCCAGCCTTTGGAGGACATTAAATTTTTGACAAAAATTGAAACATTTTACGTTTATCGCGTCACTATTTTAACTTCAAGATGCGTTTCTTACAGAAAATTCTACGACAAAACCAATGAAACTACTTTTAAAACATCAACATTTAATATTAATGAAGATATTAGCTTTAAAAGTTTTTAAATCATGCTCGACTTCTCTGATTGACCTGCTCCACTGTGCGGCGTGCCTAAATATGCGTATGAGAGGAATCTCGACCGATATATCGGATTCTTGTGAGAGATGCTTGTTTAAGGCTTACAACATTTGAAAATACTGTTTTAATTTACTAGGTACAACGAATGAAACTATCAGGAAAATGCAAGGTATGCATTTGAACATAATTCAATTTTATATGATACAAAATGTTTGACCTCACAGCTTATGACCTCGACAAGTGGGCATTGCAAGTGCATTTGACCCTTTTCACTCTTGTGTTCTTCTTTGTGCTTTTTCCTTTATCCAGATACCTCGCGATACCAAAATACCTGCTGATAAGTAAAAACGTAAACTGTCTAGACTTTTCTGATTGAAAAGTCTTGCTTATATTTATAAAATTAACGTAAAAAAATTATTCTTTCCCGACCGAAGCTAGGAGGATATAAGACGAAACCCCATTTTGAGCTCAACAAGTAGAAAAGATGCACATCAATCTTACATATTAATGGAAATGACACCAGAATTTCATGTCATTTGAAACTTCTTGTATCGATTGCTATATTAATTTGATTAGAAATGCATTTTGAACGCTTTCTGAATCATACTGTACAGATCCTGCTGGCTCAGTTTTAGATGATATGAATTTTCATAAAAATATTCAAGGAACATCCTAAAACCATAAACATAAGACTCTAGAGTTAGTTCATACCAATCAATTACATGCGAATTCTTCAATTCATTTTCGAATTTACATAACTAAGGCCTCGACATCTCGGTGCATTAAGTAAACTCTACACGCATGAACTTTTCTTCTTCAGATTTTATTTCGCACCTTTCAATAGATCACTCTCCAAATAAAAGCCTTTGTTGATATCACTAAATAAGATTGCTATGTGCCTGCCGTCGGTACACTTTTATGTTACACTGGACGTATGAACTATTCCTCTCCCAAAGATTCTCCGTGTCGCGAACTTCATCTCCAGTTGCAATTTCATGCAGGGAAGTTGTTGCTTGTAATGTCTTGCAGCTATATACTAAAACGTGGACGGTCAACGATATCATGATCCAGAGATCGATCAAGCGATTGAAACATCGGGGGATCGAACGAATTAGCAAAACGCACGGAGAATCACGTCGTATCAGACTCTTGAATCGAACATTTGAAGAGATCGTACTATCACATCGTCCTGAAAAATTCAAGATAAATTTTATGAGTATTCATGAGGCATTTTTGACAATTATATGAGAGTTACATGTTTTGGTGCAGAGAGAAAAACATTTTAATTCCAAAAAAAAGTAGGTAAAATCAATTTAATTAATGTTTACGCCAGCAAGTAATTAAAAGCAGTAAGTTAAAATGGAAAAATATGCAAATCTTCAAAATTCCATCCATTAGGTAAACTTTACGCAAGTGTTTGACAAAATACTTGATTTAAGTGTTCAGCTGGGACACAAGCATACGCACCATGGAGCATTGGAGCCTCCAATGCTACCGCAATATTTTAGAAAAACCATTTATCAAATTTAATTGAAAAAAAAATGAATGGGCACCTCAAATCAGCTGCATTTTTCAGCCATGATCATAGATTAAAGTATTCCATGCGATGATTCAACTATGTATAGTCAAGTAATCAATGCAGAGAGTGCAAACATTTCAAAATCATGAGTTGAAAAACGCTGACCCCGTGAGTTTAAATATTAGAGCCTAACACAGAGCGGAGCGGCGTGTTAGCAGCGCAGAACGTGCACTGGCGCCTACAAACCTAACCGGATACTTCACGCACTGCGCAACGCGTGAAGTATCCAGTTGGGTTTGTAGGCGCCTATGCGCTTGTCACGCTGTTTGTCTGCCGCGCCGCAACGCTTTAAGCAACTATTTCGCGTCAGAGGCGTTGCACAGTATCCTACAAGATTGAAGGCGCACGAAATAACTAGTTAAAGAGGACTTTTAATTTTGACTGCATCTGTTACTGAAAAATGTTTAATTTGGCATTGGAGCGTTTCCTAGGCTCCCGCTTCGGTTTTCATCTTATCATATCCGTACAGTGTACACATGAACATATCTTTTTATCTGCTCTTACAGTCTGATCATGAATGAAATGTGTTTAAGAATGAAGGTAGTAGTAGTATGCATTTATTTTTGAGGTGGTTCCTGTCATTTAAATGAGAGGAAAAAAATGTGGACATAACATGTCCACAATTTGGACAATTTTGGACATATTCATGGTTGGACATTAAATCATTAAATCATGTGGACTTAATAAAGACTGGACTTAACGTTTAGTGGACATAAATAGCGGTGGATATTTATTTAATGGACGAAAGGTAGATGGACCTAAAGTCCTGGAAGCCTATGGATGTACCTATTATTCTCAAAATAAATCAATAAAATTAATTTTTAACAATAATTTAGTGTCAAAGACGATGCAACTATTAATTGCTCGTAACTACAAACCTTTAAACAGGATTCAATAAATTCTTCTAAAGTAATCACACCATCTTGATTGATATCCAATTTTCTAAATACAGTATCGACATGCGTCCTTGCCTTCCTATCCACATCATGCTGCAACATTAAAAAAGAACAAGATTAGCGAATGTAGCTTCAGTTTGATATCCATGTTACCACCAAAAATCACAAAAAATCTTATTTTCCGCTATGGGTAATACAGTGCCGGATCTTTGAGCCAAACATTTCCTGAGTTTTCAAAATAGCGTTCAAACTAGCAGTTTATTACTTAAAACAAGTGACTGATGTTTGCTGGGGGGGGGGGGTTAAGTTCTGCATATCTCCCCCAATAAATCTAGCAAAATATTTTAGAAAAACCATTTATCAAATTTAATTGAAAAAAAAATTGAATGGGCACCTAAAATCAGCTGAATTTTTCAGCCATGATCACAGATTAAAGTATTCCATGCGATGGTTCAACTATGTATAGTCAAGTAATCAATGCAGAGAGTGCAAACATTTCAAAATCATGAGTTGAAAAACGCTGACTCCGCGAATTTAAATATTGGAGCCTAACACAGAGCGGAGCGACGTGTTAGCAGCGCAGAACGTGCACTGGCGCCTACAAACCTAACCGGATACTTCACGCATTGCGCAACGCGTGAAGTATCCTGTTAGGTTTGTAGGCGCCTATGCGCGTGTCACGCTGATCAAATTAGAGCAAAAAAGTTCCGAATGATACCTCCTCTCCTAATGGACCAGTGCTCCCATTTCCCGGAGCTGCGGAGCTTTTGAGATTTTCCTGAATTTTTCCCGAAACTTAGAATTTATAAAATATCCGGATCTTTTCATTTTCCGGAAATTTCTCGGACCTTTAGAAAAAATCTAAAAAGAATCCCGGAACCTTTGACGGTTATGGAGTGGGAAAAATTGGAGCAAAAAAGTTCCGAATCCCGTATCTTTTAACGGACATGGAATGGGGGCAAAAAAATGTCCCCCTCGCCGGTTCGAAGAGTCTGAATCCGCCTGCGTTTAAATGTGGCTTGAAATATGGAAATGAACTTACTTGGTGTTTTTTACCCATAAGCTCGTGGATGGCGACCACGATCTCGCCGAGTTCCGAGCGGGTTATACAGCCATCGCCGTTGATGTCGTACAACTTGAACGCCCATCGCAGCTTCTCGTAGGTCGATCCTCTGAGCAAAGTTGATAAGGTTAATAACAAGTCCTGCAACAGTTTAAAATTGCATCCTTTAATACCTCCCCGCAGTACCTCCAGGATCAATAGCGAGCAAAAAAGTGTACCGTTACACTACAATCTGCAGGCTTTGATAACTTTTTAACCTCTTTCCAACACCTGTTTGAGGGCTCTCTGTCATCAAAAGCGCCACTTGACTTGGTTTACTGACAGATCAGTTCAAATGACTTGATGCTCGTCTAACTAACAATGTAATCGGTTGAGGTAAAAGTTAAGTTCAAAGTTCAACGCTTGAGTACCTGTATAGCGAGAGTATTAGACAGGTGTGAAACTCCGAAAATCTATCAGGCCTTCACCGACGCCTCGCGAATAAAGTTTGGGCCGAAAAGGGCAGCCAATCTGCACTGGAAAAAAACACATTGGATCTAGAGTCCAGACTCTTAGAAACATCGACAAGAAAAAATACTCTTGATTCAATCAGATTTAAGCTTAAATCAAGAACCAAGCCCCTTAATTTGAGCGGATTTCCTTTTGATTAAAGCTTAAATCTGATTGAGTCAAGAGTCCTTTTTATTGTCAATGTTTTTAAGAGTCTGGACTCTAGATCCAATGTGTTTTTTTTTTTTTTTTTTTTTTTTTTTTTTTTTTTCCAGTGTGTGTGTTCAAATTTTGAGATGCATTATTACAACTATTTCTTATTGCGAGGTTTTTTCCTCGGCCTGCAAAATTGTTAGTTTGCAGATAAGTGGTATTGCCCCTTCGCCATCAATGAGGAAATCAAGTGGTTGAAGAATAAAAGAAAAAAAGTACTAATCAGTAAAATATACTGACGTATTCTTCATGAATGATTCTTTATTTTATCCATGTTACGTAAAATATGAATAGAAGGGAAAAACTGAATAAATGAAAATAATTAATAGGATATAGTGGTGGAAAATAGTAGAGGAACGCTTACTTTGAAGCTAATTGCCCCGCTACAGTTGACGTCAAACGCCTTGAACACATAGTGGGCATACATATTCGAGTCTGAAACAAAAAAAAACGATCAGCATTAGGAAAAAAGAAAAGAAAGAGATTTACGATCGGTGCGCTTGGATGAGAATTGACGCATCAATGAATTCTTCTCCGCGAGATGTTACAATACAAGTTGCCTGACCTTAGAACTGGTGTGTTTTTAAGTTTGAAGAAACTGCGTAAGCCCTGAACTACCACTTTTGCGGAGAGCTCCTGCGAAATTCCGGGCTTTGCCAAACTAGCAGCTTTCTATAAAATGTCGAGAAAAAAAAGACGATGCCTCAATGTTTTGTTTAAAATATCGTCACCTTCTGGTCAAAGTATCACAAGCGCTATGCGACGTTTTAAAAGAGCCTCGCCAAAAAGTGGTGTTTTTTAGCCCCTTTTTTTATACCCGAGTTGGTCAACGGGACAAAGCCCAAATGAAAGCCTATGGTAAGGCAAACTTCCACGCAAAGTTTCAACTTGAAGTGACCCCTCGTTTAGGCTGTTCAGCGTTGCCAATTTTCCAGTTTCATGTGCTAAAATCAAGGATATCGGACTATTAGTCCGGTGCATAAGTAGACTAGTACACCCGAGTTGGTCAACGGGACAAGACTCAAACGAAAGCTTATGGTAAGGCAAACTTCCAGGAAAAGTTTCAACTTGAAGTGAAACCTCGTTTAGGCTGTACAGCGTCGCCAATTTTTCATTTTTTTTATGCGCTATACTCACGAAATACTGAATCATCATGGTTCAACAGACTAGTATACCCGAGTTGGTCAACGAGACAAGGCTCAAACGAAAGCTTATGGTACGGCAAACTTCCAGGAAAAGTTTCAACTTGAAGTGAAACCTCGTTGGCCAGGATTCCTTGAGTATAGCGCATAAAAATGGAAAATTGGCAACGCTGTACAGCCTAAACGAGGTTTCACTTCAAGTTGAAACTTTTCCTGGAAGTTTGCCTTACCATAAGCTTTCGTTTGAGCCATTGTCTCGTTGACCAACTCGGGTCTACTAGTCTGTTGAACCATGATGATTCAGTATTTCGTGAGTATAGCGCATAAAATTGAAAAATTGGCGACGCTGTACAGCCTAAACGGGGGGTCACTTCAAGTAGAAACTTTGCATGGAAGTTTGCCGTACCATAAGCTTTTGTTTGAGCCTTGTCTCGTTGACCAACTCGGGTATACTAGTCTGTTGAACCATGATGATTCAGTATTTCGTGAGTATAACGCATAAAAATGAAAAATTGGCGACGCTGTACAGCCTAAACGAGGTTTCACTTCAAGTTGAAACTTTTCCTGGAAGTTTGCCTTACCATAAGCTTTTGTTTGAGCCTTGTCCTGTTGACCAACTCGGGTGTACTAGTCTACTTATGCACCGGACTAAGAGTCCGATATCCTTGATTTTAGCACATGAAACTGGAAAATTGGCAACGCTGTACAGCCTAAACGAGGGGTCACTTCAAGTTGAAACTTTGCATGGAAGTTTGCCTTACCATAAGCTTTCGTTTGAGCCTTGTCTCGTTGACCAACTCGGGTATAAAAAAAAGGGGCTAAACTTGGCGAGGCTCTTTCCGCCGCCATTTTATTTCTCTACAGAGAAATTGTTGGTTGAATCTGTTTGAAAATGTTGCTGAATTTTATAAGCAACACAATGAAATTTCAGTGTTTCCGGACCGCTTCGTTGAACAATTTCTCTATAAAAAATAAAATGGCGGCGGAAGTTGTGAAATATTGCATGGCGCCTGTGATACTTTGGCCGGAAGGTGACGAAACAATCCTGAAAAACCCGCTTAAGTTAGGGCTGCAATGCTACCGTGCTAAGGAAGAACGCTGTATGAACATTCGACAGTTGCCAAATTTCCTTCGATAAAATGTTTATTTTCGAAGACACTTATGCTCATTTTTCCTTGAAACTTTCAGACATTTCAGATTAAATTGCGTAAAACATTGTGTGAAAATTTTGGAAACAAATATGCACAATTTTCTCAGTAAATTCGATTTTTATTGGAGAAGATTTGGCAACGCCTGAAGGCTCATACGGCGTTTTTCCTTAGCCCGGCAGAATGATTGCAGGTATAATTTACAAATTTTTGGATACAAATTAGGGGTCCCCGTCCATAAAATGCGTACCGCTCTACGTGAACAGAGGGATCAAGTTTTGCATTAAAAAGATTGAGAGTTTCCGATCGAAAGTTTCAAGAAATTATATCGATTGGTCTTCCTGTGACAAAAACGAAACATAACAGGATTAGGCAACGTCTGATGCTGATGTTAAGTTGATTCTGTTTGAATGCACCCCATTATTAATGATTAAAAATAAATATAATAACTCTGAAGTAGTAAAATGCACGATCAACCAACACCATTTTCTCCCGTAACGACCCAACTTAAACTTAGGGCAGTATAAAGTTTACTCGATAAATTCCCATTCTTTATAGGAAGCTGCCATATTTCATGCAAAAGTAAAAGCTAATAGATTCCTTTCTCTTATAAACAACGTCGGCACACTCTTTACTTTAAATACACGGGATATTGTATTTTCATAGGAAGGATAAATACTAAACAACTTTCCCCTTGTCAAGTGACGTAGCCAGAGAAATTGTTTCACGGCGGTCTGATCCCCAGTTCTCCAGAATGAGTTTAAGTCTACCCAATGCAAAAAAGGGTTTCGGGTGGATTCCTCGGGAAAATTTTTGAAAGCCGGCCTCTTGTAGATGCATTTTAAGGCTGCGTGCATGCAAGTGTAGCCAAATGCCAACGGACGATTCAACCGTACTAATTATCCTCCAAAAAGATTTCAATTTTTTTCTCTTTTTCTCATTCCTTTATTCGATGAATAAAGACTTTATTCTGGAGACGCACAGATTTTTAGATACTTTATATTTTGTAGATTTTCTTTTCTTGCGGGGGAAGAGCAGCTGATACACGGAGGAAAATTTCGATCAGGTCAATAGATGTTCCAATTGATAATACGCGACGAGAATTCTCGTCGAATCTACAGGAAATCTCCTTGCTATACAAACGGTATTTCTGTTTGTTTTTAAAGAGACGTCCCTTCAAACAGATGTCCGATTCAAGGAGGGCCATGTCCACTCTGGCCCCTTAAGAGGTGCACCCGTTTGAATTTTTAATATAAATATAGTTATAAGCATCGTACTGATATCATCGAAAAAAGTGTCTCCGTAAATTGATTTAAATGTCACTTATACACGAACGCGATAAAACTAAACGATTTGATTCCAATTCATGTGTGCGTGAGTTATCATAAAGAACAACTTGCGTGTCATCGACAAAATTTATAATATCTATATTTGACAAGCTCCCTAGTCACCTGTGCGGCACACGACCTTTAAATGAATAAGTGAAACACTTGAACATGGTCACGATAGTGTAGGGAACCATGGTGAGATTCTTATGAAATACGCGGGAAGACGTGGCAACACTGCATTCTTCCAATGCACATAGCTACAGTGCGTGATCTTTACACGGTCTTTTCGGAATATGCAATTTTAGGAATGTTGAGGATGATTACTGCTTCGCGCACGGTGGGCTGGCTGGAAGAGAGAACTCTGTTGGCAACCGGAAGCATTCCATGGGACTCTCTCTAAAATGAGTCAGTTTCATTGGTCGTGAAAATTTCTTTTGAATGTTGAAATTTCTAAATTGACAAAAAATAATTAAGTCTGTTCAAAATGCCACGGTCCTCTCTCCGATACTGACCGAGACGGCGAGACTAAAAGGATGCATTTATTAGGGTTCATTTTGGAAAACGCAATTTTTTAGAGGGTCAATAACACTGTTACGTTCCTTAGTTTGGACGGTTGGAGGGTAATAATTCTTTGAGATAGAAACAAAAAGATATTCTTCAATAGTCTGCAAACACTTTTCAAAATGAGTTTAACTATTAGACATCATGAGAGAAAAAACGAGATATTCTCTTTTACGCAGCTAATTCAAAACTGTCAAGAATCGAGGTAAAGAGTTGGACAGTTTCACCATCATCGACATGCTCTCAGTGCCCTGCGGGCCGATTATTGAAATTTATAGACAAAGCTATAGAAAAACCAGACATAAGGAGTATAGAGCGATCCTATTGGTTGAAATGGTTGGTTCTTATAGACCAAGGGGGTAAATCATGGACTAACTATCGGGTCTCTCGTGGGTTGCTGTTAATTAGTCTATTACCTACGTCCTTTGTCCATCGCAACCAACCGCTTCCACCAATAGGATCCCTCCATATCCTTTTTGTCTTCTTTGTCTATTGCTTTGTCTATCAACTTCAATAATCAACCTACTGGTCTTCCATGTATCGCATGACGATACTCTCTCCTGTCCCAGAGGCGTCTTATATGAAAGCTAGCTGAATTCTGCTGTGCTAAGGAAAAACGCCACATGAACATCCGAGAGTTGCCAAATTTCCTCAGGTATAATGTTTATTTTTAAGGAAAGTTATCAATATTTTTCCTTGAAATTTTTACACTATTTGGATTACCTAAATTACGAACGAGATTCTCTGAAAAATCGGGAAAAAATGTTTATAAATATTCCTATGAATTCGTGATTTATCAAAGGAAATTTGGCAACGCCTAAAGGCTCATACGGCGTTCTTCCTTAGAACGGCAGAATTCTTAAACTAAGAACCATGTGATCTCGGTTCAATGAGAGGGATGGAATCCTACAAAGGCCCCACAATGATTTAAATGCCACGGTAAAAAATGTAACAAAAGATTATATGGAGGTAAGGTAGAACTTATCTTCACTTTTCTCAAAAGCATAGACTTATTTATGTTGCTTTGTACAATTTTTTAGTGCCAAATCATTGTAATTTCTTATAAGAATCTATCTCTTTTCTCTGTTTCTTCTCCTCAGCTTTCCCTATTGAAATTTGCTCGAGGTACACAAAAATGTCCTTTCCATGATGATGCGTTAAAGACTTACTAAAACCTCCCTTTAAATTAGAGTGAATCTTCTTTAAGCTGCACGACCATGCATGGAACGACCATGAGGACGACCTCACTAATCTGCCGGGCTAAGGAAAAACGCCGTATGAGAAAATTGTGAATGTCTGGTTCCAAAATTTGCATACAATGTTTTACGCAATTTAATCTAAAATTTCTGAAAGTTTCAGGAAAAAATATGCATAAATTTCCTCAAAAATAAACATTTTATCGAAGGAAATTTGGCAACTGTCGAATGTTCATACGGCGTTCTCCCTTAGCGCGGCAGTAATACCCTATTAACTTGAACCTGTTGTTGAGAATGGACTCGAGCAAATTGTAATGAGCCACTGAGCGACGTTATGGTCTTAGCGATTTCTGCAGCGAGTGCTTGGATTCGTTCCCGTTTCTATGAGTGACTGAATTCTGGCGGGCATTAACCTCTGTCGCGTTCATTTCGGAGCTTCGTAGACTCGTAGTAGTTGGTGTCCTATTCTCACTGAATAATCTTTTATAATGGTTGCTCATTGAGAAATCTACATTTTTCGTTATGTATCTGCCCTCAGTTCTCGCACACTTCTATACTTTTTGTTAAAGTTGTTTTGTTTTCCTGTTTTTCATGAGGATTTCGTCCACCCCTGAAAATGGAAAAAAGTGACATACTAATGGTGCTGAACCGAGCGGAGCAGAGCAACTGTACCAATCAAAATACTATGAAAATGAATTTTCATATTTATCAACTAAATGTTGATCCTTCAACTTTTTGGCCTTATACCATCGAAATTAATTATTAGGCAAAAATTCTTAAATTTTACAGAACTTTGAGATCGAAACCTTGATTTTCTTTCTTATTCCTACTACTTTCATACTTTATTTCTCGCTCATCCTTTAACATACACAAATTCAATTTTCTGTTTCTTGTTGCTCCTAAAATGTTTTGAATGTGTTGAATTCATGCATGAATTCAACACAGTACATGTACTACTACTGCTGAAATTGATTAATCAACCTTCAGAGCACGTTATACGGTTATACGGGGGCCTCATATGAGAGCCTTAGATAAAAGTCTATGTTTATCCTGAAAAGAAAATCAGACGTCAAATTGAAAAAAATAAAAGAAAAAGTCGAGTGTCAATACAGCCTAAGATAGGAAAAACTTCAACCGGCCTCGTTTTTCAACTTCCCTCCCAATAACGACACGTCAATGGTAGCATTAGCACAAAGCGGAGCATTGAGAATTCACGCTGCGCGCTAGAGCGGCTTCAATTTTGCAGATGCAACACGGACATCCATCAAGCACGAATAGTTGTATCTCTACGCCGTCATCAATGCGCGTACTTTCCTTTGCTCTATTAATTTTACAATAATGGCTACTTTTAATTTTACAATTATGGCAATCATTATTCTAACTATATTTTAAACTAATTTGGTTCCTGAAAAACTCCTTTCGACTCGATATTTTCAAATCCTTTCAAACTTCTTTTGATAATTAACGATCGATTAGATTCATTAGCTCCTTTTGAATTCTAATCAACTTCCATTCTCATCATCCTAAATGTTTTAACTTTACTTATTAGAAAATAGTATACTTGAAGAGGTTGGCAATTTTGTGACGATATCGGCTAATTGTTTCATCGTAATTGGGATAGGCTTGAGTTGCGGGATGACACACATAATATCCGGGACCCTAGGAAAGAAAGATGTAATAACACAGGAGTCTTTCATCAATCGTAACTATTGACGGGGCACTGAAAAAACAGTCAATGTCGTTAGAAAAACGCGGTGAGTGACATTTCGAGAGAGCACGTTTCTTCCATCTTGATCTCATCAATGATGCACACAGA
Source organism: Bemisia tabaci (assembly GCF_918797505.1). Classification (NCBI taxonomy): domain Eukaryota; kingdom Metazoa; phylum Arthropoda; class Insecta; order Hemiptera; family Aleyrodidae; genus Bemisia; species Bemisia tabaci. The sequence goes on along the minus strand of NC_092794.1, from coordinate 62,558,543 downwards.
GCAACCGAGGTAGATGCGGGCTTCAATGATTGATGAAACAAATAAATGAATAGTCAGCACTAACTCGATGAATGGCGCCCGCCATAGCGTTTTTAAAAAACGGTTATTTCCTTCAATTTGTAATATGGAAACGCAATTGAACCGTCGAGTAAACCTTTGAAGTAACAAGCTTCAAACACTAAATTTCATGATAAGTATATGTTACTCGATGAAATCGAACCTGCTAAACGAGACATTTCCGAAAATTTCTTTCGAAAACGGATCGCAGATACTTTCACTATAGAAAGTGCAGTCACCAGATTTTTGATGCCTTAAAATTGAGGTCTATTTATCAAACAGCAGTAGACAATGTGGTAAAATAATGCTAGGTCCACACTATTTTACGACGGGAAACAAGGCCAATATGCTCAACAAGTTTCAAGTTCAAAGTTCAAAGTTTCCCAGCAAAATAGTGTGGCACAAACGCGGAAAGCTGAATTGTCTGTTCATGATGGAGCCATCTCACTGAGATATGTAACGTATGACGTAGCCACTAAATCAGTCGATTGCCTCATATCAGCATCGGGTATGGAACTGACCAGCCTCTCAACGCTATGAGCGATATATAGTCATCGGAAAAGCCAGGTTTGGGGCGGAGTTCACGACAGTGTTTTCGGGACAGGCGTGGTAGACCACATGTTCTAGGGTAACCACCGATTGTTCATAAATTGATATCGTCTCCCGTCAACTTTGAAATATGGCTTAGTTTGCGTGCGGCGGCAATGTCACGTCGTAGACCAATTTTGTGAACGTGAATCGATTGCTGAATGAAGGTGCATACATCTCTGTTGCCACGATGAACAGCCCAATGGACTGGAATTGGAATGGAATTTTCAAAAACAATGGAATTTCCCAAGGACCTCTGACTTTTTACCCCCCAATAATGATTTGATCTTTGATGCGATTGGTAAATGTTTTTCTTGAAGCTTTCCAACTATTTTGGATTAGCTGGCGACGAATATTCCGCGAAAGCTCTGGAAAAATTGTATTTCATATGAGGAAATTTGGCAACGTCTAGATGTTTGTGAGGCATTTGGTCTTGGCACGACAGATTTAGGTTCTTCACACGTATTATTGAAGAAGATGACCCAGTGCATGAAGCTGTTACGTGATATTTTTGTTACATCGAAAAAAATAGGTGAAACGTTTACAAATGGACCGTCACACGGAAATCAAGTACCATCATCATTGTAAGCTGGATGTCATTGGGCAAAACGGATTTATCTAAAAAGGCAGTATTAACAAGACGCAGATCCACTCTAGCATTTTTTTGTGTCGCACCAGAACATTGAATTTTGACATTTTTCCCAAAGAATTTCAGCAGGAAAAGCGTTTCCTAGAAAATTAAAAAAAAACCAAAAACTCAAAATAGTTTAATTAACCAATGAGAGAGGCTTAGAGTAGTAATAAAAAGGACGCGTTCAGAGGCGGCTTGGAATGCAACGTAACAGCGCGATGCGACGCGACGCGTCATGAGCTATCAAAACGCCTTCAATATTTCTGCATGCAACATGGACATCCAAGAAACACGAATAGTTGTATCCGACGCCTGTCTCTGATGGCTTCAAGGCTGACTGAATTCTCATGCTTGCAATATGATTGAGGGAGTACAAAGGCGGCCTTTGACACGACATTATAAAAATTTCAATATTTAATGAAAATTAAATATCATCACTCAGAAAACAGATTCTTGCAAGGGTTTACAATCAAAATTTTAACTGTTGAGTTTAATAAAATATTCAATTACAGTAAATACTCACTTCCGTGTGGAAAAAATTTAGCGTAGATGTCTTTGAAAGCATCTTCGTGGACGAGCCCTCCAGGGCATTCCTGCAAAATTAAATAAACGAAATGATTATTTGATTGGTAAAAAGAGTCGCAAAATAAATTATAAAATACCTAATCCGAACAAATTCCAATTTATAGAATAATCATAATGTGACATTAAAATCGAAACGAAGGCTGCCGGACCACCTTTACGCAAAGATAAGGTCATCTTCATTATGACCCATTTTCATGGTCATTTTCAACCAACAGCAGTACTGCCGTGCTAAGGCTAAGGAGGAACGCCGTATGAGCCTTCCGGCATTGCCAAGTTTCCTCCGATGAAAACCGAATTTACTGGGAAAATTGCTAATATAATTTTCCAAAAGTTTCAGACAATTTTGTACGCAATTTAATCTAAAATATCTGAAAATTTCAAGGAAAAATATGTATGGATGTCGTCGGAAATACATGTTTTGTCGAGGGAAATTTAGCAACGAATGTTCATACGGCGTTCTTCCTTAGCTTGGCAGAGTAGACATCATTTTCAAGACATGATTCAGACATTCTAAGAGAATTCTTGAAAGTTCCACAGAGGAATAGGAAGAGCCTCAATAATTTACGTACCACTTGAAAAAAATCCGAGAGAGTTCATAACGGTTCCATTTTCATGCACGGAAAAAATGTATCCTTCGCGTCGCTGAAGATTCACCTTAACAGTGAATGAAGAAATCGAAGAAGCTTCTCGTTGAAGATTCTGTATGCGGTTTGGAAGGAGGAATCCTCGTACCATGAGACATTCCGACACGAGATCCGAGCTTCAGATAAGGAGAACGAAGCGCGTCTCCAACTCCTCCCCAATTATTTTATTTGTTTATATTTTTTCATCCCTCCACAAAGCGCGGAGCCGGGAGTCTCGTAGGCTCGCGCTTCGGTGATCGCGAGAAGCGCGAGTGATCGCGAGCAGCGCGAGTGCTCCTTCGCGATTTCAAAGCCCTGCTGATCGAGTTCAAAAAGGAAAAGTTAATTTGGAGTTCACTCGAGAGATGTAGGAGAGCCGAGTCGTGGGGGAGCGAGAGCTTGACAGTGCGAATGAAGGTGTTTCGATGAGCTGCGCCTCTCTCCACCATTGCCGAGTCGACAAATCAAATTTGACGCGCCGCGTCGCCGAGGAAGCGCTTGCATTTCCTCGCGAGTTGATTTGCTCCGCGTTTAATATGATGCGCCTTCATTTAAATGATTATGCTTCCCGTCGGTGAGGTTGTCTACCCAGCGCCTTGCACCGCCTCGGTTGAGAATGACGTCACTTCAACAGAATCTGTAGCGGTGGCATGGCGTGATGATAGATTATCGATATTTGCCTATTTGAAGCTATGGGGAAGAATCGATCATTCCGGTGTTCGTTGCGACCGCCCTGATAATCGATCCTTTTCCATAGATCTGATTGGCAGATGAATCGATTCGTTGCTTGTTTTTCCTCGCGAGTTGATTTGTTGCGCGTTTAATATGATGCGCCTTCATTTAAATGATTATGCCTCCCGTCGGTGAGGTTGTCTATCCAGCGCCTTGCACCGACTCAGCCTCGGTTGAGAGTGACGTCACTTCAAGAGAATCTGAAGCGGTGGCGAGGCGTGATAATCGATTATCGGTATTTTCCCATTTGATGCTATGGTGAAGAATCGATCATTCCGGAGTTCGCCGTGATAATCGATCCTTCTCCATAGATCTGATTGGCAGATTAATCGATTCATCGGAAACCTGCGTCGCCACTGATCTGTGAGGGGGAGGGACGACATTTTTTTATACGCCTTTGCTTCTTGGAGCCATGAGAAGGAAGGGAGGGGGCAAAACTCCAAAAATGTCAATGAAGTACCCTATAATAGATTTTAAAACATTGCATCCCTAAAGAATTTTCAACTTCTAATGATTAGGAGCAGGGAGAGGCAATGGTTCATTCTACCCTCCTGAAAAGACTCTCTTATTGGTTAAAGCGTCAAATGCTCACCGTCCTCAAACAGGCTACTTTAATGGGTTAGTTACGCTATTCATGAAATCGATTTTTGAATTCGAAACAGCAAAATATGATACAATGTAAATTGGATAAAACGACCATCGGCCTTTATTATTGGTCGTTGTAGCCGATTGTCGTTTTATCCGATACGAAAATGCATTTTAATCAATGGGATTATAGCCACAGTACCGACTAGAAGTCCCGCCTATCCAATCGATATTGTCTTCATATTCGATTTTCACCATACATGTAAGATCTGTTGGATAGCCAAATTCGTAAGCCCAGTTTCGGGCAAAAGCAAATTCTGGTATGTTGGCAACACTGCTTATCCTCCATTCAAATCAATTATAAATATCGATCCGAAGAATCGATTGTTTGACTTACAATTCAATGAACACAACTTAGTGTTACTTAACTACGCGAATTGCTGGTATCAGAAATATTTATACGCACAAATTACAACGTGAGATTTTCTCGATTTAATTAGCTCCAAATCTTCCGTGGCAAGCCGTATATCACTAGATCCCCCCCCCCCTTCAATTAAAAATCTCACGAATTTGGGGGTGAGCGCATTACCCATTCCCTCCGAATTCTGGGGGGAAATAAAAAATAGTGTGCTAATTTAATGTCCCCCCCCCCCCAATCGCCCCCTCCATTTCCAAAAAACAAGCATTCTCAGCGATGCGTTCAATTCATAATTTCACATTAATTTTTCGTTTTATTTGACACCCCTCCTTCCTTGATGATAGGTTGTGCAGTCCTTTGACTCCTGCCCTGTCTCTTAGCCCATTGCATATCAAAGCTATGCAAATTATTCGCATTCGCATAAAGAGATCCACTCAACTGTATAGGTGCTGATGAGCAATGGCGTGACGTGAATTGCGATATATTGATTGTTATGCCATTTAAACCTATGGAAAAGGATCGATAAACAGGGTGTTCGCAGCGAGCACCTTAATGGTCGATTCTTTACCATAGATTTAAATGTCATAACAATCGATACATCGCAATTCACGCCACGCCACTGCTGATGAGCCAGTAAGTGACGAATAAATTAAAGCATTCCACTTAGGATCCCTCTCAAAATATATACTGAAGACTATGCACGCAAGGAAACGTCAGGTGTACAGTGAAATACTCATGACCTTATTTTATTCAGAAATTTTTTATTTGCCGTCATCTTATTTTCTGCTTGGCGCTCTGACTAAGCAGACCTCGTCTGAAAGAAATCAATCCATATTTTAAGAGGAATAAGGGTAGGTAATAGCTAATAGGATCAGTAGATTTACGTTAAAAGTTAAATAGGATAATTAAAAAACCGAATTGTGCAACAGTGAGTAGTCTTAAATTGATCGCATTAAGCATAAAAGACCCAAGCCACATCAGCTATTGCTAAATTCAATTGGGCTCTTTAATTTTTACATGAAAACGGTTGTGCCGATTTTGGAGCAAATTTTAGTGAATTATCTGCATAGTACGAGGCAAATTCTTCAAAACTTTCAGAGGAATCTGCACAAACGTTCTCTTGTAAAAAATTAAATTGCCCGTTTAAAGTTGGCAATAGCTGATGTGGCTCGAGTTCATTCTACTTAACGCGGTCAAAATTACATACGCTACCATTATTATTTTTCAGGAAGTGCCTAGTATGAGTTCAAAAATTTCCTGAAGAGAGAGAGAGATTTCCTGATTGATTCACGTAACTGTAACTTCTCACTTTCCTGCAACTGTTATTCAGTTCATTAACCAAAGATTCAAAACGAACCGAACTATACAAATAGTTCGTAGCGTGGACGAAATTATAGAAAGAGTTGGGTCAAATAATGAAATGCGGGTACGGTTACCGGAACCTAGAGGGGCCGTTCATCAAAAACGTGACACTGAAAATCGGAGTTTTTACTACCCTTCCTCGTAACATACAATCATAGCACAGACCTACATCTTCCATGAAATAAATAAAATGACGCTTTGATCAACCCTTAAATTAGCGTTTTGTGATGAATTTTGGATGAAAAGTTACAACCACCTTTCAATTTTTCATCTTCAATTTTCGAAAAATTGGCGCCACGCCCATTGGAGCGTTACAAACCGCAGCTCTGAAAAAGCTACCCCCTCCTTCCCGTGGCTCCGGTCAATACAACCGAATTGCACTGAAAAAAAATTTTAAATTGGCCGGCAAGAAGTATTTTTTCTAAAATCAAGGATTTTGCTGCTTATTAGAAACTACTTTTTCGCTTAACCCAAGCATTATTTTGCTTGTATCAAGAAAAAATCAGCTTAAATCAAGATAAAACAAATTCTTGGCGGCAAATTCAAGCATTATCGTGCTTGAGCCAAGCGCCATTTTTTCCAGTGTTCTTTTCTGAGTGCAAGCGGTAGAAAACACATGAATTTCGAGAGATTTGGCAAATCCACAATGCAAATTAGCGAGCAGAGGTTTATTAGTGAAGTCAGTTAACTACCCGTCTATCAAGAGATACAAGGGCGAGCCCCCTGCGATGCGCCTTTAAACCTGAAGAAGACTCGCGCCTTCTTCAGCGGTTACCGCAGAGTCATCAAAATTTTACGGGGCCAAAATAAGGCAAAGCAGCAAGCCCTGCGCCCTCCATTTTCCTAGCCTCGAAACGGAATACCGAAGACCTCCTTTGAGGTGGATAAAAATACTCATCCTCCTCCGCACCCGTAATGCCCACTTCAAGTGCCAACACTCGTTCACCGCTTTTGCCCTGTTAAGCTGTGCTATTAGAGAAAATGATATATCACGGTGAGAAGTCTCTCTGTTCCGAAAAAAAAACTCAGCTCTTTGACTCTACTCTTAAGGTGAATGTTCAGCGACTCGTAGCACAGTAGATCGAGTCGATAAAAGAGGTCGGACAAAATTTGGAAACTTTAAACGCTCATAACTCCCTTTAAACGAAACTTTGAGGTTCTGAAAGGGGTTCCAATGGTTTTCTCGTGAAATTTTCTTCTAACGGCACCCCTTAAAATTTAAAATATGACGGAAAAAACATCAAAATTTGCTGTTTTAGTCAAAAATTTCATGTCCGACCTCTCTGAAAAGATGGAGGGGTCGTTTCTAAAAGCACAGGGGACAAGTAAAACCACCCTGCTGTGCGCTGTGCGCTTCTGTGCGTTCGTGAAAGAGCACAACAATTTTTTTCTCATCGCCGTGTAATGAACCATCCGACGAAATGCGAATTGAATCACAATGCAACAAATTATCTTTTCAAAAATTCAAGTCTAGAAATCAACTCTTGAACAAGACATACGTGTTTATAGTTAACATTGGTTGAATGTCAAAAATGAAAATGACGTCAATTGAATGATATCACTTCCATTTGATTTATGTTAAATTACTTATTAATATCTTTTTCAGCAGTTGATTTATAAACTTCTCGTTGTGTGAATCTTTTTTATAAGCAAGATTCTGAGGAGAATACGAGTACATGTGAGATCCTGTTTGGTTTGGACAACTTACTCAGTGGCCCATTTGACTCTATTAGGTGGAAGAACAAATTTAAAAAAATAGCAAATTACCGGGAAATTTTGCATCCAATTGACAAAATACTGAGAGTGTTGGTGATTTCATCAACTATTTTACATCATATGCTCGCTTAATTTTGCTACATTTAATACACTGATAAATTGTCAGAGCTGGCACACGCAAATAAAATTTCTGCTTCGTAAAATTAGGCCGACTTTGACGAAAAAAGCGCCAACCCGCAAATTTGAACTGAGAAAAAGAGGTTTGCAGTTTGAATAAAACTCAAAGTTAAGGACAAAGTTTAAAAACTGTTCTCACGTTAAAAAACTTTTCTCTCGACTTCGCATTTTTGGCAGGAGAAAATTTACGACTAGATGAATGAAAGTGCTCCTGACTAATTTCTCTCCAAAATGTGACTTGGTGCGTCTCTGTTGAAGTCGGTCCATTTAGAGCTGTGACACGCAAATCAAATGAGCACTTCATGAAAAACACTATCAACTTCTTAGAGGGCTACAATAGGTCAAGCCTCGCTGAGGTGTAACAATGAAAAATATGATGGAAGTTTCCGTGAGGCGGAAGAGCTCTGGAAGGGTGCGAGTTGGTCTAGGCTTTACATGATGCGAACTAAGTAAAGACCATATAGAAATTTGAGCTCATGTTTTATTTAGGACTGGCCGGCGCGCGACCGCACATCATAACAAGTAGCGTCTGGCGTCTAGCGGGTTTCGCTGCATTGCAGGTCAAGTTCCTCTTATCGACACTCCTCAAGTTTGCACCATGGAATGAAACTTCGTCTTGAGAGTTAAAAAGCGCAGAAGCCATATGGATTACATTTTGCAAAAAGGAACCAGGAGAATTTCAAGTTTGCTAAGATTGTGCAACTTCTTTTGTCTTGGAAGAAAAATCCGATTATCCATTAACAGTTTTTATTCCCTAGTAAAAATTGGCGATAGGAGCTGCGTTTCAAAATACCATAGGAGCTCTTATAGCCGACTGAAGAAGGCGATAGAAATTCATATAGCTAGCTGTAGAAAGTGGAAAAAATTATATGACCGGGCTACATGAAGCGATAAAAAATTATACAGCCGGGCTGTAGTTCCTATCGCCGGGCTTTACACGTTATCGCCTGGCTGTTGCTTTTTCGCCATCGGCTATAAAAGGCTATGAGAAATCGTGTAGGAATTCGTGTGCTTTGTAAATCCTCAAGTTTGTACGGAATCACTTTAATATTTACAAAACGCACATTATATTTTCCTTTACTACATATTTTTTTTCATCAATTAAAATGAGAATAATCCATACAGAGTGTGCAAACATTTCAAAGTAATGAGTTGAAAAACGCTGACTCCACGAGATTAAATATTAGAGCCTAACACAAAGCGGAGCGGCGCGGCGGCACGCTGGCGTCTACAAACCTAACAGGGATACTTCACGCATTGCGCAATGCGTGAAGTATCCCTGTTAGGTTTGAAGGCGCCAATGCGCGTTTCGCGCTGGCTGCCCGGCCGTCGCTTGGCGCCGCAGCGTACCGCGGCGCTTGAAGCAACTATTTCACACCAGAGGTATTGCACCGTATCATACAAAATTGCAGGCGCTCTAACAAGTTAGGAATGGCAGGCATCCTTTAAAAGCACGGAGCTTTCCTCGCAAAATAAACCAAGATACTACTGCCCAAAAAGAGAGAGGTAGTCCAAAAACTCACTTAGTCCTGCATACACTTTATTGCCAGGCTGTTGCTTATTCGCCATCGGCTATAAACGGCTATAAGAAATTGTGTTGCCGGCTTTAGAAGCTATTGGAAATCTTACAGCCGGCTGTAGGTCTATGGTATTTTGGAACACAGATCCTACTGCCAATTTTTACAAGGGTTTTACTCGCTAAAAACTGTGAATTTAAGACAAAAATTACCATGTAAGTTTCATCGCAGCGAACACCCTAATAATCGATTCTTTACCACAGCTGAAATGGAGAAATATCGATAATCGATCATTCACGCCTCGCCACTGCATGAAGCAAACAAATCTTATTTGTTCCAGTTCCTTTATTTGTTTGTATACAGTTCCTCTTAGCATAAGTAGTCCAATTTACATTTACCATCGGACATTTCGGTGCTCATCTGAAAATGGACATGGTCTATTTTTAGGAACAATCTGATAAATTTAGAGATAACCCCTTTACCTCTAACTCTGCGGTCCGAAAGAATGTTCAACGTGTGATAAGAGACTAATCCCGACGATTGAATAAGAAAAAGAAAAAAGGTGGAAAGCAGAGTGAATTAATGATTCCCCCGCACGCGAAAATATAATCTGAGCTGGGGAATGAGGTGTGGGCTGGGGGCGTTTCGGGTGAGCTGGTAACTTTTACCAGGATAACATCATCAGGTGGGAAACCGTGGTGAACCGACGAGGGGGCGGTAGCAAGAGGGGTCGTTGTCAGGAGGGAGGGAGAATGGTGCGATTAAGCGGTTGTCATTAGACAGGATTCGGCAGTTGGTATCAAGGGGATTCCTGGTTTCATGGTTTCCAGATTCAACTGAAAATCACCAATTTTCCTCGCATACAGATGTTTCAAAGTTAACTATGAAAATGGACCGCAAGACACGATGCGAAATAATTACACTACAAAATAATTATGTTATCTCATTAAAATTTCAAGTAGAATACGATGTACGCATTGAAAGTTTCAAAATTCAACTTGTCACTTATTGTTAGAGAGTAACGCTTATGTATGTTAATTCGAATTTCTGAAGGAGGGGGGGGGGGCAGAGTCAATCGAGCACTTTGAAGTAATTTTGGGATTTTACAATAGAAGAATTTTCCTGCGTCCTAACTTTTTGTTGACAAGGTTGAAGACGCCTTGTACTAGAAAAAGAGGGATATGTGTATGTTGCACACGGTTATTTCTCACTGAAGATATTATTTTGGAATTTTTCGCTATCACGCGTTTTGTGTGAAATTTTAAAAAGAACACTTGTCCCGCAGTGCTGAATTTCATACCTTGTCGGATAGTCGGATAGGATGTCACTATAGTAGACAATCTGACAACCCTACCTGGCAGTAGGCTCTGACTAGATGTTGCTTTTACCGCCGCGCTAAAGGAAAAACGCCATATGAGGCTTCAAACGTTGCGAAACTTTTCTGTGCTAAGATACAAAATTTTCGGGGAACCTTTTGAATAAGTCTCTTCAAATTGTTTAGGGAATACTATTCTCGGTTTAAATTAATTCATTTGAAAATTTCAGAGATCTTTTTTCATGAATTAATATACTATCGGAAAAAATTTGGCAACGTATATAGGCTCATACGGCGTTTATCCTCAGCACGGCAGTTCACCGCACTGTACAGCTCCCATCGTTTTGTTTCGATTCGATTGACCAATGGGAATGGAGTTCCAACATGATTCGATTACATTATCAATTTCCATGCAAAGAGCCTTCCAAAAAGTTGCCTGTGGTCCGGTGAATCAATTAAAATGGCTCAAAATGAACGTCGTACAGAGAAAAGCTCTTTTTATCATTTTCAATGGGCCTGTTGCAAACTTTTGCTAGAGCAAAAATAAGAGTTGTTTCTTATAGATAATGCCTCAAAAATCACGATGAGCGCATCGGCAAAGTCTGAAATGCACTCATAACTTCACAATCTGCGTAAGAAATTTGCGTTTTTTTAAGATTCCCGCTTCAAAAACGATACCACGGCATAGGTGAACATTTTGTTAGAGGAGTCGCTCCATCGTCGGCGATATTCATCATGGCCGACGCTTGCACGCAGTTCCGCGCGTAATTCGAGGAGAGTTCAAGGTCAATCAATTCGGGCGTGGAAAATATGAACGTTAACACACCGATTGTTATCTGGTCTAATCCAGTTCAGGTGTTATCTCGTCCCATCACACGTGTTTTGGCGGATTGACGTCGGCCATGATGAGTATTGCCGACGATGGAACGACTCCTCTTACAAAATGTTCACCTGTGCCGTAGTATCGTTTTTGAAGCGGGAAGCTCAAAAAACCGCAAATTTCTTACGCAGTTTGTGAAGTTATGAGTGCATTTCAGAGTTTGCCGATGCGCTCATCGTGATTTTTGAGGCATTATCTATAAGAAACAACTCTTAGTTTTGCTCTAGCAAAAGTTTGCAACAGGCCCATTGTATTTCCATTCTGGTTTTGGTCCTACAACTAAACTGATTTCACATTTTCAGGACATATGCAGGCATATTTTAATATTAAACAGTGTAAAATTGCCATGCCGTTTTAAAACCACCTTTTACGCAAATCAGAACCTTTGCCGAAGGCTCTGTGTCATCATACGGTTTTATTTCAGCAATGCGAATCGATGACATCCTTGGGTTTCCTTAAAAATTACTGTCCTTGAAGGTATTACCTTTACTGCATGTACTTTTTGCTACATTAGAAAAAGTAAATCAACAATAACTATTGAATCTATGTCTAATTTTAGGTTTATTAATTTACATTCTAAAAAAACTATAAATCTGCAATTTCAAATTGACCGGATTTTATGAATATAAATAAAATCTAAATGATATTTCTAAAAATTAACCTTGGAAGAAGATTGGAATCAGCATCAGAGTACCGACAACCAAGAAAACCAAGAAAATATAGTGGAATATTTGTTATATTTATTCTCATAAACATAATAAAAAACAGTGGTGTAGACACGAGGGGGTCTAAACACCCCCCCCCCCTTAGCCTCGTCAATTGTACCTTTTTTTTACTTTTGGAGGGCAGAAAATAAGTATTATCTGGGACGTACACAAAATAACCCTGGTAAAAATATGCGATAGGAGCTGCGTTTTAAAATACCATAGGAGTTCTTATAGCCGACTGAAGAGGGCGATAGAAAATCATATAGCTGGCTGTAGAAAGTGGAAAAAATCATATGGCCGGGCTACACGAAGCGATAAAAAATTATACAGTCGGGCTATAGTTCCTATCGCCGGGCTTTACACTTTATCGCCTGGCTGTTGCTTTTTCGCCATCGGCTATAAAAGGCTATAAGAAATTGTGTAGAAATTCTTGTGCTTTGTACATCCTTAAGTTTGTACGGAATCACCTTAATATTTACAAAACGCACATTATATTTTCCTTTACTACATATTTTTTTTCATCAATTAAAATGAGAATAATCCATACATATACTGAGTGTGCAAACATTTCAAAGTCATGAGTTGAAAAACGCTGACTCCACGAGATTAAATATTAGAGCCTAACACAAAGCGGAGCGGCGCGGCGGCACGCTGGCGTCTACAAACCTAACAGGGATACTTCACGCATTGCGCAATGCGTGAAGTATCCCTGTTAGGTTTGAAGGCGCCAATGCGCGTTTCGCGCTGGCTGCCCGCCCGCCGCGCTGCAGCGTACCGTGGCGCTTGAAGCAAATATTTCACACCAGAGGTATTGCACAGCATCATACGAAATTGAAGGCACTCGAACATATTAGGAAAGGCAGGCGTCCTTCAAAAGTACGGAGCTTTCCTCGCAAATTCAATCAAGATACTGCGGCCCAAAAAGAGAGCGTTAGTCCAAAAACTCACTAAGTCCTAGCATCCGTAATTAGTAACGTTTAGCATACACTTTATCGCCAGGCTGTTGCTTAGTCGCCATCGGCTATAAAAGGCTATAAGAAATTGTGTTGCCGGCTATAGAAGCTATGGGAAATCTTACAGCCGGCTGTAGGTTTATGGTATTTTGGAACACGGATTCTACTGCCAATTTTTACCAGAGAAAGAAATTTACCGTCACGTTTTTGAATAGAGCCCCCCCCCCTTAAAGAATTCCTAGCTGCGCCACTGATATAAAATTGAGAGACTGAAATGCAGTTGCTACGATTACCCCTAAAACTAAGAGGAACTGAAATCTTCCCATGATAGCAAAAATAATTCCCATAGCTAAAACGTAATGAAAGTTAGCAGATCCCTTAAATCAAGGCTTTTCTTGGAAGGCTCTTGGTCGATAAACACGGTGCTTAACAACAAATCTCATGGTCAAAAATGATCTGAATCTGAGGCCGTGGGGGAAGACATTATTGCTTTATAAACGAGTCCACCTCCATTTTCAGCCAGTGCAGAGACAAGGGATGAATACATTAGGAGAATTGCCGTGACTATGTGCCAGAAATAACCTCCTCCGCATTTGAAATCTCCACATCAGGTGGCAAGCTTGTTAATGTATTCAGTCTTCATTTAGAGTTAAACTGCGGAGGTTAACGCTTTCATGAAGCAGTGGTATTTCTCAATTTCTTCAACACCATAAAAAAACGATTTTGAATTAACTTCCTTGTTAATGAAAAAAAGTAAGCCGATCTCAAAAAGTTTGTCCCAACCGCCCCTGCAGTCAACATCCTATGGCGCGACATTGATACCACGGGTTGAGAGTAAAATTTTGAGATACTTGCACGTCTTCTTAACACGCAAGATGTTTTCGGTGAACTAGCATGAGCAAGTCATAAGCTCAGGAGTTGAGTTTAGATGAGACAAATGGCACCAAAGTGTTTTTCATAACATTTCACATGGGAAAAATTCAAATTCATGGACAAATAAAGGAGCTCCAAAAAATCTTTTTTATCATGTCTGACAGGATCGAGCTTTCAAATTTAGTAATGAATAAACGCATTATTAGAGGATTAATTGCAGTGCCTTTGATAATTAAACATTTTTGACATTTATATACATCCTTGCATCCGAGCACTGTCTTTTTTTCAAATGAAAATTTGAACTTTCGGAGTGATAAGCCGCAATGCGAGGTCAACTGTAAGCGTATCTGGAAAAATGTTGTTGGGCGAGGGGGCGGGGCGAAGGACACATTTACCCTTCACAAGGGTCCATCGGTACTAAGCCACCTCATACGATCCCAACTTTCAAGTACCCACCTTGCCCTCAGCTACACCCATGCGGTCAAACTCCTCGAAATGGTATCAAGGCTGAGTTAAGTTATCAGACTACCAGTTAACTCTGATTAATCGTGTCGCGTTATTTTCCTCCAATCGTCCAGGGCCTTTCTATTAATATACTGATTTAGCGGCTCCGATATAAAGTATATCGCCGTTGAATTGTTTCACCCTTGAAAAGCGCGGCAGAGCTATCGCTGTCCTAACAGTTTATCTATGTCGAAGGCAAATAGTCGAATCAGGCATTTTATTAAATGCCTAGGTAGATAGTCAAATTCTCAGAGGTTACGATGTTCCATATGTTTTCACAGAGACCTCTCAAATTTCCAGTATTTAAAGAGTAAAAATCCATAAAAGTACATAGACTGTAATTTCATTTTCTGTTCAAAAATGCTCCTCGTATTTCTTCAAATGTCCAAATTGTGATATATGTTTATTTTATTCAATTCTGTGTATTTTGAGATAAATGTGCAATCCAGGACTAGAAACAACTTATTTATCATTGTATGAAGCACATCTCTACAGAGAATTCCTTCCCACGTGATCAGAGCATTATTTTGTCTACAGTAAATAAAATAATCAGAATTTCAGTCTAAGGAAGAATATTTGATCATTTGCCTAGGCATTTAACCAAATGCTTGATTTGACTATTTGCCTTCGACATTTATATTAGGGAACCATCGAATATGGAATGATATAGTCACTAAATCAGTAGATTGAATCGAAGAGGGTTGCCACTAAGCAATGCGTAATGGCAACATTGACCGTTAGACACACTACCGGCGTGACAGTGGGGGAGGGGGAGGGGGGCGAAGGGCGGGTGACGTGGCCGGAAGGGTGGGGGCGGGGGACAAAGCATCCACTGACATACTTTCCAGTCGGATCCAGCGCGGAGAGTCATTGTCTAAACAAGAGAGTCGATTGAAATAAAGTGAAAAAAAAATCGTGCGGAACGGTGCAAGTGCAGGAAATTTTGAAGAGTAAAGATGACACGTAACCCATCAATTAGAGGAGATCGGTGGGGTAATTGGGGATCGAAAGGCGGGGGACGGGGGGGACAGGAGCGGTTGATGCGGGACGAGATGGCGCACAGTGGAGCGAGGCCATGGGAGAGGTCAGACACTAAGTGGAAACTTTAAACACTTAAGGCTCCATCAATACGTTACATAGAACTTTAAACTTTAGAACTTTAGAACTTTAGAACTTTTTGGTTTTCTCGTGAAAAATTCCCCTAAAAATTTAAATTGTAACGCAATAAACATCAAAATTTGGAGTTTTAGTGAAGAAATCGTATTCCACCAGAGCCGAAGAGGGACCCTTCATTGGTATCTTGGCAATCGTAAAAAACTCTCAATTTCAGGACTTCAACACTCAAATGTCAACCTACCTACTGAGTGGGTGTTTGACAAAGTGTTGAGTGTCTCGTCCGAACAAGGCGAAGTGTAGTAAACTTGTGCGGCACATTACGACATCCGAAGCTCACCATCCATCTGGCAGGTAGGTAGGTCAAAAGGCCTGGATATACGCTCAAATTTCCGTCAATTTTCGATCAAAATGATGACAAAAACGGCGGTAAAATTTATGCAGACCGCAAACATTTGATGGTAGATGGTGCGCACCAGTCACCATTTGATTGGAAATTGATGGAAATTTGAGCGTGTACCCAGGCCTAAACAGCAGGCACAATGATGACTGTTGCTGCTGTATTGGCAAATGTTGCACCTCGGAAAGTTTCCAGGGGCCAAGGGAGGTCTCCCTTGTCTAGAGTCTCGGCTCTCGTTCCACTGTGCGGCGGGAAACGGTGTGTTGTGAAGGAAGCCTTAGTCCGGTGCGTGAGAGGCTCTATCGATTTTAACCCGGTGACGTCACGACTAACAACTCGCGGCAGCGCTTGCACGGTTCGGAGGCGCTCCCTGCCGCCCCTCCCTCCTCGAGCTCCCCCCGACCGCCCCTCGCTGCCACCCCCTGAGCCTTGAACGCGTACCGCATTCACATTCAACTGTGCACTATCCGCTCTCGGCACCGACGGATGGAGACTCAAGGTGTGTCGCCGCCGTGCGGCCCACCGCGTAGAGCCTTCATTTACAAACCGTCGCGTAATGCGTCATTATGCAATATACATCGATGAAAAGTACCCGGCCATCAATTTTGAGCGGGGGCGAGGTGTTGCCATCTTGATCCACATAGAGTCCCGTTATATACTGAGAGTCTAGACATTGTGAATCCGTTTCTGATATTGGTTCCCGTATTTTAGGCCTTCAGAGTGTCACAAACGGGAATAAAGATTACAATTTCACCAATTGCAAAGATTATAAACTGGAATGGACCGGGGAATCAGGGGCACGGCAAGGCGCAAACAGAATGAGAGAAGGGATGGAAACAGGAATTCGGGAATGAGTTGTCAAAGATTTCGAAAAACGCTCAATTTGTGTAATCTTTATTCTCGATAGTGACATCCATGAGCCGCGTTTTCTTAATTGTCTCTATGGAGTGACTCTAATAAGCACCTGCTGGCTGATCAATGAAATGATTTATCATCATGTCGGCTAGATAAGACAAGATAAAGCTCGACTTACCATGTCATATGTAGCAACAAGATGTCTTGTCGAGCTGACATAAGTTACAACAATCAGCCCATAGGAGATTCATTTCTGGTTGAATTAGCCAAATTCTGGTGTGGCGGGGCCGTGTGGGACCCAAATATGTTCTAAATTTAAAGATTAAGGTACGCAGTTGAAAATGTTCGTGCTATGTTGTTACTGTACTTGTTACTTTCAGTGACTTTGAGTTAATTATTTCAGTCAGATCAACCAGAAGGACTTCGTTGATTTATACTTTTTTTTGGTCAAATTGACCAAAACCGATTTTCATGTTGAGAGACCAGTGCAAATGTGTGTTTTCCTGACTGATGAAAGCAAGTTGGAAGAAACAAGGGTGTCACTATCGCGATGGATAACATCATAAACCGAGTTTTTCAAAGAATGATATTACGGTTAATATTGAATGTAGAGAGTTACTTTTTAGACAAATCTTAGCTAATCTACATGAATCAAGCATTAAAACACGATTCTGTGACCAGCGCAACTGACCCATTGAAGGCGTTATGTTAACGAGTTAGTGGTAAAGTCTAAAGTCGGTCTGCAGATTGCTCTTTTTGAATGTTGATAATTGTTTCAGGATCGGTGGAAAAAAAAAACTTAATGTGGAGTGGTATTAGACACAACCACATTTTACAACTTTCAGAAATTAGTTTTGCCAGGAAGTTAAATTTATGGAAACGCCTCTCCACGTAGACATTTTTGCAATAATGTTCGCATCAAGGCTAGGACCGTCAAAAGTTAGTCTCAATTTCCCAACAATGCTTAAATCCCAATGTAATCCAGACGGAAGCCAGGCGTTCACCCTCACCGTGAAGGTATCCTCTTTTAAGCAATAATGTAGAGTTCAATTGGATATGTGTATAAGCAAAGAGGTTCAATCGAGAAACATAGTTTCGTAGAGAGGAAAAAATATCTTAAAATGGCAGAATTGGGAGGAGCTCAATTTGCCCTCTAAGTTCCTTTTTTACTGATCTCGTTACAATTGTTATAATTAGCGTTTCAACACTCGAAAGGAGCGCTCCACGGACTGACTTTACGGCTAACTCGTAAACGCCTTCAATTCATCGTATATACAATACGCGCTCCCTCGCGTTAGAATAGTTGCTCAAAGCGCCTTGCATAGATTACGCGACAAATGAGACCTGCAAGCCGATTATTTGAATTAAGAGTTTGTAAGCTTTTAGTAATTGATATTGACTGTGGTCATGAGTATCTCTATCTTGTTTCCTTTTTTTATTTCATTCCAATTCGTTTCGTTTAGTTTTGTTTAGAGAGGCTACCAATTTTCCATCACAATTTCAATCAAAACTGGAGAGTATGCCAGCCCTTTATTTTGTTCTTTTTAATTTTCCGTTTAACTTTTTACATTATTCTACGATTGGACCGAATAAACGCCCAGAGGAACAATTTTTCTGCCCGTTAATGCATTTTCCGCCAAGTCTTACAAGGGTCACCCACGAAATGAGTTTCTCTCTTCCTCTCTTCGTTCCATTAGTATTTGAAAAGAGGAAATCTCATGAGTGGGCTGTGGGTTGGCATTATTGTTTGTTTATATTTGGACTTTTGCCCACTTCCTCCTTGTTCCTCATGAAGTAGGAACTAACGTCTTGTCACAACCCTTCCTTACGAACAAGGCGGCTTATAGATGGACGGCTCGAACCACTCGTAGAAATTCAATTTGAAAAGATCAATCTCTTTGATCAATATTAGTGTTAGCATATCTTTTAATATAATTGAAATAACCGTTGAATCATATTCCAATATTGCATTCACCCTTAACATGAATATTTTAATTCGTGGTTGTACAGAACAAATAATATTTAAAATTGGAGCTGTTATTTACATACAAATGTTAGAATTGTAATTCAAATTTAATTTATTTGATAGTAATTTCATCGCATTTGCAATAGACTGCAAAATTCCTACGATCGTCACCTCACTCGGGTCCTCTCAAAAGTGTGAATATCCAAATATTATTTGCACAGGCAAGATGCGTTTCAAAAGTTGATCATGAATTACTCAAAAAATAGGAGGAAGAGCGATTTTTGTCTTTCATTTGAATAGAATTATCTTTTTGACTTCTGTTTGCTATTCTTACTATCATAATTTCGATTAATGGAAATGTCAAAACACATTCTTACTTGAACTTACTTGAACATAAAATTATCCTTGGAGGCCCCTCAGACCCTTTTTCTGGAACCGATAAAGTCTCTTGAAAGCTCTTTCTGGGGGTAAAGGAACCCCTCCCTCTAGATCCTTTTCGCGGCTTCCCAAACAGCCCAATCTACGCCCCCTTTCCCCACAAAAAGTTCCTAAACTTACCAATGCGATCGATTGGTAAGCTATCTCTTCCCTTTGTAAGTTTCTCTCTCTCTCTCTCTCTCTTTTTTTTTTTTTTTTTTTTTTAAGTCGTTTAATAGAAGGCAAGCTTGTATCATAACAACTTTATTTCAGCATTTTTTCCGCACCTATTCCTTGGTTTGAAAGACGTACTGATAAACGAAATTGACAAATATTTTTTCCTGTTCCTTGATTCATTTCAAAATACACTATTCACACGCATGAATTGCTGTAATAATTGGTCAGATTTAGACGTCCACTGATTTATTCTTTGGTTGAAAAATAAACCAAATTCTTTTGGTTTTCTTCTTTGGCCGTTGGCAGAGTCTATTTTATTTGCTGTGAGAGTTGGCAGCGAGGAAATTTGGCAATAAAAACGCCTCGATCTCTATCTCACATTATTCTTTTCGATGAGCATATCACTTTTGTGCCAAATCCATTCTTTTATTCGATTCAGCGCTCCCTCTAGTCATCCTAATACGGATTTTTTTTTGTCTCTTTCGATTTTATGGCCTTACGCTCGAACTTGGGAGAGTTGACTTGGTTCCCTCCTCGTCCACGCCTTTGAATCTTCTCGCGGAGGGTCATCAAATTAAGTAGTAAAATTCGGTTCCAACGAAAAACAATGGGACTGGAGTCAGTGTTGAAGTAGGATTTGTTTACAATGAGGCGGCTAGGAGCCACATATCTGGAACGCATTTGCATGAAGAGAGTGAAAAAGCGGCGGACGACGAGAGTAATATATGCTCTTATCAGAATTTAAAAAGCAGATACTTCAAGCTATGAGGAAGACATTTCTCATTTTAATGCATAAGGCAAGAGCTCACATAATGAATGCTAAAAGTATTATTCCGAGAGTGCATTATCTGTAGATGTCTTATTTTTTCTCTCCAGAATCGGAGAGGAAATTTTTTCAAAACTACCTTTCAACCGCGGAGGACATTATATACCAACCGAAGTCCCCGATGAATGACTGAAGCAAGCGACATTTAAGAAAAAGAAGAAGAAAACAATTAATAATATTGAGTATCTTAAATGAACCTGTTCCTGCACTTGTCTACATTGAGAGCTTGTCGGATCGCTAACTTGCCGTACATTTCTAAATTAAAATGTAAAACCGAAAAGCTAAACAAGACCTTTGTAGAAAAAAGACTTATAAGAAAAGCTAAAACTCGTTGGCACAAAAATTATTGAAAAAAGGGCAAAAATGTTGACAAGCAACACGAATAATGCTACTAATGATAGGAGAAACAAAAAGCATTAGCTCGATTCAACAAAAATGTACAGAAAGTAGGACACTAACATGGGTATAACACGGCTAAAATGTGAAATAAACAGAACCAGGACATATATGATGGGGAGATATATTGGCATGTAAACTGGTCCGAAATTTCCTGATTGTGTTTATTTACCAAATTAGGCTGTCATATTAATTTTTAAATGTATTTTCTTGCGCTTCAATTATAGTAGTAAGTAACATTTATAACGCTCCAAAACAGCTAATAGCTATTGTTTCTTTTAAACAAATGAAATAAATAAGTTTTTTTTTAGATTTTCAAGCAAATAATTTTTCCCTTTTGTTGCATTGATTATATTTTATTTCAAAAACTCAATTGTTAGCACAAAACATCAATTTAACATTTTTATGGGCCACAAGATTGAATGGAATTTTAGCTCTATATTCCTGTCACTCCGAATCTCAAAAATGTACGTTCCTTCCTCTTGTCACCAACAATCCGTGAAAGCCTCCATCCTCTATGGGAAAGAGATATTAAAAGAGTGTTTATAAATACAACCCGTGTTACTGTTTGCTAGTCCATAAGATTCAACAATTAAAACACATTTCTCTGACAGTGTGACAGGCGCAACTGTCTCACTCGCTGGATATCGATTTGTGGGAAACATCCCCGTTCGTCGGTTTTCTCTTTGCCGGGGTCTTTTACTTTGTGTGGTGACATCTAATTTGCGTATCTCGAGTCGGGTGACGGCAGTTATTGCTCTAATGTGGACGAATTTAATCAAAATCATCCTAACTCGGTTTCACGCTACTTAATTTCCTCTTCAGTTTTAATTATTTTAACAGAAGGCCAAACAAAATAACATTTTGAAACTTCCTGTGCATTTGAATGTACCCACAAAAGTTTAAGTGAGAATAATGACCACTTTTCTCTTGAGAAAATAAAACATGAAAGGAAATTAGACAATGTCTGCTCACGGAAAAAAAAATTGCTGATTTAACAATTTTTTAGTTTAAAAAAAGTGTCCGACATGTTTCAATATAGGTTTTACAATACAAAAAAAATGCTTAAAAGGGTGTTTATAAGCACAATCCGTATTACTGTTTGCTAGTCCATAATATTCAAAAATTAGAACAATTTCTGTGACAATGTGACAATAATGTTTTTCTTTATTTAACCACCCTCGTGGTTAAATTAGCTTCCCACTATTGTAAACATGTCGGACATATTCTTTAACAATTTAATTGTTAAACCAGCAATTCAATTTTTTCCGGGTGCGATTAAGATGATTTTAGTCATGGACTAAGTTCCTGACTAGTACAGTGCATCTACAAGTCATCTGCATCCCAACGTCCATGCTTTTTTCTCTCCATCTTCAAACCTTTTGTTGCTCTTTTTCCGTTGAAGTTTTTTTATTCGTCCATTTGGTATCGCGTTTTCCATTGCTCTCGGCCTCTAACTACTTTTAGCTCCCTAATTGCATTTTAAACCTCGCGTTAATAAGAGAGATAAAAGTAAATTTTAATTAACTCCTTTGAGAGTCAACAGCTAGTCTTATCTAAGTTTTTGCCCCGCCATCTGGGCTGTTGGAAGAAATTGAAAAGTTCCCTATGAATGCAACTGGTCACTGTTCCTCGACTGAAACACACTGTAAGTCGGTTAGTTTGAAATTCCGCAGAAGTCTCGTGGTTAATCTACTTTATACTACGATTAAATCTCTATCCTCAGCCCACAATCAGTTGAGTTCGTTTCTACCCATTCTGGAGTAGCATTTCTTGTGATACATGGAGCTATTTTTTCTGAGCAAATCTTGTTTATTCATTAACTTAATGGAGAAATTTATGGCTCTTTTTGAAGGATAAATAGTTAAATACACTTCTCTTCAGCATGTTGTGGTCTATTTTTAATCTGAACAATTTTGAACTGACATAGAGCAAAATTTCGTTCATCAGAATAAGAAGAAATATAAGAGAGAAAAAACCTAAAGTTGGTTCAATTATGGAAAAACGATATTTGTGCATGAAGCAAGGTCTGCTCAATTTTCCAGACAAGCTTATATTTTAACAGATCAACTGCTCTAACTCAAATCCGATTCAATAATTTAGTGCAGTCCAATGTAACATCATCATCCTCGATCAAAAACACTCTAACGGATAACGGCGCCATGATACAACTATTCGTACTGCATGAATGGCCATATTGCATACACAATAATTAGAAGGCGCTCGGACTAGTCATTACAGTCGGGACATACTTGCGCTGCGCAGCGCCTTTCCCCAGTCCCCTTCTAAATATTTTGCACTTTGCGCACTCTTCTATATACAAGTTTTGTGACTTGCACGAGGGTAAAATCTCCTCTTATTCGCCGACTTTGAACACGAATCATGGAGGAAGTCAAAGATTTAGAGTCCGTGCGGAACATCATTGGAGAGGATCCAATAACTCGACATTCTTTACGGAGGCGCCCTCCCAAGAATTGATTGAGCTTCAGGATTTTCTCTCTGTAGCATTGTCATCCTTACTTCGACGATGAAACTCTTACATGCT
Source organism: Bemisia tabaci (assembly GCF_918797505.1). Lineage (NCBI taxonomy): Eukaryota > Metazoa > Arthropoda > Insecta > Hemiptera > Aleyrodidae > Bemisia > Bemisia tabaci. Next base: position 62,535,625 of record NC_092794.1, on the reverse strand, counting down.
ACATCGATTTTTTTCCAGCGTATAATTCAAAACTGTAATCGCGTGTAACGTGAAATATGGATGGCAAGAAGCAAACAAAGTTGGAAAAGTTCTTTCTCGTAAGGATTTCAGGTTTTTTTCACAACAATTGTAAAGAAGATATAAAAACCTCGAACGTCAAGTGCGGTTTTTCAGAATTTTCCAACCAAGCCCTTTGCAAGGTTGCCACAAAATTTAGATAATGAAATTCCCTAAAATGTCCCTGATTTCCCTGACACATTTTGTTGCAATTCATCCCCGACAATTGAAGATAAGCTACATGGCTAAAAATGCATGATTAGAAAAAGTTTTCAGGCAGAATTTGTTGTTCGAAACGTCAAACTCATTCTAAGCAAATAAAGATGACACAACAATTTTCCCCCGACATTTCCAGGTTTCCTCTGACTTTTTAAAATTCCCTGACATTTCTCGGTATCCCCCGATTCTGGCAACCCTGTCTTTGTTGCTCAACAACGCATGACTGCTGCCCGACAAAATTTATGTACATTTTATTTCTTAAGGGAATTAAAGTTTAAAGACAGGTAAATAGTTCTTAAAAAAGAAATAAGTTGAAAAAAGTTCTACGTTTACTATCGATGTAATAATTATGGGGATATATTTAGACGAGGGGGGATGGAGAACGGCATTAATCCTCGACTGTGGCTGGAATCTCCGCCCTTAAAGGCCTTTTAGATTTAGTTTGGCCCATTCGTATCTCACTCCCATCCCATTCTTGTATAGCAAGTATACAGCTCCTGGTAGTTTCTAATTATTTATTGCCGACTGGGAAGCCGCAATTGGAGTCTGAGCATGAAATAACCGAGTCACCGCCCATCCAGACTTACAAGTAATAAATTTCGCCACCAGGTTAAGCTTGTGCGGATTCATCCCTCTGTTTTTTTCCTTACGTAATGTATGTTCCCTCTTTGTTTCCGCTGTTATTCTCGAAGTCCTAAGGGAATCTGAAACCAAAAAACTCATCCGAATTTTCTTACCTAACTTTAAGATGAGTTTTCGCTTTTTTGTGGCCAATGAAAATGTATATTATGCAATCTTGGTGGCAGGGGCTGGAGGAATTACTCTCTTTTAGAAAAAACCCCAGTTGTTAGGAGCTTTTTTCGTCCGTGAGAAGAATTATGATTTTCTTAATACGGGAATTACCCTCTGAAGTTTTACTAATACAAAGCCATTTATGTTGTATGAATTGAAACCTTTAGCATTAAAAACCCAGACCCTAGTTTTCTTACTTGAGGGGCTTGGAGCACAAGGCGCGTAAGTGTAGTTTTGAAAACTGAGATGTTAATGACATAAAGTATAACTAGTCTTGATGCATATTCTGTGAAAAATTTGCTCCCAAATTCTAATTTTTCAGCATCAAAAAGTCTTTTTGAACTTTCTTTCCGCCGCAAGGACTCATGTAATTTTGAAACTTCAAACACGTATTTCTCGAAATAGCAAAAACTGCACTTATGCGCCTTGTCCTCCAAGCCCCTCATGTGTTAAATCCTTACATCGAATTGCTTTTCTGTGAATTCAAATCCCCATCGGATTAACACACATTTAGACTCATATTACAGACATAAATATTTCCATTAGCTTCCCTATGTAGAAACATGCTTTAATGGAAAGGACAGAAGTAGTGGATTGCAAACAGTTGTCCAATAGTAGGTTACTGTCAATATCTGTTTGTTGTTTTATGGGTTGCGGACATACGAGTAAAATTTTTATTCCCAGTTATTAAATATCTCGCTTTCACGGAAAAATTAAATTTCTGATTTAACAATTCAATTGCTAAAAAAAGTGACTGCAACTTTTCAACATAGATCGTACAACAAAAAATGATACTTTAACCACTATTGTAAGCTAATTTAACCACGGGGGTGGTTAAAGTAGCATTTTGTTGTTGTGAAATCTACATTAAAAGATTGCAGTCACTTTTTTAAGCAATTAAATTGTTAAATCAGCAATTTCATTTTTTCCGCGTTGGTGCTGTGGTATAAAACTGTGGTGATTAATATATTTTCTTTAATTCTAAAATTTACCTTGTATAAAATTAGGAAGGATCCAAAAAAGTTTGCAAAAGCAGTGCTTGCACCTACCTAAAGAGAACTGTTTAGCAGGTGGGGAAAAGCCGGGTTGCGTTTCTTCTTAATCTGTTTTCCGAAGTTTCCCGGAGAAGTTGATGCATTAGCCCAGCTTGGCACTAAACTTAAGCTCAAGATCTCTAGTTCTAAACTACATACATTCGTTTCACTTGTTGTTGTGGCCCCCGGAGCAGGCTTCTCGCACTTATCTCGAACGGGATTACGCACAAAGGAAAATTAGATGCATTCAATTAGAATCGCCTTAACTGCATTTTAAGTTGTCTGACTTCCGCTCATGTTTTATTTTTTTACGAGAGAACTAAGCAACGGAATTCCTTGAAACTCTCTATGAATCATTGGTGCTTTGGAAGAAGCGCGTTTTCGATTTAAATCGGATCGACTTTTGACAAGCCGATTGACGGTCTCATATTTTATTTTAAGCCGATTCGTCCGTTGCGAGGCTCACCTCTTCAAATCGTCGCCCTCCTGGCATGGGGACGTAACACTGGGCAATGAACCCTGTCGGCCATATAAATCAATGCTTTCGCAGGCTCATCCACAAGTGTAGCTACGCCCTTATGTCAGCTAAGCGACGAAATGACGGCAAGATTCGCAGTAAACGTTGGCATTTCCTTGTATCCCAAAGCTCCTTTCACGGTATGTCGTTTCCCAGACAAAAGGCCATAACCACATTCCAACATTGCAAAATTTCCATTTGTAAATTAAAGGGCTTGGAGGACACGGCATATAAGAGCAGGGTTTGAAAAAATTGAGGTATAAATGAATTCAACTAAAACTAATGGCTTATATTCCGTGAAAAATCCACCGCTGGAGTCCAATTTTGAGCCAGTAAGTGAATTTGAGATTTCTTTTCGCCATAAGGCTCCATAACCAAAAACCGCTCTTATAAGCGCCTAAACCTCGAAGCCCCCCCCCCCCCATTGTACTTTTACCAAGAATAATTTGACTGAGCACATTAAATTATATTTAGTAAAATATCAATATAATATTCCCATCAACCATAGGTACCAATATTAATCATTGCTTTCTTAACTCTTTTTATAAGTATGACTTCATCAAGCTGATATTTATATGAATCATATCATAAGTATAACTATTGCTATTTCAACTCTCTTTAAATGAGAGATAATTATCCCACTTATAATTATTTAAAGTCCCGCTTTTCTGTGTAATACACGTCAAAAACAGCAAAATTTTGGAAAAAATTCGCTCAGTCATCCGATTTAAATTATTCAGGCAGTTTTGCAACCTAAGGGTCCACTTACCCACGTTCCTTTTTCTAGGAAGCGACGAACTGCGAAGGTTTGATTATTGCTCGTGTGCAGTGGCTATTTGATGCAACAATAGGTACCTCTTAGAGGTGGAGGCTTTTCAACTATAGGTTTTTTTACCCAAATAGTAAGAGTTTATTTGTCATTACAGAAAATAAACACAAATACTCAAGCAGCATTTCTCAACAAAAATTGATCACGATTTTATTGAACCAAAAATTGCGATGTGTAGCGATTTAATCGCCATATATCACGATTTTTAATGCGATCATATCTCGATATATCGCCACCTTGTTTTTTAGCCTTGAGCCTGTACCTATTTTGTGGTTCATGTATAATATTTTGACTACGAAAATTTATCTCATTATATATTGCCGCCTGTATAATCGCGATAACCAACGGATAAAATCGCTATTTATTGCGATCACTGCTACTTGGGAAAGTGCGTAGTTCATTTTTCCATGGTTTATAAGCGAGACGTAGCAGGAACAAAGATTGAAATCTGGTTTAGTTACTTACTCGTTTTATAGATCCTAACTTTGATCAGTTTAGTTATACACTGATATCTTTAAATCAACATATTTTCGGAACATCCAGCGATATTTTTTCGTCACCATCAGAGGCATCAGGATCATTAGTTACCATTCCGTTCGATCCGAGAGTGATATTTTGAATTTTGCTAAACAAATGCCATCAGAAAGAGGCGAGGCATCTTCCGCTCGGCGATCGCACTGGCGCCATTTTTTAGTTGAATGATGATTGGTCCACCACTCTCCCTAGAGTACCTGTATACGGGAGAGTACTGCCATCTAAATCCTTTTACTACAGAAAAAGTGGGCCACTTTCTAATTGGTCGGCTATCATGGAGCCCCAACGTTGGATCAGTGTAAACAAACCCCAGCCCCTCGGCTCCTCGGTTGGCCCAATGTAAACAAACAAGATGGTGACCAAGTTCTACAAAGTTCTAGACGTGATTTCTGATGTGATAGACATTTTTTTACATCCAACTTCTGAATTGAGTTTGGATCGAACTTTGATGGATATTTTTGCCGAAAATTAACCTTTGAGTGTGATTATCATCCACGTCTCAGCCGATAATTCGATATTCCTCTGGGTCGGGTTTGTTTACATCGGTCCAACTTTGGAGCTCCATGATAGCCTAAAACTGATAACCAATCAGAGAGCGGCACGAAGATGGCAATACTCTCCGGTATACAGGTACTCTAACCAACACCACTTGCGAAAATTCGCCTGGAAGGCGCAGCCATCAGCGCGGCATTTTGGATCATCACCCCACTGGTCCTAATGACGTCCATGGCCATGGCGACAATCGAAATCCAACAATATCCGTATTGCCTCTTTCACATTGGATGAGCTTTGCGGTGGGAAAATTGCACCACGTAATACTCGACAATACCCATGAGCTCGGTTTCGATTGGTAATCGGATCGTGTAAGCAGAGCCTGGTGATAACTGCCGGGTCGATGAGAGCTAACAGGTGCCTATCTCAACAGCAATGACCGACCGGCGAACAGGTGTTGCGGACGGAAGCCCCCCGCGCCCCTCGCCGCGGCTCCGCCACGTCACAGCGAGGCGGGCCAACCGGGCAGCTAAATGAGTTCTCGAGTGGAGAACGGGGGACGCGCTCAGGTGGTGACAGCGCGGAGCAAGGGTGGAACGGAGGAGGGGGCGCGGGGGTCGGCAAGAGCGAAATAGCCAGGAGGCCACTATAAAGTGATATTTGATGAGTGATGAGCGGGGTTGCCCGGGATATGGGCGCTTGACGCAAGTAATCGAGTGCCGTCGACCGGAAGGCAGCACTTCGCACCGACTTCCGCCGCGCTGCGTCCACCTATGGGATATTTCCGGTGAGGGGTAGGTCAGTTGCTTACGGAGAGCGTTAAGTAACGTGATTGCAGAGCGAGGGAGGAGCGTTTAGGACCCTGTTTGTTCGTGAGGGGCTGTTCGAGTATTACGTAGAGTCCCTTTATACTGAAAGCAAAGACAATACAAATGCATTTCTGATTGGCTACCGTATTTTAGGCCTCCACAGCGTTACAAACGGGAAAGATTACACTCTCGCCGATTGCAAAGATTATATATTGGAATGGACCGGGGCATGAGGGCATGGCAAGGAACAAACGGAAGGAGAGAGGGAATGGTGGCAGGAATTCGGGAATGAGTTGATCAAAGATTACGAAAGACGTTCAATTTTTGTGAACTTTATTCTCGTTTGTGACAATTATAAGCCGTATTGTCTTAAATCTCTCTATAAAGGGACTCAAGTATTACGGAACGCGCTTAGGGGAAGGGGGGTCAAGCCCAGCGTTATGTAACAAATCCGAGCCGGGGAGGGGGGGGGGGACTTCGAAAAACACGTGCAAAAAATTGAACATCCCACCCTTCCCGAATGAATTGTGGAAAATTGGGGTGCGGGGTCAGGTCAGCGTTACATAATTCAAAAAGAGGGCTGTAAGGTTGCGTTACGGGTGCGTTACAATGAGGGGGAAAAGGGGATCAGAAAATCGGAAAAAGTGCGATCCGTGAAACTGAAACGGCAGTTACTATCAGGCTGCAGCTCGGAGTACCATTTTGCTATTGCATTTAGGTCATATTCGTAGTCGTTCCTGGAAGGAGGTGGAGACCCCATTTGGTCTACATTGTGATTGAGAGAGGTTTAATGACGCCCCTAAGATAGCATCATAAAAGAGAGACTTTTTTCCATTCTCCAGTGAGAGGCCAACCCTTAATTAAGTAACGCTCCAAGGAAAGGAGGGAAGGGTCTTGGCTAGAGTTGCGCGGCGTTACACGGGGGTGAGGGGTATAGAGCAAAGCGTTACGTATAGCGAGCTAAAGCGATTTTTTTTTCGAGTTCCTATTGAATTTATCGTCGGTCGTCTTTAGAAGTTTTAAAGAATCTCGGAAATATTCTCTGTAATACTCTCACTAAATTACAGTATTATCGGGGGGGGGGGGGGGGGCGTCAAAAAACCGCAAATTTAGCGTTACGTAATTTAAGGACGGCCTCTAAAATGCAGCAGCGTAAACTTCGGAAATGGATCTTTGAAAGGAATTTCAATAATTTTGCTTTACAAAAAGTACGAAATTCGAAAGAAAATATACTTACTGCGAGTTTTTTTAAGTTTTAAGGTACGTTTGCACCTGCCTTAAAATTTGTCAAAACCCTAGAATTTTTTCTTTCGTGTTTTGTACTTTTCGCAGCAAGTCCGTGTAATCCTTTACAAGGATCCATTTTCAAACTTATACTACTGAATTTCACTCAAGGTTGGCAACAATTGTCTTTTATTGATGCTATCTCGTGGGTTTTCTTAAACACCCCTCAATCACGATCTTAATCTATTTTGCCCTCCTGAGGAAAAGAGCTGTTCAAGGAACAACCACGAAAACGACTCTGAGAAGTGAGACTGAGAAAAAGTCAAAACAAGAGACGAGAGGCAACCCCAAGGTACAGGCAAAATGCCAACATTTATTGCGAATCTCGTCGTCATCTGACGAGCCCCGAGGACAATTCGGCTTTAAAAAGGATGCGGAACCGACAATCGGCTGTTCAAATGTCGATTCAACTTGAATCGGAAACTATCTTCTTCAAAAGTCGAGTTGCACCGGAGTTCATTGCTTTCTCTTTTCCCTCGGAGCAACATCTCATTGAAGAGCTCATCGTGAGCGTGAGGATAGCCTGAGCGCCTTCTATTTTGCGCTTATGCAACACGGTCAACTTCGACGTTCGAATAGTTGTATCAAACGTTGTGACCCAAGTCTCACAGTTCAATCATGTTCCCTGGTGTTGGGCAAACTTGAAGGCTTTCACCATCCGGCCAAAGTATCACAAGCGCTATGTGACCTTTCCGAATTTCCGCCGCCATTTTATTTTTTTTTTTTTACAGAAGAATTGTTCAACGATGTCCGAAAATTTCACTGAATTTTCTTTGAACTCATTTAACCACCAACGATTCTGTAAAAAAATAAAAGGAGAGCTGGAATTTTGAAACGTCGCATAGTACTTGTGATACTTTGGCCGGAAGGTGACGATATTCTTTTAAAATTTTTAAAATTATTCTTTTTGTTCAATATATTGGGTCCGTTGAATATGTGTGAACCAAACAACTGAGTAACCTTTCTGCAAGTAAAATCGCACAAAAGTCACGTTCAGCATATCAGAAATGGACGTATTTCTTCCAAACGGAATTATATGCATTAAGACATGAGCCCTGAGACCCATAAGAATTTGTGCATAACAGGGCTCACGTCATGATGCACATAGTCTCGTTGGATAGAAATACGTTCAAATGTCAAAAATCTACTTCTTAATGCATTATGAGCGTATCATGCTATTTCTTTATTGCGCCGAAGCTGGTGATTTTTTTTTTAGTTGCAGACAATCACCTCTGCCATTTTTAGAAACGTTATAAAATCTAAACTGAGAAAGCAGTCTCGCATAGAGGATTCTGCCCTTCCCCAGAAAATTACGAAAGAAGGAAAGGCGAGCTCTTCGATAAAATCCACGGTGAAAAAGCAAGCGTGAAAAATGTTGAGATTTCCCCATCCTCTTGATGGGTATAAGAAAACAAGGGTCAATTTTAAGGCTCAGGAGTGGGCCGTACGGATTTAAGTGGGAACTTTTCCGTTCCCGAAATGGGAAAGTTCTCGGGAATTCCCGGCTAAAATCGTTTTTGTTTTTCCGACAGGTACCAAACTCCAATTTCTTCTTCTATTTTTTCTGTGAGTTTTCTGGCTTAGACTCCAATTGAGCAGCCTACGACAGTCAACTGTAGACAAATTAGATTTTCATACAGGGACCCAGAGGGTCAACCCCAATATATAAAAATGATCCTACCGCACCACTGCAGAATCTAAAGAGTATCATATTTTCGCCATATTTTGACTTACTGAACTGAGTACCTCTTGGTCTAATTACTTTTGAGCATTTTGTTAGAAACTAGATAACATAAGTTTAAACCTGATTCATTCTAAGAAGACCACGTCGGAAAAAAGAGTTAGGGGTTAAGTCCCGACTTGGACACGTTCAATTAATTGTGGTAGCACCTCAATACATTATAAGGAACTAACGGACGGTACCTCGTGTTGCAGCGCTACCAAAATTATTTGAAATTGTCCATATCGTCATTTTATAACCAAAGTACATAGCACAAGCGCCATGCGACGTTTCGAAATTTTCCTCGCCATTTTATTTCTCTACAGAGAATTTGTTGGTTGAATCTGTTTGAAAATGTTGCTGAATTTCATCGGCAGCACAAAGAAAATTCAGCGAAATGTTCAGACAGTCGTTGATCAATTTCTTTACAAAAAATAAAATGGTGAAATTTTGAAAAGTCGCACGACGCTTGGGATACTTTGGCCGGAAGGTGACGATATCATCCAACCACTGAAAAAAAAAATATCGGTGTATTTACTAAGAAAAGGGTACTATTACCAAGAATTCAGGGTTCTATTTGATCCCAGTTTTTTCTTGGTAAAATTACCATTTATGGAATTAGTAATTTTACCGGGAAACCTCGGTAAAATTATTGAACTTTCTCGGTAATTTTACTGGACCTTGGTAAAAACGCCAATATTTTTTATCGACTTTGGTAGAATTGCCGAGATAAAATGGCAAAGTTACCGGGAATTGATTACCAATAAAAACGGTATTCTTACCTGAAAAAACAGTAAAAATACCGGTTTTTAGGTAAGCTTACCAGTCTGTCTTGGTAAAATTACCAATAATTGGTAAAAAAAAAGTGAGATGGTAAAGGTACCAGCGGACCTTGGTAAAAACGCCGAGAATTTTTTTTCAGTGTAGCCCCTGATACTTTTTCTTTCCGGTATCACCAACAAGTTTCGCCGGAGCTCGGTTTTTCGTTTCCCGGATTTCGTTTCCCTCTCGGAGCCGAGCACTTCCCGAAACAAGCGATTCGAATAAAGATTACGGGGCTAATCTGCGGATCGGGCGGCGCGGGCGGGCGTCCCGACGCCACGTCTGACAACGGTAGCGCCGCGGCGCCGAACCGGGAGGCCAACAGCCAGCACACCGACCGGCTCCTTTCTCTTTTCGCGGCTCCGAGTGCGACAGCCTCTCACCTCTCGCAGCTCCCCGCGTTTATCTCACTTCACTCTTAGTCTCATCGATCTCTCACTCCTCCCTCGCAGCTTCCCATCCTCCCCTTTCGCCTCCCCCCCTCGCGGGGGGAGGGGGGGGGGCTCTCGACTCTCTCTTCACCTCGCCGTTCGCGCGGGACCCCGGCCCTTACGCACCTGCTCCGGCGCGGCGCCAGATGAAAAAATTACGGACCCACCAACTTCACAAAAGTGAAAAATGTGCTCCCGAGCGCGAGAAAAAAACTTAAGCGTCGTTTACCTGGGCTCCAACGCCAGTTGAACCTCGAAGATACGGTTCTCGATGTACTGGCCAGGTTACGGAGTTCCCCTCTCGCTTTATTTTCTCGATCGGAAACCAATGGACATGTTGCGTGTGTGAGGGATTTGCGATTTGACTGTTGATTCTTATGTAAAAGTTCGCGAGAAACACGATGATGCCACTGGTTTTCTCTGAAATCAACTCCCAAGCTCAAAAAAAGCTCTCAAGTTGAGGCCAAAATAGAGGGGATATCCCACGCTATCCTGAGAGTCCACGTCTACATCAAGACAAACTCTCCATGCAAAGATAGAGAGCAAATACATTAGCAGTGATGCTGTGTTTTCAGTTTGTGAGTCCCCAAATGAAGTGGCAGCCCTATCAATGTATTTGCTCTCTATCTTTGCATGGAGAGTTTGTCTTGATGTAGAGGTGGACTCTCAGGATAGCGTGGGATATCCCCTCCATTTTGGTCTCAACTTCAGAGCTTTGTTAGAGCTTGGGAGTTGACTTCAGAGAAAACCAGTGGCACCATCGTGTTTCTCGCGAACTTTTACATAAGAATCGACAGTCTAATCGCAAATTCCTCACACATGCAACATCTCCATTGGGCAGCTTTTAGCTAGAGTACCTGTATACGGGAGAGTATTGCCATCTCTGTGCCACTCTCTGATTGGTTCATCAGTTTCAGCCTATCATGCAGCTCCAAAGTTGGCCAAATGTAAATAAACCCAACCCAGAGGAACACGTATTATCGGCTGAGAAATGAATTATAATCGCATACTCAAAGGTCAATTTTTCGCAAAAATATCCATCAAAGTTTGATCCGAACTCAATTCATAAGTTAGATATAAAAAAATGTCTATCACATCAAAAATCACGTCTAAAACTTTGTGGAACTTTGTCGCATATTGCTTGTTTAAAGTGGGCCAAACTAAGAGCGGAGGGGCTGCGGTTTTTTTTTAAATTGAGCCAATTTTGGGGCTCCATGATAGCCGTCCAATAAGAGGGCGGTACACTTTTTCTGTAGCAAAAGGATTGAGATGGCAATACTCTCCCGTATACGGGTACTCTAGCAAGGAACCAAGGCACATCAGCTATTGTCAAATTTTGAAGAAAATATTTGTGCGGATTCCATTGAAAATTTGAAGTAATTGTCCATATGTTGTAACACTTGACTTAAATCAATACAGTTACCTCATTGTTCCATTGAAAGAAGTAAAAAATAGAGGTGTGAAGTGTTACGATTAGTATGTAATAAGAAAATTAGGGAGGGGGGGTGTATGTTTTATCAGAGTTCAGCCAGCAATGCTTTTGTATCTTACGTAACAAATTTAATTATGTTTTGACTAAATCATTCGAAAATTCCCGCATTGAAGAAGAGTTCAGAAAAAAGCAAACATTCAAATTCGTAAATTGTTAATGCGTGCACGAATATGAATATACTTATAATACGGTAAAATCGAGGGTAAAATAGGAAGTCTTCCTTTCGAGAAATAAGTTACCTTTATCGGAAATTTTGAAACAGAGTAATCAAAATTCAGGTTTTTTAGTTGCTCTATTGATATGTTTTTAAAAGAGGAAGGCACGCAATTTTTCTTAGAATGTGTCGCTCATATTATCCTTAGAAATGATTTTATAATATTCATGGCCGCTCCTTTTATGCAGCAACTTTCTACATAATTTGATGAGAGTCTCTTTTATTATGAAAAATAATAAGATACTCAGACCAAGCCTCAGCATCGTGCTTCCCCCTTCAGAAGTTTAAGGTATTTCGTGAGGCGTCCTACTGTGCGAAGCCGGAGGGTGGGGAACGGAGCATGGAAATCTTTCCACGAGAGATGACGGAAAAAGTATGCAAGGGGGCAATCTCTCTTTCAACATGAAATTTGCATACGTGCAGCCAACGCTTTGAAGTAAATTTATGCATACTCTACATGCTAACGTCTTTTTTAATCTGAGCAACGCACAGTGACGTTTTTCAGAAAATTGAATGCAATTCAGATCCAGTTAAAAGATCCTTAACATCATAACATGGACACTTGAGGTTCTACTAATACCAAGCTTTAAATTTATATCGTCGGTGAAACTGCGAGAACGCATACACTGTTTGCGGAGTTTCAAAAGCTCCGCTACCATTTTGTTTTATCACGGGAGAACGAACCGACTCAATAAATTGCCTCGAACTCTCACGGAATATTCTTCGTACAGAGAAGATATATCAGAGAGGTTTTTTGGAAAGTGACGATAAGTATATTTTCACCTAAAAAATGAAGTATGAGGGGAAGTTTGCAACGTCGCAAACTGAGATACGCGTTCCGGCTGGTTCACCGTCGCGTCGCGTCGAAATTGAGTGAAAGGATAGACGCGCTTTGATGACGGCGCAGAGATACAACTATTCGTGCTTGATGGATGTCCATGTTGCGTCTGCAAAATTGAAGGCGCGCTGGCGCGAGGAGTGAACTCGCTATGCTCCGCTTTATGCTGCCAAAGAGGTGTCGCTCAGATTAGGGAGAAAAGTTTAGGAACGAGGCTCAATTATGTCTCTCGTAACTTGAGCTGTGTAGACAATCGATTTATTTCGATTTTTTAAGCGTGCCTATAGGGCTCGCTTTTTGAAATCACTCGGATGTACTGTAGTACAGCACACCGATCGACCAATGCTTTTCAAGGGGCGGTCCGAATTTTTTTTCCGTCGGATCCGTTCTTCCGTTTTTGAACCGTTATAGTGTCAAGCCCTGAAGGTCATTCATCGAGAAACCGAATTATCCTGTTACTGGAAACCCTTGAGAACACTTTCCCGTGGAAACCGTATTATTTTCTTTCATAGGTACGTCAAATAAGATTTTCTACGCTCGGAGGATTTAAATTAGAAGTTTAAATGCCGCCATAACTATTTAGCGAATCAGCGTCTTTTCAAAAGCGGTTAAACCCAAGTTGGCTGCATCTCCATAGTTACAACTGCAGCGAAGTGAGCAATCTCCAATTCGACCAATTGGAAGGCAGAGTTTTGGAGGTTAGGTTCCCTTGTTGATTCTCTGAGTCAACGAACTACACCTCTAGAATGGCTGACCAGTGTTAGAGACCCGGAACGTTTTGAAGTTGATATAGGTTAGGTTTACTTGGGCTCACATAGCAGGCTGCCATCTAAACCCATGTCAGACGCTGCCCACATTTTGCCGAATATTGTTGAATAAAGTGATAGCAATGAAAAGATTGCTGAACAATCGCACCTCGAAAGGTTTTCTTTACTCAAAAAATAGGAACTTTGAAAGAAAACCTCAAAAAAATGAAAGTTTACAAAGGTTGAAATTTTCACATGTAATCCTTACGGGCAAGACGCAGCAGAAATGGAGATTGAGGTTAGCTATACTTGGGCTCCCACCCCCCTCCTGCCTTCAAAAACCGGCCCATGCGCGTTACGCAGGTTTGCTATCTCGCGGCCATTCTAGAGGTGTAGTTCGTTGCTCTGAGTGTAAGTTGCATTTTGGCGCGTATACGTAGTATACCGCCTTTGCGATCGTTTCGACCCCCCACTCGATACAATAACCGAGTCCCTTAGTTCCTTACCGAAAAGTGACTACCGCGAACTTCTGAGATTTTCCAAAGCGTGTAAAAAGTTTATTTATCCGTCAATAATTATGGTTTAAAGTTGTTTCTCATTCTGGGGCTCTCTAGTTTATGTGCAGTGAATACCAAGAGTCTACGTTACTTGGTTTTTTAAAAAAAGCCTAAGAGTACGACGCGCTGATTTAAAATATGCATATATAAGCAGAAGCAAGCGAACTGATTCGAGGATGGCTGATCAGGTCGGCACTCGTTGAATGAGAATTTCACTTCTTCGTTTTGCTTAAAACGTTGCTTTGACTTTGACCTTTGACAGACCTCCACAACCGTGTTATGATTTTCAAAATTTGGTACTCCTTGCTCTGGTAGCCGGGGCCAGCAGGATAGTGGTAAGTGCAATCTGTGATGAGCCTCGAGACTCATTAGACCATGTGCTAACCGTGGCCCATACAGAAATTCACTCCCCTATCAGGCCAAAACAGTGCACAAGCAGGCACAAAACCCAGGTAGTGTCCCGGTCCTGGCTCGGTTCGCCGCGTCGCTTCCCAGCTGAAGGACAAAAGGCGACCCTCGCGGTCCTCGTCATAGTCAGACCTAATTACTTTCACTCGATTACCCATTTCACCGTCACGCTGGGATCCATCAAATTTTCGAAAAAATTGTTTCGCGAGTACTTAGCAATTTTTTCCTTACTCTCCGTTCAAAGACGAATCGAAAGAGGTCTCATTCATAAAAATCGGCCGAATAGAAGAGAAGTTACAGTATTCGAAATCCGAAGAAATCAACGAAACTTCTCCAAACAAAAAATAAAATGAAGGGGAAAAAAGAAATGTATAAATTACAATTAAATATAATTGACCTCAGAATTTGGCAAGCAATTCAACTATATAACGGAGAAAAAATTGGGAGAAATTACAAAAAATTCGCCTCTTGCAAGGGGCTTCCTTGTAAGAATTTTGATCTGAAGGCAAGGATTGAATACCAGCGCAATACACCATACAATACATGGTGTGCCTGAACGAACATTTTTTTTTGGAGTCAAAATCGAAAATTCTCTATATTTTTTAACTACAGTGTCTCTGGAGTCGTTTAAGCCAAAATAAAATTCCGTCAAGATTCTGGAAAGTAAAGGCGCTTTAAAAGTATTCTGGGGCTATGTATCCTAACTGTGTCCACACATGGTTTCTGTTCAGCATATCCATGTGTGGTGCTAGGTCATTTTTCCTAAATTTTTTTTTCCTACATCAGGTTTTCCTATTACTTTTTTCCTACTCGTTTTTTGTCCTATTACAGTAAGTCCTACGAGTGAGATGTCCCACTGGCTTTTTTCCTAAGGGTGTTTGTCCTAATAATTCAATAATAATTGAAACGTAAACATGAGTAGAGTAGAGGGAAATTTTTCAGAAAGAGTAAAGTTTTCTCAGCGAGCCGAATATAAGTGCGTGAACAGGAGACATTACAAGCTGAGCCTTCCATACCCTCAATATAAGGAGGAGGATGAAGCTCCACTACTTACGGGCATGCGGCCACAATTTTAACTTGTGAGGTACCTATGTTGTTTTTTACTTTCTCGATCCCTAGTTTTAAAATTGAATTTCGGACAAATGCCCCTAGGAAAAAAGCCAGTAGGACATCTCACTCGTAGGAGTAACTGTGATGGAACAAAAAACAAGTAGGAAAAAAGTATAAGGAAAAATTGCAGTAGGAAAAAATGTTTTCGGAAAAATGACTTGCCACCCCATGTGTAAGTATTTTTACACGTAGAATCTAATTTTCACGTCAGGGAGTCGACACATCTCGATTTTTTCGATTTTATACGGAAAATTGATGGTTTTTCGGGATTGAAATTATTATTGTTTCATGAAAAATAAATGCACCCAAAATGACTATAGCATATTGATTTTTATATATTTGCACCCACGAAATTGGTTGGTAAATTCAACGAGTGAGTGCATTGACCTGGTATATCAAGTTTCTGCAATTTTTAACGGCAAATCGGTAGATTTTCGGGATGTAGATTGCTTACTTTCAATTCATGAATGAATAAAGCATGGACATGGTTGAACTTCTTTGCATGGAAATACGTTTAAAATAACAAAATCAAGACATATTTAATGCAATTACATTCATATCGAGTCAATTTCTTTTCAATAATATATCGGGATTTATAATACCTAGGTACCGGTGATTTGGATATTTTAGCCCCAAAAATACCTTTAAATCGACTGTATATCTTTCAGGAGTTCGACAGAATTTTTCCTTTCTTCGCTTAAATTATTCCGTAGCACTTTTCTTTAAGAATCTGATAAGATATTGCTGGGGGCAGATCAAAAAACTTAAACTCGTTCGAATGGCTCTCTACATTCACAATACACGGTCTCGTCAAAGTGCGTCGTCGAAGAGTTGGATCGTATGAATTCTCTTGTTGTGCTACTTGCCTATTTTGAAATCTCTGTAAATGAAAACTAAAGGGGTTGATATGTGTGAGTTAATGACGCGCCTTATCAACACATTGTGTTGGAGTTCACTGCTTGTTTTTTTTTTTTTTTTTTTGGTGTCACGTTTTTTTTTTTTATTTCCAGAAAAGATACCTTAAAGTCTCATTTTAATACAAATCAATCGAAGAAAAGAGAAAAGACAAAGTTTGACTCATTAAACAGAGTAAACTCCATACTCTGCTGCTGCAAACTGAGCAATCTCCAACATGACGCAACAAACTGAACAATTTCCAAACTTTAATTTGAAATTCTGAATGAACCAATTCAGTTAAATGATTTATGATGTTATTTTCTTTGTTCATCCAATATATAATTATGTTACTTTCTTTATTCAATAAAATGTATTTACATTCAACGGTATCAAATCAATAATTCCTCCCCAATTTGCAGAGAGTACTAATTTATACACATCTCGTTGAAATGGAAATAGTGCACACACTAGATTTCAGTTCTTCGGCACGCTTTTCCAACATATTCATGTTGGATGTTTCTTCTTGTTTTTTTTTTCAATTTGATGAGCAGAGGTGAAAAGTGCCGAAATTGCTAAGGCGCTATTACTATACCACTACTACTGCTACTATACCTCCACTACTGATTTCTTTTTTTTTATGTATTTGTAGACTTATATCTAAAGCTGGTATGTACCGGTCTCATAACTCCCCCATAAGAGATAGTCGGGTCAATTTGACCCGACTGTGTTTTCAAAGAGTATTTGCACAAAAAAATTTGCTGATAGTAAATTTTTTCTCTTTTTCCAATTTGACGTCTTATTCTTGCTTGACGATGCATTAGTAGATACTTAAAATTCGTATATACCAGCAATATACAACCCGCAGGGCACGTGTTTTCAGGAAGCCTGGCTGACTGGGCAATACAATGACCCGATTTGGGCATCGAAGAGTTATATTTCAGTAATTTTAATTTTGCAATGATGATGGGGCTAAGTTTAACGTAATTTTTTTTTTTTTTAAAAAAAAATAGTCCAGCAAAAAGACTTACACTGGTAAGGGGGTGGGCCTTGGCGTGTATGATTACAGCAACAGTATTAAATAATTCAACGATAGCCCTAGCAATGAGTTCAACACGAAGAGAAATATGACCCTCGCAAAACGCGCTTAATGGTGTTATCAACCTTTGCATTGCATGTCACGGTTTGTTTGGCGTATAGCCTCTATCAGTATCAATGTCATACGTGTTGTACCCAGTGCAAATGCGTGTGACTAACCTTCGAATCATTGTCAATCCGTAGAAAGAGGGAATAGAAAGTAGAATGATTTAGTAACTCAAAAAGCACGAGGCAATTTTTTTTCATGCGTTGAAAATGTAACAGCTCGCTGTTTCGAGGGATGAAGACAAATGGGAAAACTTTAGAGGTAGGAATAATGACGCATCTTCGAACAGGTGAGGTTGAAACTCCTCCCGCTTGCCTCTCGAAACATCGCGGTAAAGTGTCAACTGAAGAGGCCCAAAACTTGACCTGCTAACCCCCACCCCCCCCCCCCCCCCCCCCCCCGTTTGTATCAGAGTTGATCCAGCTTGAAATGAGAGGCCCTCTCCAAGCTCCTGCCCCATCGGTCGCATTTCACCTTTTGTACCTCACCTGAATTTAAACCATTTAGGGAATACTGATCTCTTTAACCCTCATGAATGACATCAAGCTGCTCTTGGAGGCAAGAAGAGGGCATTACACTCGTGCCCAAAAAAGCTCTTCTCCATAATTCGTCGCTCCTCTGACGTAAGGGCATATCTCGATTCTCACGCGAGTCCTGTTCTCCATATAACTCATTGTTTCCCGGGGCTCATTTGGAAATTGAGATACGCCCTTACGTCAGAGGAGCGACAAATTGAGGCGTTCGGTGCAGGAAGGGCACTTAATCTCGATTGCGGTGTTTTACAATCTCCACTTATGCTGTTTAGACCAAGAGAGATCTCTTAGTTAGACTTCTTATTTTTACAGAGGAAAGCATAGTTAAAAACTTCCGTTATTATGGTTACTTTGAGTACTTTTTTTCGGTCAGATCAGCCGAAAGGACTTGGTTGATCAACTAAATTTTTGGTTAAATTGACCGAAATCATAGGTCACTTCAAGACGTATGGAGAAGGTGTCCTGCTGAATTATATATGCATTCCTTTTTCTCTCGATACTACTCACAAGTTGATATTTTTATTTGATTTCTGTTGAGTTGGTCGAAAAAGTTTCTTTAGGGCCATAAAAAATAAATTGCTGGGAGTGGAAGTTAATTTATTTCTCTGCAAAAAAACCCCCGGAAAGTTACTGTAGAATCCGGAGTGCATGATTTAAAAATCGATAGCCGAAGTGGAAAACCACGCATCTTTGTCTACGATGCTGCAGACTTCTTGCCATATAGGTACTTTTGGTATTCTTTATAGAAGACTTGTCGACACAATTTCTTGAAAAGTTCCTTGATTTTTTTTCTCTGTCAGTAGAATATTCTGTATGAATTTCAAGCTATCAAGTTCGGTTGCTCCTCCTCGAAAATTAGTAATATCAGTGGAAATTAGGAAACATTAATGGAGAAACGCGCGGTCCCGCACTTCGGCACATGGCAAATTAGAATTTTAAATAGCTCACAAATCTGTTTCTTAAAGATTGAAGTGAAACGTTTTTAAAACAAACTTGGTATTCGGCGTGCCATTAGAGAGGAGGGGTGGAGGGGAAATAAAAAAAATGTTTTAACTTTACGTACTTAATTAATCGCGGTGGTTAATTGCTTATTTTCGCTCTGGTCGAAAGTTTGCCGGGCGGGGTTAATGGCGATGCCGGAAAGCTCATCGCTGCGTCGACCGCGCTTACTTTTCCACTGCGATGCGAAGTTTGATATCCGAGAAGGCCCGGGGGCTCGGCGCGGGGGCGGGGGCGGGGGTGGGGGGCGGAGTCGGGGGCGATTAATGCGGCGCATTAATCGGGGATCAAACAGGGTTTGTTTGGGGAGGAAAGTTAAGATGTGAGCGGGACCCCGCGTCGGTGCGGCCGAGCCCGGGCCCGGGCCCGGGCTCGGCGTGTAGCACTCTTGCTACGACAACGTATGCATCATTTATGCCCGTCGCGCTCCGCTGCAAATTTGACTGCCGACCCGCATGTGTTTACCTATCAAATATTTATGCCGCCGCGGTAAAACAATTTTTCCAAACCCGCTGCCAACTTCGGGGCCTCTGATGGCCGATCAACATTCTCATGTCGCTCAATAGATTGACCTCCTTCTCCTCCTCCTCCTCCTCCTCTTTTTCCTCTTCTCCCTCTTCCTCCTATTCCTTCTCCTTCCTCTCCTTCTTCTCCTCCTTCTCCTCCTTCTCCTCCTTCTCCTCCTTCTCCTCCTTCTCCTCCTTCTCCTCCTTCTCCTCCTCTTTCTCCTCTTCATCCTCCTCTTCTTCCTTCTCCTCCTTTTTCTCCTCCTCCTTTTCTTCCTCTTTCTCCTCATCCTCCTCCTCCTCCTCTTCTTCCTCTTCCTCTTTTTCTTCCTTTTGCTCCTTTTACTTTTCTTTTTCCTCCTCCTCCTCCTCCTCCCCACTCAAGCCTTTGAGTCTCCCAGAGCCTCTTACTGATCCTTTTCGCGCTCGCGGCGTTCCCGCGAAAAAAGATCGGCTTGTTCTGTTCCTTGCGTTTGCGTGTCTGAACATGTCGAAATACGTGCTCAAACTGCTCGCAGCGCTCGGCTCGTTCTGTTCGTTCGTCCAAAACGCTCTAGTGCGTACCCAGCTTAAGGATCATTATGAAAAAAGAGGGATTGAACGATTAGTATTGTTCTTAAAAAGGCTATTTTAAATGGAGCTCCTGGGTGTTTCAGAGATTTTCAATTTATGTGCTTTATCTTTTGTAAAATTTCGCAAGAAACCAATGGTTGTCACTGGTTTCTTCTGAAACAAACGCTGCAGCTAAAAAATTTTCCATAAGTTGATTATTTACACTGCAAATCCCTGAAACATGTAAGTACTCTATTTTTAGGCATTTCTGACGGAGGATTTCACTGATTTTTCTCCTGCCCGCACGCAAAAATCAACACCATATTGGTAAGCAGATACACATTCATACTCCTGTGATTAAATTGCATCGTTCGACTCAATGTTGATCGACCTGGGAATGGAGTTGAGTTCTTTCCTCTGGGAGACAACGAATCATATGATGCATTCGCTATTTTTTCACCGCATAGAATAGCAACGGAAAACAGTCGTTGAAAATAATCCGCAAATGTAACTATGCAAATGTTTAAACATGTTGTCACAATATCTCGCTGGAACCGGAATTGGATTGCCCGGGGAAACGCGTGGATTTATGGGACCGCTCGGCAACTGCGGGCGGGAAAGGGCTCGAGCAAGGGTTGCAGAGAGTCGAGTTGGGCGGGTCTGCGAGTTCCTTGGGTAAAATACTCTGTTGCGTCTCCTCTTGTTCCTGAACCCTTCCGCCCCCCCCCCACCGACCCTGCCTCCCTCCCGCAAGCGACATCATTTATCATTTTTTGCCCTGATTTAAATGGGCGCAAGTTGTCCGTGTGAAGCGGTCGACTAGCCGTGATACAATAAATCAGTCATCGAGTCTCCTCCCGGATTTGATTTTGTTGAGTGCCCCACCGCCCCCCCCCCCCCCCGTCGTCCGCCTTGCGGTTCGTCGTGTGCATTGATCAAATTCTCAGGACAGGTCCCGGCAAAATGCCCGCCGTCCTTGAAAATTCACCCGCACTGTTTAAGGGTCGGTTGCGCTGGTTATAGAATCGTGTTTTCGTGGTTTAAGCTCGAAGATTGGCAAAACATAATTTGATCTATTAAACGCCAAGTTTCTACGATCGATATTGACGGAGATATCGCTCATCGGAAAATAGGGAATACATCCATACGGAAAGAAATTGGGTAAAATAGGGGATAATAAGGGAAATATAGTGAAATGTAGGGAAATATAGGGAATGGGGAGAAAGGGAGGAAAAGGTAAAAATAGGGGAAAATCTTCCTTCTCCTCCTTCTCCTCCTCCTTCTCCTCCTCTTTTTCCTCTTCCCTCTCTTCCTTCTATTCCCTCCCCTCCTTCTCCTTTTGTCCGCCATCCTTGAAAATTTACCCACACTATTAATGGGTCGGTTGCGCTGGTTATAGAACCATGTTCTCATGGTTTAAGCTCATAGATTGGCAAAAAATTATATGATTTGTTAAACGGAGAGAAATTGGGTAAAATAGGGGATAATAAGGGAAATATGGTGAAATGTAGGGAAATATAGGGAATGGGGAGAAAGGGAGGGAAAGGTAAAAATAGGGGAAAATCTTCCTTCTCCTCCTTCTCCTCCTCCTTCTCCTCCTCTTTTTCCTCTTCCCTCTCTTCCTTCTATTCCCTCCCCTCCTTCTCCTTTTGTCCGCCATCCTTGAAAATTTACCCACACTATTAATGGGTCGGTTGCGCTGGTTATAGAACCATGTTCTCATGGTTTAAGCTCATAGATTGGCAAAAAATTATATGATTTGTTAAACGGAGAGAAATTGGGTAAAATAGGGGATAATAAGGGAAATATGGTGAAATGTAGGGAAATATAGGGAATGGGGAGAAAGGGAGGGAAAGGTAAAAATAGGGGAAAATCTTCCTTCTCCTCCTTCTCCTCCTCCTTCTCCTCCTCTTTTTCCTCTTCCCTCTCTTCCTTCTATTCCCTCCCCTCCTTCTCCTTTTGTCCGCCATCCTTGAAAATTTACCCACACTATTAATGGGTCGGTTGCGCTGGTTATAGAACCATGTTCTCATGGTTTAAGCTCATAGATTGGCAAAAAATTATATGATTTGTTAAACGGAGAGAAATTGGGTAAAATAGGGGATAATAAGGGAAATATGGTGAAATGTAGGGAAATATAGGGAATGGGGAGAAAGGGAGGGAAAGGTAAAAATAGGGGAAAATCTTCCTTCTCCTCCTTCTCCTCCTCCTTCTCCTCCTCTTTTTCCTCTTCCCTCTCTTCCTTCTATTCCCTCCCCTCCTTCTCCTTTTGTCCGCCATCCTTGAAAATTTACCCACACTATTAATGGGTCGGTTGCGCTGGTTATAGAACCATGTTCTCATGGTTTAAGCTCATAGATTGGCAAAAAATTATATGATTTGTTAAACGGAGAGAAATTGGGTAAAATAGGGGATAATAAGGGAAATATGGTGAAATGTAGGGAAATATAGGGAATGGGGAGAAAGGGAGGGAAAGGTAAAAATAGGGGAAAATCTTCCTTCTCCTCCTTCTCCTCCTCCTTCTCCTCCTCTTTTTCCTCTTCCCTCTCTTCCTTCTATTCCCTCCCTCCTTCTCCTTTTGTCCGCCATCCTTGAAAATTTACCCACACTATTAATGGGTCGGTTGCGCTGGTTATAGAACCATGTTCTCATGGTTTAAGCTCATAGATTGGCAAAAAATTATATGATTTGTTAAACGGAGAGAAATTGGGTAAAATAGGGGATAATAAGGGAAATATGGTGAAATGTAGGGAAATATAGGGAATGGGGAGAAAGGGAGGGAAAGGTAAAAATAGGGGAAAATCTTCCTTCTCCTCCTTCTCCTCCTCCTTCTCCTCCTCTTTTTCCTCTTCCCTCTCTTCCTTCTATTCCCTCCCCTCCTTCTCCTTTTGTCCGCCATCCTTGAAAATTTACCCACACTATTAATGGGTCGGTTGCGCTGGTTATAGAACCATGTTCTCATGGTTTAAGCTCATAGATTGGCAAAAAATTATATGATTTGTTAAACGGAGAGAAATTGGGTAAAATAGGGGATAATAAGGGAAATATGGTGAAATGTAGGGAAATATAGGGAATGGGGAGAAAGGGAGGGAAAGGTAAAAATAGGGGAAAATCTTCCTTCTCCTCCTTCTCCTCCTCCTTCTCCTCCTCTTTTTCCTCTTCCCTCTCTTCCTTCTATTCCCTCCCCTCCTTCTCCTTTTGTCCGCCATCCTTGAAAATTTACCCACACTATTAATGGGTCGGTTGCGCTGGTTATAGAACCATGTTCTCATGGTTTAAGCTCATAGATTGGCAAAAAAATTATATGATTTGTTAAACGGAGAGAAATTGGGTAAAATAGGGGATAATAAGGGAAATATGGTGAAATGTAGGGAAATATAGGGAATGGGGAGAAAGGGAGGGAAAGGTAAAAATAGGGGAAAATCTTCCTTCTCCTCCTTCTCCTCCTCCTTCTCCTCCTCTTTTTCCTCTTCCCTCTCTTCCTTCTATTCCCTCCCCTCCTTCTCCTTTTGTCCGCCATCCTTGAAAATTTACCCACACTATTAATGGGTCGGTTGCGCTGGTTATAGAACCATGTTCTCATGGTTTAAGCTCATAGATTGGCAAAAAATTATATGATTTGTTAAACGGAGAGAAATTGGGTAAAATAGGGGATAATAAGGGAAATATGGTGAAATGTAGGGAAATATAGGGAATGGGGAGAAAGGGAGGGAAAGGTAAAAATAGGGGAAAATCTTCCTTCTCCTCCTTCTCCTCCTCCTTCTCCTCCTCTTTTTCCTCTTCCCTCTCTTCCTTCTATTCCCTCCCCTCCTTCTCCTTTTGTCCGCCATCCTTGAAAATTTACCCACACTATTAATGGGTCGGTTGCGCTGGTTATAGAACCATGTTCTCATGGTTTAAGCTCATAGATTGGCAAAAAATTATATGATTTGTTAAACGGAGAGAAATTGGGTAAAATAGGGGATAATAAGGGAAATATGGTGAAATGTAGGGAAATATAGGGAATGGGGAGAAAGGGAGGGAAAGGTAAAAATAGGGGAAAATCTTCCTTCTCCTCCTTCTCCTCCTCCTTCTCCTCCTCTTTTTCCTCTTCCCTCTCTTCCTTCTATTCCCTCCCCTCCTTCTCCTTTTGTCCGCCATCCTTGAAAATTTACCCACACTATTAATGGGTCGGTTGCGCTGGTTATAGAACCATGTTCTCATGGTTTAAGCTCATAGATTGGCAAAAAATTATATGATTTGTTAAACGGAGAGAAATTGGGTAAAATAGGGGATAATAAGGGAAATATGGTGAAATGTAGGGAAATATAGGGAATGGGGAGAAAGGGAGGGAAAGGTAAAAATAGGGGAAAATCTTCCTTCTCCTCCTTCTCCTCCTCCTTCTCCTCCTCTTTTTCCTCTTCCCTCTCTTCCTTCTATTCCCTCCCCTCCTTCTCCTTTTGTCCGCCATCCTTGAAAATTTACCCACACTATTAATGGGTCGGTTGCGCTGGTTATAGAACCATGTTCTCATGGTTTAAGCTCATAGATTGGCAAAAAATTATATGATTTGTTAAACGGAGAGAAATTGGGTAAAATAGGGGATAATAAGGGAAATATGGTGAAATGTAGGGAAATATAGGGAATGGGGAGAAAGGGAGGGAAAGGTAAAAATAGGGGAAAATCTTCCTTCTCCTCCTTCTCCTCCTCCTTCTCCTCCTCTTTTTCCTCTTCCCTCTCTTCCTTCTATTCCCTCCCCTCCTTCTCCTTTTGTCCGCCATCCTTGAAAATTTACCCACACTATTAATGGGTCGGTTGCGCTGGTTATAGAACCATGTTCTCATGGTTTAAGCTCATAGATTGGCAAAAAATTATATGATTTGTTAAACGGAGAGAAATTGGGTAAAATAGGGGATAATAAGGGAAATATGGTGAAATGTAGGGAAATATAGGGAATGGGGAGAAAGGGAGGGAAAGGTAAAAATAGGGGAAAATCTTCCTTCTCCTCCTTCTCCTCCTCCTTCTCCTCCTCTTTTTCCTCTTCCCTCTCTTCCTTCTATTCCCTCCCCTCCTTCTCCTTTTGTCCGCCATCCTTGAAAATTTACCCACACTATTAATGGGTCGGTTGCGCTGGTTATAGAACCATGTTCTCATGGTTTAAGCTCATAGATTGGCAAAAAATTATATGATTTGTTAAACGGAGAGAAATTGGGTAAAATAGGGGATAATAAGGGAAATATGGTGAAATGTAGGGAAATATAGGGAATGGGGAGAAAGGGAGGGAAAGGTAAAAATAGGGGAAAATCTTCCTTCTCCTCCTTCTCCTCCTCCTTCTCCTCCTCTTTTTCCTCTTCCCTCTCTTCCTTCTATTCCCTCCCCTCCTTCTCCTTTTGTCCGCCATCCTTGAAAATTTACCCACACTATTAATGGGTCGGTTGCGCTGGTTATAGAACCATGTTCTCATGGTTTAAGCTCATAGATTGGCAAAAAATTATATGATTTGTTAAACGGAGAGAAATTGGGTAAAATAGGGGATAATAAGGGAAATATGGTGAAATGTAGGGAAATATAGGGAATGGGGAGAAAGGGAGGGAAAGGTAAAAATAGGGGAAAATCTTCCTTCTCCTCCTTCTCCTCCTCCTTCTCCTCCTCTTTTTCCTCTTCCCTCTCTTCCTTCTATTCCCTCCCCTCCTTCTCCTTTTGTCCGCCATCCTTGAAAATTTACCCACACTATTAATGGGTCGGTTGCGCTGGTTATAGAACCATGTTCTCATGGTTTAAGCTCATAGATTGGCAAAAAATTATATGATTTGTTAAACGGAGAGAAATTGGGTAAAATAGGGGATAATAAGGGAAATATGGTGAAATGTAGGGAAATATAGGGAATGGGGAGAAAGGGAGGGAAAGGTAAAAATAGGGGAAAATCTTCCTTCTCCTCCTTCTCCTCCTCCTTCTCCTCCTCTTTTTCCTCTTCCCTCTCTTCCTTCTATTCCCTCCCCTCCTTCTCCTTTTGTCCGCCATCCTTGAAAATTTACCCACACTATTAATGGGTCGGTTGCGCTGGTTATAGAACCATGTTCTCATGGTTTAAGCTCATAGATTGGCAAAAAATTATATGATTTGTTAAACGGAGAGAAATTGGGTAAAATAGGGGATAATAAGGGAAATATGGTGAAATGTAGGGAAATATAGGGAATGGGGAGAAAGGGAGGGAAAGGTAAAAATAGGGGAAAATCTTCCTTCTCCTCCTTCTCCTCCTCCTTCTCCTCCTCTTTTTCCTCTTCCCTCTCTTCCTTCTATTCCCTCCCCTCCTTCTCCTTTTGTCCGCCATCCTTGAAAATTTACCCACACTATTAATGGGTCGGTTGCGCTGGTTATAGAACCATGTTCTCATGGTTTAAGCTCATAGATTGGCAAAAAATTATATGATTTGTTAAACGGAGAGAAATTGGGTAAAATAGGGGATAATAAGGGAAATATGGTGAAATGTAGGGAAATATAGGGAATGGGGAGAAAGGGAGGGAAAGGTAAAAATAGGGGAAAATCTTCCTTCTCCTCCTTCTCCTCCTCCTTCTCCTCCTCTTTTTCCTCTTCCCTCTCTTCCTTCTATTCCCTCCCCTCCTTCTCCTTTTGTCCGCCATCCTTGAAAATTTACCCACACTATTAATGGGTCGGTTGCGCTGGTTATAGAACCATGTTCTCATGGTTTAAGCTCATAGATTGGCAAAAAATTATATGATTTGTTAAAACGCCAAGTTTCAACAATCAATATTGAAGGAGATATCGCTCATCGAAAAATAGGGTGAATGACGCCACCCTCAGCGCTGCCGCGATAGCAAGGAGAGCAGTAAGTGTCAAATTTTCGAAATCGAATTTCCTTCAAAATTCGTCTAATCTCTTTTAGATGAAATCACTGAAATAGTTAAAACAACAAAATTCATCTTAATTATATGAAAACGAGACATATGAGAAAGCCGCGTGAGTGCGCAAAAATGATGTAGTTTCAGACAGAATATAGGAGTACCTAAGTGTCATCATTCCTCGAGAGAGCCAATGAAAACACTTAGCAAATAGGAAAGAGGGGAATAGGTCGACGTCATCTCCTTCTGCGTCAAAGCACTGCTGATTTACTTACATAACTAAACCCATAAAAAAGTAATCCACACATTCACATTTGCATTATCTGATTGCTTCTCGTGCATTACTGAGGGTGAGATTGTAAAGAGGAAACAAATAATAATACCGCAGTCCCCCCCTATCTCCCTCCATGACGAGAACTCAAGGGACCGACTGATTTCCTCGCTATAGAGAGGTTCTCGTTTTAATGATAGGCGATCAGAAAAAGACGGACGAGCTTCGACACCAATGACTCAATAGACTAAGATACCATTCAGGGTTCAAACTCTCCAATTCTAGATTCTCCGATTCTAGGATTAAAGGCTCGGGGTGTACACTGGTCGGAAATGGTGTAGACCGCGATGGTGGGTTCGGCACCGAGATATTACGAATTTTCAATGATGAAAGCGCAGTACAGTGAACGCGCAATGCGTTGAAGTATTCTCACAGTCTTGTAGGTGCTGATATGTTTCCCGCGCCGACTAGCGACCGCACTGCGTTAGGCGCAATGCGTGAAGTATTCCTGCACTCTTGTAGGCGCTAATATGCTTTCCGCGCCAACCAGCGACCGCACTGTGTTAGGCGCAATGCGTGAAGTATTCTTGCACTCTTGTAGGCGCTGCCAGCATTTCGCGCTGATCAGCGACCGTTTATTTTGCCAGTAGAGAATTGTATTGAAGAGTTTGAAAAGGAAATAAGGACAGATTTGCGCAGACAAGTGAATAAGTTCTCACCTAAGAATGTAAAACTACACTCCATAAGAAAATGGAGAATCTTGATGGGGAACATGCGTAAAACAGGTACAAACGCAGCCGGAAGACCAGGCTACCATAACACCCAGGCAAAACATTGGCAAGGCATGAATGATCGATTATCGATATTTTCCCAATGTGAAGATATGGTAAAGAATCTATTCTTAATGTGTTCGTTGCGAACACCCAGTATATCGATTCTTTTCCACAGGTTTAAATGACCGATCAATCGATTTATCGCAAAGAACGCGACTCGATAACATTTCTCTGTTTGCTCACCATTTTAAGGTAAAATTTGTCTCCCGACTTTATTTCGCAGTGGCGTAGCGTGCGTTGCGATACATCGATTGACCGGCCATTTAAACCTATGTAAAAGGATCGATCAACAGGGTGTTCGCAACAAACACCTTAATAATCGATTCATTACCGTAGCTTCAAATGAGGATATATCGCTAATCGATCATTCACGCTTCACCGCTGATCTTCCGACTAACCAACCCTGAGAGCACAGCACTCAGGGCATGAAAGTCAAAAATCAAGAAATCGTTTAAAAGAAAAGTGCTCAGTGCTTTGAAGGCGTGTTTTAACACACAGCCGCAGAACTCGGATTTTATTCGGTCAAAAATAAGCAGTTTTGTATGAGGAGGGGAGGAGGGGGGTTGCCTTGGTCAACCAAGGAACTAACGTTTCATCGTATCGTGGGAGGCGCGGTGAGGGTAGACGGTTGATAACTAAACGACGCACAGTGATACGAGTGAATTGGAAAGGTCGGAAATGAAATTTTTGACTAAAACTGCAAATTTTGATGTTTATTCCGTCACATTTTAAATTTTAAGGGGTGCTTCTAAAAGAGAATTTGACGAGGAAACCAATGGAGCCACTTCTAGAACCTCAAACTTTTGTATAAACGGAGTTTTAAGCGTTTAAAGTTTCCAAATTTTGTCCGACATCTCTTAATTTCTCGATCCACTGTGCGACGGCAGCATGGCGGTCGCGGAAGTAAAGAGGGGTTGAAGGGCCGTGGAGGTGGAGGAGAGTGGAAGTTAGTGAGTGGGGAGAAAAGGAAGTAAACAATAACCAGTGCTTAAAACAAACAATCTTTTGTCGTCAAATAGGGTACTTAGTCACCACCGTTTATATTTACAATCCTCAAAGACTGCGACAACTACATTGCAGCTCAAAACTCGGTCCATCCCCTTTCTTGGCCAGTTTCCATTTTCCATGCCCCATCCGCCCCCGCCACCATTTGGCTCGGCATTAATTTGAATGAGAGGCTGGGATAAATCGTCGTTTTACTCGCGAAAGAACGTAACCGCATTTCAATGTTGCCAAATTCGCCCACAGAGATTAAATTCTTACCAGGAAAATCTTAAATATGGAGAAACTGCACGAAAAAATGGTATTCCTTCATCTAAAAGTGCTTAATGAGCTGAGTTCTCAAAATGTTTTCTAATATGGGAAATCTTAGAAAAATAGATTTAAAAGTAAGAAAATTAACCGCCTTGTGACATCATCTGGCGACATTTCCCATAAATGCACACATATTTTAGCAGATTCTTTTATTTTGTCATATTTCCTCCAATAATTGTTCAATTTCGAAACCAAGGATATTTTCGCGCTTAAGTCTCTCAGTAGTTTCATCTTAAATATGAAATTCACACAATTTCAGGCACCTGCAAATTCTCCACTTAACTGATCTTTCTTCGGATCTTATGTAAAAATCAGAAAAATGTAGGACAAAATTGCATAATTATGTACATTATTGTAAACAATTGCATTATTCGAGGCAACTTTGCAACCTTGGAATGGAGTTATGTTCCTTCGTCTGTGAAACGACGAGATGCGGCATCCAATTCTCCAAGTAATGCATCGAACATCCAGTGATCTCATAAATCCAGTCTCTTGATAAACTCGCAACTTGAAACTTTTAAGTAGAATTAGGCAGAACAACACTTGAACTCGGCGAGCAGAAAACAAGTTCTTTTCGCTATTAAATTTCAATTAAACCCTTACTCTCCATCTTCCAAGGGTTGTTTGTCATCGTTGAGGGGTGAGGGCACTGCACAGTGGATAGAGTCAATGGATGAAGTTGGACACGAAATTTTTTACAAAAATTGTTAATTTTACGTATATCCCCTCACAATTTTAATTTTAAGTGGTGCTTTTTATAGAAATTTCACGAGTATACCGATAAAACAACATTTAGAACATTTATATATATATTTAAAATTTCATATTAATGTAGATGTATGCTTTCAAAGTTTTTGAATCAAGTCCGATCTTTCCCATTGACTCGATCCACTGTGCGCCGCTTGAGGGTAGCTGAGGGGCCATCGCTCCCCCCCCCCCCCCCAACTGAACCTGGAAGTAGGTCTCATTTTTGTGCACACAGTCCTAGAATTAAGGGTTTTTTAGATTCTCTCCGATATTCTAAAATTCTGCCGTTCAAAGACCGAATTTTGCCCTTTCAAAGATTGAGCTTGGGTGGCGTTCCTCACTGAAGTGGATCTAAAAAAAACCACTGGGTTATTAAAGTGCGAAAGAAAACTCAAGAGGAGGGGATGAGAACAATAACGTCAGAGACCCTCATGCCTGTGCGTGACATTTTCATCTCATTGCATTTATATTTTAATGAAAGGCCGTTCAATTAATTTAAAAGGACATTGTTTAGGCATTAATTGAACTGAGTATTCCGGGAGGAAAAAGAAAACCGAGTGAATTTACACACTTATAAAACCGCACAAATGCATATACTAGATCTTTAGTTTCTGAAAGAAGCCAAATAAATCGTCCTTCGCTACTAAACTCCGAGTAAGTGTATAGAGGCTTCATAATATCTTCCGAAGTGTGCACAAACAAAATCGCCTTCATCTAACGAGGTAGGCAAAATGAGTTCCGTTGGGCTCGAATAGTGGTATCATTGAAAATAGACGTGTTTTATTCAAATGGAACCATCTCCCTTGGAATATGGGCCTTTTAATGCATGCATTCTTATAGCTCAGGGCCCAGGCCATTTGAAGATGGGTAATTGCATTTAAACTCATTCAATCGATGAAAAGTAGAACCTCAATCACAGCCTTTGCCGAGTTTTCAAGTTCAGAAAGCTTGAAGGATACACCGACTTTTAAAAGTCGGCGACACCGTAATTAGTGTGCGAGCGGGTTGATTATTGAAATTAATAGACAAAGCAGATAATAAAGAGAAAAAATGGAAATGGAGCGTTCCTATTGGTTGAAACGGGTGGTTCTTAGTCGTACAGAGTAAAGAGGAAAATTACGGACTAGCTATATTGGGTCTCTCATGGGTTGTCGTTTATGATTCTATTACATTTTGCCTTTGTATATTGCAACCATCCACTTCCACCAATAGGATTGCTCCATTTTCTAATTGTCCTAGAGAGGAATTCATAGACAAAGGTTTATTGCTTTGTCTATCCATTGATCAAATGTGTTAAAAGAAACCATAGGCACGCAGGGTTTGCGTGCATCATAGTTTTTTTGGATCGATATAATTATAATTATTTATTAGTATTATTAGCAGTGTATTAGTATTATAGCATTATATCATATTAGTAGACACGTATTATAACAGTATGTTGGCTGTATTCATAACTTTATCAGGTGTTTGTTAACTTATTGTTTTATACTCACTTTTTAATCTTCGGTCCTGATTTCTTACTCCTTAAGAGATCAGGACCGAAGATTAAAAAGTGAGTAAAACAATAAGTTATATTAGTATGGTATCACTGGGGACTACAGTGATCCACTTAGCCTTAGCCATAGAGTACATAGAGTCGTAATGTAAGTGGGAGAGCTGGCGCCACTTTTAAGCATTTTCCATGCCCCAAATTCCGAGACTCCTATGTGACGCCGGGTCACTTTTTCGATACATAATCGATTGTTTGCGATACACGGGTACCCGGCCACCCGAAGACAACAACAACAAAGGAGATAGGAATCACCACGTATTCCACACCGCCATTTTGGATCGAAAATGTATCGAAAAAGTGACCCGAACTCGGCGCACACCGGGCTCGGAATTCGTCGAGCAGAACATGGCGCCAGCTCTTCCATTTACATTACGACTCTATGTACTCTATGGCCTTAGCAGGCTTTGTTACGGATCGCGGCAGTTAAAAATAGCCGAGTCCGCTTTAAGGACAGAGGGTCTCACCTACGGAGTGTGACGCAAAGGCAGGGGAAGCAGCCATGCTCCATATTATTACGTGCGCACTTTCGTTTTTATGGTCATATTTTCAGCTTAAATCTCCGTTTTCCACCCTCCACCCTCGAGCGCGTTTGTCGGGTCGCGGTCGCCCGTCTCTACAGTCCGTCCTCCAAAGCCCTACCCCATCCCTCCTCTACCCCACCCCACCCCTCTCCCGTCTACCGGATTCGATTCTTTGTGTTTCATTGCGCATAAGAGGGAAACCCTTTTTTACGCAAAGCGCCTCATCCTGCTCGGCTTCCTCCGTGCATTTTACGACCGGCCTTATCTCACGGCTCCAGAGTCCATCCCAAGGTGCTCAAAAGCCCTTTCTGAGCCCGTAAATATTTTACTACGATAATTGCGGCTGAAGTTTGAAAAACAAAACCCAGGAACAGCCTCATTAAAATGCAAAACCGCCTAATCCTTGCTCCGGCTGTTGTGCGAGTCATGTGGTTTTTTTATAGGAAGCTTACGGGTGGCGTTCGGTCCGACAAACTTTTTTCATGCTGGTATAAAAAAGTTTTTATGTGTCAATTCCTTCCCGTAAATACTGCCGTCCTGGTAGCGTCTGCAAAATTGAACTGTAGCAAACTGTCGTAAAGTAAAATTCTTCATGGGAAGACATACCCATACGGAAGTCGAAATCTTGCTGGTTTAATAATTTAGGGATGATGGCTCATATTCCGTTTAGTGCTTCGAACAACGTGCGTCCGTCTGACCGTTAAAAATGAACATTTAGTTTACCTATGCATCATTCGTGGAAAATTTAGCCTCATTTAAGCCGAGAAAATCTAATTACATTGGGAGCCAAACATTTGCTTTGATGAACTTGATTAAGTATGAATGGAGTCTGGGAGTATGTTCGGCCGATTAAGACCGGATCTGGATGGATTTTAGACTAGATTCGGCCGAAGGTACTATTTGTCCTATAATTTCCATGACCTTTAAGTTATATTTTAACTTGGGGTTGAATTTAGACTAAATCAATGGTATCATAATTTTTCTCATCATTACATGTAATTTGATGGATGGATAGCATATCCTTGACGCTCGCAGGCAAAACATGAGTTTAGAGTATTTGGTGGTTTAGACACCTCAAGCTGGATTCCTTGACATCTTTACAAGTTTGTTTCCTTCTTCTTTTTATCTTGCTGTGCATTTAAATTTTCCTTTATCTCTATCTGACTTATGTTATCGGTGGTGATCTCGTCACCTTCCGGCCAAAGTATCACAAGCTCCATGCGACATTTAAAAACTTCCGCCGCCATTTTATTTTTTTACGGAGAAATCGTTCAACGAAGCTGTCCGAAAATTCCACCAACTTTTCTTTGTGCATGCTGCCGATGAAAGTCTGTGAAATTTTCAAACAGATTCAACCAACAATTTCTCTGTAACAAAATAAAATGGCGGTGGAAATTTTTAAACCGCACCAGGCGCTTGTGATAATTGGACGGAAGGTGACGATCTATTGAATGATAAGACTTTGTATTCTTTTTTTTTTCAAATGTCCCACTGAAGATAGACGGCTTCAAATTATTTTAATTCGAATACTCTCAATTCAGAAAACTCGCACACTTTTATCATAAATTCCCTGTCGATTGAGAAACTAGAATCTTTTTAAAACTCTTCAAATATATAGTAAAACAAATGTTTTTCCATTGAGACGGATAACAATCTACTAACTTCCGAGACGCTTTTCACATAAGTTTCAAAATTTCCCATACCCGCAATAGAAGAAAACTGTTGCGCAATCTGAGAAAGTGTATCGCCTTTTCCCCTCGTTTTTCCTATTTTCTTTTGCTTCGTTCGTCTGCTTTTCCTTGTCTCCCCCGTTTCCTCTGTTTTTCCGAGAGATAACCTTGCCTGCAACATACTTTCGCGTGAGAAATTTCTGCCGTAGCCTGAGCCCGACAAACTTCGTTATAATCTCGTTTGCCTCCACGTGGTGGAAAATGAAAATAATAAATTTCGTCATTAGGTGAGCGAGATCTATCTGGGAGGAACATTTACGGGAGGACGAGAAAAAGATAATTGCTCGGGTGCTTCAGGAGGGATAAACCACTCACGTTGCTAATGTAAACTGACAGGCGTACCCTGGCAGTTGAGACCGGGAGGGGAGGGGCGGCTTAAAAGTGATGCCCTACCTCAATTTTTAAGCCCTCGGATGCGGAATTCCTATTCGTACCCCCCCCCCCCCCCAGGTCACTTATCAGATCTCGATGAATAAAAAGCGAACAGAGCAGATGTGACAAAATTTGTCAGTGTACTTAACAGGAGACGATGAGCAAAACAGACAATTCAATCCCCGCGAAACGAACAATTGGATTGCATTTTGCAAAAAAGAACCACTAGCATTGCAATGATGCTAAGATTGTGCAACTTCATCCTTTGCAATAAAATTGCGGAAATTGTGAAAAACTATGAAATTTAGATGGTAACTTTTGTCTTAAATTTACAGTTTTTAGCGAGTAAAATAGAAACTATGAAGGGATAATCGGGGTTTTCCTCCAAGACAAAAGAAGTTGCACAATCTTAGCAACATTGCGATGCTAGTGGTTCCCTTTTTGCAAAATGCAATCCAATTGGACTACATTTTGCAATTTGGAACTATAAATTCTGGCTCTTCTGGAAAAACACTTATGTGCATAGGGAAACTAATGGCACATATGTTGTCTTTAAACCGGGCCAGAATTTATAGTTCCAAATTACAAAATGCAGTCAAACTAGTCGTACACCCGATGAGCCGCTATTATATGAAAACGATCGAGTTTCGAGTAGGTATTCGCGTTTTCTTAAAGTTCTCTGCGAACAAATCGATAGTAAGAATTCCAAACCACGCATCTCGTTTGCGGTCTATTAAATTCTCCGCTCCTATTTTAATGTTTTAAAGGAGAATAAATCAACATCATTCCTTGAAAATTTATCGGAATTTGCTTCGCAAAGAGAAGAGCGAAGTCACGGAAGTGTTTAAGAATTGGCGTCGATTAGTTCTCCATTTAAGAAATCAAGTATGACAGGAAGTCTGCAACGTCGCAAACCGAGATACGTGGTTTGGGACTTATATCTCATTCCCATCCGGTCATTTTCTTGAAGCCTTAACTATTCGTGTTCTCTGGTAATGCGTGAAGTATCCGCCCTTTTTGAAGGCGTTTTTCAAAACTCGATATCAGAGACAAGGAGAGTCCTATACAATTGGTAGCTCGAAAGTGGTGGAAGCTTGTGCTTTTGGGACTCAAATGACGACGAATGACTGACCACTGATTGGTCTCGCTCTTGGCCTCGGGCCAATTAGTGGGAAGAGTTCTCAAGTTTTTCGTATTGAAACTAGAGGCAAGAAGATAGAGTCAATGAGTAGCTAGGATCGATTTCACCTGAGGGTCGTAAATATCATTTGGCAAGAACTTTAGCACTACATCAGACAACTGTCAGCTCCATGCGTTTTTAAATATTTCTTTCGTCTACTAACTTGGTTGAAGTTCAGAAACTGTAGGAGTCTAAGTAAACAAAATATCCGAACTTTGAAAGATTAAAAACAATGATAAATCAAAATATTAAAGTTGTGTTTCGCCACCAAATGCATGTGCTAATTTTTTTCTTTTTTCGTAATCGTGGAATGCATTTTAGATTAATAGTGCTTTGTTTTAGCTCTTCGCTGAGAAGTAACGCCTCCTGACATCTAAAATAGTGACAGTGACTTCACTGTCCTTCACAAGAACTTCCCTGGGACAGCTTGCGTTATGGCAAAACCATCATCGAAGTTTGACAATTGTGTAAACTGCCTATTTTAAAGCTGTAATTCAAGTAAGGCATTGTATTTAAAACCGCTCTTACTCTGTACCATGTTTAACACAATATTTTTCTCCCATACCGATGGCAGTTAAAACAGTAATAAGTAAATTGAAAACGGAGGTCACATAACTGTAGGAAATTGCACCATTCTTGCTGATCTGCAATGAATGAGAGGTAGGGTGACATGCCACACACGAAATCGACTTGCGGATAGCAACTTCCAGTTGGATGCAACTAATCGTGCTCGAGTGTCATCAATCTTGCATATACAAAAAAGGGAAGGCGCGTTGGTTTCCAAAGTGATTCGCATCACGCGACCACACCTTGCGAAATCTGAGGGGAGTGATTTTTTTTTTTTTTTTTTCAAAGCGTTCTGGTAGGACTGTTGTACACCTGAGAGGAAAAGAAAGGTTCCCCCTCCCTTCCTTTAACCAAAAAAATGAGCAAATGGAGAACGGCATTTTTCCGTTTGGGTTAAAATGTCCTTTTTGGGCCATTGGCACAAAATACTGGACCGAGAGAAAAACTATGGTTAAAATGACCATCATAATGGATAGTGGTGTTTCATGTGAACTTCTACATGACTGCTCGTAGTCATAGTTCCAGGTGGCCAGACTTTTTACCCAATTTTGTTTAATCCAAATTTGTTATTGTCCATTTTTAGAGTTTGTCTAATAGTTTTTTCCGTGCAATGCTTTATGAACCAACAGTTTACTTAGTCCAGTTACAAGCAATAGTATATGTGCTGAAATCTCAAATAATGGAATGTAACCCTTAGACGCCCAAACCGGATCAAACTGACCCAAGGATCGCTGAAAACACGTACCCCGCCGGTTTCGCGGAGCTTGTACATTCGAACTTTAGATGTAGGTCTACGATTGCATCTTAAAAAGAGAATAAGACATCAAATAAAAAAAGGAGAAAATCAAATATTAACATAACCGAAGAGACGTTGTCTTTTTTTATAACTTTTCTCCCGAATCAGAGCGACAGTTCATTGGCAGCATAGAGCGGAGCATTGCAGCGGTTCACGCATCACGCCAAAGCGCCTTCAATTTTGGAGACGCAACACGGACATCCATCAAGCACGAATAGTTGTATCTCTGCGCCGTCATCGAAGCGAGTCCTTTCTTACTCTATTTCCGTGTTGGGTCGGTTCCGTTTGTCTGATTTGTAGCGGTGCTTAAAAGGCTGCGTGAGCAACACAGACGAAGTATGACTTGAATCAAATTAGTTGGCCAAACTGGGTATCGGGTATAAAAATTGGGTTAAGTGTCTAGTTACCTAGTTCCATTAATAGTTGTAATTTCACCCCTACGCTGGTAAAATTATTACTCGATGATACACAATCCACTTTTAATCGTTATGGCTACTGCTTCTTGCGATTTCATATGGAACACTACTCATGTGATGATTTTAACCGTGGTTTTTCCATTGTGCACTTCTCCACGAAAATAATCTCATGCCGTCAAAATAGTCCTAAATGTATCAAATAAACGCTTGAGTTTACTTGACTTTGATATAAAGTAATTGAGTATTCGCTTTAAATAAATAAGATGATTACCCAGTTAGACTAGTTTTTAGATGTCGCTAAAAATACAGATTGACACTTTGTAACAAGGAAGACATACGATATTACAAAACGCAACTTTCTGTCTTTGTTTCATCCCACCCTTGCTTGTGACACACTCACACCGCAAGTCTAGAACACCTCCCCCCCCCCCATAAATTATGCAATGTCAAGTATTATTCCCAGGCCCAAATTTTCGGCAAATGTAATAAAAAAAATGTTCCATCCCCTCACTAAAGTACTCAAAAAAGGCCCTCCCAACTCCTCCCCAAAATGAAGATGCCCAATTTTATGGAAGACCGTCATGCAATGATAGATTTAATCCCTGATCTTCCTCAAAGCGCAGGTGTCGTGACTGCCCTTCCCGCCCCCTAAAAAATAAGGAAGTGATATACAGGGTTATTCAAAAGTCACGCGCCACTGGCCGTGACTTTAGTTCTTATTATGATATCAATTTGCGGTTTAAGATGTTTTTCCTCATAACGAGGGGGGAAACTTTTTAGGTACTTTCCAGTTTTTGATCCCTTTGGGGGGTAGGGGCGGGGGGCAACTCAACAATTTCAAATGGCCAACCCCCTCATGGCCAGTGGTATGTGACTTATAAATAACCCTGTACACACGAGTAAATTACATGGTACAAGGATCAGAAAGTAGAAATACTTGGAGTTGATAAGTGGTGAACCAACCTGTTTGAATCCTCGATACATGACTCTAATCTCTTGCCGGGTGAACTTGGTTTGTCTACACAAATCCTCGAGAGGAACAGGAATATGCTTCGGAGGTCGAAACTGCTCGACTTCGAAAACTACTTCCTCGATGCCCGGGCTGTCAGGAGGGGTCGCCATTTTATCCCGTATTCAACCGATTTCACATTGCGCTGACGGTTTCCGCACGGACATCACTCATAAAACGTGGCACCATTTTCTTTGTTTGAAGTTAAGTCTAACTTGAAAACCAACGACGGCAGTGACTGGTGGGTGATTATTGGCAAATTTGATGAGACACAACCATCAAGATAGGGAATACGTTAAATTAGACACTTTTAAATTAACTTCCAAGAAAAAAATTACGGACAAATCGAAAGATCAACGGAACAGAAAACGAAGACGGACATACATTAGAGTCAACATATCACAATTAAAGTCGTTTTGTTTAGATCTGTGGACGACGAGGAGAGGAGGGGAAACTAAAAAATATGTCGATTAATCGGGAGTTTTTTAGACAATTCCTCGGAACCAGGCCAAGCAATACACGAGGGAACGAACTTGCGAACTTTCGCGACTTAATTCGTGTAGCACCGCTGCACTTTTGAATTAAGTATGTGAATCTGCTAAACTCAAAAAAATCAGCAATCTGAGACTGGTTGTTTTGGTGTGTGCACTAACGTTAAGTCGAAACTTATCACTCACAAAACTAACTTTTCGCCCTTCTGTTCATTCCTGCTTCGGATATAAATTACCGTCGATGAGGAGAAAGTTCGCTCCCGAGTGGATTTTTTACTACGGGGTGGAAAGGCTTTCACTGCGGAGGGGTTGAGCACGGTGAAAATTGCTTTGAATTGAAAAGGTCGCTAGACTGAAAGCGTGATAAGGGCTAAAGGGTGTGCACGCGGGGGCTTGAGCAGCGGTGAGGGAAAATCGGCGAGGGAGGAAGAGCTACCGAGCACAACGAAGAACTAGAATCACGAAAGACTGAGGGGAAAAGCCGTAGAAATAGGGAAGAATTGACATGGTTTCGGAAAAGAGCGAGGAAAAGCGGAGTCGGGAAGCAGCTTTGATTTTATTTACAAGTGGCACGGAGCGGGAACGCCCAGCTCTCCCGACACGCGGTAAATAACTGCGCGGTGAAGCAACGCACTCCGGGGAGGGTTGGAGGGTTGGCGGGCGAGGCGCGAGGGTTGGCAGTTGGCGGGCCGGCCGAGATGAGGTGCGGCAGTGAGCCGAGGATTCACGGGTACTCGTCGCTCAGGGTCTCACGGACTCCAGCCATCCGTGGGTCTCATCGGTCTCACGGATCGGGTCTCATCAGTCTCGCGGCTCGGGTCTCACGGATTCGCTCCAAGTCCAGACGCCTCGCCACTGCCCACTCGGAGAGCAGAATTCACAGCAGGTCGTCACTAGAGTGCCTTTATCCTGAGAGTTGAGACGATGTCGGTCTCATGTGGTGTAGTGGTTGTAGCGCTAGCTCTATGATAGAGTCCCTTTATACCCAGAGTTAAGACAACTCACTTTTGGTTGGGCTGGAAGTGGCCTAAAAAAAAAATCCAATTCTGATTGGTTCTCGCTCATGGAGGCCGAAACGAGTGCACCAAGATGGCGATACCTCGAATGTGAACAAGAATAATGAAAATATTACCTAATTGTGGTATCAAGAGTAAGTTGTTATTTCCATCGGTCCAAAATGAAAATAGATTAAGAAATTATTCACAAACCAAACTCATTCTCTTTTTAATTGATCGATTTGTTGATGTTGTTGTTTTTGTGTGACAGACATCGCAGGATTCCTGATCCTTATCCCTCAATATCGTTCGTTAGGGTGCACTCGTTTCGGCCTCCATGGCCAGCCAAGGCCGGCTGCCAGTCAGCTGATAATCGAGTTGTCTTAACTCTGGGTATAAAGGGACTCTACTCTATGACAGGGAGGTCCCAGGTTCGATTCCCGGCCGGGCGACCCGAGTTTCGTGGTCTCAAACTATGGTTGACTGGGACTGGTTGTAGAAACGGAGGGGGGACGGGACTAAAGCGCAAGGATTAGCCCTCTAGGGCTATTTGAAGTGGTGGAAAAAAAAAAAAAAAAAAAAAAAAAAAAAAAAAAAAAAAGGAATCTATTTCTGATGAGTTCCGTATTTCAGGCCTCCACAGTGTCACAAACGGGAATGAACGTTACATTTTCACCAATTGCCAAGATTATAATCTGGAATGGACTGGGGAGCTACGGGCTCGGCAGGGAGCAAACGGAAGGAGAGAAAGGAGAACGGAATTTGAGAATGAGCTGATCAAAGATTACGAAAAAGCTTTCAATGTGTGTAATTTTTATTCCCGTTTGTGACTCAATGAGGGGGGGGGGGTTGTCTTAACTCTCAGTAAAAAGGGACTCTAGTCGTTACCGTCCAGCCAAAGTATCACAAGCGCCATGCGATGTTTAAAAATTTCCACCGACATTTTATTTTTTTACGGAGAAATTGTTCAACGAAGCTGTCCGAAAATTTCGCGGAATTTTCATTGGGCTGCCGATAAAATTCAGCGAAATTTTGAAACAGATTCAATCAACAATTTCCCTGAAAAAAAATAAAATGGCTGCGGAAATTTTGAAACGTCGCATGGCACTTGTGATACTTTGGCTAGAAAGTGACGAGGTCCTTTCTAAATGTCACCCGTTCCAACCTTGGTAGCAACGGCTCTCTGGAAAACTCGTAAATTTTAAAAAGACCACTTTAAAAAGAACGGTAAAAATTTAAGTTGACCTTCTTTGGGGTATTTCCTAAGCAAAGTTAGCGACCTTAGAGCATAAATTGCATTAAATCGTAGTTACACGGTAGAATAGAAGCGCTTGGTGCAGGAAGGGGCATTTCTTGGTTGTGGTGTCTCAGAATCTCCACTGACGGTTCATCCATTATAATTAAAGCAAATGTATAGAATTTTCTTACGATTTTACAATACACTCAATATTTTTCGCTGAAATATACAGTAGCAGTGGAGATTCCAAAACACCGCAACAAAAAAAATTCGCTTTCTGCACCCAACCCATCGTCTCAATTATTGCAAATGCATGGATTGTTGCGTTTTTTGCCTATCTTCTAATTGAAGGGGCCCTACTAATTGGAATTTATTGCAATAAAATTGGAATATGTTGCTATTTATTTTGCATTGCGAGCTGCTTCGGTCTCTCTAATTCCCTTATTAGGTATCATTTTTGTGTTCCGATTCTTTTATCAAACAGATACAATGCACCCACAAAAATTATTGTAAAATTATTGATCTTGATTTATTTATATACCGACCTCATCTTTAAACAAATCAGATTAAAATAGATATGACAATTCCTTCCGTCATTTTGAAAGGGAGACCAAAGTAGTACATAAACAGTTACAGTGACGTATTTTTAACCAACATTTTTTCCTAATTTCTCTCAAAATCGGAGCAGAAAAATCCTTAAAATTCCTTTCAGAGGGGCTTACAATTGTAAATTCTGATGACGT
This sequence comes from Bemisia tabaci, assembly GCF_918797505.1. Taxonomy (NCBI): domain Eukaryota; kingdom Metazoa; phylum Arthropoda; class Insecta; order Hemiptera; family Aleyrodidae; genus Bemisia; species Bemisia tabaci. Next base: position 62,494,479 of record NC_092794.1, on the reverse strand, counting down.
ATTTTTAGGCCAAAGTGTTCCCTTCCTTTTCTCTGAAATTTGAGCAAAAATATCCTTAAAATTACCTTTCAATGGGGCTACAATTTTAATATCTTCCAGAGGACCACTCCGGCAGGGAATTTGATCCTGCTAGTTATCTCCTCAACGTCAGGGAGGCCTGCGCTGTAGACTGTGCCTGAACTACACATTTTCACTTCCTCGGTAAGTTTCTTCGGGTCGTTGGTAGTAGAAGAAATGACATTTAATTCTATTTTGAAGTGATGAAGTTGTATTTTGCTATTTTTCTCAATTTTCATTACATTTTAAACATTCAAGATACAAACATACTGTCTTAACATTACGCATTCACAAACTGAAGAACTAAAAATATGTTATAATACAATTCAAAGAGAAACAAATGATGCTGTTTGGGTAAGTATGATTGCCGAAATTTAAACTTGACGAGCAACATAACATAAATTTTTAGAGGTCGTGGGGGAGGAGTCAATAGCTGAAAGCACGCATACCTTTTGCCACCTTTTGGAAGAAAGTGACTTTACTGCTTTGAGGTGCACTATACATTGAGGAAACTTTTTCAGTCCATGCTTGGATCGAAATAGAAATTCAGAAAAAAAGAAGCATGTAATGACGCAAAAGGAGAAGAAAATGTCCTAATAGTCATAGCAAAAAAAAATTATACAGGCTGCCAAATTAAAGCCACTGCATTTCTATTCTTTGTCTTTTTTTCTTTTTACTTTCTCGGTTCTTATCGAAAAGTCTATTTTCAGGAGGGATTTTTTTCTGCTGTCAGACATGAGTCATTTGGCTTACCATTACATAATTTCATAAAAAATTGATCAATTTAAATTAATGTTTCCATACCGAATCATCTCAATAGAAAAACCTTATTTTGCCATATTTTTAGTGAATCAAGGTGATTCAACCATTTCATATTTCATGGATCTACTTAGAGGTCTCAACTCTCCTGTGGAAAGTTTTCATAGAGTTCGTATTTTTTCCAAACCTTCTCTTTGGTCTGCTGGAAAGTCAGGCTAATTAAGGCAGATTTCAAGTATTTTTCACATTTCAAATTTTGGGATTATATTGAAGAGAACTTAAGAACATGTTGTACCTCACAAAAAATTAACAAATATTTCCTCTACCTGCGAGGGGAGCGAGAAAGTGAAAAGGAAAAAAATAAGGAAAAATAAATGACCAAGACTATGGTGCAAAGATTTTAAAGTCACGCTTCCCCTTTTTTCTGTGTTCTTTTTTACCGGTCACATTAAAGGCTTTTTGTTTTTGTTTGTTTGTTTGTTGTTTTTTTTTCATTTTTCCTATGATTGTAGTACACAAATACGCATTTTAACATCCCTACAAAATCAAAAGGTAAAAAAAATATGATAAAAATAAATGAGAAAAATTTGACCACAATTGGTGTAATATAGCTCGCATAACAAAAGGGGGAAACACAACTGTGGGTTCCTTGAAACTTACATGATAAATGGCAAAACTGTCCACTGCAAGATAAACCAGGAAAACATGTTTGCTCACCTACTTTGATAAATATGATACGACTATTTAAAGTTCAGAATTTGAGAACAAAACAGGGACAAAAATGGAATTCTTCTGCATTTTTAATTTGGTCTAAATGGAATTTTTTCTGATGGAAACACTTCTCATAGGACCATCATTCTTGTTGGTAGGGTCAAAGAGTTACAAAGCCTTCATGCAGCAGCCATTTATTTTCGCACTATTATTTCTGACTGGTTAGCCGCTTTAAGCTGATTTGGGGCCACTCTAGGCTAATGTTTGGACTTTAGAAAGCAGAAAGGCACGATCTGCTATGGTTCTGTTATTCATGAATATAATTTGAAATACCCAATGATTTACATAAGTCAAGGTTAATTTGGACAACATTCATTTCTAAGTTCGAGGATTGATCCTTGAAATTTTCTAGGAAAAAAAGAAAAATTCTGAATAATGCGCCAGTTTCCAGTAAATTAAAGTCGAATTTTTTTTTTTTTTAAATGCCCTCATATGAGAAAAAAACCTCTCCAAAGATGTTTGGTTACTCAAAAATTGGGGCAATTCAATCTAGAAGTAAAAACAGTAACAGATATAAAGAAAAACAAACTGATATTACAATCCAAAAATACAGAAGGAAAGTAAAATCAGGTACTTAAAAAATAGTGATGATTGATTGATTTGCACTGATTTGGTCCTAAACCAGTCACAAGTAGATAACAATTTTTAATCAAAGTTCCCATGCCATTAGGATAGTGAAAATATGACACAGACATATATTTTACGATGAGAAAAGGCTCCCATTTCCTCTCCTCTCTCCTCCAAAAAAAACCTCCAGCTTTACTGATTAAAGCTTTCAGTCCAAGATAATAATGAACATGATTGGTACAGCGACATTTGAAATTACAGTAAAGTGCGTAATTTCAGCCACTATGTTAAAAGGCTAAACTGTAAAGGTTTTTATTATTTAGTGGAAAATATTACCGACATAGGGGCATGAATTCTTCACCTCATCATAAGACAATGGCTTAGTGAGTCACAAAATTGTTAAAGTTTAGGCGATGATAGAGATATTACAGCACTTTAATGGTTAAAAGGGTTTTGTTGTATTCATAACAACTTTGATTGCCTTGATCAATGATAGTGTGTGAATAAATTAAACTTAGGTCTAAGAAGAGAGACTATGAATTCGATGTTTTTTACAAGACTAGAAAGAGTCGCATAAAAAGAAATGAAGAAAAATAAAAAAAGGAATAATTCACATACGAATGAAGCTAGTTGTGAAATAATGAGACAATACAAACAGCAAAGAAAAATTTCAATTCAGACAAATTGAAAAAGCTTGTTTTAGACTTAACTAATTATTCAGCAAAAAAAAAAAAATGGGAGAAAGGGCTAATAAAACATAAGAACAAGTAACAAAGCATTGAAAAATCTAATTAAGAGAGAAAACATTGTCAAATTTTCAAATGATTAATTTTATAATAAGCAATCATTTGTCATTCTTCCTCTGAGCATTCTAATTCTCTCTCCCAATATAAAATGCCTCATGTGAAATTAGACGCTTGCCTATTGGCTAGCACAGATAATTAAGAATCTTAAGGATGACAAAGTTTAAATACTCCACCAGAGATTTTGACGTAGTTAAATGAAAAGAAAAAGGGGAATTTCATTCTTTCAGTCTAGAGAGAGAACAGACCTACATTCTGCAAAAAGAAACTACTGTTTTCGGCTCATCCATAAAAACACCCATTTGCACAAGGAAACTAATTGCACATACACTGTTTTGTTCGCCAAAATGGTAGTTCCATATTAGCACAATCAAGTCCAAGTTTGTTTCATTGATGACCAGTCCCCCTACTTTTGGCTACAAGGATGGTTGCAATTGAAACACTCAGTTAGCTCACTTAAATGGGTCAGTGTTTTAACAGCCTATCTCTATTGACTTGATCAGAAATTAATGACTTTGAAAAAAGGAGAGGCTGCGCACATAGTGAAAACAGATGTTAATGAATAAAAGCAGGTTGGTTTGAAGACACAAGTATACAAGACATGTGACGTTCAGATGAAGGCCGATTTGCAAGAGCTGCTTTACAGAGTTGCTTTTAGGAGTATTGCATGATTGGCTTGAGGATGGAGAGTCTGAATTTACTATCCAATAAGTCATACACAAGAAAGGTTTGAGCCTAGCTCAGCATGGCAGAAAACATTTCTTGAAGAATTTCCTAATTTTTTAAAATGGAAAGATTTTTAGGTCACATTTTGTGAAGTAATAATATCCCTGATGAAGACGGCATCAAAATAATGACTGCATCTTGCATCAAACTCGCACATCTTGATCGTCATCAAAAAATGTCTTGAACAGAAAATGGTTTTTGTTTATTTATCGAAAACTTGTTAATTTTAGAGAATAACTATTGTTTAAATTATATTGCTGCACGTATAGTTAGCATTTTTCGAAGCAAAGGAGAAATTGCTTGATTTTGAAAGTACTGTAACAGCACTGGTTCCCTTCTGCTAAATGCGATCCAATTATCACGAAGTGAAAAAGGGTGGAAAAAGACTGCTAAGGGGTACTAAAACCATGTTCTGCCGGATGCATACAACATAATGATCTTTTAGGAGGAGAGCTTTCATTCTTCATTTGTCATTAGAAGCAGCAAAAAATTATTGTTCCCAGGTTTTATGAGTAAAGTCAAGAAAAGAATATGAATACAATAAATAACAGCAAAAATTACTTTACAAAAGGAAATTAGATATTTTGATTCTTAAAGTAAAACATTAAAAAATTAAAAATTATGGAGGTACTGAAATAAAAGCAAGGGGCCTTGGGGAGAGGAGTCACTTCGACTGCGATAAAATTTCAACAAGAGCCAAAAGTGAAGATTGACAGATACCTATTGAAAATGCACTTTTCAATGCTAAACACATTGGACTGGGGCTCAGCTTGACATGGTCTAACAAGATTTGCTATACAAATTTGAGGGAGGGGGCATTGGATTAAACATAAAAATAAAAAAGTAATGAATGAATCTGTCAGCCTGCTTTAAAATTCAGTCTAAAACTGAAGTACCAGTGAAGAGGGATCATCAAAAAGATATGCGCACATTGGCAAAATCACTAACACATCGTCTAAACAACTCATCTGCCAAACCGTAATTCTGCTCACTAAATGAATAAATGCTAATCTATTTGACTGATCTATTAAGAGGGATTCTTCATCAGGAATGTGATTTTTTAAGCTTCCTTGTGATAAGAAAACGTACAAAAGGAAGAAATTAAGAAATGAATTAAAAGTTTAAATTGCCTATGATTAAAATTCACACATTTTATTGAAGTTCAAATGCAGTATCAATAAAATGCATGGAGAGAGAAAACTCCAACCATTTAAATCATGAAAGAACAGACTTGGTAAAAAAGACTCATAAATTGAAAAAAATTGGACTTAAAAACAGAGATATCTTGATAGCTTTTGGCATTTTTAGTAGCTTCTCAAAACTTACTGCCACTGACATAGGAAAGTAAGTGATAGTGAGTTTTTAGGATGACTAAAAACTTCAATAAGGCACATCAAAACCACCTGTGTCTTGTTATCAAGTGACTCGTTATATATCTTGTTTGAAAATGGTATCCTTAAATTCCTCAGTATTTGTTCCTTTTTCAAAACATTCTACATTTGAGTTTCTAAAAACCATCAAATCACTGTTAGATGAATAAAATGATAATTCATACCTAGTTAATTTACCATGGTTTAACTGTAGATTGGATTGCAGAACAATGGATTTTGCCTTGAGGAGAGGATTTTTCTTTTGAGTAATCAGCGCAATCACAATATTTCAAAGGATTCATAGAGGAACCAAAAAACTTTAATTTGGTTGATTACAGTTTTAGGGACATATTCAAATCATTCTTATTATTTGAAGGTTTTAGCAAGCCTTTACAAGTTAAAAAAAACAAACATAGAAAGCAGCCCTTGGAGTGAATTGAACGGATAAAGAAATGGACCAAAATGAACAGAGACGCAAAAAGCCGGACTTCGGAATAAAAAAATGATTTGGAGGTGGCTTTGAAATGAAGTAAACGTAAATTTTTTCCTGTCAAAAATTCAAAGTTGAGGAGAAATGTTTTGAACGTCAAAATATTCTTTTAACTTTGACCCCAAGAGTGAGTCTTACGGAGGTATAAAATGTCAAAGCTCATTTTCTTGGTTCAAACTTGGTGCGTTTCTGTTAAACTGGGTCCACATGTACTACATTAAACATGATGTCCATGAAAAAATGACAAATGAGACATCCTACCATGAGTCTTAAATGGGAAGTATGCTTGCCTACCAATAACCAAACTTAGGAATAGCTTAACAAAAGTTTTATGTACCTGAGATCGATAGGTGATGTGTAATTCAGTAAAAATGTACACTAGAATAGACTTATAATGAATTCACTTACATGTTAAGAAAATTTTATGAAATTAATGTTTATGGATGACCATATATGTATTACTGACCCCTTCAGTAAAACTGTCTGGAGTGAAAAATGCATATATAATTGACAAATTGTGCTTTCTTCGTAGTTGATTCACTGAAAACGGAAGTTTTTGATTTCAGTATTGAATTGACCACCAATCGGTCACTTGTGCCCGCCACAGAATTGTTTTGAGATGATTTGACTTAGAAATTAGCAGAAATTTATACGATCTGTTGAAACATCAGGTTCCGATGTCCAATATTATCAAAGATATCACTTATGGTATAAGACATAATCTACTGTAGTAGCACATACTGCGGTTTCTTCCACCTTGATTTCATTAATGTTTCACATCAAGTGACCCGTTCAACTGTATGTAACACTAATTGATGAATTTAGGGTAGAAGGAACCATGGTATGGATTATGGATGGCGTCACGGAGGTTGATGGGGATGACTCTCCTGGTAGTACTAAAAATTTCGCCAAATTAGGTAATCTTTGTCTTGAGTTCGTACTCAGCACAGTTTTTTCATTATTTGTTTCCGGTGTATGTTACCAAAGATATTCACACTCATATTAGCAAAATGCAAATAAGTACCCATCAGACTTCAAATGTGTTTGTGACAACAAATGTCAAGCAATCTGTTCAACTGTGTGTATCACTGATTGATGAAACTGAAGTGGAGAAAAATTTGATATGCACTATCGCAGTGGATGAAACCATAATAGGTGTTCTTTGATGAGTGATATCTCCATTATAAATGGATGTAGAACTTCTACATTTGGACAAATCTCATTAATTTTTGCTAATTTATAAACTTGAACTATCAAAACTTTATTCTGTAACAAGTACAATTGAATGACACGGTTAAAATTTGGCTGAGGACCGAAACGACTGCTGAAGAAAAGAGTGACATGACACGAAAGATTAAAAAGAACATTGATCAGAACGTTGAGCTTTCAGTCCTATTTATTGCTCGGTTGCACTTTTTAAAATGCCTCTGTTTCAATTCAAAGTTGAAGAGATCATTTGGAAATGGGAGAAAGAGTTTTGCTTCTACAACAGCTTTCAGTAAAATAAATACAGAAATTTTTTCGATGAAATCTACTGAATAACCATGATAAACGGGACAACCTCTTCCCACACACACTCTTTGTACTTCACAAGTCATTGCAGATTTTACAGGAAATCTGAATTTGATACCATTGCACCGACAAATTTTATCAACTATCTTTAATGATCTTTGAATGACTCACTATACTGAAAAATGTGTAGCACTGTGAAGCTAGCAAAATTAACACACAAGCAAACAGTTAATGGAAGGGAACTACACATAGTTGTAAAGGTCCAGAACTGTCATCCATGTTAATTATTTTCATATCCCCTGTACCTCTCAGTTCCTCATTAATTGATATTTGTTATTTTCTGTTACGCTTTCTGACTAAGGTTTTTTCTGACCTTGTAACCTAACATTTTTACTTCTTTCCATGTGCTCATTTGATCCCTTGAGACTTAAGGAAGACACGATGGTACACATTATTAAAATACTACATTGAAGTCCTTTCTAGAAAACTGGAATTTGAAAATATCAGGATATAGTCTTTAAATAATTTTCCCCAAGAATCAATGTGACAAATTCTGAAGGTGCAATGGTAACTTTTCAGTCATGAGATGAGCTTTGAGGAACGGCATCCGCTAAAAATATAGGGTTACCGTTCAACACTGTGTTCAAAGAATTCTTTTTGGCTTTCATTCAAACATCTGAAATGACATGATCATGATGTTCAATTAGAAAAACTTTGTGACACTTGATGATTTTAAGGTCAACTTTTGGCTCTATTAACATGTTGCGCTCTTTGAATACTTTAATGGGAGAAGTATAGGGGTTATGCTGAAAGACTGAGTTTGGTTGAACCAAGATTCTTCCAGCAGAATTAATGAAACAAATTTTTTTTTGGCACCACAAAACTAAAAAAAAATAATAAATAAATAAATAAATAAAAGAAGAGGGAAAATGAATATCACAGTTTGAAATAACAGGAAATACGAATCTTCGATGATTACGAATTGAAAATTCAATTTTCAAGGGAATCATTAATAGATTGAAACAGGCACCAGGGAAGTACAAGTCACCAGTACTAAAATTACAATTCTTCAGAGAAAAGTCACCTATGCTAAAATTTAAGTTCTGAAAGGAAAATAAATAAAATCATAATAGGATGCAATTTTGAAATTTCCAACAGAGCTACAGCAGCATCTTTAAGATTGCTGAAAATGCAAACAAACAAACAGGTTTCTGAAAATTCTGAGCAAAGAGAATGTGTATATGTACAAGCAACTTTTACATGCTCCTCAGAAGAAAAAATAATTATTTTCTTAAAAAAGGTTAAGAAGATAAAACTAATTATAATAAAAGAAAAAGAATAAATTAGAAATCAAAGCATAGAAATCTTTGGCACTGCTTACAAATAAAATTCAAACCTATCTAGGATTCAAATTAAATCTGAGCAAGAGCAGTCTGCACAACTATACGGATCGTTTGAGAGGAGAGACACATCAAATGATTTTGTACGATATGAGAATATACCAGGGTAAAAATGTACAAAAGAAAGGAAAATGAAGTTGACAAGAGCTTTAAAAGCGATTAAGTGTTGGAGGGGAACAACATCTAACCAGACTTAGAGTCTGAGGTCTTCTTTCAACGTTATTCACGCTGTTGACTGTCAATTACAATATGCTGAAAATTTACAAGGATTTTGGGTGTAACTAAAATTACAAAATTCCAAAACATTTGAAAAACTTCAGTCATGTTTCAGTCTATTTTAGTAAATTATAAGATGCTACAATGTGAGAACACAGCGCAGAAAAGCAACTTTTAACAACCAATTTTTGCCCTCAAAACGGTTAAAACTAAAATAAGGCATCTCAGAGAATGATTTGTACAAAAACTGAAAATGTAAAAGTATGGAAAGTAATACTAATACAAATGATAAATCATAAAAAGCGAGTCAAAAATATTTAACTGCAAAATTACCTACTGAATGACATAGTAACACACATTAACGGATGATTGGAAAATCACGATAGCCTCCACAAGAATAAACCTACAACTGATGATCCGTAACTTCACCTGTATCAGTTACTTCAAGTTATGATATGGTTCTTACTTTTAAACCGACCTAAATCAACTTTAACTCAAATTTTCTACTTGCATAGCACTTAGAAGGGATTAAAACATAATATTTTTAGTTCTTAGAAACTCTATCAAGTTTTTGACTCGCTTTTTGAATGTACAGTAATACCTCGGTTGTCCTATGATTTATAACGGAAGCTTGAGTTGGATATCTAAAATGCTGCATAATCAAAAATGCATTAAACGCTTAAAATGACATTAAATATATATGAAATATGCATCCGCAAATGCATGATAATGCATTAGATATTAAGTTACCCACACAAAACCCTTCATCTGTCACGACACCTTCACTAACCTCGTAACGGCTGCCAAATTTCTCTTTTAAAGGCAAATATTGGCAGGTCGGCTATGTCTCATTGTCTTGTCGGAAAAGTGATAAGTAGACAATCGAGGTATAACTATACTAACTAAAAAGAGGGGCAGATAAAAGAGCAAGCTGATAAGGATGGCCAGCCATTTTTCTGGCATAATATTACTCGCACTACTTACAATAAATTCTATCGATCCGACTAATTTTGATTTGCATTTTGCTTTTTACATGTGTCAAAACAACCACAGACTTTACTCTCTGTAAATATAAATTATCTAATGGAAACTTTGGCGCTTTTATTGTATGTAGCATGAATTTGACTATTTGATACACACAATACAAGAAAATTAGTTATGAGACCAATGGCAAAAGAATACAAGAATGTTGACAAAAATGAACTACTTCTAAAACCTGAAACCATGGTTAGTCCGTTACTTGTTTACTTTCATCCCTTCTTGAAAAAGCAGAATTGCAAAAGCTTTTCAAGTTTAAGGATACTTGAAAGGAAAAGTGCATTAACTGAGCCACGTTTATCAAAAAGAAACTGGGTCCAAAGACATTTTTAGATTAGCTCCTGTCTGCATCAATAGCAGATATGATGATTCTGAAAAATCCAAAAGAGTTTCTTTCTGCTAAACTCAGGTTGATGACAATACATGAAAAAGTCGTTTTTCACTATAAGTAACAAATTGAGGGGAAGTGGTATAAAAGAGCTATAAAAAAAGTCATCAAGTCACATCAAAGATTGTAAGTTGAGAAAATACTATCAAAATAACAATGTAAAAGTAGATTTTAGAAGTAGATACGCCATTTCTTCTTAATTCTTCCACCTAATTATTTTTTCTCCCTTTTTTTTAAATTGATGAGAAACTTGTTCAATTCACATATGATCTTGACTAACTTAAAGTTAATTTTTCATTATCGCCAAGTTCCACAAAATAGGGCGTAACAATTGGAAAATATGCACTTTCATAATCTTACCTATGCTTGCACGTTTGAACCATTTGTATTTGTATATCCATTGGTAAGACTATGATTCAAATTGCAATTTGCATTTGTTGGAACTATGGCAATATTTTTCCTGGCTGCAAGACCTTCCAGCGCTTGGTACAACAAAAGATAGTCATTCTGCAACAAAAATGAGTAAAGGTTCAGGATAAAAATGAATCAAAAAGTATACAGACCTCTGCAAAAGGAAGTCTAGGAGATGGTCAAGCTGAAGCAAAAATTAATCATTTTAATTCACGAGAGAAATTAGTTTGGTTCACACATGCCTCTCCAAGAGGAAACCACTAGTAGATGAGAACCACTGAATGGAAGGACATTATCTATGGAAAAACATGAATATTGAATGAGCAACATGAATGAACACCATACAGAGTTTCAATCAGCAAAACATTATTTTCATACAAGCCGCCCAATTATTGTATCTGAGTTGTTACGACAAGAAGAGACATGGACCTGTCTAAAGTATGAAATAAATCGCATTTTGATGTTTCATTAACTTGTAATCATCGGCCTGTAAAGGGTGCAATAGGTTCCAAATTGACCCTAGAGGTTTCTGACAAGTTCCTTTCCTAGAAATTGCCTCACTTTCCAACATTATTCGAAGGATTAATAATTTTTCTTTCTCTCTCCTCCTCAAACTTTACGTGATTTGGAGAGCTCAAAAAACTTTTCAAGTGGTTAGATTTGTCAGCATATTATTGGAACTTTTCCAATTATAACTTAGGTGGTTGTCGAGAAGTTTTTGCACCCCTGAGACCGTAAACCAGAGTTTTACAGCAAAAATTGTGCATGAGACACTGTATATGCAATGACATCAAAGGAGACTTGATGGTTTGTAAATTCATGGACTCCAAAGTTACTGCACTAGGTAAAAATACTGTACGAAAAATGTGCAGCATACAGGACTTTTTCTCTTAAAATGGAGAAGAATACAAACAGAAAGATATTTACGAGAAAATTACTTACGACTGATTTCCAAATACCAGGACGCCTGTTATGGTACATTTTGGCATACATGCAAACGTCAGCACTGTTTTCATACTCCAGTTGTTTGCTTAATGTTGCCAAGCAGCAAAATGTAGCTGCCTCTGTTCCACCAAACCTGCAGGAAAATGATAAGGTAAAATTTACAAACATCTCCTCAATCTTAATTTATTCACTCTAAAGAACAAAATAATAATATGAAACTCGATTTTGGATATCAATGGCTGAAGTTGAAGCAATGCATATTCCGGATGGTAATGTTGTAACCCTTCTCTAATATTTTATTTTTTTAAAGAGAAACACACCAACAGGCTCGATTGAAATTTATTAGGAATTTTTTTCTTTCATTCTAAAAACATCACACAAAATTGTGAGGAGAAATTTTGATTTGTTTTTCTTGAATAAAATAAAACATGATTACGAATTCTTAGTCCACCAATAGTACAGATCCGTTAATTTTCTAGAAACTTTGTTTGGTCTTATTGGCAATTTTAAAATGTATAAAGGATAAGTATTCCAATTCATATGGATACAATTGGGATAAAAACCTAAAGCGCTACCATATTCACCTTATTTTGCTCAATAATGCTACGCAGAAAGAACCTAAATGGACTGTGTTATTTTTGTGTTTTTTACTTAAATTTTTTTCCTGCCAAAATACCTCAGTATATTCCTCTTTTGTAAAAATGATTGAGACGATCCACAATCTGAACTAACAATAAGTTGTGGCATATGTAGTGTCATACAATAATTTGCAATTACTTACTTGTCTACTACAACAACAGGTCCATTTTGATATTCTAAATGCCACTCTTGAACAATTTCAAGAAGTTTGTACAAAGACTCAAGATTGGAAAAATAGTTTGAAGACTGAATTATGCGTACGGATAATTCATAATCATCTTGCTGCGAATGCACAGTAAAGTCCCTTGTGATGTATCCATCTAATTCGTTATGCTCTATGCACTTAACCTTAAAACTATCACCATCTAGAATTTCTTCAGGCTCTTGAGGCCAGAAAATTCCATACTCCTGAAATGGTAAAGGAAAAATAAATAGGAACTTCATAACTTTAGTCATAACAAGTCAGAAATAGAGATGAAAGTGGAAGGTTTCCGGATCCTCAGAATTCCTAACTAAAATTGACTTTCCTAGGGAAAGTTGATGGAGAGACATACACATGCTCCCATACACAAAGTATTTACTTACAATTTGAAAAAAAAAATTAAAACTTTTGCAGGAAATCAAATGTCTATTCCGGACATTAAACTAGAAACTTCATTTCTAGTCCAAAACCTTAGTGCGATACATATGACTCAAAAAATGTAAAGATCAAAGAGAAACAACGCACAGACAACACAAAGACAATTCTGAACTCAATCTCATCGCAAATTTTAGGGACAAAAAATAATTGATCATTATTCAATATTTTACCCAGGCTATTTTCATTAAAAACTTGAAGTAAAGGTATTTTTAAGAAACCAAAAACATCTCATGATGTTGTCTCATACGACAGAGATCAATTGTAAAATGTTTAATAATAACAAAAATTTCAAGTAGAATAGAAAGGTAGCAAAGGGGTAGCAAAAATTATAACTGTTTTCTTACCTCTAGGGAGTTTTCAGGGTCAGTTAATAAAACAATAGTTTGAGCATTGTGGTCCCAAATCATTTGCCAAAAATCTAATACTGTTGATTCTAAAGGATGCTGAGTTATAATAAACTCACGTAACTTCTTAAAACCTGCAAGAGAAAAAAAAAATGCATTATTTTCCCTTACTTTCTTGCAACCGACAATCAAGCTAGCTTCTACTTTGAAGTAGGCCCTGCTCTTCACCATTCAGATCATATTACGTAATTAAGAGTAAGTACTTAAGCATCTTCATTTTTTATCCACTTTATTTTACAAACTTACAAACAGGCCCATTAACAAATATAAACATTAGACAATGCAAAGCAAAATGAATACTAGTCTGTAAGAACAAAACCAGGGGAAAACACCAACATGGTAGTGTTGAATGAAAAATAAATCAACATTATGAATGTAGAGAGTAAGAGTAACTCTCTTCATTTTTTATCCAGTTTATTTTACAAACTTACGGCCAGGCCCATTGAAAAATATAAACATTATACGATGCAAAGCAAAATGAGTGCTAATCTTTAAGAACAAAATGAGGAGATAACACTGAAAAGGCAGCATTACAGACAAAGCTACACATTACAGATGGGGCATTAGCAGCTTCTTGTTGAAATTTTAATGGACAATCACCTTTGTAGAGAATGGAACCATGTATAATGCAGGTTTCGCAGTCACTGTAACCTGCGCACAAATAAGATCTCAAAATCACTACGAAACATTAAAATGTACTCACCTAGGCACCACGAGGCATTGATATAATCGCTACCATCAATTCCTGGTTTGGGTGTAAGATAAACTCTACTACTTTCTACTGGAAGTAGATCTTTATTTCTATTTTTTTGTTGATTACTTGATTTATTCGCACTCACTAGATTATAATCTTTCGGCTCGTACGAAATGACCATCTGGAACAAAAAAATTAAGATGAAAATGTTTGAACTGCATAATCTAAGATAGATGGAAAACATCAAAACGAATAAAGCACATTCTTAAGAAAAGTGACGAAAAAAAATGTGTAATTGGACGTATTTGACTGAAAAGATCAATGTGCAAATGGGTTAAAACCAAAGATTGTGTGCTTCTTGGTTTTTCCCCCTCTTTTATTCATTTTTATATAGTTTTTTCCGACACAACTACGGTTCATTGAGATTCATATTGATGCCATCGCTTGGAAAAGGTTATTTGCCACATTTTGAAGACGTAAATATTTTTAAAATGAAGTAAAATTTTCATTAAAAAAAAATAAAAAAAAAGGTACATATGAGGTATATTTTATATTGAAAATTGTAAGGATAGAAATAAAACAAAATATTCACCAATGACAATTTAAAAAGATGAATCAAAAGAAGGAAGTAACATTTCATTGAGTTACCATAACAACACCTCCTTCCCTCTCAATTTTCTCATTTCGATATTGTCAATATAATTTTACATCCGGACTAAAATATAACGCTTGGACCAAGTCACTTCTCAAAACCCTCAATATAGTCAACATTCCATGAATTATCACATCAACAATCAAAACAAACACATTGATATTAATTTTCCTGCAAATGACAGAAACATGTGAACCTTTTTCTTCTGGTATTCATCATTCAATGAACTAAAGTTGCATTCCTTGTTTGAAATGTATTCCTCTGATCACCATTCAGGGTGTCACTCAAGGCATTATGCCCCAAACTAAACAGAGACTCGGTTTGATTGTGTGGACACAGCTGATATTATTGGATTTCAAAAATCAAATTTTTTCAAATTTCAAGTCACATTCATGAAATTTCTAAAAATTTCCCGGATTTCCCTGACCTGATAAAATTCCATGACATATCCCGGTTTTCCAGACCGGACACCCTGTAATATCTGAATTTTAAGTTACAACAATCAATTTTTTTGTGCAGGAGAGTGTCAATACATTAGTTGCTTTGTCAAGTCTTACGAATCAGTGTTTCATAACTGACCATTTTTTACAGACTAGTGAGTCCTTGAACACCTGCATTGAGAGTTTGCAAATGTTACAATAGTTGGGGGCGATGAATATGACCCTAACAAGGAGATAAAAAAAACACACACACACAGAAAAAAATTAATTTTAAGCCATGAAAAAGAATAAGAAAAAACAAAGATGCCTACCTTAAAATGCACTTCCAATTGTTTCCAAGCTTCAGTTGTTGTATCAGTTGGATTCTGAAGGATCTCCAGCATCGTCTGTTGACCTATATGAGTTTGACTACAGTTAATTGCCTCCAACAAAGCATCATGAATGAAAATATACTGTTCTTCAGTCTGAACTAGAAAATTTCGTTGATTACGAATATGATGCAGGAATTTGCAAATACTGACTTCCCCTTTGTGACGAATTTGCTTCAACATAGCATCCAAGACAATGTAAGTCCCTGTCCTGCCTACGCCAGCACTGAAAATCAATCATAGACAAAAACAGATATTAAAATTGAAAGCATCATAACTCTTACCAATATTCTTGAGAGTTTAGCTAGACTTCCTAGTACATGGGTCTCAATGAAACAAGATTTATAATAAATATTTTTAAATTAGAGGGATCTAAGTCGAAAATTGTCACAGCTAGCTAATTAATACATTGACTGCTACGCTTACTTACAGAGGCCGATAGTGACTGGTTCCACAAGACTTCAAAATCGGGAGAAGATAGCGGTTAGTTGACTCCACGCAGAAAGCTGGCAAGGAATGTAAAAATCACTATGTGACAGCAGTGGTGTACTCTGTGGTACCATTCAGTCGTACAGCAAGCGTGTGGTAGAATTCAGAAAGTTTACAAGCTAGGACCCCCACAACTACTGGTCCTTACTGACCAGCCTACTGGCTTTGTGGAACAGACGACCAAAAAAATTTTGGCAGTCAAAAAGTTTAGTACAAACAGTTGGTCTCCTTTGGTGTAATGGTTGTAGCCTTTTCTCTATAATAGAGAGGTCCCGGGTTTGATTTTCTGCCAAGTGACCCGAGTTTGATGGTCTCAAACAACGGTTATCAGGGTCTAGCTTGACTAGGGACGGTAAAGCGTAAGATTATCCCTCATGGGATATTTGAAGTAGGGAAAAAAATCCAGTTGCAGTAGAACATAAGATTATCTTGATTCATTTAACTTATATTCTAAGAACATAAATAGTTAAACATTAGGGGGACTCGAATTTCCTATCCTAGCCCATTGTAGTTTATCCAACTTCAGTTTTCTTTTCCTCAGAGTCTAGTGGGTCTTTTATCATCAGAATCAATTGTTTTGTTGAATTCCTGACACCTTCAGGATGAATTTAACACAGAGACGTTCCAAAATGTTTATAATTGGAATTATTAGAAATTTTCTCCAATTTAATAATATTGTTTTTCAAAAACATTGACTTTAAAGTGTCCTCAAAATTTGAAAAATCAATTTATCATGAAAAGCCTTCGTTAAAGTGTGCAGACGAATACGAGGAATCAAACAAAAAAGTTTCTGAGGAGAGACCCACTGGGACCTGGAAAAAGGTACAATTTTTTTTAAAGAAACTGACTTACAGAAAACTTGATTTGAATTTTTTGATAAGAAAAACAGTTGATGGCTGATTTAATGGTAAAACGCCTTGACCTTCACTCAGTGCTGTAAAGTCAAATTTCAGCATGCACTCAGGATTGAAATTTCCTAATAGACATGTTTGTGTAAACAGATGCATAAAAATATTACCTGCAATGAACAACTATTGGGCCAGCATCTGAAGGATTGGCGTTTGAGGATTTTTCTACGAAACTAAGAACTGGCAATGGATGATCAGGCGTTCCATGATCAGGCCAGTTGGTGTAGTGATATTGAAAAACTATTCGTTCTCCACCACCGCCATTGCTATTTTTTCTTTTAGCCTAGGGAGGGAAAATCAAATTTCATTACACACAAACAAAGACTGCAGAAAAAGCCATTGAAAATCTTTATGATACTGCTGATTCAGGCAAAAATAGAAAAGTGAATTTGTTTTTAGAATTCATTCATACTTATTCATGCCCATTCATACATTGACAATCAGCAAGTCCAAATGTGTTCCTAGCATGAGCCAGTTCAACTCTGTAAAGAACACACTTATTTACAACTTTTTTGCATGAGCTGATCCACAGTTCCAAAAGGAATAAACCGGTCTATTGTTGGCTGCGATACTTGGATTGTACAGGTAGTCAATTTTTGCGACGCGGAACTGAATTCCAAAAGCAACATCTTGGGAAACTAACAACAAACTGGCAACAAGTGAATTATGGGGTAAAAACATTTTTTAACCTAGTTTAAAAGTTTTTTGATTATTCATCGACATTTGCACATTTTTGCACATTTCCTAGCACAGAGGGAACAAATCTGTAAAATTGTTGGCGGTGAACGTGTTAAAAAACATACCAGTAATGTCTCAAACACAGCAAAAAATTTTCTTCGCCAGGAAGACAATCTCACCCTCTAAATCTATATATTTTTAGGGAAGGAAACTTAAAGTGACTAAAAAGGAGATGAAAAAAAGAGCTTACTCTTAAATGAGAAATTTCTAGAGTCCGAACGGTGTACATAGCCATGATATCTTCTTTGATCAATGTAACCTGAACGGAGCCGTACGTTTCAGTACCTTCTTTTGGCCAGTACATGTCACATTTCCGCTGAAAGAAAAAAAAAATACATTAATCAGCTAAGAGCTGCAGAACTGCAAAAACGAATTTATTGAGCCAAACAATGATGAGAAAACAATTAAAAACTTTTAAAAAAGAAAATTTGCTTCAAAAGCGTTCAACTCAGGAAATTACAGATACAGATTTTGAGCAATGATTACTCGGAGAATCTTAGAAAAACAATATGCTTTAGACAGGAAAATGAAATTTCCCACTTTTTTTCCAGATACCCTAAGAAAAAGGATAAAAAATATATATTTACTTGAGAATTCTTTTGAAAAATCTAGAGAAACGTAGATAGGAAACTAAGATGGGAAACGAAAAATTCTTGAGGCAATATCAACAGACTTACCCTTCCTCTTTCCACAAGATTTGTTATCATGACGATTATAACAACACGCTGCTCCCAAATCATTCGCCAAAAACAATCAAAAGTTGTTGGTAGAGGACCTTGCGTGCCAATGTAAGCATTTGCCTGCTTAAATCCATCAATGAAATTGGCATTAATATAATCACTACCTCGAACTCCAGGCACAGGCGCTAGACGGACTCTGGAGTGATCATCTGAAAATAAGACATAACGTGATGAAGGCACTTTGTTGAGCCTGATAACTAATCAATATCAGTGTCGACAGGTAATAAATAAACGTAAGTATCTTGGTTGGGAGTTGCTTCTAATAATTTTCATAGTATATGCTGAATTGTACATTCAGTTCCATTTTGCATGAAATTTTAATGAAACAACATATTTATCATAATGCTTAAATTTGCACCTTGTCTAGTGATCCATTGATAAAAAATAAAGCCGATCAGAACTAAATTTTAGTTAGACATATATACAACCACAAGGAACAGTCTTGACAAATTTGAATCTTCCTTGCAATTCTAATAGAATTTAAAGTGTCTAGAAATGAGTCTGTCGCAAAAACAAATTGAGGTGAAAAAGATTCCGAGTACACATAGATACATGTTGCTGCTTTACAGTGAACCCTAGCACTCTATGACACCTAACCCCTGCTGATCTCTGTCGATCTATGGCTCTTAGGGTGTGGGACATTTTAACTGCTTCGATTCAATCCCTCCAACCTCTTAATTTGCATCCAAAAGACGCAGACGGCAGGTTTGAAATGACGCCTTCAAAAGGAGAGAAGGACATAGTTCAAAATAAGGGAAAAAAAACAAAATTAAATGAAAAGTAAAACTTACAGGCTAAAATATTTAAGTAACGGTTTTTGTTCTTATTTTCAGGCTGTTGCGACAAATACTGAGCTGTAAATAATGAGTCTTGATTGGAGAGATCAAACTGGATTGCTTCATATTCCTTGCTGAAACCAATGTCACCGTCTGCGTGAAGCTGATTCACATGCTCTTCAAACGCGCTCAGAGGGATTGCTCCTTTCTGTTCATCCCAATCGGGGATCTGAACAGGCACCGTTTGAAAAACCTGGCCATCGTCTAAATAATAGTAAGCAGCGTGTAGACACCGCCTACAAACACAATGATACCTTAAAAAAATGCCAAGCGATAATGAGAAACTTTTAAACAAATAAAAAATATGCAGTAGATTTCAACTGATAATGAGTGAGTTGGTAACATCAAGGTGGAAATCATCATTACATCTGTAATCAGTTTTTGGAAATTAAAGCAGGTGTTATTATATCGCACAGATTAGATTAAGAGGATAAGGACCCAACAAAATCAGACATCACTCAGATGAGACATTTTAAGTTGTACCCTAATACGACACTCATGAAGAGCCTTGTCAAATGGGTGAGGAGGAAAAATATCCACTCAGAAATTACATTATTTTTTCTGCCAAAGATTGGCTTTGCTAAATCAGCTGATAGCTGAGAATTTGTTGTTGTTTATAAATTGAGATTCGTGGATTACCGTCATGTGCTCCTAATGCGATTCAAAGTAGCGCTAAATGCAAAAGCTTAGGCACAACACCGAAAAATAAATCAAATTGCTGAAAACTATTCCCGGCAAGTTTGACAAATATTGGGAATTTGAGTGTTTTGTGAATGCCATGTTGGAATTCTATCGTTGATGGATTGATCTTAGTATCAGAGACATGAACTTACCTCCAGACTATTACACCAATCGTGAGCAAAAACACAGTTAAGCTGGCACAAATGAGACATGTGAGGAGACTAGTCATGGTTATGCTACCCTGGGGTTCTGCTCTTTCCGACCCACAGTTGCTCTGATAGTACACTGTCCATGCTGCTGACGGAGGACCCTCAACTAAGCGACTTGGTTGAACGATACTTTTTGTTGCTGCAACTATTTTTATCTCATATGTATTATTGTCCGACACAGGAACTGAAGCCTGAAAACAAAGAGATTTTAAAGTTGAATAATATGATTGGAAAAATGTGAAGGAAAATGGAGTTGATATTTACTTGCCATTGTTTTTCATTTTTTTCTAAATTGGTATTCTCTTGGAAAAACTCAAACTTGGTTCCCCCCCTCCCCCCACTAATTCAATTACTGGATTGCAAACTAATTAAGGAGGGGTCTGAGCTTGTCTTAGGGGGTCTTACAAGGGAGGGAGGAGGATTAAGCTCAGTCTTACAAAAGCCTCGGACTTTCTGAGATCAATTCATTTTTAATTGAAAGTATCTATCAACTATTTTTCAGGCTTCCTCTATAATTTTTTTAAAAAATAGGGAAAGGGGGCAGGTTTGATTGGTTACACACAATTCGAAATGGGGATGAGAGGATTTCTTATGGGTACCCTTCAAGGAGAAGAGGGGTTAAAAAGTCGGCCAGAATGCCTTGCGTAATGCTTGAATGGCCCCTCAGCTATATATTCATTTTCAATGTCTATTTTCAATTTATATCTAGATGTATGATCTATTTCTGTCCTCTGAAGAATATGGCATCTAAGAAAAAAAGGTTAGAAAAAAGAGTACCTCTTGTATTTCCACATCTTTTGAAGTCTCGATCTCCAAACTTTTATCTTCACTGACAGTCATTGGGCGGTACAGAATGAAGTAGTAGTCTAGAGAGTTGTTGAAGCAAACAGGACGCTCCCACAAAACCGCCAATTCGTGAGCTACTCGACAAGTAGTATTCAGGATTCTTGGAGCACATGGCGGAGCGACATCAGTTTGAGCATTGACAACAGTAGAATGTTCACCCTCCCGAGAGTCAAGAACTGCTCTTACCCATAAATCATACGGCGTGAATGACTCTGAGGAATGAAACAATATTAATGAATCAAGGTAAGTAATCGGTCATAGGCAAAATACTATGGACATATTTCAATTGCTTTGCAAACGGTGGCACCGCATGAAAATGAATGGCATTCCAATTTTTCAGTGTTCTCAGGCCATTTTATTGCTAAAATGGTGTGATCATCCGAAAACGTAGTTGTGGCCTCTGACTGCTGGACAACTGGAATATGCTTGAAGGACGTTCTGGGACTGTTAAGCACAGGATTTCCAACATTACTTCTTCCCACTGCTCTCCTTCTCATCAAAAGGAAATTAAATAAGTTAAACAGATATCAAGTTTTTTGGAAGAAAAGTAATCAGCACAGCAAAAAAGATTACTTCTGGGTGAATAGTAGAACCAGAAAAATGTATTCTCTGCATTTATGTCGGTATGCAACATTGCGAACTCCCGACCCCATATAAATAACTTGGAAAAAACTGACTGTTTTCAATTATTGCAATTTTGAAAAATTTCCTGGGGATTAACTAAGGTATTTTCTGGAAATTTCGTGCAAAATTGATTATTATTTTCCATAGGTACAAAATAGATATCCAGCACATAATTTCAATATGCACTATAATCTAAACTTAAGGTTTTCTGATATTTCATTATCACCACTGATATCTTGAATGAAGTCATCATGAATTCAAGCCACACCACAAAATTTTCGACTAAAAAATGAAACATTAATGTATGTATAAGGCGCGCTAGGGTGCTCTGCAACGCCTTACCGCCACAGGAATCTAACATGGTAGAAATCGCCCGGAAGCTGGCATCTCTCCATCTCTCAACATTTATCCATAGTTGAAACTGATGATAAAAGAATTTATGAGGATGAACAAAAAGAGAAAAAGAAGAAAGAAAATCTTACCAAGACCGTCCACAGTAAATTCAACTGAATGGTTTGTTGGCTGTGCAGGAACATTGCTGGAAATGTTGCTGCGGCTGTAGGTGTTAGAGGCATAAACCCGATATTCAAGAAGAGGCACTGACATATTGGCGGGAGGTGCCCATCGTAACGATATAGATGAGTTTGTTACGTTGATAATAGTCAGATTCAAAGGTTGGTTCACTGAAAAAAATTAAGAAAAATAAATAAGACTTGAACTAATCGGCTTCTTTGTTTCTAACATTGAAAAACTCATTGAACAGGGTAATTTTCACCAGGCAAGGCAAGGAGAGTAGTATCAATGAGCCACTGGACCGGATACACTAAAAGAACATATTTTAGGTTTCCATAGAGAAATTTTCTGATTTTTCAGGGTTGAGCAATATTTCCTGACTTTTCCAGATTTTCCCTGCCTTTCCAAGAGCTTGTCCCCTTATTCGAGATGCTATACATGTATATGTATAGAGAGGAAAAATTTATCTTCATGGAGGATTGTTTGCCAAAAGAATGACATAGTTCCCAAAAGGGCACTACATCCATGTAGTTCTTGGTGAGCGCAAAAAGTATTGACTGAATATATCTATTACATTTACACTTATACCTATTTGGATTTATCACCCAAGAGTCAATTTTGGAAGCTTTTGTCAAGATTAATAGATTCTCTGCATATTGACAACAAAGAGAGTCTCACGTGAGAGAGTGAAAGTTCAATCTTTGTTCTGTCATATGGACCATCAAGAACACCTAATAGGTGACGACAATTTTGAAATTGGCGAACGCTCCAGAATCCAAATTGGCTCTGGTCAACATAAAATCCAACTACAAGTTTCCTGAAATGCAACCTAAGACAGCGCATAGCTATTGATTGTAAAAATAGTTTTTAAGTATGGGACTCCCTTGAAGATAAGACCTCCTACAAAGCTTGGTCTCCCACTTAGTAAAGGCTCGGAGCTGCTTCAGCAATGAAATGAATTGGGTAGCTGAGGAAAGAAATTGTTGTCAAATCGATGACAGATGTCTAACAGCTCGGTGCTTTAATGAAAGTATGTTGCAAGCTTCTTGAAACTTGCTTGGATGCAGATAAATTGAATAAATCTGGTCGGTGCAATCGATGAGAGCAAAGAAACTAACCTCCGGAATCTTCTTCGACAGACAAATTGATCCAACATGTAAGGCATAGAAAGACGCATGGAACATAAAATGCACGAATACTTGTCATATCTTCGAAATATGAGGTGAAATTGAGAAAAAGGCTGAAATTATCAGCCGTTAATGAACTCTAGGCCTAGGATTCCATTGTCAACAGAGGTTAGATTGGATGAATATGTATTCGAGCACTTCGCGACGGAGACAGGAGAATTCATTGGCGAACTGTTCATGATACGAAACATAAAATATATAAAATTAAACATAAATATTCTGAGATTATATGCACAATAAGTTAAAACTTATAAGTTACGCAAAAAAGAGGAAATGAACACTTGAAATGACTTCGGCGAACTCCGCCATGATACGAGGTCCTCATGTAAACAAATGTATAACAGAGGTGTCAGATTCACTATTATATTCCAGAATATCTGGTTATTGTTTAATCATCGTAATCAATCGGTGGATCGTTGATCGTTGTTTCCACCGATTGATATGCTGACAATGATTTTCTGATTTCTGATTGTATTGCTTGAGAGGAAAAGATGACACTAACTGCACTCTCAAGTCTCAACAGCACAGAATTTTATGGAAGCATTGAAAAGACTCTGAGGACAAACCCAGGGTGCAAGCCTGATGACGAAATTACGTTTATGTTGAGTTTCCGATTAATCATGATTTCTTTTGAATTTGGCATCAGCCAAATCTATCTATTGTTCATTTGTGTTTTGGTTTTTTTTTTGGAACTTTTGAAGTTTTGACGCGCTTTGACGGTTGAACTTGAACAAAAGCGTTTATTCATACTTCTTTCTTTCTGCCATGTGACGTGCTTAATTATTGTGAATGTGAAAAAGATAATTCTCTCTCGAGACTGTCGCCTTAGTTGGAAATCACCTCAATCTTTCCATTTATTACCAACTGTAGCTAGCCTCTCAAGTGCCAAGCCCGGTCTCTGTATTCATAGGACATAGAGCACAGCACCACGCCGTTCATTTGAAGACTACACCCGAAATAAAGAAGGGATGGAAGTTTCAAGCAAAGAAAATATAGTCGGTTTGACCAGCAACCGATCCCTGATCAAAGGTAATGCTGCTCTCACGCCTTATTATGTACATAACATTTAAACTAAGTAGAAGTGGAGTCCACGCCAAATAAGTTCACGCTCTTTCAGACTACAACAGAAGATCGTCCAACGTCACTTTCATGTGTAAAGTAAATGGAAAAATCAAGATGGCACGTCTTCTGGTGCAGTCTAAGAGTACGTAGACCTATTTGACATGGTCTTAACTTCTCAGATTCTAAGCATGCACTATAACAAGTAATCTTTTCTAGAGCCATTGCTTGTCAAAGAGGAAAACTGTCTCTGCATTATTGAATGCTTATCAGCAAACTCAGTTCAAAGAATTCATGTAAGTTGTAGGGCTAGGAGATTTTAAATCAAGCAGATACTTATATAGGTACGTTTGGTCCGTATTTTTCGGTATCTGCCACGCAAGTAAAATACGCTTAGTACATATATATTTCTTAAAGCAAAAATAGGTGTAGAACACAATTTTATTTGAACTGTATTTTACCTTAGGTAACTGCTTATCTCCATTGGTCTGGTAATCGATAAATATTTCTCTGTCATTATCATATTCTTTGACGAGTCAATTCTGTAAACAAGCTCATCCCAATGTATTTTTTTCTTCTAGAGCACCCTCTTACCCTTGTAACTGAGCTTTGATACTACCTTAGTACTTACTTTTTCATGTGAGGGTAAAAAATAGCCCGCATGTGCTCCAAACTCATTCATCACGAAGATCAAAGCTTTACTTAACAAAAGACTCATATTATTTGTACACCTTTTGAATTGGTACATGCTTTTAACAGTATTGTTATCTCTTCTTTCCAGCTGGTGTCACTCAATCTATCAAGAAACCTGCATCTACAAAAAAAGCCCTAGCAGATGTTGGAAACATACTCCATTCTGCCAAGAAAAGCTCGCAGGAAGTTGTCAAACCGGGCTTCTCTGGTCAAAAATTAGAAAGCACAAAAAACTTCAAAATTTATGTAGAAGAACAGGATGTCATATTCTCTCCTGCTCCTAAGAAATCTAATCCCAAAAGAATTCCACTGTCTCCTATATCGGGTATCAAAGTAGCTGCCAATCTAAATCCTAATTATCAGTATGATGATGACGATGAGGATCCTCATCAAGATTGCCCAACTACACCTTATAATGGTAATTTTTTGTCTCTTAATTCTTTTCTTTCAACCTGTATGTGACCGTCTATGAAGAGAAGGACCCTTGTGTGAGAAAACTTAAAATTCAGATATTGGCATCACTTCTTGGAGAAGTGCCTGCTGTGCTTTCATTTCAGAAGTTGAAAATCTTTCAACTCACTAATATTACGATGAATCAGTTTGTTTACAAGTTATGGTTCCATGTCTTCACCAACTGTCTAAGAAGCACGCTTTTCAGCTCCAGCAAAGACAGAAATCTTTTTGACACCTAAATTCTTGGTAATAACAGTCCCCTGATAATTTCACCAAAAAGCTCTTCTGTAATCAAAGGGTTTAGCCAATATCAGTGAAAATGAACTGTCTCCCCAACTAATTATTCACTTTCCTTTCCTCAGACACATTAGGAATAAATAATTTATTTTTATCTTCTCTGTTCCAGATGATTTTGATGATTTATTACCTCCATCTTTAAGATTAAATTCAGATGACATAGACTCTTTAGCAATGCTGAAACCCCCTGAAGAATCTTGGGCACCTAAGTGGAAGAGTGATCTCTCTACAATCTCTGTTGAGTCAGATTTAGATGATTTTAATGTTCCGTTTCCTAGTAAGTTCTACTAACTGATTGGTATATTCATTTTGTTGTTTGTCAATCTCTTAACAATATTAAGTTGTCAGCCATTCCCACCATTCAGACACTGTGTATCATTCGTGGCAACTGAACCATCCCACCAAAATTTGGCTGAATCAGTTTTATGATTTTTTTCCAAAAAAACTTCCAATCATGAGTTAGAAACATTATACATGCTTACTTATTGTTTATTTATTTATCAAACAATCGCCCTTCTTGAATTAAAAACAATAAGTTACTTCATTTTATACCCACTGATCTCTGGTTAGAACGATCTTCCTTTTTGCCAAAGATTTATTTTATTATTTTCATTTCACTTATTTATTTATTTATTTTCCAGGTCCTCCTAAATTTGCTGATTTTGATCTTCCATTCAATGAATTTGTGGTTCCAGAAGTTAACTTCGATGATTCCTTCTAAAGCACCAATATTCTCCTTCTGGCCTTGCCTTGCCTTTTAATCAATGTGTGTATCTTTGCCTGATATTTTAAATAGTTATATTTTTTTTTTTTTTTTTTTTTTTTTTTTTTTTTAATAATCATTTTTTTAACTGAAACATTTTGTCATTTCACTGTGAAATTTTAAAAGCCAAGTCAATGAAAAAAGACCAATAATGACAATATTGCCCCTGTCATGTATTGAGGTTCAAAAAAAAGACTTTATGAACTGCTTTTTAAGTTCAAAATAGTGTCGCAGGGGTAATCAATTTTTTCTTTTAAATTACCATGACTTATCAAGGAAACAAATTTCTGCTGAATAATTGTAAGTGAATAAAGCAACTTTAACCAATATTCTGAATAAATACTATCCACGCATCCTTTATCCAAGAATATCAACAGCTAATGTATTTAAACCATTTTTTACTACTTGAAGTTTCAAAACTTCGTGCAGTGTTTCACATATCAACTAGCCCAAGATGTGTTTCTTATTTTTTATATAGAACTAAAAATAACAACTAAATCAATTTAACTAATTAATAAGAAGTAATACTGGCACCCATGGAACAATAGAACTGAAACTTAAGTCAAATAAATCTTGTAGAGGTGTGGTAACAATGTTGATTATGACATTCAGAGGGAGATAATCATCAGCAAATCTCTTAGTTGCCTCCGCAGTGCATGCTTGAGGAATTCAATGTAATGAATTGAAAATTGAGCCGTACAGGAAGCGTTACTGTTGCATAACCAAGATCATGGATGGTTTTATTTCAGCAGTATTATTTCCTAAGAAATGGTACAGTAGAAAAAAAAGCAAATATTTTTATTTTTGTGATGAGGAGAAGTCTTAATAAATGCAGGTATTTTAATACACACTGTAAGGTAATTTTTGTTTTATATGCCTCCATATCTCAAAAAAAAGATGTTAGACCGTCCAGATCAGTGATAGTGTCTCATAATTTTAAATTTTGTAAGAATTGTCTTCATACTGGACTGAAATATTTATTGAAAAATTGCATTAAACCAATGTGATTTCATCTGTATTAACTGTTGAAGAACAAGCAGAGCATTCTTATAGGTGTTACGACATCATCTTCAACTATTCCTAAGAATGTAGCTGCTGAGGTTGCCCTTGTTGGGACCAGTGGTGTATTGCTAAATTAGCCTTTTCATTATTGTTTCTTAAAGAGGCCTTCAAAGTGAGTATTAATTTTTAAGTTATAGTTTTTAAATAAAATCTGATTTAATTTTCCTAGATTTTCTAGAGCTTTGTCTTTTTTTCATTCCCTCTAGTTTTGGTAATGTTCTTGACGACTTGGTCATCAGTAAAGCATACTGAGTAAAGGGTTACAATGTTCCTGTTTAGGTTCCCTCTCTCAAATACAAGACCCGTTACGTATTACGGACTATTCCCACAATAATTAAACTAAAAATTCCTATGATAATTTCAAACAAACAATATTTTGGTTTCTTCTTAGCCAAAGAATATTAAAGGAAATTTATAAAGTTTCGGATAAACCTTTTCTCATCTCATTCAAAGTATCAATAGACTTCTTTTGTAGAACACGAGAAATGGATTCTTAAATATTTCATCAGAAATACATATAAAACATTTTTTTTCATTATAAAATAACCAACATTTTATTGCATAAAACATAAATAAACTATGAAAGCATAGTTCTCTCCAAACTATTGCAATATAAAAACAAAATTGATATTTAAAACATGTTCATTGTAAAAAATGGATGAAAAGCTCAGCTTCTATTTACATACTTTTTTTATAAAATGTCTTAGAAAAACATGAAGTGTACAGGATGCCCCCTAAGTAATTAATTAATTAATTAAAAGGTTTTAGATAAACATGAAGTGTACAAGATGCCCCCTAAGTAATTAATTGTTAAGTTTCATGGTTCAAAGAAATCAACTTCAAGCATTTGAAGAGACGGCTAACTTTTTCAAGTGTTCCATGAAGACTTGCAGACTGACGTCATCTGTCAGTACTGGAGCTCCAGCATCCTGGGAAAAAAATTAAACTTTTGATTAGGGAAACTCACAATAATTAGAGAATAAATCACTGAGGGTTCGAAACTAAGCATCAGCAATTTCCACTCATGATGTAGAAAATACTCTTCAAAACATGTCTGTTGTAAAACTATTTTGACCAAAAGAGTTTTTAGATCCATTGACTCGCCATCATCTGAGATCTTGAATTCATACTTATTTTTATGTCTGTGAGCTCCCACTGCACTGTTATCTTGTTCTCATTAATAATTCTTGTGGAACAAAGCAGACACATTCAATAATTCATAAATTCAACTTATCAGCGAGAGGTAAAGCCCTTGTCCCATGATCAAATGAACTCATCAAATGCAAGATGGCGGGTTCATCAACATTTGACGGCCCGCTAACATTTGATAGCAGACTTACGCGAAAACCTGTGGCCATCTTGCATTTGATGAGTATTTGATAGGTTCATTTGATCGTGGGACACGGGCTTAAGCGTTTTTTGTATTAGGTGATTCAAAATTCTTGCTCAACGAAAAATCATAGTCAAATTTGACACTGAATTAATGGTGGTATACTTTACAATTCATGACATTCTCAGCATGCTTAACTTTTCTTGACTAAATTGCAAGTGCTGAAAAAAACATTTTTGCGGAATCCAACTATGTATATTTCTGAAAAGGTGGGTTTGTCTTCGATGGCTGATGCCTATTATGATTAATATTATGTAATTGAGGTTTAGGAGTAAATGAGGTGATAGATAAAGGTATCTTGAATACTTACTCCTCCGTAACCAAAAGCAGTATTGTGCGTCTGTGAGGGATTCACCTTGGACAGCAAAAATCTAGCCTATAACATAGAGTTAAAAGAGATCTTAACTTGATGGCAATCGTTATCTAAAAAAAATTACCTAGTAGGCACTTCGTTTGAAAAGAGGGTTGAGATTATAACAATTAGGAATTTAATTTCGATGGAAAATTCAGAGTTTACTGTTATGCAAACTGCTGTTACACTGATGATAAGTGCCTGTTATTACTACTCAAATTCAAATGTAAATTTAATGCAATGATTTTTTAAAAAATGAGACAAGAAATATAATTTTAAAAAAAAAAAGCAGAGTACACAAGTATCAAGTATAACCTTACAGCTACATAGGAGATTGCTCTGCCTGCAATACACACAAATGTATACTGTCTGAAAGGAATTATCATCCTTCGCCTGGCCAACAAATCTTGAGAACAGTTTGACTCGTCTGTAGGCGAAATAGATATTTCGAACTTCTTATCTGAGCCTAACCAGCTGTTACAAGATTTTGAACTACGTTCTAATGAACATATTCACATGGGTAGTCCCTGGAAATGTTTGTAAAATCTTGAACTATTGACAAAAATCATATTACAGTTCAAATACAGGAAATTGGAAAGACACCCGTTTGATCACAAATGGAGAGTGAAAATTTGTTCTAGTTACGTATTTCGTCAGCTCACAAATTTCATTGACTACTAACAGACAAAAATTCGTTTTTTCATGAGAATAGCGCAGTAACATTATAAAAATGCATACAACACTGATATGTTTGCAACGATTCTTCTTGTAAAAGCCGATAATCTTAAAAAAGATTTGTTCATAGCATTCATGAATCAGTTGGTTTAGTACCTGAGATCCACCTTGTTCAGTGTCAATGTATCTGGGCATTGGGAAGCGACTGTGTAAAATTTCTAGGGCATCATCAACAGGAGCTTGAAGTAACTGTTTAAAATGTTCATACTCTGGCATATCTTGGTACCTAAGCGCTCGCCACTGAGCAATGGTCTGTAAACAAGAAAACAATTTTAACATGGTTAAGATACCTATTCGAATTCACTAAGAGGAATGTTCATGGGTGCTGCAGGATGATCTTCTCTTCTTTATTGAACCCCCTTCACTTAGGGCCACAAAATAATTTCTTTTTCAAGTAAAAGTTACAACTTACAAGATTTTTAAAATTCGGATTACTGTATTATCCTAGGTTATGACAACCTCCAGCTCCAGGTGCATTTTGTAACACTTAAACACTCTTTGTGCCATCAATTTTATTAATTTAATATACTTTTGAATGAAAATTGTTTGAAAACATTGTAAAAAATACTCGCCTATTGCACTTGACTCGCAAAGCCGCAGCTCATAAGATCTGATCCAATCAGCGAAAGCATCAATGAACGAAACTTCAAAGAATTATAACTGAGCAATTTGAATTTTTTTTTTTAAAAATGCCTAAAAATAGTAGCTTGCGCTTAAGTGATAGCAACAAATTTCTAGAATGACTTTTTCTTAGAATACCTACTGGTAACAAACAATGTAAAATCATGGTTATTATAAAAACGAGAGAAAGGAAAAAAATAGGTTTTGTCTTTCAGATTAAATGTTTTGAATATTTTTTACATACCTCGCCATGGAAAATTAAAATTTGGAAAAACGTGTCCATCAGCAAAATTCTGTCAGGCTGAATACTGCTGGTGTCTAGCAAAACAGGCTCAGGAGGCCCCGCGAGAGAGTAACTGTACAATATTGGCTGAATCATAATCAAGCTCTGTGTCAAATCTTCGCGAAGAAGAATATGCCGATAGAACGAGGTTTCATCAGGACTATTATTGAACACTTGCAAAAACTGTGACCGTCTCAAGTGATAAATAAATTGAGGGAAAAGACTGAAATTTTCTGGCAGACGAAAACTGTTGGGATCATCCTTTGAATACTGTCCAAATTTCTGACACTGAAATGAAAAGAATATAATTGAATTAAAAAAAGATGGAAAAAAGAATAGAATCTCATTTTATTAAATTTTTGCTCAGGTGTTCAATCCAAATAAGTTTACGCACTTCTAGACTGCAGCAGAACGTTGTCGGACGTCATTTTTACATGTAAAGTAAATGCAAGAATCAAGATGACACATCTTCTGTCGCATTCTAAAAGCGCATAAACTCCACCAGCATTACTTTTCTTTTGACATTTCTCAGTCCTCATGATAATTATAACTACCTTTGAAAACTAATACTGCTGATGTTACTACATTGATTATGTACGTCCGGATGTGCTGAGAAAAATACCCAATGTGCATACATGAAACGAAGGTAAAACCAATAACAAAAAGATCATTTACTCATGAAATTAAGCGCAATTCAAAAATTGTACTCTTTTTTTTTAAAAAAAAAAAAAAAAGAGCAACTTAATTGATACCCAAAACTTGAAGGTCTTGACACTGAAAAATATCTGAAATTTACAATAATTTTACATGTGCCTCCAGTTAAATCTTAATGTCTTTTTTGTTGGAAGCTGATTGCTATGCTATTCAAATTCTAAAACACAACAAAAAAATATCTTTACCAATCGAATTAACATTCTATCAGCCCAGCGCATGACGTCTGGACCTTCATCTGTTTCTGCCTTGTTGACGACAGTGCGAGCCATGATAACTGCTGCTGCCTCTTGATCAAATCCAGCACTGATGTGCATCAGACCTGAATTCATATCCGCCCAACTTGAAGAAAATGAAAAAGATAAAATGTATTAAAAATGTGATAAATTTGATGACACTATCCAAAAGTGATTAGAGACATAGGGAAAAAAGAGATTATCGAATGTCAACCAGTTTTGTGTTCGACTGTTAACTTCCTTCTTTTTCACCACAGAGTATGGATTCAAAGCAACCAATAACAAACTCGTGTGTCTACCGCGATTCGTTTGTGAACGAAAAATAGTTTTGATAGTGTGCGAGTATTCAAAAGGATAAAAAATGGTCTGTTACAACATCTTTTTTTTCTTTCTTTCTTTTTTTTTCTTTCTGTTCTTTTTAATTTTTGGTTCATCTATTTTTCTTGAAAAAACCCTGATCTATTTTGCACTTTCTATTCAAGTATGTAACATCAATTTAAAAGGTGCACACTCACTTCCTCGCTAAAGTGGTGACTCGAATTCGTTTCTGGCCACTGGAATGTTGATACTGAGTGATGAACTGAATACAGCCGCGACCTCCTTGTGGAATAGGAGCTGTATGCTAAACAGAAAGAAAGTAGTACATTGACAATCACATTTCAAGAACGTCTGCGGATTAAAATAAGTTTATTCCCATAAAAGAAAGATGCAACAAAAATTAGAGCTAGGTACTATAAATCTGGCCTTGGTCGAAATATTTTAATTTACGTCTATATTGTTGAAGGGGACTCACTGACTTTTAACATTTTCTAGATTCGCAAGTACCTATACTGTTCAGTTTACAAGACTATTTGGAGGTCATTTTTTTCTTTTTCTGATGAAGTTTTCATTGACCTTGCTTGAATTTGTCTAGTCTAAAATATAGACGGATTAAAACAGAGTCAGCATAACGGCATTTGACGTTGCCTAAATTCAGTGATTTCCTTCCCGATTTTATTATTTTAGTATAAACTAAATTTTAAAGTGCCTTGAAACCTTCTGTGGATTTTTTTATAGATGAAGAAGAATATAAATACTCATAAAATTTCAAATCAGAGAGCTGCTTGATTTTTTGTTACAAAAGTAAAATACGAAAGGATATTAGGCACTGTCTAATGTAGTTAGGCTGATTTTGGTAAAATCTGTCTGAATAAACTCAAAGCTGATTACTTTAATATTTTACATTACATAAATTAACTAGTAGCTATGGTCCTACATTACTCTATATAAAGCTGCTGTTCCCACTCACTATGCCCCCCCTAGATAAAAATTGGCCGAAGCGATTTCCTTTAAAATTGGTACACGCTCAGCTATTGTAATGAGGAGTTGATTAAAATTATTCCCACTCAAATCCGCTGCCTCGGATGCCCGCAAGAGCGAAAAGTTATTTCTCCATATAGTATTACATTGGAGATACGCGGTTGTTTACGCGCATCGCGCCGAACAGGTTCAATCCTGTTGCGTGACGTCACTGCCTTATAGACGAAATTTAAGGTTTTAGGAGGTATTTTTCGACGAATGTTTGTGAAAATTGGTAAGCGGGGGTATTTTTCTCGGGGGATCTCGAATTTTTGGTCGGATTTTCAAAATCTTCAAAATCCAAGATGGCGGCCGTGGCCTAAAATGCTAAGTCGGCTCCTGTTTGATCGATTTTCGTGAAACTCGGTATACATAGGTATTTTTCGACGAGAAACTCGAATTTTTGGTCAGATTTTCAAAATTTCCAAATCCAAGATGGCGGCCGTGGCCTAAAATGCTAAGTCGACTCCTGTTCTATCGATTTTCGTGAAACTCGGTATCCAGGAGTACTTTTCGACGGGGAACTCGAATTTTTGGTTAGATTTTCAAAATTTCAAAATCCAAGATGGCGGCCGTGGCCTAAAATGCTATATCGCTTCCTGATATCGATTGATTTTTGTGAAATTCGGTATTAGGGGGTATTTTTCGACGGGAAATTAGAATTTAAGGTCCGATTTTCAAAATTCAAAAATCCATGATGACGAACATGGTCTAAATTGCTATCTTGGCTTCCGGTCCATCGATTTTTGTGAAATTCGGTATTAGGAGGTGTATTTCGACGTAAAATTAGAATTTTAGGTCCGATTTTCAAAATTCAAAAATCAAAAATGGCGAACGTGGTCTAAATTGTTATCTCGGCTTCCGATCCATCGCTTTTTGTGAAATTCGGTATTAAGAGGTGTATTTCGACGGAAAACTCGCATTTTTTGTCAGATTTTCAACATTTCTAAATCCAAGATGGCGGCCCCGCATGGAAACGCGGTCCGGACTCCTAGAACATCAATTTCTGTAAAACTTGGTGAAAAAGAAGATTAAGCCATAGATGTTGTCTCCTCATCAATGTTAAAAACTGTGCGGGGGCGGTGGCGGCTCGCGGAGCGAGTCGCAAGTTCGTCGCGAAGCGTAGAACTGGGGTCCAGGGGCACTCCCCGGCTAGACGTGTCAGCTCGCAAAGCGAGCTAATCACGACTAGTTACTTATAATCTTGACATGCTTTGAAAATAGCACTAAACAAAAACAAAACAAAAAGGGGAAGGAGTAAGATGTACTTCGACAAATTGCTCATTATTCCTTTTTATACAGAATATATGAGTATAGGGAAAAATATTGTTATACGTAGGGATCCCTTTCCTTCAACTGATAAAGCACTTACAATTTAGGTGCATAAATCATTAAATGATGTTAAATTGATTATTTACCTGGTTAACTACTTCAAAATAAAATGCACAAGTTGTGCTGGGGTACAGTGTGCAGAATTTCCACTGTGAAGTTCCTCCTAGACCGACCTCTGTATCAGACACGTGAGCACTCTTCACATTCAAAGAAACACAGGATCCAATTGCTCCCATAACTGTGGAAATTAACCAAAAATAAATTAACAACTAGTACTGAACACAGAATAAATTCCAGTCCAAAGCAATGAGCAGAGCAAGAATTAATGTGAGAATTAGGATGGCCCCAAAACGTCACTCTGAACAACTTTGTGTAATCAAACAGGGACTCTGTTAACAAATTTATGAGCTGACATGAGTTGATAGTACTACATATTAAATTGTGTCCAGATAACTTGGACATACATATGGAGAGAAAGTAATTGATTCGGTCTGCCACAAAGTTTCTACGTCTGATATAAATGCAGCTATATTGTCCTTCGAAAATCATAACTACAGTAAGACCTCAATTTATCGGATTTAACGGGACCGGAGGCAGAATCCGTTAAATCGCGGAATTCGCTAAATCACGCTAGTCGGTCCCGCTGAAGGGACCGGAGAATCGACCCGTTAAATCGCGGAAACTGTTAAATGTCCCATAATTCGAGGTCTTACTGTAGTTATATTCAAAATTACTCCCACATCATTTTTTCCCAAAATGCAGCTTGATACGCTTCTATCAAACTCGGTCCAAGAGATGCAAAAAAATTGTAAAGGATTTTTACATGTTTTCCTACATACTTTCTCAATATACTTCTAGTTGAATTAGTTTTTTTCAGTGATGGTTTGTTGAGAGCGTCAGTTGCTGATACAAAATTAACATAACTGAGACAATCATACCTTTCAATTCCTGAGAAGTTTTAACTTCTACGATTCCGTTGAATGCCATTTTGTAGTCGCCCTTCACATCCTTTGCTAGGACTTTTTGGAATGTTTGCTTGAACAATGATGAATTGAAAGAATCTCCCATCACCATGTGACCTCTGTTAATATTAAACATAAAAGAAGGCTGTTAAATTATGAATGAACAAACACTCATCATAAAGCAATGGATAATACAGTATTTTGGGATTCGTTTATTCCAGCTAGGATTCAAAATTAGCTTTAGGAGTATTTTGACAACACTTCAGTGGACAGAACTGTAAACTGTTTTAATTCTCAATATTAAAATGATGTTTGTTATGGCACCATTGGAATCCACTTTATTATTCCTTTAAGTGAGTGAGGCAATTTAGAAGCCTAAGAATAGATCAAGACAAAACATGTTCGACCAGATTCAGCAACATTCACAGTACCAATGAGAGAGTCACATAATTTTTTCTGATGCATATAAAATTCAAATCGATGATAGGACAAGACCCTACCATTTCCTGTTGATTCTTGTTGGTCACCAACATACAGGAGCATTTGTTACTTAGATGAGATAATTTCTTAGATTTGATTTTCTTAGCACTCTGTTTCTTCCTGAAAAAATGGTCCCAAGGAGAATATATGTCAGATAAATGGGCAGTTGCTTACTTCCTGTTTGAAAACGACTGTAACAAAGTCATCCAATAGCCATTGAAAATTAACCACAGGCAACGCCATAGGAACATAAATCTCTCCACTGCGCGAGACAGTCTAACGAAAACAACCGCCCAACTATCTGAGGTAAGTTTTAACAGAAACTCACCCTGTAGAATTGCAACATTGCTTCATTTCCAGGAGTCCAGTTTGGTCGAGGGCACAAGAATAAATGTCAATGGCATGCCCATTGGATGCAGCACGCACTGCCAGCCCTTCATAGTGCTTAATTGCTTTTTTCATGTACTTTGCATTGTCTTTTTGAATGTCGTGATGAGATCGGATTGGGTCTTTCAATTCATCATTCACTACTTGACCCGGGCCCTCGGAACAGGGTCCTCCAACAAACAGCATTATTCGTCCTCCAGAGTTTGGATAACAACACTGCAAAATTCAGTACAGGAAATAAGAGGTAAAAAAAGTTGGTTGAATGGGGTGGTCAAATGAAAATAAAAACTTAGACTAATTGTAAGTTGTTGCCATGTTTTCGATGACCGAACAAGAAGTTCCAAGATTTGTTGGTTATGATTGAAACATTTCCTCTCCTTGTTAGTTCATACGGTTAGCATTAAAAAATAGACTATATACCTGACAGTTTTCTAAAGACTCTTCTAGCTCATAGATGCATAGTTGAAAGTGATATTTCTTGGACTAGTTAAATTTGATATTTAGGTTGGATTGTCTTTTCTGAGTGGTATTGGTAGCCCTCTTACACCCATCAATGAGCTGAGAGTCTCTCTTAAAGAATAGGTATGAGGGGGATTTGTGTACCTAATCATGGATGGACAACGACTGGATTGTATCTTACCATGTGTCTCACTCTGCTGCCTCTGAGGGAATTATTGGAGTAGCACAGTCACTCACAACAATAATGACAGATTTTCAAGTGTTCTTAAAACCTATGACCGCAGGCAATCTTGCCTGGCAACTCAGTGCTTGACCCTTTTTTAAATAAAAATTAGGATTCGTGTAGAATTTACAGGAGGTAACCTGTCACATTATTTTTTTATTACATACAGTTTTAAAGAAATTTTTGTTTCTTGTAGAGACATCAAAATCTGACTTAATACAACTTTTGACTCCTCACCAAAGGAATGACAAGCTGGTTCAAGTCTTACCTCTAAAAGGCTGACAGCTATAGAGAGAGCAACTCCAGTGGCTCGTAATGAGCGTTTCCCTTGAGGTACTGGCCAAGGGTCTCGCTGCATTTCTCCTAACAGATCTGTCAGACTCATATCACATTTGTGAACTGGTTGTAAAAATCTGAAACAATAGAGAGAAATGTTAAAGAAAAGAGTAAAATCCACTGAGATGAAAAAAGACTAAAGAAATTAAAAATAAACTATCCTTTCTGATCTCATTCTTACATTCTACCTATAATTTACTTTCGTAAACTTCAACTTGTTAAACAATGCTTACCTATTTGTTGCTGCACCAGCAGGAGATGCTACACTAGGAGGACCGTTTGGCTGTGCCGGATTGCGCTGCTGGAACTGCTGCTGAGGAGTTTCACGATATACCCCGACACCCAGCATGTTTTGAAGCTGTTTGGCGGAAAGGTCTTTCGTACCGCGAAAAACAAAACTTTTTGCGCATCCATCACAACCTAACTCATGAACCTGAAAAAAAAAAGAAACAGCGTTTTGAAAACAAATTGAAGGTTTTAACATAGTCTTGGACTTCCTTGAAAAAATTGACTCACGCCTAATTGGTGATGGAGATTATTTGAGCTCACTCTTGCTCTGTGAGATCTTTGTCAAATTACGGAAACACTGCCTGGGAGGTGAATTTAAAGTAAGGCACACTTACATAATGAGTGTAAAAAGGATTTACAGCAGGGATATGAAAGGGAATTTTTCAGCTCCGAAGATTGAAACTTCCATACAAGTTCGGATCTGAAAGTTTTTTCCCAAGAGATCTGATGGCAAAACACAAACGCATGTGCAATACACACTTATACTTGAACTATCAGGAAAATTTCTGGGCATTCCTGTTCTCATTTCCAATTCTCATTTTCTAATAAACTTAGATTCCTGGTTGAGATCGTACCACCTGGGCTTTAGGTTTAATCACCTGGATGCTCAAGCAGCCATCTAACTCTACTCAATCAATCCATTGACAATTTTAAAAAAAAAAAGACTGAAACCACATTTTAACTTACTTGAACCATTTTACCAAACGTGATGATTCCTATGAGAGCATTTTGCGGCAGTAGACTGAGAGACATTTGCAAAGAATCTTTCAGCGCACCTAATTCTTCTTCATCCAGACAGGTGTCAATTACTAGTAGGAAAATTGGTGGTAGACAATGAGCTCTCTGCACAAGAAAAAGATGAAAATAATTTTTTTTTTATCAAGGAGACAAGAAAAGACATTACATGAAATTTTTTGCCAAATGGGTTTTATTTAGCTTACAATAAATATGACATTACTGCGCTGGTGATTCATTTTTGATGCTTAAAACTTGTCTTTACAACAATTTTGATACAACAGTAGGCCGATTGTAGGGATTTTATAATTTTCAATCGGACAAGACAAGACTAATGCGCAATCGATTCATATGATTGGTCGTTTTTTGGTCACATACTCTCTTTGTCATGCCTTCATCAGGTAGGAAAATTGATTGGTTGTCTATTACAAAGAAGGTGCCATTGCATTGTTAATAATCCAGCCTGACAAAGAGAAAAAGTAACCATGGAATGAATGAGCCAACCAACTGACAAAGAGAAAAAGTAACCATGGAATGAATAAGCCAACCAATCATGTAACTCCATTTTGTCTGGGTCTTAACTATCCAGTTAACAGACAATGGATTTCAATTATCGGCTTGCTGGTCTGGATAAGATTTTATAAATAAAAGCACATGAATATATATTTACAACAGAGCATTGACCCATGAGTAAAGAGCAAATAGAGCGAGAAAATTTTAAATCCACTCCGTAAATGACTCTTACTTAATATCAAAAAATGGAGAGAAGGCAAATCTTGGTTAAAAGGACCAACTCAGTCCTTGTGTTAGTCATTATCGTTGTTTTCGGGGTCAGAAATGTTGAGCAATTAATCCCCTATACATGGAAGGTCAAACCTAATTGATAAAGCAAATATAACCTTGAGAAAGAGAGCACCTCCCTAACCAACAGGTTGAGAATAATCGCACTAAAAAGTAGAGAAAACCACCCTGTTTCATTTGGGCTGTCTATAAAAAATAAGATTCTGAAGGATGCTTACCGTGATTGAGTATTCTATTGTTGAAAAGTTTGGTATCAATTCTGCAGGTTGATGTTGCTCAGAGATTGCAGCATACTGCGGAGGGAACTGAAAACCAGGTAAAATACAAGATAATTAAACTTTTCATTAATTTTGTGCTTACAGTAGATCAAATAAAAGATCTCATTTGCCTAAACCATGTGGATTGGAAAGGAGAAATCACATGAAGTAAAAATTGCCAACAAAGTGAAAAATATTTAAAATTTTCAGAATCAATAATGCAAAAAAGCAATTACCTCGATTGATTGATTTTTATTTCATACATACATACATACATATAGGTCGCTTTACAGCACTCCCTCGCGCTCTACGACCCCTAACCTCCACTGCTCTCTTTCAAACCACAAATCTTGGGGGATTGAGCACCTTAACATTTCCGCTTCAATCCCTTCCCTCCAACCTTTCATTGGGCGCCCTCTGCGTCTTCTCCCAGGAGGAACCCAGTCAAGGACCTTCTTCGGCAACCTGTCTCCTGCCATTCTCTGGACATGACCATACCAAATGAGTTGTTGAGTAACAACTCATTTGATTTTTATTTCATACTTATTGTTTTATAGTTCTTCTTGATAAAACACAGAGAAAAATGAGAACTTACTTATCCAGCTAAACCTTTGTGGTGTTTCAAGTGAATACTTAGATAGCCTTTAATAGCTTTTCACTTTCTCAATACTAATCGCTACTGCAGAGTTAAAGGTTGGCTCTGATAGAAGTGGAGAAAGAAAATAATGAACAAATGCCAGATCAGAAATGAGCACCTTTCAAGAAGAATTTATGTGGATACCAATCGGCCTAAAGATGATTTATGCATTTAGATTAATGTGACATTTGTCCATTATTTTCTTTCCCCAGTTCTGAAAGTATTTAGATAAAATCTATGCAATTGAACAAAATCAATTTATTTCCATAGCTCACTCTTGGTTTGGGCATTTAAAAGATAAAAATGAATCAAACAATAATTAGCAAGTGTACATTGTTGTAATCCAAGTCACCAAAAGTGGTGGCCTAGTCATGGCGGAGTGGCCAGAGACTGGCTTGAAAGCTTGTTCAGGGGTTGAAGTTAGCATTGGCTCATTCGAATCACCTGGGCACATCCAATGAGCTCATTAAAAATGAATCAAGCTACTCAACTGACACCACCGTTCTTGCACTACTTTTTTTGGAGTGGACTGGAAAAATATATAACTAAAAAAAACTTACGGGATTCCTCTGAAAACAGAAATTGCACACCCATAATTTAGATCGATAGTCTACTTGGCAAAGTGGGTTCAATATTGCTCTACAATTACTTCTTGTGCACATAACAGGGTCATACTGGATCGGTGGAAGATCTGAAATGAAAGAAATAAAAAGTTAATTTCTCAATAAAGAATTTTTACTTACATATTCATGTTTGTTCTTTTCCCCTTTTCGTCCTCAAATTTCAAGATAACAGTCTACATAGTTTTAAAGGAGACATAGAGGGCTGGGGACAATTTAATTATTCTTCTCTTAATGAGCTTCTTGATAAGGTATGAATTGAGGCACTTTGCAGCTTACAATCTTTTCAAAATTTCATAAGGAAAACAAATCACACAACATGAAGTCTGAGAACCAACTCCTAGACAAAATAGTAGCGTTTACTATTTAAAATGGTAAATGGCAATTCACATATGATGTAATTAGTAGAATTTAACTTCCATTTAATCTGCGTTAAAAATACTTGTTAATATCTTGTTCAGGAGTTTATTCCTGCACTTTCTGTTTTAGGAATTGTTTTCTGCGTAAGATTTTAAGGAGGAGACAATGGAAATTTTGGTGTAATTTGTGATCAAAATATAGCTACTGGTTACACACAAATGTATCTCATTAAAGAAACAGAGAAACAATTTCTTTTACCTGGTTTTTCTTTCAAAGGTTGATATAAGCAACCAATTGGTACCACTAATCTAGTTGCATCTAGTCTGCTAGATGGCCATACATTCCAAGTGAACCTGACTCCGTCTCGATCCTCATTTTGTTGAATAAATTCTTCATACGTTGTCATCTTGACAAATCTGGAAAAAAGGAATAGCAAGTTTACTTAAGCTAGATCCTCTACTGAGTAACAGTGGCACAGAAAATAAGAGTGCTTTTGTGGCTGGAGACATGAGCTGCAATGGCACATGCATCACATTTATGATGCTGTGTTTATAAGCATGCATTTGATTTTATTAAAGGAATGTTGATTTTCATTTGAAGATACGGTTGACTGCCCTAGAATTTTCCTGAGCATTTTTGCAACCTGTGAACAATTGCTTAAGATTGATCCTACTCGCTTTCACAGTACTCAATCTGAAGATGCTAAATGCAGACTTGGAGTAAAATGTAAAATTCTGATTGCTATTCCTGATCATTTCAACAAAGCCTTGGAAAAAAGTGAATTTAGAATTTTCATGCTAAATTTCTTATTCTGACAGAAGTTTCCCTGCGTCTATGTTAGAGTAACTTCACAGGAAAAATCCAAGGTAACTGTAAGAGAAATACTGCTTAAATGAAGGGTTCAAGTGATGATGTGGTGATTCTCAGAAAACTCAGGACAGTCCGGAGCATTCAAATAGATAAATATTCGGTCCACCCGACATAAAATACAGAGGTGTCTAGAAGTGGTTTCTAATCACTTTAAGTGTCCGCAGAGTTAATACAGATTGTGAATGGTCATGCAATCTTTCCAGTAAATTTCAAAATTTTAGCAAGTAGTTATAATGAACTTTCGAAAGTTTCACTGCACTGACTTGGCGACTTGATCACAATGCATTTCATGGGATTTACTTTAGCGTACCACTTACTGAATTGGACTTTGTCGGAAATAGCCTCTAATTATGAAATAGTAGAGCTACACAGAAATATAAAGTATACTTTAGAAGAAATCAGGAGTTTATGATGGATCAATGAAACCTTGAACTGGCAAAAACTGGATGGCTTTCGACAGTTCCAAGATGAAATGAAGGAAAGGGGCTTGAACAAAAATAGACTTACCAGCACTTTTTTACCATATCGATTTAAGAATTAATAATTAAACAAATAAACTGACGACAATCAAAAATTAAACCCTGTATAAGTTCCGTA
Source organism: Bemisia tabaci (assembly GCF_918797505.1). Classification (NCBI taxonomy): domain Eukaryota; kingdom Metazoa; phylum Arthropoda; class Insecta; order Hemiptera; family Aleyrodidae; genus Bemisia; species Bemisia tabaci. Next base: position 62,452,081 of record NC_092794.1, on the reverse strand, counting down.
ATACAGCTGAAACTGATCCAACGTCTTCTCCACGTCATCGACTTGGGCGGAAGAAAAGTGAGGTTAGGATAGATTTGTTATGATTTTAGCACTAGTATCGAAAGTCGATAGCTGTCGATTGTATCGATATGTCGATTTGACCTGCATTAAAAGATTATTTGACTGTTTTGACTGTTTTCGCGGAATTCGACGGTAGCGCCAGGCGCTAACAGAATTTGGTTTCGTTCGCGATCGGTTCCCTCTTTATCTTCCGTGACCCACATTTCCGAGAATGTAAACAGAAGGACTCCCATGGACTCGTTGAAGTGATGTCCATACTTAGGATAAAGTCTGCACGTATGATACATCAAATTATGTTATTTTTCAACGAGGAATCCGAATCTGAGCTCAGATTTTAATTAAAACGGACTATAATTTTTTTTTAGTCTTTACGCAACATTATTGGATAGCATCCTGAAATGGTTGTATGTATAACGGCCTCTTTTCTATATTTATTTGTCATTTATATTTTCTTATTTTATTATCGCTGCCGATTTCAACCCCCCCCCCCCCCCCCGGATGGGTAAAGATAAATCATTTTTACTTGATCTTGGATCTCACATGTGGAAACCAGTATTAAAGTGTTTGAACCATGTAAGTAATGATCTTGGTGCTGATTTACCTACACTTGTTAAACGCGCCACTAGGTGCTTTTAGACCCTGGTTACTGATCAGATCAAGGGTGCCATTAAGTTTCTTTTTTTCTTTTGTTCACTCTTGATCTCCTATTTTTATAGCTTCATAAGCTCATCAGCTTGTTATTTTGTTTTGTTTTCTCTCTGTAAATGGATTTTATATCCATGAAAATTGTGAATAAGTAATAAATCAACCATGATTGACAAGGCACCTGGGGGGGGGGGGGGGGGAGAGCTGGATGACGACTATACCTTTCAATGGGAGGTTGGCCTTTCGAAGGGAAGGTGGTGCTAAAAAAAACCGAAAACTAGTGCCGAAAACGGACTGGATTGTGTTAATCATGTACGAGCTAATTGTGAGAGTAAAAAAAATGAATAATGGCGAAAGGAATAATTCAGAATGTATGTGTAGCGGTGCTTTATTTGTCTATAGGTTAGGTTACATGATTTAAATTGGGCAACATTTGAAAATTTGAATCTAATTCATACCCGATCTGCGAGCGTTGACCATCGCCTGTCTCTGGTTCTAATCCAACAGAAACTCAAATACTTGTTTCAGCTGACTGAAAAATTTTAAAATTACCATGAGCGCGGCTAGGAAAATAGTGTGGAGGCCAGATGGGCGCCTCATCAGGAGAGCCTCGAAATTTCCACAAGCTCCAAAAGGGACTCGAGAGGACTTACTCAGCTCCAAGGGGGGGGGGGGGGGGGTCCGCGGGGGCCTTCTCGAGACATTTTTAAATGATCGAGTCATCTTTAGAGCGATTCTGATCTATTCTTACTGAAAAATTGATTGAAACACAATTTCAAATATTTAAAACATTCTTTTCTTTATCAGAATTCCTTACATTTTCTGGAGGGGGGAGGGGTGAGTAAAGAATTCTAGGGGGAACGGTCCCCCTTTAGTTCTACTGATGAAAATTACATACATATACATACCATCCATTCACATACACAACGGCTAATGTCTTGGACGAATGCTAGCGAAACACATCAATTGGATTGCATTTTGCAAAAAGGAACCACTAGCATTGCAATGTTTCTAAGATTGTGCAACTTCTTTTGTCTTGGAGGAAAACCCCGATTATCCATTAATAGTTTCTATTTTACTCGCTAAAAACTGTAAATTTAAGACAAAAATTACCATCTAAATTTCATAGTTTTTCACGATTTCCGCACATTTATTGCAAAAGATAAAGTTGCACAATCTTAGCATCATTGCAATGCTAGTGGTTCCTTTTTGCAAAATGCAATCCAATTTACCTACATCTTACATGAAGTTATGAAAATGCCCACCGACTGAACTGATCCACTCTAACAGCTCGATTCCTCCTTATTTTCCCTCAATTCTCGCATAAACGCTTATTTAATGGTAATTGTGGTAAATCAATAATAGAACTTTTTCAATCACGTATATCGGTTTGCAACGTCGCAAATTGCCTTTCATGTATTTTATTTTGAAAGATAGTACAAAAAAATGTTTCATGATTTTTTTTCACCTTTCCAAGAAATACCTATTCTCTGAAAAGTTTCGAAAAATGTTTAATGGTATTCTCTCTACTAAGTTGAGAGGGAGCCAAAATTACGAAATATTTCTAATGATATACCGATGACCAAAACTATCCTATTTTTCATTGGGCTTACGATTGCTAACTCCATGGCTTGCAATTACCTAAATAAAATTATAGCAAGGAGAGAATCTTGGAAATGTTCAATAGGTTACGTCCATTAGTTTCTGATTCTCTCCCATTTAGCCGCCAAATGGATGTAATACAATGATGCAAGTTCGATTCTCGGGCTGGTAACCTACCTAGGTTAGATGGCCTTGGGCAAAGATCACATGGGGCTAGAAAGAAAAACCGATGGTATGGAACTTTTTTGGAACCATCTTGCGATAAAGTAGGTCAGAAAGAATCTATCAGATCCATGAAACTTGTCAAGATTCAATGTCGAGAAAAAGTGGTTCTGAACTCGGATGAAATGTCCAACTACGTCGAAAACCGCCTTCAAAGGTGGATATAGGCAATACCCGATCGGCATTGTAAAATTCCCCTTCAAAAGGTAGAGCTAGGCATTGTGCAAGGGGTGTCCGCAACGCATTACGCAATGATCAGCATTTGTTATATCATCGCGAGCCGTGGTCGGCTGACGTAATTCCCGCAAGATCTTACCCTCTGACATCAGGGTGTTGGGACGGGGCACTGGGGCAGCATTTCCAGGGATCTCAGTCTCACTTTTAGTACGGGAGTCATTCAGTCGTCACGCGCTTAACCGGTACCCGAAACTTTGATTTTTCGTTCATTATTTCAACTAAAGTTTGACAATGGAGGATTTTCATTTGCATTCTTAGAATTTATGTGTGTTGTTTCAAAGGAAGCTCAACTCTGTGGGACAAAAGTGGAAATTCGCAACGAACTGGACCCAAAATCTATTCGAATTTTTTTTCTCGGAAAGCATAAGTGGTTAGCTCCAAATTAAGTCTCTTCGATTAGATTGATACTTGCCAAAGAGGCTCCAAATAAAAAATGAAAATTTGCGAATAGCCTTAAAAATTAAATTTTTTAAGATTTCTTTGACGACTTTTCGAAATTTTCCGAGTCTTGAAATGTTTGAAACAACACATATTTATTTTAGCCCTTCCCTTTTTTTGCCCACAATTATGGTGAATTTTCCGAGGAAAATACACTGTTAATAGTGTAAACTTCGGTGACTTGAAGGATACTTATTGTGCAATCGTGACGGAATTCGAAAAGTTTGGAATCACCGTTTCTCTTCGTCTTGTCTTTAAAGCGTAGAATCGTACCTAAATTAATTTAAATTTATGGTCACAATTTTTTCGGAAAAAGAGGATTTTGAGTAACAAAACTTTTTTGATTGGTTTGGGTTTAAAAATCAACGCAGCCTCTACAACATGATCGCAAATCAAATTTCGCGACTTTATTCAGCGACGTCGCAACAAAGTTTATTAAAAACGCCACAAAAAATTAGTGGATCTATTTTTCGATAGGAAAGTTCGAACAGCTATAATTTGTCAATGCATTGCATCGCTCTAACTCCGCTGCTCAGAAAAATTATGCGCCTTCATTTCGACGCTTACGTGATGAGAGTTACACGAGAGTAAACGTTATTACACACATTGTCCTTTTTTCCGTGACGTGAGATTTCTTGGAGGAATTTCGAGGCTTAAACAAAACTTGGGAAAAAATTATGAAGAAAAATAAAAGAAAAATCGTATAGGTGCGGGGAATTTTTGTTCATCGAAGAATTGTCAAACTTGTGAGTGCGAAGTTCGACTCCGTGGCGATTCTTTTTTTGATAAATAAAATTCATTAATTAAAAAATGTCAACTTAAAATTGTCTGGGAATCCTATTCGACGAACCATTCTCGTGAATTTTTTCCTAATTGTCTGTTATACTGATGCATAAAACAAATGCACCCGTTGATAAATGGAAAAATACGTTTTCAGACAAAACTTGCCACTGCACACACTGCAATCAAGCGTACATGGCATGGTCTTATAATCGTTATACCCGCGGAAACCCTATAAAATACAATTTTTGTTAGTTTTGAATAGGTATCGGACGTACAGTCCGACACTTTACAAGCTAATAAAAATGTGCGAATGTTACAATATATACGAAAAATCAGATTTTCACAGAATAATACTTTTCTTTCCGGTTGCGAAGTTTTTAACTATTTTTCCGATCGGAACGTAAGCCTGTTTACTACTTACAAGCTCAGAGAAAAATATCACCGAGCTCCTATCGGAACGTCCTGCTGATACTTTTCTCATCGCAATTCTGTTTGAAACAACCGGATTTCCTGTATGAAATTCTAATCGTTGTAACAAATATCTCATCGCCGATGAGATATTAACCGATGAGTCACCGATGACCGATCACCTATCACCGATGAGTCATCGGTGCAACGTCAAGGATTCCGATTGGTTCAAATAGAAATACGATGAGGATATTATGAATTAGAAAACTGTTCTCCGTGAAGGAACTCATCTTTTGAATATACCTCCTTAATATATTTCGTTTGTCTCTTCCGCGTCCTATTTCCCGAGACTCACCCACGTTTGTATTGCAAAATTGTACACAGGGCCGGATTTGCTATTAGGCTATCCTAGGGTGTAATATTCTAGAAGGCGCACAATAATGCAGGTTTTATTTCAAAATATCTGCACTCGTGTATTAAAAATTTATTTTTGTTTTCGGTCACTTTATTTTTCAAAACCAGTTTTTTTCTGGCGTCAAAAATTTTGCAATTTAAGTATTAGATACCACCAACCTGTTTTTAAAAAAATTAAATATTTTCCAAACACCTAGCATCTTCCTCTCAATAGGGCCTGAAGGAAGCACTGGCAAAAAGAAACACATTGGATCTCGAGCCCAGACTCTTAAAAACATCGACAAGAAAAAACACTCTTGATTCAATCGGATTTTTGGTTACATCAAAAACCAAGCCTCTTAATTTGAGCGGATTTTCTTTCGATTTAAGCAAAAATCTGATTGAATCAAGAGTATTTTTTCTTGTCGCTGTTTTTAAGAGTCTGGGCTCTAGATCCAATGTGGTTTTTTTTTCCAGTGCTTCCTTCGGGCCCTATTGAGAGGAAGATGCTAAGTGTTTGGAAAATATTTAATTTTTTTAAAAACATGTTGGTGGTATCTAATACTTAAATTGCACCCGTTGATAAAGCGAGATTTTTTAGTAAGCCACCCCCCCCCCCCGCGCTCTCCCGGAACGCCTAATGTTGAAGCGCCAATTACACTGTAGCCTAGGGCGCTAAACATTAAATTTCGGCTTGATGATATTTGTACAAGCAAAAACGAAAATGTAGGAGGAAAGTCAATGATAAGGACAAAATATGCAAGAGCCGCAAAGCTGTTGCTCTTGATAAAGTCCGGTTCAACTGCGTACCGAGTCGGGCCGTCCGCAATAGATTTTCGCACAGTTTTTCGCGGAAGTCTATCTAGTCGAACCGGCACCGGGCGCTCTGTCACTCAAATGCGTGTTGCAAAAGCCGGCACGAGTGCACAGCGCTTCTTCAACCGCCATTCATACTCGAGGAAAGTTTTCATTGAGGTTCCCGATCTAATTTAAGACTGGCGTTGACCTGATTGTGGATCGTTCGCGCCAATTTTCTCAATAGGGAGCCCTTTCCAATTAACGCCGTTACATTTGAGTTTTTCGCCTGCTTTTCTTGTTGTCGCGAGTTTTATCCCAACGCGGTACCGACCGAGGCGCACGGTTTGTCCTTTTTTTCAAGTGCGGGGTCTGTTTTAAAAGTTTTTTTTAAAAGTTTTAAAAGTTTTAAACTCTTTTCTTCACTGTTTGTGACAAGGTGTTTGAAAATAGTTCAGTGTTCGCGCTCTACTGTCTAGTCTCCCTGTGCAACTGACAAGTTTTTGGTAACCAAAATGGGTTTCGGAGATGGAGTAACTCCTCTGGTGAGTAACAATCCAGCATGCTTGAATTTGAAACGTATGTTTAATTCGTCGGAACTATGAATAACAGTTCACTTTAATACAAACGCAAGCAGATATCTGAATTAGGATTTACTTGCTTTCAACGTAGGTGACGTTTTCTGACTGCATAGTTAGAGGTCGCGTGGACACATTGTTATTTTGCCTTCAATTTTCGAGGTAGGCCACATTACACCCTTTTTGCAGCGAAATAGTTATCTAATTGAAAATTTGTGTAGGTATTTTGCTCCTCATATGTGGTTCTTTAATTCAAGTCTAGGAAATCATGCTAAACTCCAACTTGATGGTTTTAATGCAAACTCGGTTTTTTTACTCGTCTTCAAGTCTCCACAATTGATTTAAATAAAATGCATGATTTTGGCGAATGTGATGCTTCACACTCCCAATTTTCCTCGAGGAAATGGTTATTTTCAAGCGTTAATGCGGGAGACGCCACGTTTCTACACATAGGGTTAGTACGAAATTTGTATATGAGAAATTCAATCCTATTTGACATGCATATGATTGACCAAATTTTTATTTCAGTACCAATGAATGAATGAAGGTACGAGGAATTCATGCGAATAATGATTTTTACGTAATGCTTGAATATTTTTCAAAGTAGGAAGTCTACAACATTTGTTCTTAACGGTTCACTGAAAAAAAGTTACGGGCTGTGTAGGCATACCGTCCGTTTCTGGCTCAGAGGCCGAGAGTTACGGGTGCTGGAGCCGTAGCTTCGATTGCTACGGGTGTTACGCCCGGAACTTTCGGCCTCTGAGCCCGGAACTCGGACGATATGTATAGCCCGTAAGTCCGGCCTCTACGGCCGGAGTTTTTTTTTTTCAGTGTGAGGAAAACGAGTAGATATATTTCGGGAAAATGTCGAAAGGTGTTCGACCGACGAAGGAGTTAACTGACTTTTCCAAGGTTTGCGTAAAAATCCGTGATCATTTTAAAATCTCATGAAATCTTATTTGATTTGAGCATAGGCAGCGGGCAGCCTGAATGTTCAAATTTTGTGTTTGTCGACCGACTAAGACAGGATGAAGGAGAACTGCGGGGTGATTATTGAAACTGATGGACAAAGCGATAGACAAAGAAGACATAGGGAGTATGGAGCGATCTTATTGGTTTACATGACTGGTTCTTATAGACTAAGGAAGAAAATGATGGACTAACTGTCGGGTCTTTGGTAGGTTGCTGTTAGTTGGTCCATTACCTACCTCCTATGTCCATTGCCACCACCTGCTTCCACCATTAGGATCCCTCCAAATCTCTTTTGTCGTCTTTGTCTATAGCTTTGTCTATCAGTTTCAATAATCGGCCCGCAGAGGTATGTGCTTTTTTAGGTCTATCCTTCGTCCTCTTCGTGTTGCCGAAAAAGGATGTAATCAGCGAGAAGCTAAAGGTATCTCTTGAGTTGCCGATACATTATCGTCAAATCTTGGTTAAGTCCATTCTTTATCCAACTAAAAAAAACATTTCATACTTAGAAAAGCTATGTCAGTTTCCTGTACACGGGATCTTTCGATTTTATCATCTTGGAATTTTTTAGAGTATTGAAAGGCATGCATAAATGTACACCCAGTATAATGCTAGATTCCCAAGAGACTTTGGCGCAATGTAAGTTTGGAAGGAACATTGACGAATGTAGTAAACGGCGTCAAAGAACTACTACTGAAAGATGTCGAAAGAGAGAGGAATAATCATAATTAAAAGAGAAAAACGTAAACCCGGCCTGGGCTCGCTATTGCTGTTAAGGGAGGGCAGAATCAATTTTTGCAACCAAAAAGTTGAATCGTTTCTGTTAGAATGCTCATAGCAGATTCCAGGTGAAGAGACTTGCTTGGTGGACATGAACAAGAGCTCTGCAGCAGAACATAGGCATGCAAATGGACGTATTTCTGTCAAACGGAACTATGTGCATTATGACGTAAGCCCTGTTATGCATGTATTCTTATGGGTCTCAAGGCTCGTGTTTTAATGCACATAGTTCCGTTTTATAGAAATACGTCCAAATGTAAAATTTCATTTCAAATCCGTCGAATGTTTGAATCTATGGCGTTGCAGGTTTTTAAGTGAAATGCTTCTATAAATTGACATGAAGGGTATCCTCTTCTCTCTATGTAGCAATGGAGGATTGCCTGTCGCCCTGCAGAAATAGGCACACAACATTTTTATCCGACTTTTCAAGGATCGCAAAGGATCACCGGAGAGATCCAAATTCGGCGATCGCGCTGTCGTGCTTGAGGAAAAACGCCGTATGAACATTTGAGAGTTGCCAATAATCCTTCAACAAATCATGTATTTTCGAAAAAAATTGTAAATATTTTTCTCTAAATTTTTTAGAGAATTTTGTGCGTTTTTATTTGAACGCTCATACGGCGTTTTTCCTTCGGCAACGCTCCCGTCCAGTGCGGTAGGGAAATGCGGGGAGCAGGATGTTCGTACGTTCAAACATTAAAACTGCCATAACTTTTGAGCAGATCATCTGATTAACTTTTCTCAAAATGGGAGCTCTTGTAGGGCCTATATATGAGATCAAGTGTAAGTTAAGTGGTTGATCCGTTTTAAGTGGTAGGAATGTTAGACCTTGGATTCCCTGCCCCCTAGACCCCCTTCTGGAGTCTAGACGATCGATAATCGGATCTTAGGCCTCTCCAATGACCCTTTACGAACCCTCAACATTTAAATATAAATTCTCTGCAGATATTTTTTATAGACAATATCCTCAATCAAGTCCAATTCCAAAATGATCGATCCTATTTAAAAAAGTAAGTTATGGGGCTCTTAGCTAAATAATGCACATTTAATTTATATGGGCTGTCCCTAAATTACGTTATGCTCTAAGGGGAGGGGGTCGAGGAAGGTGTTTCGCCGCTATTGTTTTTACGTGTTGAAGGAGAGGGGCCTACGTCACAGTAGCGTTACAAAAGGGGAGGATTGGAGCCAAAAAAGTGCGTTACGTGATAAAGGGATGACCCCACATCCTCAAATTAATCCGTTCGGACTAATTTCGGGTTTATGTTGCATACTGTATTTGATTAATCGTTATTTTTACGATTCCTCTAATTGTTTTATTTTTCTTGATAATTTTTTATTTTCTATTCGTTAAACTGAATCACAAATACTTATTCTCTCAACAAGAAGTAAGCGAAATAATTTCTGAGAGATAATGAAAGTTAAGCACACGGGTGCTTTTTTTCCAAAATCCAAGGCTCCAAACAAAGGTTGAAAGATAGATCTTTCATGAATCTCACGCCAAAAGCACAGTCCGGGAGGTTCAAAGGTAGAGTTTGCTTGTGCGTAATAAGTTTGATAATCGTTAAAACAAAATAGAGCAAAGGCGAAGCGAAAATGATGTCAAAAAGTATTCATAGGAAAAAAAATTGCACTATCTGAAGAGCTAGTTAACCTTGATCTGCTCGGAAAGTCAGTAGCATTGAATTATCAAAGGTCCTTTTTTTCCAGTAAATTTTCCCATTCTGGTATGTTCTTGAGCTATTTTCTGATTGAGAAATAGAACATACATTTTTTTCACACATGTACATCCTCGCCTCTAATGCCTACATGAATGGCATGAAAAAGCCTTACTTAGATAATCATTGTGTTAAAAAGAGATCGGGTTGATATGGATGGATTTCTTGCTTCTTATAATTAGTTCCTCCATTATTTCTAACATAAAAGATAATATGCATGATTTACTGGATGCAGCATGGAGGATGGAGTGTATGTTCCGTGTGGTTATCCGCGATAATCGGGACCGGAGCTATCGCGAATAATCGATGATCGAGACTCAACAATGCTTAAACAGACGCTTAGATATTCGGAAAAATGTGTAAGAAAGGAGTATTTAGAGGCTTTCTACACTTTATGAATGGGGCGGAAAGAATGAAAAACTAACGAGACTATTCTCATTGACAGTATAACAACTAAGACCGCGCAAAAAGAACTTACTTTGTTAAATCGACCAAAGCGAATGTGACTGATGTCCCTCTAACAGTCATTGTTGCGAATACATGGCATTTTCTCGCGGACATTAAATATTCACCCTAGAGTAATTTTCCAAAGATGCTAGCATTTGTTTTATCGTCAATTCCGCGTTTCGCATTCATAATGAAACGACATGACATGCTCCGATTCGCCTATTAGTCAGAGAGCCAGACGACTTTGAGTGACAAACTCGGGATACATGTTTTGACCCCCTAAATCGATAGCCTTGCATGCACTGAAACGGAAAATTTTTGTCTGCCGCCCTCTAGCCTGTGCCATCACCCTCATCTAGGCCCTCAAAGTGGTCCAAAAAACACCATCTGGTGACAAACTCCTGACGCTCGGCAGACAAGTCTATTATTAAAGATCATACCCAGGGTGACTAGAAAAACTTTGTCTGCCACCCTCTAGCCTGTGCCATCACCCTCATCTAGGCCCTCAAAGTGGTCCAAAAAACACCATCTGGTGACAAACTCCTGACGCTCGGCAGACAAGTTTATTATTAAAGATCATACCCAGGATGACTAGAAAAACTTTGTCTGCCACCCTCTAGCCTGTGCCATCACCCTCATCTAGGCCCTCAAAGTGGTCCAAAAAACACCATCTGGTGACAAACTCCTGACGCCTAGTGCGGTTGCAGATGTACTCCTGTGTGCAGCTTGTGTAATAAAGTTTGAATGATACATCATTCTCTTCGTTTTTTAGTGTAGAATCCGATTTTTGATGTTGTCAAGTCCAAAAATGATGCTGGTGCCCCCAATTCAAGATGGCGCCCAAAATGGCCGCCCCGGGGGTCAAAATTCCAAAATTTGAGAATATTGTCGAGTTTGGTATCCATTTATATGTAATTTTGGTCGTAGAATTCATATCTGGTGTCAAAAAATCATTTCAACCCCTTAGGGACCGTCAAATCCAAGATGGCGGCCAAAATTTTAACTTTAATGATAATTACCCAAGATCCACCTTTCACTGTCGAATGACGTGTCTTCATTCATGTTAATTAGGTCAGAAAACCTACAAGGGAGGTCTACAATGCCACTGCACCCTATGGAGGGCCAGGGTTCACCCCCTCCTACCCCCAATATGGCCGCCGCGGAGGGCATAAATATAGTGACATTCTCTCAGAACGTCATAGTAGGTGTCGATTCCTATGTAATTTGAGGCGTAAATTCCAAATTTCAAGTCATAAATCGCAAATGTGAGACTTGCAATGGCTTATACCCTATATGGGGCCAGGAGAACCCCCTCAACCCCCTCTTCTTTCTAATATGGCTGCCATGGGGGGCATAAATAGTGAAATTCTCTCAGGACGTCATGTGAGGTGTCGATTCTTATGTAAGTAGAGGCTTAGATTCCGAATTCCAAGTTGAAAATCGCAAATTAGAGGTCTGGAATGCCACTTCACCATACGCGGGGCCAGGAGCAGCCCCCTACCCTCTTCAAAACGGTCGCCGGGGGGGCATAGTTGCAGTGAAATTCTCTCAAAGCGGCATGTGAGGTGTCGATTCTAATGTAAATAGAGGCGTAGATTCCGAATTCCAAGTTGAAAATCGCAAATTAGAGGTCTGGAATGCCATTACCCCTACGGAGGGCCAGAGCAACCCCTTACCCTCTTCAAAACGGCCGCCGGGGGGACATAGTTGCAGTGAAATTCTCTCAAAGCGGCATGTGAGGTGTCGATTCTCATGTAAGTTGAGGCGTAGATTCCGAATTTTAAGTCAGAAATCGTCAATATCTCAAAGTGAGAAAAATACTTAAGCATGGCAATCGCTCTGGCCTTCATCTTGGAATAAAGAATGCATCTTGGGTTGGGTTCAGTTATGTCGAAAGAGCTGGAAATGAATCGGATAATTTAATGGTGATTGACACATTTCACCGGTGTTCTTTTTCAAATGTACACAGAGGATTCATATTGGTTTCTGGTTCTTTCATTATTAGATAACTGGATAATTGATGGTTCTTTTTGTAATCGATTTTCTTCTAGCAGGAGCGTGCGTTTTGTTGCAGATAACGCAGAAAACCGTAGGTGTTGCTTCTACTAGGAGACGAAACTCTGCGCTACAAAAAGCACTCAATTGTCCAGTTGTTTTAATTGCAATTAAACTGAGTGCGTTCATAAACAATAACATAGGAACTCTGAATGCAGATACATACTTCGTCGGCAAAAAATATATTTTGTGGGAATTTTTAAAAATGGAAAAAAACAGACGCCCATCTGAGTCCTTTGCGTACATAGAAAAAGAATACGCGTGAAATTTGTCAATTACCATTAAATCACCAATTCATTTCCAGCTCTTTCGACAAAAATGAGCCCAAGCAGCATTTTTAGTCCAAAATGTAGGCCAAAGCGGTTGCCATATTTAAGTATTTTCGTCACTATGGGATATTTACATGTTTTGACTTGTGATTCGAAATCCACGCCTCAGATTAAAAACAAATCGACACCTACTATGCCGCTTTGAGAGAATTTCACTGTTCCTATGAGGGCGAATATTGGAATAGCAGACATTTCAGGGTGAAAAAAGTCGATAAATAAAGTTCATAATTTCCCTTGGAAGTTATGTGTTTTCTTGATTCTGGACGATTTCTGGGATCTGAAAACGTATATGGTCCCAATGTCATCGGATATTTTTTAATACAGTTTTTCCTGTACAAACTCCAGCTATTTATGACGGTTATGAGCGTGTGACAGTCATGAGTTTCGCAACATAAATGCTGCACGAGCCGCCATCTATGGAAACGAACATATGAGCACCCCAGATCTCTAATGGCATTCCAGACCACCAATTTGCAATTTCCGACTTAGAATTCGGAATCTACGCCTCAACTTACATGAGAATCGACACCTCACATGCCACTTTGAGAGAATTTCACTGCAACTATGCCCCCCGGCGACCGTTTAGAAGAGGGTACGGGGCTGCTCCTGGCCCCGCGTAGGGTAAAATGGCCTCAACTTACACCAGAATCGACACCTCACATGCCGCTTTGAGAGAATTTCACTGCAACTATGTCCCCCCGGCGGCCGTTTTGAAGAGGGTACGGGGTTGCTCCTGGCCCCCCGTAGGGGTAATGGCATTCCAGACCTCTAATTTGCGATTTTCAACTTGGAATTCGGAATCTACGCCTCTATTTACATTAGTATCGACACCTCACATGCCGCTTTGAGAGAATTTCACTGCAACTATGCCCCCCGGCGACCGTTTTGAAGAGGGTAGGGGGCTGCTCCTGGCCCCGCGTATGGTGAAGTGGCATTCCAGACCTCTAATTTGCGATTTTCAACTTGGAATTCGGAATCTAAGCCTCTACTTACATAAGAATCGACACCTCACATGACGTCCTGAGAGAATTTCACTATTTATGCCCCCCATGGCAGCCATATTAGAAAGAAGAGGGGGTTGAGGGGTTCTCCTGGCCCCATATAGGGTATAAGCCATTGCAAGTCTCACATTTGCGATTTATGACTTGAAATTTGGAATTTACGCCTCAAATTACATAGGAATCGACACCTACTATGACGTTCTGAGAGAATGTCACTATATTTATGCCCTCCGCGGCGGCCATATTGGGGGTAGGAGGGGGTGAAACCTGGCCCTCCATAGGGTGCAGTGGCATTGTAGACCTCCCTTGTAGGTTTTCTGACCTAATTAACATGAATGAAGACACGTCATTCGACAGTGAAAGGTGGATCTTGGGTAATTATCATTAAAGTTAAAATTTTGGCCGCCATCTTGGATTTGACGGTCCCTAAGGGGTTGAAATGATTTTTTGACACCAGATATGAATTCTACGACCAAAATTACATATAAATGGATACCAAAACTCGACAATATTCTCAAATTTTGGAATTTTGACCCCCGGGGCGGCCATTTTGGGCGCCATCTTGAATTGGGGCACCAGCATCATTTTTGGACTTGACAACATCAAAAATCGGATTCTACACTAAAAAACGAAGAGAATGATGTATCATTCAAACTTTATTACACAAGCTGCACACAGGAGTACATCTGCAACCGCACTAGGCGTCAGGAGTTTGTCACCAGATGGTGTTTTTTGGACCACTTTGAGGGCCTAGATGAGGGTGATGGCACAGGCTAGAGGGTGGCAGACAAAGTTTTTCTAGTCATCCTGGGTATGATCTTTAATAATAAACTTGTCTGCCGAGCGTCAGGAGTTTGTCACCAGATGGTGTTTTTTGGACCACTTTGAGGGCCTAGATGAGGGTGATGGCACAGGCTAGAGGGTGGCAGACAAAGTTTTTCTAGTCACCCTGGGTATGATCTTTAATAATAGACTTGTCTGCCGAGCGTCAGGAGTTTGTCACCAGATGGTGTTTTTTGGACCACTTTGAGGGCCTAGATGAGGGTGATGGCACAGGCTAGAGGGCGGCAGACAAAAATTTTCCGTTTCAGTGCATGCAAGGCTATCGATTTAGGGGGTCAAAACATGTATCCCGAGTTTGTCACTCAAAGTCGTCTGGCTCTCGGACTATATAGTCTACGCCTTCGGTAATGACTTTTATCTATTGAGCTACAGCTCATATTTAAGATTATAAAGATTCATTTTGTATATGCTCGCAGAATGAATGCAATGAATCATTATCTCTTCTGAAGCTAATAGATGTCATCCGATATAACACGGAGGAAGTGTAGGGTCATTGCCGAAAAAGTTGTGCACTTGACTCCCTGAGCATGTGGCAACGACCCAAAACAACATTGTTTTATTTATATTTATAAACTACACGTCGTATAATTTACTTACGAATTTAATCTAAGTATTCCTAAATGTATCGATTGCCAGTTATGCCACCCCTGTCAAATTGCATTACGTGCTGCTGGGAAACATATATTATTCGTAATATAATTCGTCCGAAATTGAATGTCGGGAACTTTGGGAATCGATTGTTTTGACCGAAATAAGACTCTTGTTTTATGAAACGTTTTCTTTTGAGCTAATTTAAGGGGGATATATTTTTAGGAGCCCGCACACTCCCCATGTTTTCGGATTTTTTGTTTTTTTTTACTCCAGAAATGGATAAAGCGCATACAAATACCTCTCGCCTCCAAATCTCATGTAATAGCGTTAATAGCTGTGATTACAATTTTTAAAAAAAATCGATTTTTTCTAGAAACTCAGAGGGGCCACATTCCTCCTTAAAATGGTTCAAATGAAGATATGTCATGGAAAAAACAGTCTTGTTTCGGTCTAAAGAATTTTATGTTGTCGCTATTGAAGTACTCTACTAGAAGAAACCATTACTAAAATCATCTACTTAAATCATTTATTTTGTGATGTTGTTTCTAAAAAATTCCGAAACGTATGCACATTGGACGCTTCAATTTTTTTAAACGGAGAATGTTTCCCACGATCGAATGAAGTCGGAAAAAAATTCTCAGACTAGCAGATGAATTCACAGGCTATTATAATTTTCTTGTTTTACCATCAGAATGGTTAGAAATAGTGGTGCACGAGAATAAAGCCCGCTAAAAAAATCATAAGGAAGATCACAAGCCGCAAAATCGATTACTTAGAGGCGAGAGGAGCCGATAAGCGCAGGAAAATATCATCCAGAGAGTTTTTTCAACTCTCATATCAGTTTTTCTTTTGGGTGAATTTTCTCGCTAATTGGTTTAAACCCTCTTATCTCAACCGTCACTGTGCCAGCATGATGTTATATCAATACGACCTTTTTATCGCAGAATACATTCCATTTCATGATATAATTTATATCCAAACGTCACATGCCCGCTATAATTTGCATTCCCAGACTCACATCCATGTGCAGATAAGGGTTTGTTATGATTTTTAAACCTGCAAATTAATTAGTCTTCCTGGAATCCCGGTTTTTCCAATGGAATATTTAGGCATGCCTACATTCTATTTGGGGCGTTTAGGAGGCCACCTTCAAAATCTTTTCCGAAAAAACATTCGTCATCTGATTTGTGATATTTGTCACAGTGGGTTGAAAATTTTTAGGAACTTGTATTCCCTTTACTTCAAAGGGTTATAGGTAATTTTGTCAACGATTTTTTGTCCTAAGCACTTGTTTTCTCCAGTAGTTTAAGTCCACGCGTTTTTTCGGCAGGGGAGTTTTGGACCACTTACCAATTATTGAGACCCAAAGTTAATTGGTCAACATGTAAATACAAAAAACATTTGCTCACGACGTTTTTGGATGGAATGTGTAATCTGTCTTGGAAGAATGAGGGTTTGCTCGCTTTTTGTTTGTTTGGTTGGCTAAACGGAAACAAATATATAATTGAGAATTTTGGCGTCAATTCTTTGAGAGAAAATTCACCAAAACTCTCTACACCTCTTCGGTGCAACAGGACTTAATTATCTTTCAGGAAAATCCCATCTTCTTATGCCTGAACCGGATGAACCTCGAGTTGAACCTTTGATTTTTCTTTCTCAGCTAAAGGCTCTTAGATTTTTCTTGTGTACAATAACTTCGCGACGGCGACGACGTAACGCGGCGCTTCAAACTACTATTTCGCCATGAAGGTGTTGCACATGCAGTATCATACAAGATTGAAGGCACCCCAACGTATCATGATTGATGGCATCTTTCAAAAGCACGAAGTTCCCTCGCAGTTAAATCGAGTGACGACGAAAGAAAGAGAGCTGTAGTCGAAAAACTTGCTATCTGGATCCAATAACGTTTAGCATGATTTTTGAACTTAATTAGAGGGAAAAGTGACTTGATTCAAGCAAAAAATGCTCTTTACCGCCGAGAAGATTTCCTCATAAATCAATAAAGAAAATAACGCCTGTTTAGAGAAAAAAGGAAAATAAAAATAAAAGTCAGATCAAGCAGAATTACCCGCTTTCATTCTGCCATTTTATTCTTGATTCCAAATAAAATCTTCTTGACGGCATACTCAAGAATTTTTCTGCCTAAATCGAGTCACGTTTTTCTCTAATAAAATTCAAAAATTATGCTAAACGTTATTAAATACGGATGCTAGGACTAAGTGAGTTTTTTAGATTACCTCTCTCTTTTTGACGTCTTGACGTAGTCTCTTGATTTATTTTGCAAAGGAAAGCTCTTTACCCTTAAAGGAAACTTGTCATTCTTGATACGTTCGAGCGTCTTCAATTTCGTATGATACTGTGCAACACCTTTGTCACGAAATAGTTGCATGAAACGCCGTATCACTCCGTGGTGCGGCGGGCGACCAGCGTGACACGCGCATAGGCGCCTACAAACCTAACAGGGATACTTCACGCATTGCGCAAAGCGTGAAGTATCCAGTTAGGTTTGTAGGCGCTAGTGCGCATTTCGCTCTGAGTTAGGCTCTAATATTTAAACCCTTGGAGTCAGCGTCTCTCAACTCATGATTTTGAAATGTTTGCACGCTCTGCACGGATTATTCTCATTTAAATTGATGGGGAAAAATATGTATTAAAAGAGAATATAACGGTGTTTTGAAAATATTAAGGTGGTTCCTTGTTTAATTTAATGATTTCCAAAGCTTTTTAATTTTTCTTTTATATTTTGTGCTTTTACTGTGCTGCAGCGTGGTGTATTCGCAACCAAACGTTCAAAATTGGACGTGTTTGACTGTAAAAGATCGATTTAAAAGTGGGTTAAAACCTAAGATAGCGTCCTCCTTGGTTTTTTCTCTCTCTTTTTCATGTTTGTATAGTTTCTTTCAACACAAGTACGGCTCATTGAGATTTATATCGATGCCATCACTTGGAAAAGGTTTTACAAACATTAGCCACGTTTCAAAAATATAATGTTTTTAAAATGAAGTAATATTATCATTAAAAAAAGGTATGTAATGCGGTATATTTTAAATCGACAATTTTATAGATAGAAATAAAACCAAATATTCACCAATGCATGAAAATTTGGAAGATGAATTAAAAGAAGAAAGTAACATTTCATTTAAAAAATGAGTTACCATAACAACAGCTTCTTCTCTCTCAATTTTCTAATTCGATAATATGTCAATATAATTTTACATACGGACTGAAATATAACATTTGAACCAAGTCACTGTTTCTAATTTTGCGCGTGGACGTAAATTACTGAATTGAACAGGTGCCCGGACAAAAAGGCGTTGACGGAATGTCCTGAAACCCTTCAAAGAGCCACCTGACCAATCCTGCGTTAAAGTCCCACCAATTTCAATTCAGGTAATCATTACCTCTGACTGTTAAATTTGGGTTACTTAATCGAGAATCGAACTCAGAACCTCATAAGCATTATATAGGGCAAGCGTTACGATTACTTGAGACCACACGAGGCCGATAAACCCGCCAGTGGAGATGCCCTCTTCCTCTTATATTCCTCTTATTCTTTCTCACTCTTACTCGGGGCTGATTTTATCATTAGGCAGGTTGTGATTGGATGTCTAGAGCAGCAGTGATATGTGAAGAAGGTGCAAAAATATCCTTTCCCGTCCTCTTGACTTCCGGTTTGCCACACATTGTAACGGCGCATCACACGTTGCTCCATGAACTGCTGCACAATGGACTAGAGTGACTGGAGCGCCTTCCGTTTTGCCATACGCAACACGCATGTCCATAGAGTACGAATAGTTGTATCAAGGCGCTATTTACAACATCCTTTGATGTGTCGCTTATGTTGATATTACACATAAAGACCCAGGCTATCTTATTTGACACAAGTGTCGTTTAAAAAAATCGAATTGAAAAATCAGGATGTCTACTAAAACAGGCTGGTCGAAAGTCAGTTCTTTTACAGTTCTTTTTCAGTACATTCTCAAGAAATGCCGTGCGTAGGTATACCTTCTCCATGGGCAAATCTGGCAAATTCAGTACTTTTTCAGTACCTCCATCTGACGAAATTTGAAAAATTTCAAAAATTTGTTTATCTCCCTCGAATTGCGATAAAAATGGCAAAAAAATGAAAAAAAAAATCCGGACCTCCTTGCGGAAATCCGCACTTATTCAGTGCATCCGGACCGCCCTTAAAAAATCAGTACCATTTCCGGACTTTCCGGAAATTCTGGACCTTAAAAATGCTCACATTAACAAATGCCAATATTTTAAAGTTTTTCAGCTAAAAAACAACTCTAATCGATTTTTTGTTTTCATTTTGTCGGGGGCACAATTTCATCAGTTGATGTTATACGTTGTAGAAACCACGACCTAGCGATCAGTCGTGATGCGGCGTTGCAAAGTTTATCTTAAGTGTCCCTAACACAGGAAGGAGTGGGTTGGATTACAGAACTAGGGTCAGAGGGAAAAGAAAAGTTCCTGATCGAGTTTTCAATCAAGTTCGGGGCCCTTTGGAGAACCGTGATTTGGCAGCTGTGTTGCGAAGCCGGTTCGGCTGGTTGAGCTCCTCAGCCTCTCGCAGTGTCGCTATCACGCGACTGTGACATTCGCGAGGTAAAGCTACGGTTCCACAAAGGTCGCGCGACGCAAAGTTCGCCGCGCGAAACCGCCGCACAGATTAAGAATGCGCCCGCCCGGTGCAATAATTTTAAACCTACCTCTCGTTCTACCCAAAAGGACAATTCGCGTCGCGTCGTCGACAAGGACAGGTTTAAAATCATTGCTCTCTTCGATTTCGCGCGGGCAACCTCGCGTCGCACGCTGCGTGTGGAACCGTGGCTTAAAGTTGAGGTGTTCGACTCCCGCGCTTTTTCGTACGTACCACGCCACACGCGCTTAAGGCCTAGATACACACGGCGATTAATCGCCGCAAGTGAAAGACGAAAGCCAATGGAGAGCCTTGATTTCGATATATCGACGTCTATGGATCGAAATCAAGGCTCTCCATTGGCTTTCGGCTTTCACCCGCGGCGATTAATCGCCGTGTGAATCTAGGCCTTCTGAGAGAACGCAGTATGTGAGCAGTTGGACTGATCGAGCAAATGGAGAATTTGCAGATGGTTGAAATTGTAATTTCCATGTTTAATATGAAACTACCAAGCACGAGGATATCCTTGGTTTTGAAATTGAACGATTATTGGAGGAAAATATAACGAAATAATCGACTCTGATCAAATACACGTGTTTAAATTGGAAATGCCAGCAGATGACGTCACACGACGGCAAATTTTCTCAATTTTAAATCTATTTTTCTACAATTTCTCATTTCCAAACAAATTAGGTATGGAACATACAGCAAAATCAGCTCATGAAGCACTCTCAGATGAAGCAATACACATTTTTCGTGCAATTTCATTAATGACAAACCATATCTTTCACTCTGCTGACAGCAAATGTCCACTCCAATCTCATCCTTGATATATATACTTAATGTATATATGTATGATTTACGTCCTGTACTCTTATGCTGCCGTGCTAAGGAAGAGCGCCGTATGAACATTCGAGAGTTGCCAAATTTCCGTCAGTAATAAGTTTATTTTTGAGGAGAGATATGAATACTTTTTTTTGAAATTTTCAGGAACTTCAAGTGAAATTGCGAACAAAATTATCTGAAGAATTGGGAGGAAAATATTCATTAGTTTACTAAGAAATTTTTGTGTTATCAAAGGAAATTTGGCAACGCCTGAAGGCTCATACGACGTTCCTCCTTAGCACGGCAGTATGGTACTCCCACTATTATGAAAATTAATAAAATTGGCTTATCCTTACCTTGCATACTAAATATATTGAAAAAAAAAAAGTTAATTAAACGTCATAGGCACCTTTCGGGCAAAGCCCATCATCAGTGACAACACTACATAGAATAACGCAAAAAGCATAGGTAAACATGCTTAAACTAAAATATTGAAAATATTTTTAAAAAAACCAATAGGTGATATCAAAAGTATTGTGGGGCACTTTCTGAGTTATGATGTTTATTTAACTGTTTTTCAATATATTGAGTATACAAGGTAAAGTTATGCCGATTTTATTTATTTTCATAATTTTCACCTTGCTATTTGCAACAATGCTCGACTCATTTTAGATTTGTCCTATCCTCTCCTCTCCTCTCCTCTCCTTTTCTCTTCTCTCACTCTGTTGACATTTTAGCAGGGCGGCAGTCCTACCCCACGTTTTGTTGCTCTACCGGTTATTCTTTGATCACACCTCTTCCCCTCCTTTATTCCTTTAAAACCAGACCTATGACGCCCAAACAATTAATAAACAAAGTTACGAGGCAAGTACTGGCAAGCACTGAGATAAAATTACTGCAGCAAAAATTAGTGAAAGGAACCTGTGATGGAAATCATTGCGGATTAATGGACGAGTTACACCACAGTTTATTCTCATTGTTGAACGAAAGGACAATCTAATAGGCTGGATTATCAAATTTTGCACATTTAACAGCAGTTTGCAAATAGAAAAAATTGCGCATTCAAACATTTTTTCCGATCTTTTATTTTGTCAATTGAAGCGGCTCAGCTCGTGTGAGAACGTCGGATGTCTAGGGCAGTGTTTCAGAGTTTGTGTGGGACAATTTCACTTGAACCTGAAGTTGATTCAAGATATCATAAGAATTATAGACAAATTTATTTAGTACCCCGAAAGCATAATGAAAAGTTTGCTGAGGAAATCAGTATTGTGTATTAGGGTTATGGGACGAAACAAATCACTGACTTCTCAAAAAAAAAAAAAAAATAGACATTTGGTAGTTTTTGGACAAACCGATTTGATTTAAATGTAAAACTAAACAACTAGCATTCACAGTTAAAAAATAATGACAATGCATAGTATTCAGGGCCGGATTAAAGGGGTGGCCACATGGACCGCGGCCCATGGCGGCAAATTTAGGGGGCGGCAAATTTTGCAATTTTTTTAAATGTAGGCATAAAGAAAAATCGGATTCAGAAAAAAAAGTACAAGCGGGAAAAGATTACAAAATCTCTGTATCTCTAATTTTGTCGTCTTTCGCGATACAATAGACAACACCTTTAATTAGTCGAGTTGAGACTATAAGAGAGAAACCGAACATGGAATTTGGCCTGGAACGGCACGGCGCAGAGAGCAATGATGACGAGAACTTGAGATGAAAAGGAGAAACCCTCGGTGCGGCGTACACATGTAACACATAATAGCGCCTACAAAACTGCATGAATACTTCACGCATTGCGTCAAAGACAGTGCGGTCGCTGCATGCGGGCAGCAGTGGGTGGCATGAAACGCATAGCGCCTACAAGACTGCATGAATACTTCACGCATTGCGTCAAAGACAGTGCGGTCAGCAGCAGTCGGCGGGAAACGCATAGCGCCTGCAAGACTGCACAAATACTTCAAGCATTGCATCAAACACAGTGCGGTCAGCGCGGCGCGGCGGCGCGGCGGAAGTTAAAACTATTAAACCATATTTATGTTTGTTCTTTGGTTCATTTCATATGAATGGAAGGCCTTGTCCACATAGAGATAGGTTTACGGAATTACTTAATTTTCGCGTCAAGTCCGTAAACTTTTGCTAGTAGTGTTGACAGGGCTTTCGCAAAAAATGTGTTCAACACGAGTAAATGCGTGTTATGCACCCCTCCTCCTCTGGCATGTTCACTTTATGGTTTTTATTGATGGTCCAAAACGAATGAGAAGGGGGCGGCAAAATACAGGCGGCCCATGGGCGGCAAGTAAGTAAATCCGACCCTAATAGTATTAGACATGGTTGTTAATACTCCCAAGGAAATCTAGTAGCAAGTACTAGATTCCTAGTGGTGTTATTACGACGTGGTGTTAACAAAACGCCTAGTAAATTTACTAAACATATGGTTACCACCACCAAGAATCTAGCACTTGCCACTTGATTTTCTAGAGAGCGTTTGCGGCCTGACACGCTATAACTTACCTATAGTCTTCAGTATTTACAATACCATCATTCTCTCTTTTTATCCGTTTATCCTGTTGCTAGTCCAAGCCATCTCTAGGGGATGGATGCCAAATTGTTGGTGCGCATTGATACATTCTAAATTTCACCTTTTTGATTTCGATTTAGAGAGAAAGTAACTACAAACAATTCAAGATGACACTCTCTAACAATTTGATCGAGCGAAATTGCAAGAAAATGTCTCCAGCAAAGATAGTCGGTTTTTAAGGTCTTAAACTGGTCGATCATTGAACCGCTACGAACGATCTTGATCGATGAATTTCAATCTTAGCAATGCTATTTATCGATCGATATCGACTCAACGATCAACTTAAATTGGTCTCCATAACCCACCCGGCGGCGTCCAAATATTTCAGACCTCTCCCATTTCACAAAAAATAACATGCAATCGATTTCGTAATAGCGTAGCGGTTACTAAGCCGCAACGCACAGTGGAACGAGCTAATGTACGAAGTTGAACATGTTTGTTGCTAAAATTTCAAATTTTGATGTTTATATCGTCACAAATTCAATTTCAAGGGGTGATTCCGAAGGGAAATTTCACGAAAAACCCAATGGAACCACTTTTAAACTTTTTTGTATCATATTTTCGCAAAAATAAGCTTCCAAAGTTCCCAGATTTCCAGTCGGGCAAACCAGCTCCTCCTATTCTGCCGTGCTAAGGAAGAACGCCGTATGAACATTCGAGAGTTGCCAAATTTCCTCGGATAAAATGTTTATTTTTGAGGAACATTATGAATGTGTTTCCTTGACATTTTCAGACACGTTAGGTCAAATTACAAACAAAATTGCCTAAGAAATTGGCTGAAAAATATTCAGGAACTTTCCTGAAAATTAGTGATTTGCCAGAAGAAATTTGGCAACGCCTGAAGGCTCAAACGGCGTTTTTCCTTAGCACGGTAGTAGGTATTGATTCGGTCCAGTGTGCGGCGCCTCGCCGCATTACGATCACGAGTGTATCTGTTCTAGTTCTCCGAATTTGAGATAAATCTTTTGTGGGCTCCCGAACGAAGGAATCTACAGCGAGATGAGGTTTAGACAGGTTTTGAGTGTTCTCTTTTCAAAATGCCATTTTTAATATCTCTCGTATGACGTATACTTCTGCGCAGTAGAATTGCGGTGGAGACGGGTTTTATGTTAAGTGAGGCCTCTTTTTAAATTTACATACGGAATAAAGGGAAAGTAGGAGCAGTTTGCAAGCGGAAGCTGCAACAGTATTATTATGGAAAACTATCCTTACTTAATGGGTCGGTTGCGCTAGGCAAAGAATATGTCTTGATATTTGAATCGTATAGACTGGCAACAAAAATGAAGAAATCAAAAAGACCCCCCCCCCCACCGATTTTAAAAATACTTCTCAATTTGCGATTTTGTTAGTTTTAGTGGTTAAAGATTTTTGAAATGAGAGGATTTTGATTGAAATAGGAAAACAACAATAATTCTCTTGAGTGAGCAATTTCTGTATAAATAATTCACTCCAAATTGTGGATTGATAGTTAGAAACATTGTTGCAATTATACGAACTTCATCAAGCTGCAATGCCCTCAAAAAGTGGCGTGGGAATTGAAAACTTACAACCCTGTTCAATCAAGGCTCTTGTAGCGAGCTTTTCAAGTGGATGACTATTCGTGCTGTCCAGTAGGTTTGTTGATAAAGTGACGAAACTGAAGGCGAAATTCAAATGGACGATATCGATCAAAAGAATCACAACGTCGATCATCGGTCCGATCAAAGCTTGTGCAGCAACATTCGAAAGGCGTGTTTTTGAATAGGCAACTATTCGAGCTCCCAGATCGGTTTGTTGCCTATGCGGCGCAATTGAAGGCGTTTATTAGATTTTTATACCTTTCGTCATATTAAGTGAAAATACGTGAACCGCGAAACACCAGAAACTACAGCCTTAGCTCACTGTCTCCTATCCTCCTCTTCTCTTCTCCCAATTATTTCAATTATGTATTTATAATATTAAATTTATAATAATAATATCCCAATATTTTTTTCTCCTCTATAAATTTTAGCGCCTCTGATCTAATGGCGCCTGACGCAGACGCTCCAACTTTAATTCGACCTTGATCGGAATTTAAAAATCAACATGTGAACGGATTTCAATAATTTTGACCCACCCATAAGATTCAACCATGAAAGTACGATTTTATAACCAGATCACCTGACCCGTTCTGCATTACCCTCAAAGAAAACGTGCATTTCCTGGGATGCGAAGATTAATAACAGTAGAGCGAATAATACTTTCGGACAACATTTTGCAATAAGGAACTACTAGTTCTGGCTTATTTTAAAAACAACATATGCTACCACGCTGAGGAAAAACGCCGTAAAAACCTTCAGGCATTGCCAAATTTATTTCAGAAATTCACGAATTTTCGGGAAAATTTATACACATTTTTCTTCCAATTTTTCAGATAGTTTTCTTCGCAATTGCACCTATAGTTCCTGAAAATTTCAAGAAAGATATTCATTGGTTTTCTCAAAAATAAACATTTTATCGAAGGAAATTTTGCAACTCTCGAATGTTCATACGGCGTTTTCCCTTAGCACGGCAGTATGTGCCATCAGTTTCCGTAAACAGATATTTATGTGATTTACAGAAGTCAGTAATGGTGGCTCCTACTGCTAAATAGAGACCAGCTTTTCTCTCTCGCCGCTCTCGTCGTGAACAATGAACATGGCGCTTACGTGAGTTTGAAAATAAAATTGAGAAAAAAAATTGCCCCAATTTTTACAGCAACTGGCTCAAAACCCAGCCTTTTTCGCCGTCCAGCAATACGGCACCCTCGCTCACACTGCACTCTCATTTAGACGTATGTAAGTCAAAACGAACTATCCTCATTTTGCCCTGGGCCCTGCGACCCATCAGAAAACATACGCATCCCAGGCCCATGTTACAAAAGACATAGCCCCTTTTGATTTAAATGCGTCAATTTTCAGGACGTTTCCTCTTGCAAGTCCGGCGGGCTTACCTTGAACTTTAATGGTCAGCGCTCCGCGCACCTGAGGACTGCGCTCCATTGTTGACAAATCGTGCGAACATTCGTGCACCGTTTGATCTAGCATGGGACAAAATTATTTACATCGGGACAAATGTGGTCTAATATTCCGAACCCGAAAACCCCTCGTCAGAATAGATTCTTGACAAAGCTGAACTTTGGAGAATTTCGTTTCGTTCCGTTCCGTTTCGGAGAATTTTGGAGGCACGGGATCATTCGAGTTTTCTTTTTCAAATTGCAACTCCAGTGATTATAAAGGGTGGTTTTTTAATCTCTCTCTCTCCACTTTTCTCCCAGACATAAAATAATTGTTTCAAATTTTGACTTTATTTAATACATACTTCCTGCAGCACTGCACAAATTCCGACCGATGTTTTAGGGCTTTTCAAACTGTGTCCCAATTTTCTAAAAGTCTTGAATTTTGGATCAAATTGAAATGGGCCTGCAGTCCGTGAATTTTGACTGATGGCAGCCGAGTATACGTTTTGTCACCGACAATCTGGAGCAAAAAATAAAATAAATCTCGCAAAATAGACTGTTGTTTATAAGACCCTTTTCCGCACTTTCAACCAAGCATTAGTTAAAAAATTAAGAGCACCAGCTGTCAGTATACAATTAAATCCATGCAAAGACCTATACAAAAGTTGTTTTCACTTGGTTTTTTTTTCCAAACTTTACGAAATAGGTACACGTAAAAACTAATACAACCCATCAAATCACAAGTTGCTTCACAATTTTCACACCTGATACTGCTCCTTAAGCTTTTACAAGTTTTATCTTTTTTATGTGAAAAATATAAGAAACGGTGAGTGAACATATACTTATAGACAATTTTTCTATGATCTGCTCTCACTTGCCTCTTGTGCTTTTAAAAGTTCTGTAGGAACATTTTTTTACGGGAGCATTACTCTCAAAACAAGCGACAGTTATTTTAGATATGCTACAGAGAAGGGGGGTAAATGGACTGAGTTAAGCAGAAAGGAACCAACCCACATTTTGGAAAAAATTGAGTTATGAGTGGTTTTGAACTCAACCACTGCTCTACTATCTATCGCCAAAAATTCAGAGTTTTTGTTGGAGCAAATTTTGCAGAAATTAAACTTGAAGTTTATCTTTTACATTGAGTCTTATGCAGGAGCTAAACTTTAAGCCTCTTTTTCTCGGTTCGATCCCGATGTGGCTTGGTTCCTTTCTGTTTAACTCCGTCCAAATGTGAAGTTAATAATTGATCTAGTTTAAAATATCCTGTCAAATGATGATGCCTCCAGGTACTTATAGTTCTTTGCTCTTATTCTATAGCCATTATTTTCATCAAGTTTCTGTCTTCACGCTTCACTCGTACTTCAAGGAGTGCAAAATTTTGAACCGCCACCCTTGTTATCACCTAATCTTAAGTGAACTGCATTTAAAGTTAGATATGATTTAAACACTTACAGCGCTATGATAGGTCTGTAATCGAGTAGCCGATAAGCTCCCGAAACGAACGGTTTGCTCGACACCCAAACCTCATTTTTTTAAAGAGCAAAATGCCGCCACAGGGGACTAGATCTTCTTAAAGTACTCATGGACATTACATTCAGCGAAAGCAAACATTCACAGAGTGTCTTCCTGGCTTATCCCTCTTTGATAAACCGTGTACCAAATACACCTCTCTTTGTCAGCGCTGTCGTAGTCCTTAAACCCTATCTTATCATTTTTAGCACACCGGCATCTATATTCGTCAGTGACAATGGTCGAGAATATTGCGAGGCGAAGTTTTCAAGCACTCTTTCGCAGTGTTTTGAAACACACTCACAATCAGACTCACGGTTGACTTAGACATCGAAAAGTTTTCTCTGTTAGACAGCTTTTATCGAAAAGGAATGAACTCTTATGGCTCGTTTCTGAATCGACCCGTCTGATGTCAATTTCCTAATCCAGATAGGTGATTTGGACGTATTTCTATTAAACGGATCTATGTGCGTTAAGGCATGAGCCCCGAGACCCATAAGGATATGCGCATATTAGGGCTCACGTCATAATGCGCACAGTTCCGTTTGATAGAAATACGTCCATTTAACAAATGCGCGTGTCTATGCTCTTGATTTCTTACTGATAATCGCTATTCCAGTTAAGGAACTGGGTGTGGCTGCCAAAACGGTAATTCTTGCGGATTCGCTCTAATGTACAAAGTTATTTGGACCTCACGCCTCACGTGGAATTCCTTGCATTTTATTTAAATTGCCTTCCCTTCGATGCATAAATTAGATTTTGGCGCCACGCATATGACAAACTAGAAATATTAGGTGTCTCGCTCATTTGGGCTTACTCTTCGAGCGAAAGATTTTACCCTGGAAAAATTCCTCGCGCAAAACGTTGGTTAATTGTTTTGATAAACTCTAAGTTTGGACCCTGTCATTCTATTCCTTAAAAAAAAAAAAAAAAAAAAAAAAAAAAAAAAAACAGCGTTTCAAGGACCTTCAGTAAAATCTTCAGTGGAAAAATACACCATTCTGTTCAATTTTATGTTCATTTGGTAGCCTTGATCTCAATGACGTTGGAGGATGTGCGTTAATCTCAAAAATCTTACGGGAGCCTCTCGGAATCTCTTTTAAATCTCCTTTACCTCCTTACCTCCTATACCTCCTAAAAGTGCCAATACATTTTCGGGGCCCCTCCTCCAGGGTGCCGCCTCCCCCCCCCCCAACTGGCCTAAAGTTTTCATTCATATGGGTTTTTCAAGTTTTGGGGGCACCCACAGGAGTTCTGCCGGGAGCCCGTCAGCCACCCGTGGGAATTTCTTGGAGGGCTAAATCACCCTAGCAACCTTACAGCGGCGTGGCGTGCTTTGCGATGTATCGATTGATCTGCCATTTAAACTTACAGAAAAGGATCGATAAACAGGGTTTTCACCACGAACAACTTAATAATCGATTCTTTACCATAGCCTCAAAGAGGGCAATATCGCGATAATCGATCATTCATGCTTCGCCACTGCCCTGAATATCAAACGACGGGTGCGTGACTTTGCATCCCCGTGCGATGCATCCACCCTTGTCTAACCTCCCTAACCTAACCTAATCTAACCTAACCTAATCTAACCTAACCTAATCTAACCTAACCTAACCTAACTTACCCTAATCTAACATAACCTAACCTAACCTATCGGCTGGGTGGATGCATCGCAGGTGGATGCAACGTCCCTGAGCCCCCAAAGAACTTCCTCACATTTTGACCAAATTTTGATCGTGTACCGCGAGCTAAAACTCCCGTAGAGCGCGGCAACGGTGCCAACCATTCATCAAAACGAAATCAGCTGTGATGTTTGATGGGCTGTGAATGATTGGCGGAGGGAGGTGGGAGGTGGAGGCGCTGACCGTGACCTTGCCAATCGGATCTCCGGTCCCGGTTACAACAGTTTCACAGTTGTCACGTTGGGATTAACAATTTGGATTCACTCCCGGATTACGGAAGTCCTCCGAGCTCCGAAAAACGCTCCGCGAACGCGATCGACACCAACGCGATCCAGGTTGCGGTCCGCGAAGCGGCTTTTCCGCCTCGTCTTTTGCTTCTTCTTCTTCCTCCTATCCTTTTCCGTCGCTGCTCGCCTCCGAATTCGGAAAATATGTAGATATCAATCCCAATTTAGACTTATTCGTCGTGGATTTTTTCTGGCATCATTGCCCTAGCGGAATGTGCTCTGCCCGTGTCTAGTCTTCAATAGTGACGTAATCGGACTTCTCGGTCTAGGTTGTTGCCAGAGCCCGAATTAGGCGGGAACAGAACGCGCGCCGTCAAAGATTTTATGGTCCTGACTACTCCTAAGTATAAAATCAAATAGACCCATTTCCCTTTCGATGATATTCAGGTCCAGGCGTTAAAAATTTGGGTTTCTAAATTGGTTCACAGGATTTTCCTGTTCCTTACGATTTTGCGAGCACTCGCCGATTTTTCGCGAATTTTCTCCAGTTTTCCACGGTTTTTGGTGGTCCCCTTTTCTTTCTTATTTTCTTTATTATTCTCCCTTTTTCTCCCTTATCCTACCTCTACCTCCCTTTTTCTTCCTTTTCCTCCCTTCTTCTCCCTTATCCTACCTCTACCTCCCTTTTTCTTCCTTTTCCTCCCTTCTTCTCCCTTTTTCTCCCTTATTCTCTTTTTCTCTCTTTTTCTCTCTTTTTCTCTCTTTTTCTCTCTTTTCCTCTCTTTTTCTCTCTTTTTCTCCCTTCTTATCCTCCTTTTCTCCCCTTTTTCTCCCCTTTTTCCACTTCCCTCCCTTTCGCTCCCTTTTAAACCATTTTCTCCCACTTTCCTCCAATTTTCTCCCTTTTCTTCCCATTTCCTCTCTTTCCCTCCCTTGTTTCTCTTTTTCCGCCCATCTTCTTTCTTTTTCTCTCGGGTTCCTCCCTTTTTCTGCCACTATCCCCTTTTCTTCCCTTATTTTCTCTTTTTTCCCTCCCCCGCCGAATCTCTCCTTTCCTCACCCCATCTTTCTCTCCGTCACCCTATTTTTTCTTATCTCTATTCTCCTCTCCTTCCCCATCCTCTTTTTTCCTCCCCTTGCCCTTCTCCTCCCTTTTTTACGATTTTTGAGGAGCTGTATCCAAACAAACCGAGCATCTGCCTTCGTTTACTCGGCAAATATCACCGGCGCGCTCCCCGCGAGGTATTTCTATCTGTGTTATTTGCTCGAAAGAGGCCGGTTGTATACCTTATACTTACTATACCGCTCATTAACTCGGAGCGATCGGGGCGGGGGGCGGGCGGGGGGCGGGCGGGGGTCCGTAAAAACCGATTCCACGACTCACTGCTCATTGCAGCCTCGTCTATTGCGTCTCGGAGGAGACAGAGCCCGGATTCTGCGTTGTATCCGATCCACCAATCCGGGGTCTTCATGTTCGATCCTTCGAGGTCGCACTTCGCGTGCGAAACTCCGAACGCCCCGAGAGTTGCATAAAGTCGTTTGCCATTTTTTTTTTTTTTTTTTTTTTTTCCAGAAGACGTGCTCCGATTGTCGACAGGGAGAGGCGTGAAGTGTGACCAGTTCCTTCCTTGTTCCAACCTCTTTTATCACTGTCCTCACTTCAACGGGCGGAGGCGTAACCTAGGGTGGGGGGGGCTGAGGGGGTCCCCGACCCCCTCCTTCCCTGACTGATTTAGTGGTTACGTTATTCTTGCGTTGATCGACTTATCGGTTTTCGATGGCCCCCGCCAACGAAAATAGAGCATGATCTCAGATCAAACTTCGGTGTAAAGTCAGAAGTGTACTTATTGTAAGTTCATTACACAGCTGTCATTTTATGTCTTATATTTGGACCGCTTTAAGCAGGAAGGAACTAAGCCACATCAGCTGTTGCCGAATTTATCCGAGCGCTTTAATTTTTTACAAGAGAATGTTTTTACGGGTTCTTTTGAAAATTTTTAGGAATTTGCTTCATACTATGCAGAAAATTCACTGAAATTCGCACAAAAATCCGTTCAACCATTTTCATGGAAAACATCAAATTTCCCAGTTAAATTTGGCAAAAGCTGATATGGTTTGGTTCTTTTCTGCTTAACGCGGTACATTTAGAAAAAAAGAAAGAAAAGAAGTACGGTGCGCACCGTCGCACAGTGAACGAATCGAATTGGAGAGGTTGCACGTGATGTGAAAACTTCAAAAATGTATCTCCTTAATTAAGAAGCGTAGAAGTTTAAAAGTGGCTCCGTAAGTTCCCTCCTAAAATTATTTGGAAGAAGCACCCCTTTTTACTTTCGCTAAAATTAATCCATTGAAAGCTTATTCATTTATATATTCAGACCTAGGTATATAAGTTTAAAGGACGTTTGAAATGGTAAAAGCCAGAAATTAGGTACCGTGACACGCGTACCCTAGAATGGTATAGGGAACTTCAATAAGAGGGCCTTCTGAGCAGATCGTACATTCAATGATAGAAAGCACTTATGAGTAGAGTCCCTTTATACCCAGAGTAACGACAACTCGATTATCAGCTGACTGGCAGCCGACCTTGGCTGGCCATGGAGGCCGAAACTAGTGCACTCAAACGAACGATATTGGGGGATAAGGATCAGGAATCCTGTGATGTCTGTCACACAGAAACAACAACATCAACAAATTGATCATTAAAAAGAAAATGAGATTGGTTTGTGAATAATTTCTTAATCTATTTTCATTTTGGACCGATGGCAATAACAATTTACTCTTGATAAACCACAATTAGGTAATATTTTCATTATTCTTGTTCACATACGAGGTACCGCCATCTTGGTGCACTAGTTTCGGCCTCCATGAGCGAGAACCAATCAGAATTGGATTTTTTTTTAGGCCACTTTCAGCCCAATCCTGGCCCAACCAAAAGTGAGTTGTCGTAACTCTGGGTATAAAGGGACTCTACTTATGAGGCCATCAATTTTAGCTGTAATCGATGTTGATTGGCATTCGCATTGTTACATACTAGGCAAACCCGTGTCATTGCCTGACCTTTACACTGCCGGGTTGCAAGCGCGGGAACTTGGATCCTTTTCATGGTTTCACGTATGAAAGCTCTTTCCTTGGCTAGATATTTTGTTTGCATTTATTATTCACGGAGTCAATCCCTTTATTAATGGATAGCGAACCTCATTCGAAGTCGTAATGTAGGTCAGTGACTATGATGGGTCTCCTTTTGCACACTCCTATTAGCAAAAGGAAACAAACATTTTTAAGATGAGTTTTGCGCATTTGCCGTCGTATAATGCTGAGTCTGTTCTCATGAGAGATAATGCTACTGTGGGCATTTTAATTCAAATCACGTGATAACGCACTCAAATAATCTCCCGGCTCGAGACCTACAAAAATAAATACGATCCGTAGATAATTTCTGTCACAATTAATTGTATGTCTCAATTTTATGGTGAAAAAAACTAGGGTCCGAGAAAAAAAATTATGCACTCTTAAGAGTCGTAATATTGAACGCGCGCTCACTCATTTTTTCCCCATAAAGAATTAATGCATGCATCTAGGGCACAGCACAAATTCTCACGTGGCCATTGTTAGGTTCCTTTTTATACCTTTCCTCCCGGTGACAGGTACTCTCGCTCAACTGAAATCATATATATCCTTGCATCATTTTTGTGAAAATATCAAATGTTGACTTTGGCATTGACACTTGTTCCAGATTGCGCTTAAAGAAAAAAAAAGGGGAAAAAACCACAAAATTTTACTGCGTGATGCTCGTATGTGGTCAACTCGATTACTAACTGGACTTCATTTTGCAATGAGGAACTACTGTTTCTGGCTCATTTGAGAAACGACGTATGTGCCAATAGTTTCCCAATGCAGGAAGGTGCTTTTACGGATTAGTCACAAATTGTGGTTCCGTATTGCAAAATGAAGTCCAAATCATTATTCTGCATACGGTGCATTTACAAAAAAGAGAATCATATCCCTCTTTTCATTACGTATGTTGTGACTGACATACTGGTATCACAATGTCACGGGATTTGCTGACTACCGCAACAAGGAGGTCAACAAACTTTTTCTACGCCGTTGATTTACGATGATAGAGTCATATACCTGCTTATGCTATTGTCGTGCTAAGGAAGAAAGCCGTATGAACATTCGAGAGTTGCCAAATTTCCCTTGATAAGACATGTATTTTTGACAATATTTATGCACATTTTTCTTTTAAATATACAGATATTTTAGATTAAACTGCGTACAAAATATTCTGGAAATTTTGCGGGAAAATATTCACAATTTTCCCAGTAAATTCGGTTTTTATCGAAGGAAACTTCGCAACGTTTGAAAGCTAATACGGCGTTTTTCCTTAGCACTGCAGTATACGGTTTCGCACTTCCAAAAATCATTGAATTTTCAGTAGGACTTAGGCTTGTTTTCTCACTCTCTTTAATTTCAAAAAGTTTTGTAAATGATACTATCATCCTTTCAAGTTGCATTCATTTTTAAATCCCATTAATTGTTTTAACGGGATTCCGTGAACAGACGATAGGAAAAATCAGGCGCACTTTTAGACTAGAAACTGATATGCATTTTAATCGTCAAAGAGAGCAACAAGTCACCCTGGTGATTTGCTATCGACGTAAAATGTTTTTGCAACGTATTTTAGCCTGCGCAACCGTAGAGCCCGCCAGATCTAGATCAATTTGATAAACTGATTGACCTGTTCTGAAGTGATAGTCTGCCTAAATACGTCTTTTGGTTAATTTTTTTCATATTTGCCTAAAAGTAATACGTAGTAACTAGTAATGCGACAAAATTTCCCCGTTACAGCCAGGAATGTAGCTAAGAGGGCGTTGGGAAGATCTGAGCCCACTTCTGCACCACCATTTTCCAGAGTGCGACCAATTTTTTTTTCCGATATTATTAACCTCATTATGCCTACAAAGAAAGAGAGCAAACAATTTCACTGTATTTTTTGACAGTTATTTATTAATATGGTAAACAATAAGCTATATTTTTGACTCACAAGAATTCTCAAAAATTTCACAAATCTTATAATCCAGTGGTTTTATGATGATTGGTGAAAGAAAACTTGATACATTTACTGGATACATTACTTTACCGTGAATTTTCAGTGATACCCACAAAATTATAGTTGTTGATAGTTAGAGTTGGTAATTTTATTAACAAATACATTCCTGTATGAGATATTTGACAAATGAACAAGTGGCTCCACGTACCATGAGAATGTTTTCAACTATACTCTTGGCATATTAAACGGCACATATAATTATCAAAAACGGACGGAGATGCCGATAACAGTCAAAAACGGCCGAAAATATCCGGAAGTTGCCAGAAAGATTCGAAAAAAGCCAAAAATGAATAGGACATCACCGAAGAGGTCCAGAAATAACTGAATGAACTCCGGAAGCAACAGGTGATTGACGGCTCCAGGATCACAAGCGCCATACGAAATTTCAAAATTTCCGCCGCCATTTTATTTTTTACAGAGAAATTATTGGTTGAATCTGCTTGAAATTTCACTGAATTTTATCGGCAGCAGAAAGAAAATTCAGTGAAATTTTAGGACGCTTCGTTAAACAGTTTCTCTGTAAAAAAAAAAAAAAAATAAATAAACTGATGGCGGAAACGTCGCAGGCGCTTGTGATACTTTGTGACAAAATATCATTTCTCAAAAATTGAGCCCAGAAAAGAGAAAGAATAGAAAAGACCGTTGAAACCAAAAACTAGACGAGGCAAAGTAGAGGTCGAAAACCCTTCGTGTGAGGGTTGGATCTACGTCGAATTTTCGTCGCAGAAGCTTCAGACTATTGCGATCTGCATATGAATAGTGAGGGAATGGGTACATGCTGATCGCGTAAAAAAATTCTAATGAGACATTCTGACACACGAACTCGCTCATTCGTGCGCGTATTTTGAATTTCTCGAGCGTCAAGATCTGTAACTGACTTGCTTGCTTAATGATCGCACTTAATTATCGGTTACCGCTGCATATCTACCACACCAATTTGACAAGTCTTGATTTTAATAGCATCGCACTGCGTTGGTGGTCGTCATTGCTGTTATGATCAAATTGTAGGAGAGCATAGTTTGAGTCTTGCGTATGAGGTTCTGAAGCCTGAAACCGAAAGTGTTGGCGAGTTTTCAAAATCACACTTACAATATATTCGCTTTGATTTGGACCAATTCATTAATACACGAAAAAATAAACAGCAGAACAAGTTTACCTACCTACGGCCACCTCGATGAAATGGACGGATCTAGCTAGAACTGGCCTATAACTACGTAGGACATTGCCAAATTTCCTTTAATGTGATATATTTTTAACAGATAAGTAATCAACATTCTCACTTGAAATTTTGTGAGTACCAGACTGACTGTTTGATCATGATGTCGAATACATGATATTTTTATCTGACGTACTCTATCATTACGAAGTTAATCACACTGAAAAAAGAAACACATTTGAGCTAGAGTCTAGATTCTTAAAAACATTGACAAGAAAAAGTACTCTTGATTCAATCAGAATCTAGCTTAAATCAAGAACCAAGCCTCTTAATTTAAGCGGATTTCGTTTTGATTCAAGCAAAAATCCGATTGAATCAAAAGTATTTTCTCTTGTCAATGTTTTCAAGATTCTGGACTCTAGATCCAATGTGTTTTTTTTCCAGTGATTCTAAAAATTCCTGCTGATCTTCCCAGAAATTCATCTCCGTTGCTCGTAATTTACGCATCCTGTGTCCGTTATGTAGCTGTAGCTGCCATACTTCAAATCCATACGTTAAAATAGGTACTTTTCATTTCAACGGTGTAAATTCTCTTCCCCCCTACCTGTCAAAATTATTTGATTCTGCAGGATTCCAATCAATAACTCTAAAACCCTCTTTCCCAGGGTATTTATATCCTTGATAGCTCGATATCTTTCAATCATGGGTCAACCGCACACCCAAGTTCTACTTATAAGCCGCGCATGCAGCCTTGGATCTACTGTCCATCCTCTAACTCAAGATCTGCTGCTCACTCTGCAATAATTATTCTTTCTCGAAGATTACGCAATTTTCGATTTTGAATCATCCTCTTTCCTTGAATCCTTCTCCCTACCCTATATTTAGCCACCTCCCTCTAGCAACATATCTGCGACAAAACTCAATAGAGCCAGCCATCAATTAATTCTTTTTTTATCCGCATAGGCCGAATGTAAACCTCATGGTAAAAGGAAACAGGTATAGACGCAGCAGCTGCAGCAGAGCATCATGGGAAAAGAATTCATCTAACAACTTTGACTTAATTAGTATAATCAGACTTCCTCTCACTAACACATTAACAGGGCTCGTGTACATAAACTATGAGTCGAGCCGTCTCGTTGCGTCGGTGGCCGGACACTTTACCCAATTTTGTTCGGTCCAAAGTTTTTATAGTCCATTTTATAAAATTTGTCCAATTGTTCTTTTTGTGCAATGCTTTATGAACCCGTAGTTTACTCAGTCAAGTTACAAGCAATGATACAGGTGTTGAGATTTTGCCAAGTTATGGAATTAACCTTTACATAGCCAACCCGGGTCAAACTGACCCGAGGATTGCTAAAAACACCCGTTCCCGGGTTTTATGGAGCTGATACATCCGAACTTTAGATGTAGGTCTTTAAATACATCTTTTAAAAAGGAAAAATAATTGAACAAAAAGGGGAAAAAATCAAATATCAACACAGCCGAAGATAGGGGAGACCTTCCAGGTCCAGTTGTTTTAACTTTTCCCCGAATCAGAGCGACAGTTCATTGGCAGCC
Organism: Bemisia tabaci; assembly: GCF_918797505.1. Classification (NCBI taxonomy): domain Eukaryota; kingdom Metazoa; phylum Arthropoda; class Insecta; order Hemiptera; family Aleyrodidae; genus Bemisia; species Bemisia tabaci. The sequence goes on along the minus strand of NC_092794.1, from coordinate 62,414,942 downwards.
TAAAGCGAAGCATCGCGAGCTCGCCATAGCGCCTTCAATTTTGCAGATGCAACACGGACATCCATCAAGCACGAATAGTTGTATCCCTGCGCCGTCATCAACTCGCGACCTTTCCCTACCTCCATTACCATATTGTGATGGTTCCGTATGTACTGTTTGTAGTGGTCCTTCAAGGGCTACGTTAGCAAAACAGCGGAAGATAGGAGAGATGTAATCAGGCATTTTTATTTACCTTCTCTCTCGAATCTAAGCGACACTTCATTGACAGCATATATAGCGGAGCATTGCGAGTTCACGCATCGCGCCTTCAATTTTGCAGATACAATACAAACATCCATCAAGCACGAATAGTCGTATCTCTGCGCCGTCATTACAACGGGTCCTTCCTCTTACTCTACTTTCATGTTGTGTTGGCCCCATTCGTTTTATTTGTAGCGACGCTTAAAGGGTTGCGTGAGCAACACAGCCAGAGTATAACTTGGATTATCCCTGTATCTTGCACTTTTTGCCGGGGACAAATCATTGAACTCCCTTGAGAGGACCCCTCTAAAGTTTAACTCACTGGGAAAAAAAAAAACATTTGATCTAGAGTCTAGACTCTTGAAAACATTGACAAGAAAAAATACTCTTGATTCAATCGGATTTTTGCTTGAGTCAAAACGAAATCCGCTTAAATTAAGAGGCTTGGTTCTTGATTTCAGCTAGATTCTGATTGAATCAAGAGTACTTTTTCTTGTCGATGTTTTTAAGAGTCTGGACTCTAGATCCAATGTGTTTTTTTTCAAAAGCTGGTGAACTTTACTCGTGGTTGGAAAAAATTATCCTTTCTATGACGCTACTTTGAGGGCCTCCTTACACCCCCTCAACCACAATGTCAACCAAATGGAGCCTCTCAAAGAAAGAAAATTAGATTAAACAGCTGCAGGAGCGACCATGAATACGACCCTAAGAATACGGCCCATACATGCATGTGAATTATGAACGGCCCCTCTGAGCCCCCCCCCCCCCCCCTTGCGATAAATTACGTGATATATGAGCTCAATTTCGGCTTCCGCAGCGACGGAGAAGGTTAGGACTTTAGGAGACGCCTATGAATAAGGCCCTAGCTTAATTTTGACCAGCGTCGGTCTGAGAGTGGTATGCAAATTGGAAATGATTCGATCATGAGTCTGGGAGCCTCGCCCGTCGCGTCGCGGAGGCTCCTTCTGGCGCGGCGCGGCGGCGCGGCAGTGTTCCGCATAATCTCGCGTTTAAATCGCTCGCGGCTCGACGTGACGCCCACTCGCGGATCGCGAATCGCGATTCCGCATAAAATCCCCGGATCTACGTCCGCCGCCGCGCACCGCACCGCCAGTCTCAATCAGTCACCCCAACGCTGCCAGACTAGGGACGGCGATTTTTTAGAATAAATCGATTTCGCAAAATCGATTTCATTTTCGGTAAAAAATCGATTTCAGAAATATCGGTTTTTTTTTAAAATCGATTTTAAAACTTTTAAGGATCCAAGCTGGGCGCCAAAAACATAATAACTACTAAAACCCGCTCCCCGGGAAAGAATAAATTTGTTGGGGATCCGTAGGAGCGAAAAGATTCCCACCTAGGTACCTGAACCGGACCAGTACTTAAGCAGAGTATCGATCGAACTGTTCAGTCCTTCTGCACGGAGAAAAAAACTTCGTGCGTGGGACCCGAAGTTGAGGTCATATGAATCTCTGAAGTTTTCGGATCACGTATCTAAAAATTTGAGGTACAGCTGCTGAAGTTCGGGGCAGACACCTGAAATACTTCGATATATACCGAAGGGCAGGGCCGGATTTAGGGGGTGGCCACATGGGCCGCGGCCCATGGCAGCAAATTTTGCAATTTGTTAAAATAAAGGTATAAAATAACGAGAAAATGTGACAAAATCTCTCATCTCTTCTTCTTCTTCTTCTTCTGCCTTCTGACTAGGGCCGTGACCCTGTTTGTCTAGCCTCTAAAACAGTAATATGATGCCGATGAGAGAGATCACTTAATTCTCCGGGATGAAAGGCAGCTCTGTGCCCATCTCTTGGCGGTCGTCCGGGTTGCCTTTGGCTATGAGGTCGTCCTACCATACAAATCTTGGCAAGCCTTTCCCGTCCATCCTCTCAACATGTTCCGACCACATTTTCCGGCGCATCTTGGTCCATTTGGCAATATCTTGAATTTGGCACTCTTCGCGAATTGACTCGTTGGTCTGCCTATCTCGGAGCGTAAAGCCTGCTATTTTCCTCAGGACTTTCATTTCTACGGTCCGCAACTGTTGTTTAGTGCGCTTCGTGTCCGCTCGGGTCTCCGCAGCGTAAGTCAGCACAGGTCTTACAACCGTTTTATAAAACTCGAACTTTGCTCTCTTTAGCCATGTACTTATTCCTCCAAACCATTTCATTTAGGCATCCGGCTACTCTAGTTGCCTTGATTGTCTGACTCCGCACCTCGGTCCCTAAATCCTTCACACTCGTTATTAAAGCGCCCAAGTACTTAAACTGCATTACTTGTTCAACTACGGTACCGTCCACGACTAGCTTACATCGTATTGGATTTTTGCTGATGACCATACTTTTTTGTTTTTTTAGCCGACACTTTCATGTTGAATACCTCTGCAGCCAGGTTGAAGGAATGGAGCATTCTTTGCAGATCATCCTCGGAGCTTGCTACTAAAACAGCATCGTCTGCATAACAGATTATATTGATATTCGAATTGTCGAGCCGATAGCCTCTCTTAAATCTAACTGCATCGATTAGCTTATTCATTAACAAATTGAATAGAAAAGAGCTGAGGGAGTCCCCTTGTCTTACTCCTCTGTTTACAATGACTACATCAGAGGTTCCCTCCCTGGTGACTATCCGTGTCTTGGTGTTCGAGTTCAAGTCGGCAACTATCTCGATGAGACACCTGGAACATTCCGCTCGTTAAGTATCCTCAAGACATCTGTTCTCCGTACGCGGTCGAATGCCTTCTCCAAATCCACAAAACATAAAAATAAAGGCTTGTTGAACTCGATGGATTTCTCTGCCAATTGTCGTACCATGAATATGGCATCGTTGGTGCCTCTGTTTTTTCCTAAACCCTTGCTGTTCCTCGGCCATATGCACAATCTGCTCCAAAATATCTTTGAGAACGGATGTAAATAGCTTGGAGCACGTGTTTAGGAGCGTAATACCGCGATAATTTTTCAGGTACAAATTTGTCACCTTTCTTGAAGATGGGAATTGTGAAACTATCCTTCCAGTCTTCCGGCATTTTCTTTTCTTCCAAAATTTTTTGGAACAGACGATGCATCCACACAGCTAGGACTTTTCCACCATATTTAACGAATTCATTTCCGATGCCATCTGGTCCAGGGATTTTCTGAGCTTTAATCTGTGAATGGCTTTGGTCACCATCTCCAATGACACGGTCACATTATCTCGTTCTGGTAATCAATCCTCTCTTGGATGTCGTCATCTGCATCTTTGTACAGTTCAGTAAAATAAGTGTGCCATTCTTCTTTCCGAATGTGATGGGCCTGCCTAAATTCACAGATTTCTTTCCGCTGATTTCGAAGAGCATTCCACATTTTCCGTTGCGCACCATAAAAGTCATGCTCCATTCCTTTGGTGTAACTTTCCCAATAGCCTTCTTTAATTTTCCTAATTCTCTGGTTCATCGAATTGCGGACCCTTTTGTACTTTTCATATTCTTCTGGAGTGGGAATTAGATTTATACTGTAAAAATGCTTCCTTCTTAGACCTTGCAGCATCTCTGACTTCATCACAAAACCAGGGTGTCCGGGTATCTGTGCGATTTCTGTTTACTTTTCGCCATCCTACTGCCTCACCAGCTGCTTCCAGCACCTTCGATTTTACATGCCGCCACAGCTCATTTGCTGTCAAATCTTCATCTGGCACACTCTCCAACTTTCCATGCAGCCTGGAGCGATAGAAGCTCCTGATGCTGGGGTCGGACATCTTTTCAGCACAAAGTTTTTCGAAAATCACCGTTGCTGTTTTCGCTGACTGAAATCGATTCTTAGTTCGCATAACACTAAGCCGTGCTGAGTACCAGCATCTGCGGATGACAAGGTGCGAACATCTAGGATCTGCTGTGGATGTACATGCCGATTACTGATGATGAAATCAATCATCGATGCTTGGCCTCTCCGATTGGTCCAGGTAATTTTCTGTTGTAACGGGTGATCAAAAAACGTGTTATTAATCCTCAATTCATTTATGGCGCAAAACTCAATGAGTACCTCACCGCTGTCATTCAAGGTGGGCTCATTGAATCTATTTTTGATCCCAGGTACAACATTATTCCCAACACGAGCATTCCAGTCACCCATCATGACTAACTTTTCCCGAGCTGGTATTGTGTCGATGACTTTTTGTAAAGACTCATAAAACGTATCTCGCTCTGGCTTCCCTCTACTCGTATCTGGCGCGTAAATTGATATCAGATTTAATTTTTCTCGGCCTAAGTAGATGATAACTTTAGGATCCTTTCGCTTATATAATCGATATCAATGATATTATCAATGAGGTTCTTATGAACCAACATTCCAACGCCGGCGTGTGCTCTTTCACTCTTGTCGACGCCTTTATATATGAGCAGGTAGTTGCCCCTCATTACACTTCCAGCTCCTTTCCTCTTGGTCTCACTCAGCGCACAGATGTCGATCTTCTTTCCATCCAATTCAATAATAACTTCTTGCTCCTTATTTGTTAATGATGTCACATTCCAAGACGCAATTCTCAATTTTTGAGCCGCTTTTGTCCATTTGTCCGTTATCCTTAAATCTTTGGGTCGAAAGTCCTTTCTATTCTGATACCGAGGCTTTTTATTTCTCCTATGAGCAAAAACGGGTCTTTTTAACCGGAGGCAGGTTGCTAGCCTTACCTCCGAACCCTCCTCCTTAGCCCGGCTTGGGACCGGCAGTACCGTCGAGGAGACGGCACAGGCGGAGTCTCATCTCCTTGGAGTAAAGTAATTAATAATTTTGTCGTCTTTCAGTGATACAAGAGCAGGCACTTTTAATTTTTCGAGTTAAGAGAGAAACCATACACGCACTTTGGCCTGGAGAGGCGCGGTGCAGAGAGCAATGATGACGAGGATTTGAGATGAAAAGGAGAAGCCCTCGGCGCGGCGGTCGGCATGTAACACATTAGCGCCTACAAGACTGCATGAATACTTCACATTTTGCGTCAAACACAGTGCGGTCAGCGTGAATGCACAGCGCCTACAAGACTGCAAGAATACTTTACGCATTGCGTCAAATACAGTGCGGTCAGCGTGAATGCACAGCGCCTACAAGACTGCAAGAATACTTCACGCATTGCGTCAAACGCACTGCGGTCAGCAACGGTCGACGTGAAACGCATAGCGCCTACAAGACTGTAAAAATACTTCACGTATCTGAACAGGACCAGTACTTGAGCAGAGTATCGACCGAGCTCTTCGTCCCTCTAAGCGCTCGAGCTTTTTTTTTTTTTTTTTTACCACGCGAAGATTAAAATAGATCCTCTATCCGAGAGACGGCGACTAATCCGAGCTCGACATACTCGGAATTCTGGTCGGAATCAGCGGAGATCTGACGACGTGGGGATCGGCATCCACCCTTGTCCTTCACGACCGGCGACGACTGCGGCGCGGCGGCCGGGCCGGGCGCGTGTCGTAGCCGCCGCCGACGGCGGCGGGAGCCGCGCTACGTGCGAGGTGCGACACCAAACCAACTCCATCAGCAACACCAACACCTCCTCACCTGACCAGTCGCGCGCCAGGCACATCAACCACAATTCACCAACCTCCCACCCGATCCGATCAGTTCGAGTCGGCCCGAGCCCTCATTTCCCTTTTCTTTCCCGCCGGAATCACACCGCGCGCTCCTCACGTTCGCGTCCTCCAAACCCCAGACGCCCTTTTCCACCTCATTTCCAACCTCCATACATTGAGGTTTATCCTCTCTGTAATCCGTGATTGTGCTCTCACCGTGTGTTTTGTGCGATCGAACCCAGTGTAAAAATGAGACCCACACCGGAAATCATCAGCCAACTGGAATCCTGCTACTGCGAGCTCATCGAGGAGCAAGGATTTAACAAAAACTGCCACCATGAAAAGGTGTCAACTGTGGTACGTTCTTGACTTCATGTTCATTATTTTCTATCCTAAAATCATACAAAATTTTGTGCTGGTTCAATTCTGATTCTTCATTTCCCCTCCTTCCCTGGCTGGTTACGGTGGGCTATGCACCATCGTGCAGATTTTTGCCCCGTGCAGGAAGAACGGATGACATGACCTTACTTTTCCATTCATTCTCTTGGGTGTCCATGTGATTTTCCTACTTTGATGTTAAATTGGCGGTTTTTAAGATCACCTTGTCGATGTTGATTATTTTATTATTGGGTAGTGTCTTTAAGTAATATTTCCTCATTCAGTGGGTCGGTTTTAGCGGCCGTGCATTAATGCATGACAAACTTACTTATTAAAAGTGGTAAAATGGCTCGTGTTTTATCATGTTCAAGTACATGATGACGAAATTGTTCATAAAACCAGGGATGACTTGTCGACTGTGCGCCGAGGCAAAATATTTCATTATCAAGTTATCAACAGAGGCTAACAATGAGTCAGATAGAATTTGATAAGTTAGGAGTACATATAGGAGGCAGTCAAGTTACACAAATTTTAGATAGTGCTTAAATGACTGATGCGCGGAACCTAATTTATATCAATATTCACTGTATGATAAATTAAGCATTTGCTTATTTGTAATTGGAAAAGAGCATGTTTATGGTTTCCGACTGTGCACATCTCCCAACATCCTTTCCTAAAAGGCAAAACTGAACACCGTTATAGGGTGATAGTCTGTGATTCTCAATTGAGAAAACGCCTTAATTTTGTAGGCTAGGCAAAAGGACACACATCAAATTACTGTCATGCGTCTACTCTGATTGTATTTTAAAAAGAACTCCTCCCTTTTCGCCTGGTAGCTCATATACGTACATCGTTTTAAATATGGCGACGTTTCAAAATTGCTGCTCTTCTTTTGTCATAAGGAAATAATTTCATATTTTCTCGCCGACAATTTTTGGGAATGTTTTTTTGATGCTCAAGGAAAATTCACGCTAGATTTGAAGGATTATAAACTAGAGGTTCTCCCGCATTTGCGAAAAGACTAGGGATCCACAATTTCGGCGGCAGACGTTTGCTCATTTTTTTTTCATCGTTATGTGTGACGTATTTCCTCGCGACTGGTTTTAGATGATATTGACAATACAACCCTGCAGCTTTTTTTATTTTTATAAAAACTCTTTTCCCTTTGAAAAATGAATCTAAAAAACTCGAATAAGAGAGTTCCGAGAAGGGCGGAGGATTATAGGGAATCCCGTGTCAGTTCTGAGTGGGCCGCTTTTAACCCCCCCCCCCCCCCCCCCGGTACTAATGTTTTTACAGCATTCCAGAGGCAACTGTGTTTGTACGTAGGTACTTGCAGTCACTCAATCAAAATTCCATTCGAATATGAAAATAAAACCGGCGTTTTCTGGGAAACTGTAATGCAATAGCGCAGAAAACAATGGAGAGACTGGGAAGATGCATTCCTCCGATTGCGAAGTTAGTATTCATCTCTTGTTTTTTTGTTGTAATGTCTTCAACAAAACCAGCTGCAATTTTTTCTTGAAATTGTCAACCGGAGGCTAGGGTTATTTCATGTTTTACTTCCCATATTAACTAAACTTTTGTGTTGATTTTGCTATCTGTGTATAGAGCTGCAATATAAGCCTGTCTAATGCTGGCATGGAGGGGCATGGCTGACAATTAATGTCAAATCAGCATTCAAATACATAATATATTGATCAATCACGTTCTCTCGTAAAAAATTAAATTGCCAAGTTAAATTTGGCAATATCTGATGTGGCTTGGTGCCTTTTTGCTCAACGCGGTCGAATTTATCCCAAGCAATTATAGAATTCTAAAATTTTAACGAATCTTTCTTTACCTTTTTTATACAAGTATTATAGTAAACGCAGGAAAATGTGATCAAATGGGGGATGCCGCCAGATGACGTCACTTGGCGATGTTTTCCTCACACCGGAAAAAAACACATTGTATCCAGGGTCCAGACTCTTGAAAGCATTGACAAGAAAAAGGACTCTTGATTCAATCAGATTTAAGCTTAAATCAAGAGGAAATCCGCTCAAATTAAGAGGCTTGGTTCTTGATTTAAGCTTAAATCTGATAGAATCAAGAGTATTTTTTCTTGTCGATGTTTTTAAGAGTCTGGACTCTAGATCCAATGTGTTTTGTTTTCCAGTGTGCACTTTTAAACCTATTTTTAAACGAAATCCCATTTCAGAAAAAAATTATGAAAAATACAAGGAACTCAGCTCATTGAGTACTCTCTGATGAAGCAATAAAAAATTGTCGTGCAAATTCTCCATTGCGCGCTCGGAGTCAGAAACCATGTGACAATGTCACGTGGCGGTCAACTGAGCTCGTGTAAACCATGCGAATTTTCATTCGCACGAACCTGAGATCTCATGACTGTGAATTAATTTTTGCTCGAGCTACCAATTAGTAAACCACGCTGATGCCTGTTTAATCCTCGTCAATTCCTCGTTCCTTTCACCTCGTTTTGTATTCCGCCTCCCACGGGAGGTCATGAAAGCGTTACCTCGTACTCCACCTCTCACAGGAGGTCTTGAAAGCGTTGCACTTTCTGAAAATTGCCATCCAACAGGACAACATTAAGTGAAATTACAACCGATGCATCTCGCCACGAGCTCTGAAGGAGTTTTCATTACTTCCGCTGCAAAAGTAATGCAATTAAGTGCCCGAGGGCTAGGTCGATCATTCTAGTTTAGATCTTTCACCCGTGGAAAATTCAATACTCTTATCGATAACACGGCAGTGATCTTGGGTGCATGCAAATTAACCTCGGATCCAGAAAATTGGCAACATTGTTTTTTCTCCATTTAAACCTATGGAAATGTATCGATCCTTGGAGGGGCCAGGTGCTTTAACAAGAATCGATTATTCAACATAGGTTTAAATGGAGGAAACCCGACGTTGCCAAATTGCTGGATCCGCCTCTAGTAACGTCAATGGCTCGGATCCGGTACGATTTCAGATCTGCCTTGCTAAGGAAGAACGCCGTATGAGCATCCGAATGTTGCCAAATTTCTCCTCAGAAGATATATGATTTTGAAAAAAGTTGCGCATTATTTTCCTTAAAATTCTCAGATGCTTCGGATTAAATTACGAACAAAATTCTCTGCAATATCGAAAGAGAAAAAATTTCAGAAAAATCCCAAAAAATCTGTGATTTTTCAAAGGCAATTTGCAACGTTTGAGGGCTCATACGGCGTTGTTCCTCAGTATAGTAGAGATGGTGTTCGGTTGGTGAGGATTCACTATGAGGTGGTTCTTAAGCACTTTGGAGAACGATGCTATAGTCGATCGACCGACTGATAACTGGATTCTAGGAGCTTTCCTAAAAATTTCTGAGGATCACATCACAATCACGAAGTGATAAAGATCCACCAAAAAGCCAGAAGGGAACTAAGTGCAGGGACATTGGGACGAGATTAACGATGGGGTTGAGAAGAGATAGGAAAGGACGGGGGGGGCGCAAGGTTCAGGGCCGAGGGGGCGGTTTCGTAACCGCCCTTGACCCAGTTGGCATTTTGAGCTGGTCGATGTAGACGCGGGCCCAACCAACCACTCACGCATCGACGCATGGCGCTTTTAGAGCTTTCATTTCGCATTTTCGCCTCGCATTTATCATCCTAAGGTAAAACCACCTAACTTCAATGGAAAACCGTACCATATACGCGACGAGGTCCTCCCCCTCCTCACGATTCCCCTCTTCGTCACACACGCTGAGCCCCCTCCACCCCCGCCCCTGCCGGAGCACCAAGGAAAAATTAACCGCCGAATGCGCAAGTTCCTTTTTCTTTCGATTGTGGAATCGCTATCAAGTGTCCTTGATCGATAAATAGCATTGTTTTGATAGGGATATATCGATATAGGTACTTCGATAACGATTCGATAGTCAACTCGCTGTCGTGTCAAACGAGAGGCCCTTCGTCTTCGCTCGATCGGGTTGAAAATTGAATGAGCAACAAGCGTGAGGCTCGAAGGAGCACACGAAAATGAAACGGGCTGTTGAAAGGCCAAAAAGAAGCCATTTTCGTGGCAGAGAGGGGTTTGTTCGTTTAAAGCGATAGGCAGTCTTATTACATTTCACACAATTTTATGATATTTGTAAGTCTGTAACTTTAATTTGTTCATTTCATAAAATAATGAAATAAAATGAAATAAATAAAGACGAGGTTAAAAGGAAGTAAATATAGGGGAGAGAATGCAGAAAAAAGGGAAAATTCTATGAAAGTATTAACAAAAAAGACAACATATTTCCAAGTTCACTTAGTAAAAGACAAAAAAAGTAAAGAATGGACCAAAGCCCACGATAGATCGAAATATCGATCGAAAAGATCGATATACCGACATTTGATGTACAAATTTTTTATAGAATGCCATTTTTTTTAAAGATCAACTCCTTCAGGCGTAAATCCATGCAGTCCATTGTCAAATAGAAAAAAGAAAAAAACAGTTAAAAATAAATTATTTTTTCATGCCAACTGTGAGCAATTTTTCCATGTTCTATATCCACCTCATAAAAAAACATTTTAGTGAATGAAGGACTAATTATGAATGCAGAAAATTTTGAACAGAATACTTATTTAATTGTAAAGTCAGCTGCAGTTCAATGGACAAAAATGAGAGTAAAACTCTTTATTCTGAAAAAGAATTGAATAATTTACCTAAAAAGAGATAAAGTGTGTGGATATTTATATAACTGCTTTTAAAATTGGTTTTTTTCCTCCTCATTTTTCTCCCGATACATGGATAACAATGTAACAATGGTCGAAAAGATACAATGATGTATATTGGGTCGGAAATTTTTAAGCCGTTAAGCTTCAGTTCAGAAGGAAAAATATTTGAATATTCCAGTACAGAATTTTAAGCAAATAATCTGGAGGCCTGAAAGAAACAAATCCTAAAACCTTCGGTCATAATTTTAGTTGGTTTTTCCTGTTTGAAAAATTAAAATATAATTGGAAATTTCCGACATTGTCAGCGCAAAAACCGCACTTTTTCCGAGTTGCGTCATCGTCGTGGGGATGAAGAAGCGGTAAAATGCAGATTATCTATTTATTTGCCGACATTGTATTGGGCGTATTTCTGCCAAACGGAGCTATGTCCATTAAGACATGAGCCCTGAGACCCATAAGAATATATGCATGACAGGGCTCACATCATAATGCACATATTTCCGTTTGGCAGAAATACGCCCAATTATTCAAATTAGCAGTCAGACACATACTTATGAAGACAGCTTCAGATGTGACTAATTTTCCGTCTTTGGAAGAATCGTCCCGGCGGTAAAAACCTGAATTTTTTTCCAAAATGCATTGCGCGTCGGATCACTGCTACCGTAGCAGGAACTTAAAATATTTTGCAATAGAAGATGTTTGCGTTTATCAGCGCCATTTTTAAGTATTAGGTTGGATTTCTTCAGCCAAAACGCTGTAGAAAATCTACAATCAACAAAGGTGAATTTGAAGAGTGAGTGAATGAGAGTGAATGAAGAGCACCGTATGAACCTTTACACATTTTCAACTTTCCTCCTGGAAAACACGAATTTTCTTGAAAGCTTGCGAATATATATTATTTTATCTTTTCAGAGATTTTTAGTCGCACTTTCAATTTATAAAATCTGAAAATTTCTCGGAAAAGTATTCACAATTTCCATCAAAAATAAACCTGTCATCGGAGGAAATTTGACAACATTGAAATGTACATACGGCGTTTTTATTCAGCAGGGTTGAATGTATCGAGTGGCACAGCCACTGAAACCAATTAAAAAGCTACCCGAACCGAAGCCTATGTGATACACTCATAACTATGACGCAAAAACGCACAAGATGTAAATTCGTCGTCTTATAATAGCTCTCACAATCGGACCACCTCTTCACCTTCCAGTCGCAAGTACTTGCGACGTGCGTTTCTTTACAAGTTAGCGAGTGTCTATTAATTCAACCAACACTGCTAACGACAAGAGCGCAAAATCTTTGAGTAAATCCTCAGCTTTTACTCCGCTCTTGATCTGTGGAAATCCGTCGAAATTTTGCCAATGTTTGGCAATCGCGTCGACACCGATCGGGACGCGGATAAATTTGCGCGTTTGTTACGTAATTGAAAACAGGCAGGTGCATTTGGACAGGTTAATTAAGCAACCGAGTTGAGTTACTTGTTGAAGTCGATTCTTTTCAAGCTATGAATTAAGAACTGCGCGCTTCATTTTATATTTAGAATGAGCAATTACCATAATAAAGCGTGCGGACTCATGTCATGTCATACTTTCAGCGTCAAAACTTCATTACGAGGTATTAAACGGAAAAAAATTAAAATTCCCTGAGCGGAAAATGAAAGTTGCCGCTTTCTTCCGACTAATCTATAAATCTGCAAAATCCATGAAAAGAAAATCTAAAATAAGTGGCGTTTTTACCTAAGTCAATGGAGAAGATGAAGTCTATTAACTCGCTCGTTGAATTAATTTTATATTCGTCACCGCAACACAAATATCGTCGGCAGTTTGAAAGTCGTCAGCGATCGACTCATAGTTATAAAATTTCAGAATTAAATCACAAGTTTAGAGTACCGATTATTTTGCAGGCCATTGACCCACTCCTTTGAGTGTGCATAAATCCGGGACCATAAATAGGTATTGGATCGGATAGGCAACTAAACCAACTCTACGACAGCGCGTAGGGTATCACGGCAAAATGAAGGCGGTTTACACCGGGCGTGTACTTCTACAGATAAACCATTGTCACTCAAACCTCGATAAGCCTACTCATATTATTGCGATTCATTGATAGTTTGCCGATTTCCCGCGACGTATCCAAACAGTGAGTACTAGAGTTGATCTTAGATATTTTTTGAAACTTTTATTCAACAATTCACCTACTTCGCGGTGTCATGAATTTTGGATATTCTAATGCTCATGATCAAATCTTGCTTTTCCCATTCTTCTCTGTTATTATTTTTCTTCTCCTTCCTCCTCGTTGTCTTCCTCTTTATTTTATATATCGTCATCGAACGAGATTCTAGGTCTTAGACTGACAAAATGTGAGTCCATCAAAGAAAAAAAAACTCAGGAAATTTTGAGGATTTTTCATGTTTTTTGAGCTCCTAACATCGATTCAGTGATTATCTTGTTAAAAATTAATCATAATGAATCATAAAAAGGAAAAAGGCCATCTTATTGTACCCAGGTGGTGAATACTTGAACTTTAACTCGCATTCAGCGAACTTTGAATGGCTCGATTAGCAAATTCAACGCGTAATTGCTCGCCAATCAACAAGGTGGTAATTTCAAGGGTTGTTATGGTGTGGCAGCGAAGGTAAACGTTGTCACCCCTTGCTAAGAGGGCAGTAGATTTTTCTTGATTAGAGGCTCTGAAAGCATCTTATTATTAGACCATAATTCAAAATATTAGTGATGAAATTCCGTACCTGACAACTCTGCAATGAATTGATAGGCGAACTCAAACTGAGCTTAGAGGTCATTGATCTTCGTTTAGCTTCAATATTCGTGAATTCATATGCGGTTTTCGCGCGGTGACGCTGTGAGGCGGGGCAACAGCGCTGCCGTGGTTAAGGAAAAACGTGCTAAGTGAAGGAAAACTCTATAGGAGCATTCAAACATTTATAGAATTCCCTCGATAGAATATTTGAGTAAAAATTTTAGAATATTTTTTCTCAGACATTTTTTAGATTGAACCGAGAGTTAATTTATTTGTAAAAGTCAAGGCAAACTAGTCAAAAGTCAGGCTGTTTCATCAGGAGATATTTGGCAATGCCCGAAAGTTCGTGTGGCATTTTTCCTTAGCACGGTGGTGCGGGCCACCGTGCGGTCATTTAGCAAAGCTGTAACTACGGTTTCATTGAGCGTGGGCGACGCACAGTGGGAGGTGTCAGCAGGAGAAGTTGGACAAAATTTGGAAACTTTAAAAGCATACATCTTCAAAAGTACAAAACGTGTAGGTTTAAAAGTGGTTTCATTGGATTTCCCAGTGTGTTTCCTGTATGCGGCGTCACTAATAATTCATGTCTTGATGAGATAATCATCAAAATATGCAGTTTTAGTAAACAATTTCAACGTTTGACCTCTCCTAATCGCTCGTTTAGCTGTGCGGCGCGAAGTTGGCCGTGTGGGATTGAGTGCAATGAGTTTTTTAGTTGTTCATTGCCACAAACGTTGGCGACAACTGTATAGTGCATTATAATCGCCCCTCTGACGTAAGGGCGTATCTCAATTTCTACGTGAGCCCTGTTTTACATATAAATTTACGCTTTCTGCGGCTCAGTCGAAATTCGAGATACGTCCTTACGTCAGAGGAGCGACGACATGTTTCTTATCGGATCCACTCTTGAGCATAACAACTTCGGCTGTTCCAAGTTTTTCTTATTCTTCTTCTTTTATTTGTTTCTTTCTTTTTTATGCAATATATGCCTAAGTGTCTCCATTGTAATGTTAAAATTTTTTTAAAGATTTGTTCTCACATCTCCTAAAAAAATTTATTGAGGAACAGCAAACAATGCCGCAATCACTCGGGCAAATGCAGATAGGTTGACAAAGAACATTATTTATTTCGGACGCGGAAGACGATTACTGTACTCCTCCGCAAATTATTCTCCAACGCGATTTACATACGACACTACACGATAAATTGCACTGGAAGTTATTTCCTCTTGCGTTTCATCAAAAGACTCTGTAAGCTCGTCTTTGACGTAACCATCTGCTCATCAGTCTACCGTGGTACAAGGAAGAACGCCGTATGAACATTCGAGAATTGACATTTCCTCGGATAAAATGTTTGTTTTTGAGGAAAATTATGGATATTTTTCCTTTAAATTTTCAGACACTTTGTATCAAATTACAAACAAAATTGTCTGAGAAATTGGCAGCAAAATATTCAAAAAAATTCCTGAAAATTAGTAATTTGCCAGAGGAAATTTGGCAACGCCAAGGGCTCATACGGCGTTTTTCCTAAACACGGTAGAGTAGAGGGGAGGGGGCTGAGGAGGCTGGTTCTTCCCGCCCTTTTGGCCCAGAAAGTTAGCAACATTGTTGTCCATTAAAATCTGTGGTAATGAATTCAGAAATCGATCACTCAGTGCAGATTTAAATGAAGACAAAACATTTGTCGCTTTTTGAAAAAAAGGGAGTAAGAGGCGGTGGAGGAGACGAATAAATTTGATATTTTTCCGACGAAAAATTTGAATCTGCTAACGCCTTCCGCGTTTGGGGCGGCCTGGTCTTCCTGTTGACAACATCGAGAAATCGACGCTTAAAGGGAACCGGCAGATGTTACAGCTTCAAATTTTCGAAGAACATTTTTCACGTGACTGAGTCCGTCGGTCATGGAAAATTTATCAGGATGACTGCTTTTTACGAATTAAAAAGTAAGACACGTGGAGATTAGCACGATCAAAAATTCAATACTCCTTCTTTTTCGTTCTACTGTAAGTTTTTTCCTTTTATCGTCCTAAATTTTTCTCGATCCCTGTGTCAGTTGCGTGCGACGGTTAGGAGCTGGGGCAGACCGCCCGCTCCTGGCATATGCGAGCAATATAGTTGCCGGAACTCGGTTTTCTCCCACTCTTGAAGCCCCCCCCCCCCCATCCTAAATTTTTATATTCTCTTCTTTAGAAATCAGAATTCCTTCCAAATGTAATTTCTCGCGACGGAAAATAACTCGGTATATTATTTGCGTCATTTTTACGCACGGTGTCCACTAGTGGTACGCATCTCGTATGTACATGAGCGGTGAGAGGAAAAACAAGTTAGGAGTTCCGTCTCTGCTTGGGAGGGGGGGGGGGGCATGAAAAAGAGGGAGAAATCCTAATCAGATGAGGAGAAAAAAAAAAAAACGAAAATTCACGACGGAATTTTCTATACTAGCTGTCTTCGATCTGGTAAATTTGTAAAAGCTCGTCGTTTTTTTATCGTATACCTGCGAAGCTTACGAAGAGAGGTCACGGCCATGTAATCGATGTCGAAAGATAACGTAAAATACTCGTATTTGCAATACGAAAAAGTCCATGCCATGCACGCTTTACGGCCAAGGTGTGGCAGCATGGCCGGATGAAGTGGCGGAGGTGAAGGATTTTCCGGACACCAATATCCGATTCCAGAACATCTGTTTTCGTCGATTGCTTTCTTATCATTCCCAAGACTTTCTTATCACTCTCGCGAGGTTCTTCGATTTGGTGCGTTAGCACGCTTGCTTTTATATTCCGTCCATAACAGACCTCAACGATGACGGTGGTGTTTGCGACCGCTGATGGATCTAGAAATCGGACAAGATAGAAGAGAAGCATTGACCGACCCTCCGACCGCAACCTAACTTCGAGATATACTGTAGGTAAAAAAATGATAGCAGATGTTTAAATATTAAGTCACGGGGTTTTTCCATTTTTTTAACTCCTTTCTCCGTGTGTGATGGACCAGCGATGTAAAGTTGGACCCCATGTAACGTTAAATAAACTCTATCCTCCTCTCTTGGGGGAATAGTCACAAAATACTCAAAAATATATATTTTCCCCCGGAAAAATTGCGAAATCGCTTGAATTTGGAATCAATTGTAACTCTCAATAAATCGAATCAATTTTCAAATTAAGGGACTTATGGGTGACTAAGAGTGTCGGCCACCACTTTGCTAACGGGACTTAAGTAAGATGTCATTTTCCTCGACTGGGGGTGGTTACCGCCACTCTTGATACTACCCCCCTCCCATCCGTAAATTCAAATTGTGTTCATGAGAGGGGTTGAATTTTCAAATTTTATCAAGGTAGGCTCTTTCGATCCTCGTCTGCGCAAGAAGCTCACTATTAAATCCTCCTTTCCCAAAGAGGACCCAACCACTTTTCCTGATATTCCGAATATGAATGAATTTGCAATTATGCCTCTTTCGCTCTCAACTACAGATACACAATATCGTAAATTTAAAATCAGTCATACAGCAGCGCATTTCAAGAAGAGCGCCCATTACTTCTAAATAAGGTTCCCTTTAAATCAGAATCAGACCCTGAGTACTTCGTTTTTTCCTCCCTTTTTGACTGTGATTTTCACGTAAATTCGGTAAATTTTTGTTACTTAATATTTTGTAGAAGTTCAATGCGTTAAACTGTGACCTCATTTTGTAAAAAAATAACAATTATGTGTTTGCTACGACATGAAATCAGCGCTGTAAGGCCTAGTTTTCTCATGGGGTTAAAAGTTGAGTGGATCAAGTTCGTTATGGTGTAACGCGCACCGATAAAACTTCAGCGTCAAGGTAAAGGCTCGTGGTCGAACATTTCACACGCGAGTCGAATTTAGGTGCAGAACATGTGGACCGTGTCCGTCGTGTTTTCAGCTTTCCCCAGAGCTAATGAAGAAAATCACCCGAACTCCGGGCTTTCAAAAT
This sequence comes from Bemisia tabaci, assembly GCF_918797505.1. Classification (NCBI taxonomy): domain Eukaryota; kingdom Metazoa; phylum Arthropoda; class Insecta; order Hemiptera; family Aleyrodidae; genus Bemisia; species Bemisia tabaci. The sequence continues at coordinate 62,397,404 of NC_092794.1, read as the reverse complement.
ACAAAAGACGTGATTTTTTTTGCAAGTTTTAGGACATTGTTTTTCATCATATAAATTATGAAAGTGAGAAAATTTTTTGACATTAAGGTAATGGGGGATCCGATGATGAAAAGCAATAACCCAATAGGCGCGCAAAATACCTTGTAGACGTCATTGACTAAACATTTCATTCTAAATCATAGAAAATCAGCACCCAGCTTTGAAAGAAAATATTATATTTGAAATATTACAGATGGTAAGACGAGAGATGATCAGCAAATAATCCTGTAGAATATTTTAGTAAAATAAATTTAATACATATGAGATAGTAGACGAGGCGATAATTCATACCATTAGGTAAAAAGAAAAAGAAACAGAAAATTAAAACCTCAAACGTAGATTATAATAAAATAGCTGCTCATGATGCTAAGTCAGTGACGTCTCAAGGTCGTTCTCAAAGTCACTGCCACAGAAGCAGGCGGGCAGGTCTTGAAAATCTAAGGGTTATTTTAAGAACGTTTGCTCCAACTTAAGACGGTCTATTCTATTCCAATTAAGAAGAATTCATAAGCTTGCTCCGCTCCAAATGACACGACGTATACCCGCACCACGTGGCTTTATCCCGGACGAAAATTCCCATTTCGGCGTTCATTTTTCCACATGGACAGTTTTTATTATCAACTTGAAAAAACGGCGCCAAACCAAGCTCTGAGAATCCAAACTTGAAGGCATGTTTTGACCGAGTAAATCGAAAAAATAATCGAAGTACATTTTGGCATCAGCGATTCTCAATTATGGAGGTTCGAGTCAAAATATTGATAGTATGGGAGTAATTATTTCGCGTGTGCCGTTCATTTGGTCCCGCTTGCTCGTTAATGACTCTCACGAGAGGTTATCTCATTTTTAACGCAAGTCGGTCACCGAGACAATTGTTAACTGATTTCCTCGCGATAAAGTAGTCAAAAGTGGGTTTCAATATATCTGTTTACAGTAAAAATTTGAAGAAAATTCCTGGTTTAATAGTCAATCTTTGCCTGATTTTGGTGAGAGGCATTATGTTGTTGCTTCGTGGCCAATTAGAGGGCTCAGAGATCATTCCAGCGCAGAAAAACCAGGGATAAAAATCAATGAACGCCTTTTACGGCAGGAGTGTTTTTAAAAATGATTTAAAAAAAAAAAAAATAGGATGGGCGATTTGAGAGAAAAAAAACGGGGGAAAACAGTTTAAGTTAGGTCGAAAAAAATACCAGGAGATGAAGAATGAACCTCTAGTTTACTTAAACATAGTTTGAGGCGGGACAGTAATTTTTTTATTGATACGTAATTTAGATTTTTGGTTTTAGTTCAAGAATGCTGTTTTATTTCATACGAATCCGTGACTTTCACAAAGGAAATTCAAGGGATATTTCTGAAAAACACTGGGGAGCACCACTTCATCAATTGGAGTGTTTCACACGTTGAACGAAAGTAGGTGGACCATGAGGTAAAACTGGCACTTGATGGCTTTTGTCGCGCACCTCCCGCATAGCGCCGGTCTGATGAATGATGCAGAGTTCGCTTTATGGACTTGGGAGAAAAGTCAGAACACCGAAAACTGTACAAACGCTGTTAGAGGGCTACACAAGTCTCGATTTTTTTTTAAAAATACAAAACTTTTTTTTGTGTTTTTAAAAAAATAACTGAAAAATCTGGTAAATTGAAGTATTTTAAGGTGTATCTACAGCTGCGTGAAGTAAGAAATTTCTCCGCGCAGGGGGCGCCACCGCTGTGTTTTAGAGTCCGTACAGCACCACGTGAGTCCTTGAGCTTTTATAAAAGTTGAAGGAATTTCTGTTTAAATCGAAGATAAATAAGTTCTAGCTATAACATTCTTCTTCCTATTGACCCTAAAAACAACGTGAAAAGTCATTTCTGAAGCTCTGCAATTTGATCCCAGAAAAAGTAGGGTTAAGCATGATGACCTTGATGCAACCAATCGCGCTTGATCGCTCTCAGCAGTTGGCAGATATCTCTCTCCCACCGTGAGCTGTCTCTCTCGCACTTACAGATATCCCGTAAGAGAAACTGGGATCAATTTACAGCTTTTATTATTAGACTTTCAAAGCTCGCGTTTGTTTCTAAGGATTCCAGACGTATGCTGCTAGAACTTATGAGTCTTAGAATTTAAGATACCTTTTGTGATATTTAAATAATCACTGATTTCGGAGTCGGATTTTAGCAGCGCGACGTGGTGGATTTTTTCGGAACTACAGCTGAAGATTAACCTTAAGTCAGTCTCCCTCGGAGAATCAATACCTAATAGCACAAAACAGGGGCACCTAAAAATGTCGAATGTATACATTTATATCTAGGAACTATGAGACCAGAGGCTCCCCGGGATCATTTTCTGATACCTGATACTTTCAGGAATTCTTTTACCTTTGTGTTTCTCCTCTCCTAGAAAAGATTTCCGGATCCACCACTGATTAAGACAGAAGAGAAACTCACTGCGTAGGGCTTTTTATTTGCAATTCGGACTATAAATGGACTAAATTTTGGAATATGGAACATACTGTTTCTGGCCCATCCGCAAAAGTGCATATCGACGGTGTAAGTCGGCAATCACATAACTCGGTTTGCGACGTCGCAAACTTCCTGTCGTACGTTATTTTTTAAACGGAAAACTACTCAACGGCAATTCTTTAAAACTTCCGTGATTTTTCTTCTCTGTGCGAAGAAAATTCTGCATAAACTTCAAGGAATGATTTCAATTTGTTCTCTTTTAAAAAAATAATATAAAGGCGGAGATTTTCAGACACCGCAAACGAGTAATGTGATTGCTGACTTACACCGTCGATATCTTCATAGAGACAGTGATGGCACAGGTGTTGCTTTAAAATGGGCCAGAGATGTTAGTTTTCAATTTCAAGTATGAGCATAATCCAGAAATAATTATTGCTATTTTGTAGGAAATTCAGGTTACCACTACACAAGAACGAAATCAAATCTGAATCAGTTGTCTTCAAAATGGAATATAACAAGTCCATTTTTGCATGAGCCTTAGCTCATATAAGAGGACATGCTAACTGAGACGCATCAAGGAATGGCGACCTGTTTCTTTTTGAAAACAACTGATTTATTTGGTTCAGCCCAGTCCCATATCTGTCTCGTGATGGACCAATGCAAACAAGTCATCTTCATCACAATCGATACGAGATTAACCCACAAACAAAGAAGTACATTCGGGTAGGTATTTGTTTTTACATTTTCAAGCGGTGGCCGTTCCCAGATTAAATACCGCGCTCAAAAAGAGAGAACAACACTCATTGTTGCGATATTGTTGTGTCACAGCATCAGGCAATGATCTTAAACTAAAAAATTGTGAGATGACATTTATAATCAAATTTTTTTGAAGACCTGAAAAAGTTTACGGAAGAAGAAATATATATTTTCTCCAAAAAAAAAAAAAAAAAAAAAATGTTTCTTAGGATGGGCATTGCTTGGAAAAGGACTATTGATTACCTATATTTTATCCAAATATAATCATGGTTGCCGCACTGGCATGAGTCGCAATCCTCGGTAAATCTTTCTATCTTTGTGAGAGCAAAAAATGTGATTCAACTATTTCAACTCTTAAGTAGCTCAAATTGCATAACTAGTAGGATTGAAGGAGAAACGAATCTCACGCTCGTATTTCAACTGACGCATGACCTCACTTTTCAAATCATCCTTCGAAATGAGGAGAGGACGAGGCAAAATGACGAGACGAGGCTGTATAAACGAAAGTTGAAAGTGAATGACCGAAAGCGTTAATTAAAAAAGAGAGGGACAAAAATATTTCGAAGTTTTTTTTTTACTCGACAAAGACATTTAAATGTTGTTATTACCTGAGCATTCGAATCACAAGTTAATCGTTTTTAACACTTTATGTTCATAATAGTAGTTTCCTTCGACAGTAAATCCAGAATCATACACAACAAAACCAGGGCCGGATTTACTTACTTGCCGCCCATGGGCCGCCTGTATTTTGCCGCCCCCTTCTCATTAGTTTTGAAACATCAATCAAACCATCAAGTGAACGTGTCGAAGGGGGAGGGTTGCATAAGACGCGTTTACTCGTGTTGGACACATTTTTTTTGCGAAAGCCCTGTCAACACAACTAGCAAAATTTCACGGAACTCGGCGCGAAAGTTAAGTTCCTTGTAAACCTATCTCTGTGTGGACAAGACCTTCCATTTATGTGATGAACGAAAAAATTATGAAAGAACAAACATAAATGTGGTTTAATAAGTTAAACTTCCGCCACCGCATCGCGCTGACCGCGCTGTGCTTGGCGCAATGCGTGAAGTATTCTTGCAGTCTTGTAGGCGCTATGCGTTTCACGCCGCCCGCTGCTGACCGCAGCGACCGCACTGTCTTTGACGCAATGCGCGAAGTATTTATGCAGTCTTGGAGGCGCTAATATGTGTTACATGCCGACCGCCGCGCCGCATCGAGGGTTTCTCCTTTTCATCTCAAGTTCTCGTCATCATTGCTCTCTGCGCCGCGCCGTGCCAGGCCAAATTCCGTGTTCGGTTTCTCTCTTGGTCTTAACTCGACACAGAAAGGTGCTGTCTATTGTATCACAGAAAAACGACAAAATTAGAGATAAACTTTCGGGAAATGAGAGATTTTGTCATCTTTTCTCGTTTGTATTTTTTTTCCTGAATCCAATTTTCTTTATAGCTACATTTAAAAAAATTGTAAAATTTGCCGCTCCCTAAATTTGCCGCCATGGGCCGCGGCCCATGTGGCCACCCCCTTAATCCGGCCCTGAACAAAACACAGATTTACTGTATGTGTTCGATAATATCAAGCTTTCATGCATGCACGAATCCAAAATCGTACCTAAGTGCAAATTAGGAGATTGAAGAAGACACGTATCTACTAAATATCATGATTCGCTCTGCAAAATTTTACGCAGCAAGTGATTAACACCACCGTAATTGCGGAAATCGGCTCCCAAACATGATGAAAGCATTTGTCCATATTTGATAGCTAAAGTCGAAAAACATATCTTCATTGCAACGTTTAGAATCTCCGACTAACGTCCTATTTTTGTGAGACAACCCCAACCAAAACATCTCTTCGGAATTTTCCGTTACCATGCTTAAATGAGTGAAGAAAGCTCACAGATTTTTTTTTTTTTTTTTTTTTTTTTTTTTTTTTTTTTTTTTTTAAACTGTTGGTTAGTTTTCTTTTAAAAAAATGAAATCTTAAGCGGAACTTTACAACAATTACAACGTCGCAACAGGCATTTGAAACACGCCGGACATATTTGTTGACGTTTTAATTGTTAAATCAGCAATCCATTTCCATCCGTGCTCTATTGTGGTAACTCAAACGAAAAAGATCGGGAAAATATTGTTGAAAAGGCGACTGTCAATGGGCGTAAGAGGATTTCAGTGAGAAGGGGAAAGAAATAGGTAAGGGAGAATAAAAGGCTGTTTTCAACATTTTAAAACATTTTATTTTGAGAGTTATAAGTTATAATGTTCAGAGCTGATTGCACAGCTCTGCAACACTACAATCTAATGCATTCCTCGTTGTTGCACGATGACGAAGCGTCTAGCTACGACAGACACTGCGTAAGCGTGTGTATTGCATCATTCACTCATAGTAAAATGAGAGTTGTGAATGAATTGCTGACGCAAGACTTTCATACAATTGCCAAGCATTTATGCAGTTATAATTTGTTTTCTTTTAATCCGGGAATTTTTGTTGCGTGTCATAGACTTTTGTATCATCCCCCTCCCCCTCTTAAAGCGAAATTTTATTGCAGATCGGATCGGTCATTGACAAGTCAGGAACATTTTTTGAAAAGAAAACTGAATCAATCGCGAGACCTCTGAGAGCACAAGAATCGTGATACAACTATTTCACCTCCTGAGTAGCTCAAATAGCCTAACCAGTGGAATTGAAGGAGAAACGAATACCATGCCGCTGAGATGTTATCACTTTTGATGTAATCAGGGTGGACTAAAGTGTTATAAAAATGCAATAAGGAAGGGCTCAGGAGCTGTAATGATGCAATGAGGAGCGAATGAGGTGCTATGATGATGCAATATGGAGGGACTAAGGTGCTGCGATGATGCAATACCTAAGGTGGGACGGTGCGGTGAAGGGCTGAGGATGAAATAGTTTCAACAATTGTGGAACATGTGAAAATAAATTTCACCATAGATGCTAATGCTAATAAGGCATAATGACCTGTTCATTGATTTTTTTTTATTTTATCACTTTCTTCAATTACCCCTGTATTTTTTCTGTACTTTCTCCATAAGCAAGAGAGGAGAGAGGTTTTGGCAGGAGAAATTCTTGTCTTGAGACTTTTTTGCGACGAAATCTACAGATGCATCGACGACGGTGGTTGATCTTGATCGGAATGCGAAAGCACGATTTTTGACGGCGAAGACGCAATGAGAAAGAGATTGTGCCGATTGTGCGTGTGCAATGTGCTTGACGTCACGTTCTGACGCTGACGGTCGATGAACCACGCCCCCCTCGGCGACCAATCATAGCCGCGCATTGGAAGGCTCGGCGAGTTCGCCTACGCAACTTCGCCGCATCCTAACCTGTCCTACATGATCATGAACTCACTTTCGTTAGCTTTCGTCAGTAAGCTCCCGATTCCACCTCGCGTTCGTCTACCGACTCCCTTCGGCTTTCCTCTCGAAATCAGCGTGGGAAAAAATTGTGCTCTAGTCTGTGTTTATTAAATCCTCGTTTTCGGTTGTTTAGTGTTAACCCAGTTTTGTAAAGAAATTGTTCCTATCGATTAATGATAAATTATCTGTACGAAATGTTAGTCGCTCTGGGTCTGCCTAATTTTCTCAAAAATCTGTCCGACAGTTTCACGTGCCCTGCCAGGAAAAATTTCGATCGAGTCACGGTGAGTGTGAAAAACGATTCTCCATCTAATATTGAGCATTTATCTGGTTCTATCATCACAATCGACGTTTTCACCCTTCTCCTATAGTATGTACTGAGTCAGGTGAAAAGTGCGGCATTGACTGATAACGATTTTGCTGAATGTGTGGAAAACTGCCTCAGTTAACTGTCGCTGATTTTTGCTGTGCATACTCAGCTATCATGAATGTAATTGGAATTCATACCCTCCATTTGTATCTTCGAGTATGATGATAATGCAGTACTTACAGCTGAACACTGTATACTGAAATTTGCGAGTCAGTCTGTGTGGTTAACCTTCAAATTTTAATCAACGAACAGGCATGTTCCTGGTACGTACCCATCTTGGTACCTCTTCCAGACAGATATTTTAAATTATTGATGAGCATCTTCGCTCTGCCTACGACTCTTATATCATTCTGTGCACATCCTCAATAGGGGCCTCTTCTCTTGCTTTTATGCATTTCCGTTGGTTGGTAAACATTGTCGCCTCTGCCACTCATCTCCTCGTGTAATTTGCGAGTATTTCTCACTTCAATCTTTCAAAATTTTTTGATAAATCACTTCTTTTAGTTATCCTGGATTGCTTTGGAAGTTCGACGCTTAAAAAAATGTATGAAAGCTGGGTTATCACAGGGAAGACTTGTCCATCCTAATGATAATAGTTTATCTCAGTAATTTATGCACAACTCGTCTTGGAATGATTAGTCGTAAGCTTTGGAAATGACCATTTGTATGGCTGTCTTTTAAATTTTTGATGTATTTTGAAGATGATGGGGGATCATATCCCAGATAGCCTTACTCACATATCTAATGGTGTTGCTTGATGGATGTCCAAAATACAGCGAGTCTGCAGCTCGAGGCTAAAGGTCTTAGATGTTGTTATTAGATATATAGGAAATTGATTTAACATCAAAATCTGACGTATAGTGCAGAGGACTCCATTCGCTGTTTTTTCAAAGTAAATGTGCTACATACTTACTTGTCTGTTCATCCACATGTACACAAAATGCAATGGTTGGTGCACATGACCCCTGGAGACTGTTCACTGTTGCTCATAAATGATGGGCACTTAAATGCAAATACGCAATTCACTGGGTAATTCAAACAGAGTTTAACGACATTGACTGTTTAGCAGCGGGTCATTTCATTCAAATTGGTAGCAAAAAATTTACTTCTATTAATAATGCGCATTCTGTCTCGGTGACTCTTCTCATCGTGATTTATCTTAGGTTAGGTTTTATTCAATTTCAATTTGACTGAATGCGCCCAAATGTATAACATGCAACCGCCCAGGAGAATTTCTGATTCTAAATTGTTTTAAGCCTGACAGTTGGCAGGGGTGTCTTAGTAAATCTTGCCTAGGGGCACCCTATGTGCTTGAGCTGGCTCTGTTTAAATGATCGTTGGCGGTCGATATACTGAGCGCACTTGTCTTCCTGACCTTTATGACCAGTGTGGATTCAGTGAATTTTTATACTGCAACTGTAAATAAGTAGATAAGAGAGTTTTTACCTGCAAAATTTAATCAAAGCTTTTCCTACCAGGTAACTAAGAGTATGCTTAAGTTTCTTCAAAATAGTACAATGATACAACATACCAAGCTCATGAATAATTTTTTTTTAGCTTGATTTCCCTTTGGTTTTTCTAATAATTCAGGGCGTTTTCAGATCCTTGGGCACATTGGCTGTGATATTACACATTCTCGAGATTTTCTATCTATTTAAAGATAACATTAAAATATGGCTGCATTAATGTATACATTTCGCAGACCTTAATCGAAGAGATCCCAATAAGCCCACTGAAACTTCCAGGCTGCAAGCTCAGCCCCTATCATATTATCATCACTTCAAGGCCTGATCAAACTTTTCAAATTTTCTTCTATAGACTTGTTTCTATACAAACGTCTATGGCCTCCGTTTCCATAATTTGCATGACCATCGGCAGGTATATGATGAGAAGCGGGCTAGGGCCTCCTCGGCTATTCTGCCGAGCTAAGGAAGAACGCCGTATGAACATTCAAGAGTTGCCAAATTTCCTTCGATAAAATGTTTATTTTGCAGGAAACTTAGAAATATTTGTCCTTGAAATCTTCAGACACTTTATATCAAATTACAAACAAAATTATCTGAGACATTGGCAGAAAAATATTCAACAAATTTCCTGAAAATTGGTGGTTTGCCAGAGGAAACTTGGCAACGTCTGATACGGCGTTTTTCCTTATTGTATTCGTCGTAACTTAAATTGCATAGGAGTCGTAATGAAGGATCAAATAAGTTAAGTCCACATTTCTGTCGACGCGACGGATGTTCTGCGGCTCTATTCTTTGCCAATCTGAGTCTAGAGGAAATACGAGAAGGAAATAGTGAGAGGCGAGAGAAGAAGGGAACAGAAAGTGAATCGTTGGTTAGAGCGAACTCCAGCGTGGGAGAAAAGAGATAGACAGGAAATCAGGACGAACAAGCTCTCTGGGTCACACAGTTGACTGTTCAGATGTATTTATGTAACGTGCTATTGAATGGATTTAACCAAAATCAGCGTATTTGCATATCAAATTGCTCAATCCTTCTCGTATTTTATTTCGCCATGGGGGACTATAATTAGGAACTATCTCTGGCTCTCCCTTGAAAGTACCTTTTTCTTTTTGCATGGGAAACCGTTGACTCATATGTTGTTTCTAAAATGAGCCAGAAATATTGGTTCCTTATAGCAAAATGTAATCCAAATAACGTAACACCTTGACTTTTTCTTTGAAATACCTACCCTAGATTATCAAGAATTTACCTTCAAAATTCAAAATTTCAAGTGAGAATTCTCTTACTCATTCGGCAACAAATAAAACACGAAAGAGAAGGTGTGCCACATGATGTAGTTAAGCTAATTTTGGTTTTTCGTCCCCCCAAAAAAACTTACATGGCGCCTTACGGCCCTTCAGAGCGCTTTTCTCGCTGCGCAGATGTGTGTATTTTATATTTCTCCTTCTTCAGTTCACTTTTCGCATTTGATTTCACACCGGATAGAGTTCATTTGCTTTTTAAAGTAAGTAAACAGAGATAAAAATTAACTTTTAGAGTTTGCTCTCGGAACTACTGATAAAGCCGAAAAATCGGAAAAAAGAACTTTCACAATCTTTTTATCGCAGAAAATACGAGGATAAAATATTAAGCCTGCGATTATCAGTCACGTGAATGAAAACGGTCCGAACCGAAGCGAGCATTTTCGTTTGGGGACAGGTGCGCGATAGAAAAAGCATTCACTCTATGTTATAGTATCCTCTAGTTATTTTCTATCTATTTTATTTCTATTTTTTCCTTTTCACAATCATGTGGACTACATTTTGCGTCAGGGAGCCCATATTTCCAGCTCATTCACAAGTTCTTGAAAAGTCATTGAAAATCTGGGAAAGTCAGAGAATCTGGTCCAACCCTGAGATTTCAAGGACTTTCGTCGCAGACTTCAAATTCTTTCTATATATCTAAAGTCGCTTTATAACGCACTCTGGCGTTCTACGACACCCAAACGCCACATATGCCTGTCTTCCCAGAGGTTATCGGGCAACTGACACCGCAACATCTCTTCGTCAACGCCCTGCCGCCAACCCTTTACGGGACGTCCCCGTCGCCTCTTCCCAGGTGGTACCCAATCCAAAACTTGTTTGGGCAACCTCTCCTCCGACATTCTTTGCACATGTCCATACCAGCATAACTGCCTGGACATGACGTCGTGCACGATATCTTTCTCAACCTTCATCACCTGGCGAATTCTCTCATTACGGACACGGTCCCGTCTCGAAATGCCGGCAGATCGCCGCCAAAAATCCATTTCAGTTGCCCTCAACATTTCTTGCGTTCTTTTCGTCAAAGGCCACACTTCACTACCATAGAGCACGATACTTTTAACGATGGCGTCATATATCCGGTGCTTGTTTGCCTTTGAGATGCTCTGATCCCAGAGCACCCCGTTCAGCATCGCGATGGCTCTCCTGCCCTGGATGATCCTGTCCTTAATTGCTCTATCCATCCTTCCATCCTGATCGAGCCAAACACCGAGATACTTATACTCGTCACACTCTTCGATGCGCCGTCCATCCTCAAGCTCTATGCTTTGCCGTTGATGCGCTGCTCCCACGACCAGCTTCTCTGTCTTGGACACACTAACGTCCATGCCCCATTTCCGATATTCTTCGACCAACTTCCGCGTCATGTAATCTGCATCTTCCTCATCTTGAGCTACAACGATCTGGTCATCGGCAAAGCATAGAGTATAAAGGGTCTGCCCATCAAGGAGTGGAACGCCCATTCCTGCAACCTTCTTTTTCCATTCCTCTAAAACGTGCTCTAGGTATACCTTAAATAGTGTTGGTGACAAACAACAGCCTTGTTTTAGCCCTTTTGTGACGAAAAAACCTCCGGACAACTCTCCACGACATTTAATTTTTGCTATCGTCCCGTTATAAAATGATTTAATTGCCCCCACAAGTCCTTTGCTAAAACCCCTTTTTTCCAAGGCTTCCCAAAGCTTCACTAACGGCACGCTGTCATAAGCTTTCTGAAGATCCACAAACACCAAGTGCAGCTCCTGGCTGACCGCCCTTTTCTTCTCGATGACCTGGGTAATGGTGAACAAATGGTCGACGGTAGACCTACCGGCTCTAAAACCAGCCTGTTCTTCGGCTTCCTGGCCGCTCCAAACCTCTTCGACCTTTGCCTTGAGAATTTTACCGTAGACCAAAATTCTTTCTTCAGGCCAAAAATGTTACTATTTTGTACCGCTTTTATATGCTCTATCAATGGTCATTAGAACTTTCACCTTTAAATCATCAGATTTTAGGTTTTTTCAATGTCAAGAGACCTTACTGTAAACAATTTTTATGGAAGGCATTTACAGGAATTTACGTCAAAAAAGCATTGATAAGTCTTTGAAAAATGAAGGAAGTTTTACTCAAAAACTCCATGAAGAAATGGAAAAGTTGGGACATTTTGAAATCCAAGAAAAGTTGTCACCCTCAATTAGAGTCGGCTTGAAGCGCATAGCGCCTACAAGACTGCATGAATACTTCACGCATCGCGTCAAACACGCTGCGGTCAGCAGCAGTCGGCTTGAAGCGCATAGCGCCTACAAGACTGCATGAATACTTCACGCATTGCGTCAAACACGCTGCGGTCAGCAGCAGTCGGCTTGAAGCGCATAGCGCCTACAAGACTGCATGAATACTTCACGCATTGCGCCAACACAGAGCGGTCGGCGCGGCGGTGGAAGTTAAAATTTTTAACCACTATAGTTTGCTCTTTCATAATTTTTTCGTTCGTTTTTTATAAATGGAAGGCCTTGTCCAAACAGGGATGAATTTACGGAACTGAACTTTTGTTAGTGTTGTCAGAGCTTTCACAACAAATGTGCCCAACACGAGTAAATGCGTCTCACACACCCCTCTCCCACGGGCACATTCACTTGATGGTTTTTATAGATCGTATTCGACAGATCACACAGGTGAGATTATATTGATATCGATTGGTTCAATATGTAACCACAGCCGCAAAAGTCAATTTAGAGATCTGAGGTAATGGGTCTTATGTGATGGAGTTTTCATTTTCTCGAGTACCAAATGGCAGTGAAAAGTGAAATTGTTCGGAATTATCTCATTTTCAGCTTTTCCAAATTAAACCCTAAAGTTTTTGTTTGAGGTTATGTTCTATTGTTTTGAACCAAACGATACATCGAACCACTGTCGAATACGATCTATTGATGCTCCAAAACAAATGAGAAGGGGGCGGAAAAATATTGGCGGCAAGTAGGTAAATCCGGCCGCGACCAGGAGACGAGAGAGAATAGACCGACCTCTAAGCCACTCGAGACAAAATGAGTCGTTCTGTTAATTGATTCGCGTTTTTCCGCCTCCCATCTTATCTACACTATTCGAGTTGAGAGCGCGACTAGCGCCAGTTAGACGGATCCCAAGCCACGAGAAAAGAGCAAACTTAATTAAAGTTCGGAAAAAGATTGTATCGGCCTTTATCATGGATTTTATGCGAGGCCTCGGGAAAAGCGGACGTCTGACGCTCTACGCCGGACACGTAAATATACATTTTTCCTCGATAGTCGCTGAGATAGGGACCGAAATGTTGCGTTGAAAGTAGGGTTACGCACCATCGGATCGAATTTTTGTGGGAGAGTTCTCTGCGGTTCGTTGCCCTTTTCTAAAGTATTCCTAGAAGTATGCATTTAATTCCACTTCTTTATGCCCCATTACTCGTTTTCCGTACACTGGAAAAAAAACACATTGGAGTCCAGACTCCTGAAAACATTGAAAAGAAAAAATACTCTTGATTCAATCGGATTTTGGCTTGTATCAAAACGGAATCCGCTTAAATAAAGAGGCTTGGTTCTTGATCTAAGCTAGATTCTGATTGAAGCAAGAGTCCTTTTTCTTGTCGATGTTTTTAAGAGTCTGGACTCTAGATCCAATGTGTTTTTTTCCCAGTGTATGGCAAAACGTAACTGCAGGATCTTTAAGTTGGAACATTTCCACTCGACAGTCGTATTTTTCGAGGAGACTATTTTCTACTAAAAATTTCATTTGTTTTTCTATTACGCGCATAAATCCGCAACATTTTGAACAGGATTTGGATAAGCATATTCTTGTAAAAAATCGAAGGCTCCGAGTCCATTTTGCAAAATAGGAGTTGACTTACGTTCCTTCGTCTTGGAATTGACGAATGCAACACCGAAAAAAAAGTGAAGTTGATGTAACATTCTGAATGTAAAAAAAGTGTGCAAGAACTTACACTGGGAAAAAACACATTGGATCTAGAGTCCAGACTCTTGAAAACATCGACAAGAAAAAGTACTCTTGATTCAATCAGAATCTAGCTTAAATCAAGAACCAAGCCTCTTAATTTAAGCGGATTTCGTTTTGATTCAAGCAAAAATCCGATTGAATCAAGAGTATTTTTTCTTGTCAATGTTTTCAAGAGTCTGGACTCTAGATCCAATGTGTGTGTGTGTTTTTTTTTTTTTTCTTCAGTTTATAAAATGCTGAATTACCTGCCACAGCAGTTAGTTTTACATCTTGGTATTGCTAAAGTAACTGCTGCAGCGGGTAATTCAGCATTTTATAAGTTTTCGCACACTTCTTTTACATCCAGAATGTTAAATCAACTAAACTTTTTTTCGGTGAATGCGTGCTGAAGTGAAAGGCCCAACAAAAGTCGGCTCCTCCCCTAGATCTGTCAATGTCTCCGATGTTGAATATTCTGCATCCCTACCTTTTCGTCAAATTCTTTCCAGACCTCCTCGGAATTTGCACTTTTCCGAATTGGAATACCAGCATTACATGCTTTGCGTCGCGTCTTCCATATGGGGAAACTGATCGCGGCCGCTCGTGATTACAGCAGCCGGGGAAAGCAACCGGACTCGCCTCATCCGTTGACCTTGCTTCTTTTGCATAAAGGCATCCAGGAGCCGTCCAATTAGGTTGATATGCAAATAATGCCCTGTAAAGGACTGGTCACTTCTGGGAACAGATATTCAAAAACGCAGACGCACCGATTACGATTTTGTAATAGTGAGAACGCGCATCATGTTTCAGGCCGCAACAACTGAATATTTTAACGAGACAGCGACATTGCCAAGTAGAGCCTTTAAGATCGCTTTCGAAGAGTCTTAAGTCCAATTTAACGTTTTAAAATGACTTCGGAGGGTCATTTTGCAGGGTAACAACGAGATTATAATTGCTTTTGAACTGTCGGGGGAAAAAACCTGAATGGAAACTGTTCGCGTAATTTGCAAATGTTTCGTATTCTGGTAGATCCTGCTTTAAGTTTCCAAAGAAATGACGGGGAGACGCGGGCTTATTTGGTCCGTTTACACGGCAGGTATGTGCGTTGTTGTGAGCAACGACCAACTGGTTTCCCCAGACGAAAACGCCTCCAGTCTCGCATGATACTTCACCGCCCGCACCGGAGTTAAAATATTTGTATCAACAGTCATTGCGCATATTGGCTGGTTTCCCCAGTCGAAAACGCTTTCGGTTTCACATGATACTTCACCGCCCGCACCGGAGTAAAAATATTTGTATCAACAATCATTGCGCATATTGACTGGTTTTCGCAGTCGAAAACGCCTTCAGTTTCGCATGATACCTCACCGCCCGCACCGGAGTTAAAATATTTGTATCAAAAATCATAGCGCGTATTTATACTAACTTTTAGGATCGTTCGATCGCTTATCGAATATTTATGAGATGTCGCCTCGCATTCAGTGAGAAAGTTTACAAAATTCAGTCGGTCGTAAGGAAAAAATCAAGTAAAGCAATCGAGTGACTTCCGACTGTAATTTTTACACTAGGTAGCAGTGAAGAGTCTCTAAACTGTCAGGTGAGATAGGTCAGTTACGGCGGCGTTTTAGTGACGCAATTGTCCCCGATCGAACCGAACCAAAATTAGAAAGCCTTCCTCCCTATGCATCGTCGGCTCGAACATCCAAGATATTGGACCAAGTGTGGAGTGCCAAGAGAGTTCCGATTTTGCTCTGGATGATATAGGGTATAGGAATGGACACCCTTAGCTTCGTGTACATCGTTTACAATCGTTGGATCATACCAACTTGGATTGACGATCGCGGAACTAGCTTTACTGGCCAATGGAATCATACTCGACACTGCATTCGTACCGGCCCGGTGGGAGGCATACAATTTGCATGTCTTCCGGTACTGTCGAGAGTTGAAAGACCGCATCTGTATATCTTGAATCTCAAAGTAACACAAGTAACTACACATCGAAACCAAACCGGACAGCTGGCGATCGCTGCGACGCACTGAATGGATCGAGTCGAGCAGTGAGGTCGGACATTCAATTTTTTACTAAAACTACAAATTTTGATGTTTATTTCGTCACATTTTAAAGTTTAAAGGGTGCTTTAAGAAGAAAATTTAACGAGAAAACCAGTAGAGCCACTTTTCGAACTTCAAAATTTTGTATAAACGGAGATATTTTAAAGTTTCCAAATTTTGTCCGACCTCTTCAACTAACTCGATCCACTGTGCGACGTAGAGAGGTTCAAATGAGTCTGTGTGGCCTCTAACGTAAACAATTCGAATTTGAGAGAGGTTAGTTCTGTCACTTGGTCTATTGCCAGCCGCTTTAGTTCAGAAACACCGGCGTGAGAGGAGCGAAGCCGAGCAGTGAAAAATCAATTTGTTTTGAGGTGAGTCTAAGTATGCACCAAGGTTAATTGATCAAAGTTGACGCCTAGCGTAGATGCTCCGACAGTTTTGTGAATACCGAAAGTATGCCCGAACCCGAATTTCGTGGGGATTGCGCTGCTCTCTCCCGTCGTTGTGGACCAATCAAACGCCAGATTGATGTGAAGTTTCTTTTGCGCCAATTAGAGGTGTCACCAGGTCCGGAAAAACAATAGTTTTTCGTCTAGAATTTTCTTCAAAGGATTAGAAGAAATTTTTGAAAATTTGCATATCAGTAGGACAGTTGAATGAATTGTTTTTAGGAGAGTATTAGACAAGTCCTTGTCGCCACGATTCGAGAAAATCGGTGAAAAACGAAATTATTCTCCTTCTACGTCATCGAATTTTGGAAATAAACAACCTATCTTCATATTAATTTACCCATTTTTAAAGTAAAAGTAAGGCCTACAGGAATCCGAATATCATGATTTTCTTGAACGTTCAGCCAGTCAAAAACTCATTAGTGATCGCTACTAATTACAAGTAGGCCTTAACTGACTCAGCATAATCGCCCCAACAGTCGGGAAAAATTCGTCAAAAAGTCAGGAAGGAAATCGGAATTTTTTTCACCTAAGTAAACCGAAGGAATGAGCCAGAAGAAGGTGATTGAAAATCGTACGCTGTGCGAATAGGATACTAATCTCTCTGAGGATCTTAGACATCAACCTCCTGAGATGGTCTTACACATTCAGCACGGAGGAACTCAAAAACGCACAATCACAAGATCCGGGGATCATGACTCACCTCTAGAGAACCGTATTCTATCTAGTTTGGGTCTTGATGCTTCGTTCTTCGTTCATCTTTCGGTTAGCCAATTTATTTCGTTTTCTGCCTCTCGTCTTCGTGAAGAGGAACTGATAAAGCTCTTAAGAGTGGAGCACATTGCCTTGATGCTTCGATCTTCGTTCCTTTCGGTTTAGCCAATTAAATTCGTTGTGGATCGAGTCGATAGGAGAGGCGGACAAAATTTGGAAACTTTAAAAGCTTTTAACTCCGTTTATACAAAACTTTGAGGTTCTAAAAGTGGTTCCACTGGGTATCTACAAGTCCGGAATTTCCGGAAAGTTCGGAAGTAGTCCTGATTTTTGGAGGGCAGTCCGGAAGTACTGAAAAATCGCTGAAATTCCGCATGAAGGTCCGGAATTTTTTCATATTTTTTTTGTAATTTTTGTCGCAATTTGAGCGAGAAATTCAAATTTTTGAAATTTTTCGAATTTCGTCAAATGGAGGTACTCAATTTTTCTGTTGAGTGGGTACTGAATTTCTTGGGAATGTACTGAAAAAGTTCAGTGATAGTACTGATTTTTGGCCAGCTAGTGTTAGTAGACACCACCCTGTTCCATCAGTTTCCTCCTAAAATTGTCTTACTGAAGCACCCTCTCAAATTTAAAATGTGACGCTATAAACATCAACATTTGCAGTTTTAGTCAAAAATTTCATGTTCGACCTCTCTACTTGACTCGATCCACTGTGTGGAGCCTCGATCAGTCGGAACGCATCCAAAGTTTTCGGAGATAATATCCTCCTTCAGATAAAATACTTGCCGAGTGCCGACGCAATTGAAGGCGTAATCGCGTAATCGTAGTCAAGATTAGCGCGGCGAAAGTGTTTCGACTACCTTGGAAAATGGGTGCAGATTTCCTCTAATACTACACGGCGATCATCTTGAGTTGTCAGACTACCGACAACGGCATTACGGCAGTGAGTAGAAAAAGGGAATCGAAGGATACGTAAGGTGGATCCTCACTCAAATTCGCGTGGAAAGCGCAAGATTAAGCTCATGTTCTCGGGTTGACAGGCAAATTCTGACGATTCATCATTCCAGCCGAAATACGTAGCATGTGACGGTGAATAATTGGGTTTACATGGGAGACGAGCTGTTGGATTACATTTTGCGAAAAGGAACCAGTGTTTCAAGCTCATCCGTAAAAGCAACTATCTGCGCAGGGAAATTAATGACTCGTAACATGTTGCCTCCATATTAAGCCATAAATAGTGGCTCCTTTCCGCAAAACTTAAGCCATTAGACTTAAAATAAAGAACTAAGTTGCGCTATCTCCGCCCGGCGCGTAGCCAGGTGAGTCCAGGGGGTCAGCACCACTTTGAATATAAGACTTAAAGAATTTGTTCGCGGAAAACGAATTTGTTTTCTTTTCAGGAATTTTTTAGCTTTTCACACACACCACCTCCCCCTCAATGAAAAATGTTTAACCGTAGATCCGTCTCCACGCCACTGATCTTAGCAACATTGCACAAGACAGATACACACTGGAAAAAAAGTTACGGGCCTTATAGATATACCGCCCGTTCCGGTCTCAGAGATCGAAAGTTCCGGGTGCTGGAGCCGTAGCTTCGATTGCTCCGGGTGCTACGCCCGGAACTTTCGACCTCTGAGTCCAGAACGTGGACGGTACCTATGTCTATATAGCCCGTAAGTACGGCCTCCACGACCGGAGTTTTTTTTCCACTGTACTTGTATTGCGTAAAATATCTCATATTCATTGATTGCTTTGAAGGTGGCTGAAGTTCTTATCCGCGATTTTACGTTCCTACTTAATCGGACAACGTAAGATTGACCGAGTGGGTCCATGACGTCGTCCCTAAATCTATCTATCACTGCAGCCAGCACTTGAGTGGCTGTTAACGGACGCACCATTTCGAGTGCGGACGCTAACTACTTGACCACGTCGGTGACGTAGCATCCATTCACTTGACACCGTCACAAAAGATTTCCGGCGAATGAGTCATCGGATGTAACGGTACGAATCTAACGTCTGAACCCATGCTACTTAGCATACACATCGGCAATTAGCACGCATACTAGCCCTGAGAAAATTAAGCTCGACACGCGGTGGGCATCTACGACGAAATCGATCAGATTCAGAGTGAGCCGTCGACTCTCAATAAGTATTTTACAGTCGTCATTCGGCTCGTATTTAATTTACTCTTTGAAACCTGGTCTTCAAGCTTCACGTTTACAATTAGTTGAGGCGAGAATGGAGCTCTGTCATGCGTCAGTGATCTGCGATTCTAGTGCTATTTCTATAGGCCTGGATACACGCTCAAATTTCCATCAATTTCCGATCAAAATGATGACAAAAATGGCGGTCAAATTTTTGCAGGCTGCAAAATTTGATGGTAGATAGTGCGCACCAGTCACCATTTGATCGGAAATTGATGGAAATTTGGATACACGCTCAAATCTCCATCCATTTCCGATCAAAATGATGACAAGAATGGCGGTCAGATTTTTGCAGGCTGCAAAAATGTGATGGTAGATAGCGCGCACCAGTCACCATTTGATCGGAAATTGATGGAAATTTGATTGTGTATCCAGTCTTTTTGTCAAATTTTGCAAGAAACAAGTAGGGTTGCCACAGTCAGAGAATTTTAAAAAAAATCCTCTTGGTTTGATATTGGAATCTGAAGATAGGCTGTAACATTTATTGTGTTGAAGGGTTGGTTGCCTTTTTGGGCCTTAGCCTAAGAGCTTTATATTTCCACATGTCTGCACCCTTCCGATGTAGGTACTTTAGGTTATATTGGCTTTTTCTGCAATGAACCTCCCTCTCGTAAGACATCGCAAGTCGAGCTCAGACCCCTTACCCATCCCCTTAGTAAGTAGCTTACCTAATACTCGAGCAACCCCTAGTGGTCTATTTTTCAGAAGCCTCTCTTCCTCTTCAATAGACGGTGGATCCGCTGTCCTCCCTTCGGAGTCACAAAAGCCTCTGGAGGGTGGTTCGGAAGGGGGTGAGGGTGGAATGGATTTTACCCGGATCGTGAGTCGCTCAAGAGGCGAGGACGTGAGCGACGGAGACTCTTGGTTCGGCGTCGTCGTCGCCGTCAACGATCGTCGAGCTTGAATCCGCGCCAAAACAGCGTCCTTGACACCCGTGACGTCCATCTCGACACGGACTTCCCATCGATCCTGTCAATTAGTCCAATTTTTCGGCTCAAATCGTCGTCTCCCAGA
The DNA here is from genome assembly GCF_918797505.1 of Bemisia tabaci. Taxonomy (NCBI): domain Eukaryota; kingdom Metazoa; phylum Arthropoda; class Insecta; order Hemiptera; family Aleyrodidae; genus Bemisia; species Bemisia tabaci. Next base: position 62,377,281 of record NC_092794.1, on the reverse strand, counting down.
CGAAAGAACGTAACTACATCCCAATGTTGCCAAAGTTCTCCTCGCAAATTGCATATTAGCTTGGAGAATCTTGGGCATTCCTAACTGAAAATTTCACTGATTTTTCCTCCGGTTGAATGCAAAAATCAGAAATTTTTTGAATCGAAAGTGCACAGGTACCTTTTAGTAAAGGAATTAATTGTTTGAGTCAATTTGGCAACCTTGGAATGAAGTTACGTCCCTTCGTCCGGGAGACGGCGAAGTAGTCGCACTCCCGACGGCAGGGGATTAAAGTTCTCGCCGCGGGAAAGTCAATTGCTGGGAACGGGAACGGAAATTCCCGGGAAAGTTCCATGGGCAGAAGGAGAGGGACAGCCATACTGCCGTGCTAAGGAAAAACGCCGTATGAACCTTCAGGCGTTGCCAAATTTCCTCCGATAAAACACGAATTTCCTGGTAAACTTGTGAATATTTTCATTTCCCTCCAATTTTTCATATAATTTTGTTCGCAGTTTTACCTGAAGTTCCTGAAAATTTCAAAGAAAAATATTCGTAACTTTCCTTGGAAATAAACATTTCATTCAAGGAAATTGGTAACTCTCGAAAATTGATACGGCGCTCTTCTTTAGTACGGTAGCATAGGCACGAGGTTGGCTCCCTGTTGAAATTTTGAGTGGGATTTTGCTAATCGTGTGCGTGACATAATTAGCTTTCATTTTTGCATTGTATTTTGACCATTTTTACGGTCAGGACATCTCAAAATTGCTTCCGCCTCTCAAAAATCTCTCCGCTTCCCGAAAGGCCCGCTCTCGTCCTTCTCTGTATACAGCGGCGGCTGATTATTTAGATTGATAGACAAAACTATAGACAAATATGCCTAACTGAGAATTTAGCAATACTATTGGTGGGAGCGGGTAGTACCAATGGATAAAAGAGGCAAGTAATAGACTAACTAACGGCAGCCAAGAGGGACCATGTAGTTAGTCCATCATTTTCCCCCGCAGTCTATTACAACCACCCGTTTCAACCAGTAGGATCGCTCCGCACTCTCTATGTCTTCTTTGTTTATCGCTTTGTCTATCAATTTCAATAATCAGCCCGCTGGTTTGTCGGGCAATGCGATATCTCTTCCTCCCTTCAAGTACCTGACGTCATTTACGGACGGCCCCCCTCGGTACGCAGTGGCGTGTGATGGATTCTTGAGCAGTTTGAGCGAATCGTCGCGCAGTGGAACGAGCGATTAGAAGAGGTCGGACATGAAATTTTGGGCTAAAATTTCAAATTTTAACGTTCATTTCGTCACAAATTCAATGGTATCAAGGGGTGTTTCTGCTGGGAAATTTCACGAAAAAACCGATGGAATCACTCCTAAACCCTTTTTTTTTTTTCTTCATATTTTCGAGAATATAAGTTTTCAAAGTTTCCAAATTTTGTCCAACTTTTCCCACTGGCTCGATCCAGTGTGCGTCGCTCGATTTTCGATGCATTCGAGAGGATGAGTAGCCACTCAAAAACTTTCTTCCATTCCTATCTAATCCATGCCGCAAACGGCGCCCGATTCTGTCTCTTCTGGCGAATATGATGTCACTTGCGCATTCTGTCAATCTCTGCGAATCGCGAGACATCACCTGTTGCGATCTGGTAACGAGCTCTCTCTTTCAACACGTTGCGCATGTCTATCTCAACCATTCATGACCGAAAAGAATGAGAGCCCGTCTCACATTTTTCGACGACAAGCATGACTTCTCGCGAATTATTTCACGATGATATTATACCGAAAGATGTACTGTAAAAGCGTGACAAGGTGGTTTTTGTAAAGGAACCGTTCATGTACTATGTAGGGCTTTTAGATCAAAATACAAGGAAAAAAATAGGGTAGTCGACACAAGCAGCCGCTGGTTAATTTTTTCCGTGTACCCTATTTTTTTCCGTGTACTTATGGAAGAATTCTTAAACTTGCACATTTTGCAACCTCTGTACATTGAGAAGCTTACAACATTTCACGTTAAACATTTTCTGTGAGCCGTTTGAAAGAGGTGTGTGTGGTCCATACTATCAGTGCCAACCCTGCAGTTGTCCTCCATAAAATTGCGGGGGAATATTATAATTTCACCGGAAAGAAACTGAAATGTTCAACATCGATAGCTGGAATTTGGAGTGTTATTTTAATAAGCCAAACTTTTAGTAACAATGTTTGGAGAGGGCTAAATGGACGGCGTTTAGCAGGAAGGAACCAAGCCTTTTCATTGTCAAATTTAACTGGGCAATTCCATTCTGTACAGAAGAACGTTTGTTCAGATTCCTTTGAAAATTTTAAAGAATTTGCCCCGTACTATGCAGAAAATTCACTGAAATTTGCACCAAAATCCGTACAAATGTTCTGAAGTAAGAAATTAAATTGCCCAATTAAATTTAGCAATAGCTGATGTGGCTTGGTTCCTTTCTGCTTAACGCGGTCCTTTAAAAAAGCTCCTAAAGTATCCTTTAATTGATTAAAATTAGTCACAATTGCCCCATTGAAGGTCAACTTTACTACGCAGAAGATGAAAAAGAGGGGGATATCCACCCTGCCCTTCCCAAATGAAGCCCGTGGCATGAAATGTTAGCGCCTGGGAACTTTCTGCACCTCTAGCGCGAACACTGTAAAGTCAACACATGAACACGAGTTGCCGTGGATTTTTGACCCAGTTCCATAAGAGCACAACATGCAAATTCTGAAGCGAGCAGCGGATTCTTCGCCAAGTGCGCAAAAATACGTCATCGACGCCTCCAGGCCGAGCGATGGGGCCCGAAATTCGACAGGCGAATCAAATCTAGAACGGAAACATAACGGATCCGCTGGCTGTGGCGCGTCGCGCCGCTCCGTGACGCAACACTCGATCAAAATTACGTAGCGGCCCGCTCGATGTGCATAATGAGGCTCAAGCACGCCACGTGGGTGCGGATGCAGTGCTTCACATCCACGTGCTACGGAGTGTCTGCAGTTCCATCTCCAATGAGGGGGCGGTCCACCACGAAGTGAAAGGGGTGGAAAATCGTGACCATCTGCAGGCAAAGTAAAGAAATTTTGGTCTAATAAGAGTAAATGATGGGTCAATAGCACTGGGAAAAACACATATTGGATCTAGAGTCCAGACTCTCGAAAACATTGACAAGAAAAAATACTCTTGATTCAATCGGATTTTTGCTTGAATCAAAACGAAATCCGCTAAAATTAAGAGGCTTGGTTCTTGATTTAAGCTAGATTCTGATTGAATCAAGAGTACTTTTTCTTGTCGATGTTTTTAAGAGTCTGGACTCTAGATCCAATGTGTTTTTTTCCCAGTGTTGTCACAGAATCGTATTTTAATGGTCTCAGATTATGGATCAGCAAAGAATAGTTCGATCTAACCAAAAGTCTACCACGTCTAGTACTATGTGTTGTCTAGTTGTCTAGTACTACGTGTACTACCAAGTTACCACGTCTAGTACTAACGGAGATATCGTTCGGAGGGAAATGTTATTTTAAATTTTGACGAAGGAGGCCTCCTTCAGGGTTGCAGCAATCAGGGAATACTAGGAAAACCGGGAAATGTCAGGGAATTTTAAAAAGTAAGGGAAAACCTGACAATGTTAGGGAAAAATCGTCAGGTCACCTTTATTTGCTTTCTCGGGTGGGTTTGACGTTTCGAACGACGAATTTCGCCTGAAAACTATTTCCAACTTTGTCTTTTAACAATCTGTCATTTGTTCCATTGTCAGGGAATTTAATTTTCCAAATTCTGCGGCAACCCTGCTCCTAGACTCGCCTTGACTAGGAAAGTTCACCACCATCCCTTCCCCTTGGAGGTGCACTCTGGGGGACCCGCGCTAATTACTGCGTCTATGGGCCCAAATATCTCAGATCCAGCCCAGAAAACGGCTATTTTCAAGGCAATTCCTGTGCTGCAGAAATCCGACTTCCGAAGAATCGTGCCTCCCTATACCTCTGGATAGACGATCAAATTCCGAACCAGTTCCGATCAAAGTAGACATGCTGATGACTGATGGTCACCATCTACCATCAAATTGTATTGTTTGTTCAAAGCACTTATTTGTTCAAAGTAAGATCAGAATGGAGTGCCACCACTCATCAGTTCCTGCCACAGGAAACATTTCTGCCAAGTTTTCATTTTAAAATTAAGCAAATCAATGAGTTTAAGACTGATGACTCCCGACACTTTGATGGTATTTGGTTCGGAATTTCTTCGTCTATCGAGACCTCATCAGCCGAGCACAGACCGATCGGAAGTCACCGGGCCCGCCGCGAACCGCCTCGAACCAGTCCCCGACCGACGAGACCCTGCGGTGCAGGAGCATCCGATGACGTCATCGTTGGTTCGCCTCGCGTGACGTGACGTTTCTCAGGAACACGAGCGTCGTCGCCGGACGATCCTTGAATCGGCCGCGAGGTTGATGGCCGCGGCCGACGCAGCCGCGTCGAGTGAAAACTGGTCCGTCGCCGTTGCCGTCGCTTCGGTCCCGTCACCCGCCGCACGGTGGGCCGAGTCAGTAGGATCAGCCGGACATAATTTGGGAACTTATAAAGCTTTTAACTCTGTCTATACGAAACTTTGAGGCTCTAAAAGTGGTGAAATGGAGATGTTGCATGTGTAAGGGATTTGCGATTTGACCGTTGATTCTCATGTAAAAGTTCGCGAGAAACACGATGGTGCTTCTGGTTTTCTCTGAAATCAACTCCCAAGCTCAAAAAAGCTCTCAAGTTGAGGCCAAAATGGAGGGGATATCCCACCCTACCCTGAGAGTCCACCTCTACATCTAAACAAACTCTCCATGCAAAGATAGGGAGCAAATACCTTAGCAGTGATGCCGTGTTTTCAGTTTTGGATTTCCTATGAACACAGTGGCGACCCTGTTAGTGTGCTTGCTCCCTATCTTTGCATGGAGAGTTTGTCTTGATGTAGAGGTGGACTCTCAAGGTAGGGTGGGATATCCCCTCCATTTTGGCCTCAATTTGAGAGCTTTTTTTGAGCTTGGGAGATGATTTCAGAGAAAACCAGTGGCACCATCGTGTTTCTCGCGAACTTCTACATAAGAATCAACGGTCGAATCGCAAATCCCTTACACATGCAACATCTCCATTTTCTTCTAGTAGCACCCCTTGAACTTTGAAAAGTGACAAGACAACCATCAAATTTCGCAGTTTTTGTCACAAATTTCCTATCCGCCCTCTCTGAGAGACTCAATCCACTGTGCGCCGTCCATCGATCGGAATCCGCGGTGCCCGTCGTTGCCGGCTCGGCCCGTCGCCCGCGCCGCCGCGCATCGATCCGCGAGGGCCGGCGCACAGTGGATCGAGTCAAGTAGAAAGGTCGCACATGACATTTTTTACCACAACTGCAAATTTTTACGTCCATTTCGTCGCTTTTTAAATTTCAAGGGGTGCTTTAAGAAGAAAATTTCCCAAGGAAACCAAAGAAACCACTCTTAGAACCTCAAAGTTTCGTATAAACGGAGTTATAAGCGTTTAAAGTTTCCAAATTTTGTCCGAGCTCTCCTATCGACTCGATCCACTGTGCGACGGCTCCGGGGAAAGGGCCAAGACGGGCGTCCGGCGTCGCTGTCGGGCCCCGCGGAACGAAAGCTGGGTCAAGTCCGCCGAACCACGACCTCGGCTCTGCGGACCTCGCACCATGGTCAAACTCCCCAGCCCCCCCCCCCTCCCTCCCGCACTCACCCTTCTTTTCGACCCCCGAAACATATATGTCGGATCCTGAAAGCTTTTATCGTGTCACGCGGAAATTCGGGATCGCGACATCGTCACGCACGTCCGAACCCGCGCTGAAAAATGGATCGTTTTCGATATATCGAACAGGTGCGATTGTATTGATATCGATTGGTTCAACATGCAAACGTAGCCTCAAAAGTCGATTAAGAAATCTAAGGAAACGGGTTTTTTGTGATCGATTTTTGATTCTTAAAAGAACAAACTGGCAATGAAAATGAATTTGTGAGGAATTTTCTCATCTTCAGCTTTTCCAACTTTTTTAAAATTCAAGGTTTGAGGTCGTGTCCGATCGTTTTGAACCAAACAATATATCAAACCACTATCGAATACGATCCATTATGTCAAGCCTCGCGGTGTGGTCGAGAAGAATGGAGGGAGGTTTTGAAAATGGGCACGCTGCGCGGGTTAGCGTGATAATGCGATTTTTTTCCGTGGTAGGGGCGGCTAAATCGCGCCCGTTCTAAAGTAAAGAGCATAAAAAATCGGGGATAAGTCATCATGTCATCATTTAATTTTTTTTTTTGCCTTAAGAGAGGGATTTTTCTCCTTTTTTACTCTTTTTTTTGTAAATAAGACGGCCCACTCGCTCAGGCGCGTGCAAATGTGGATGAAAAGACAATATTTAGAGGTCAAAAGTTGGAAATCAAAGAGATCAAGAAGAGAAAGTCCTCACTTTTGTAATCTGAAGGAACTTTTTGGAAAGTCGATGAGAATAATGTGGAAAGTCGGTAGGCGGGCGCGTAATATATTAACGTAAAGGCTTAAAAGATTCTGCACCGACTACGAACTTTCTACGTCTCTGCAACTCTCTCTCTTAAAAGCGAGGATGTAGAAAATTCATATCCTTCAAATTTTTCAAATTGGCTTTTCTGTTTTAAGAGTCCCTTTTTCCTCAAAAACTTAAAGGTGATGATCTTGTTCTCGTCTCTTTATACACAAATTACCGCGATTTTGCAACCCAAAAAAATTTGCCATTTTCCTGGCGGCCTCGCAAAAAAAGACCTCGCAGACCTCGATTTTCCGCAAAATACGTTTTATTACCCATTTCAGGGGCCTTTCCATTTTTCGCACGCGACTGATCGTGACCCGAATCCTCCAGCCGTGGGTGACAAAGCACCCGAATCGAATAAGGAAACTCGAGCGCTTCGCGTGACAGAGCTCGAGGAAAAGTGTTAAAATGCATTCATATTTGAAAAGCGCGCGCGTAATCAAAATGTGCAGCGAGGCGCCGAATTAACCGTCATTACGAGCCGCGCATTGAGTGACAAGTCAATAGAATAAGTTCATCGATAACCATCCGTTATTTGTCATGAAAGCACGCATCACCAACCCACGCTTCCTTCTTTTCCTCAAACTGGAAGTTGCCGATTTTTCCACCACTCGGATCTCTCCCATTCATGCTACAGGTCCAAGTCGCGCCTCGGCCACCTGGCATCCGCGATTGGCACAAATGAATGCTGGCAAAAATAAACTTTTATTTTTGCCGAGCGCGGTTAGTGGTCGGTCGAGTTATTTATCATTTCGGAATCCTATACCGTCGGACCTCCTATTTTCGCCCGCCAGTTCCTCGTTTTCTTCTTCTTATATTTTCGCACGTAAATAAACAACTTTTCTTTTTACCTATCGAACGGCGTCTGCTGGTTGGTTGGGGAGGTCTCAATCAACCAGAGGGCAGCTTTCTTGTGCAAATACATGAGTTGGCCAGCTATGATTTGGGCGGTCATATTGCTTGCTGTTAGATGTCGTCACCAGGTGCCAAACGTCATTTCCAATTTTTTGGAAAATAGCTCGACACTGCAAAACCTGAGTGACGATATCTTACAAAGTCACGAAATTTTGTCCAACCCCCCGGAAAGTCAGAGAAAAGTGAGGAAAAGTCGAGAACCTCGAAACTTTTCTCTCAGCAGAAAATCGCATCTTTTCCATTTCTAGAGTTTTTGCACTCAAATTTTTTGTAAAAAGAATTCTTTAAGAACTCATAAAAAAATTTAAAAAAATAAAAAACCGGTACTTAATGATATGCTCAAAATCCGTGATAAGTCAGCAGAAAGTAGGGGAGTTTGGAAATCCAAGAGAACTTGTCTCCTTGAAAGCTGACCGAAATGTTAGCCCATTTGGCTGAAAGCACATCGAAACTATTTTTATGATCAACTCGACTCAAGTTGACTTCGGTTTTTTGAGAAGCAGAAAGATTTTAATCGGCAATTACCTACCGAAAATCCCCCCAGGAAGCTCTGGTAGGATAGGATAGGGGACTGTGGCGGCCGAGAGTCGCAGAGCGCCAAAGAGCGCTGTAAAAGCGGCTTCCATGTATGTATATAATTACTGAAAATGCTCATTGCTCATTTATGAGTTGAGTTTAAAAATGTCTGATGTGTGTGTATTCTACTTTCCATTTTAAGTGCTTTATCATGCATAGAGTCAACATTCTTACAGCAAGTGTTCTAAAAAAAACTTAATATCTTTGTTACAGATTCGCGATCAGTGCAAAGATCTAATCCTTACTGATGAGACCCTCCAGGAAATCATGTCAAGATTGCGGTCAGCGATCGAGACGGGATTATCAAAAGACCACCACGACTCAGCGATAGTCAAATGTTTCATCACATACATCCAGGATTTACCAAACGGAAAAGGTAAGTAACGTCTGAAAATTCAATTAACCTCCAGTACTCTTAAGGAAGCAAGAAACTGCTTTCTATGGCAAATTGCGGGATGTCGGTCGTTTGACTCCTGAAGGACATCGTAATGAACTTACTAGGTGTATTTTGAACCACAAAGTAAAAGTCAGGGACATGCTCCTGAGTTATAAATAATAACTTCCCCTCCGGCCATTAAACCACAAAGTGCACCCTATCTCCAGAAGGAGTTTTCCAAGTTCAGGGAAAGAACAGTAATCCAGTTAAATCTTATAACCTTAGGCAGAAAGAAATATTTGTTAATGAGCGTTCTTTACATTTTCGCTATTAAAAATGTGCTATATTAAGTAAGGGGACTCTGAGAGGGGATGAATGTCTTTAAATGGCTTTAAATTTTCCCAGATCAAAATGTTTAAAAAGCATCATCACAATGTAGAAGTTCGCAAAGACAATCTTACCTTTAGCAAAAATGGAGAAAATTCTTCAAGGGGTGAATCAATTTTAAGAAATTTAATCGTTCAAAGAAACAAAATCTTCTTTGGATGGATATCTAATTTCAGTAAAAAAAAGAAAAAGAAAAAAAAAAAAAAACTAGCAACTTTCTAATGTCAATAGTTGTTTACTGGTGGCTGATTTATTTTCTATAACCTACCCTAACTTTCTACCTCCGCTTTTCCTACTTTAGATTTTAACTCTTTTTTTTCTTTTTTTGCCACAGAAAAGGGGAAATTCTTAGCCCTTGACCTGGGAGGCACAAACTTCAGAGTTCTCATCATTCATCTCGATGAAAACCACTTCGACATGCAGAGTAAAATTTATGCTATTCCTGAAAAAATCATGGTCGGCACTGGAGAACAGGTAAAATCTTTCTTTTGATTTCTGTCTTTTTTGAATTACATACACTATCACAACAAAAATAAAAATACCTAAAAAGCATGGAGCTTTATAGTATATCATCTGGTAAGGACCTGATCATGAGGAATTAGAATGTGAAAATTCCATGTAAGGCCCATGTCCTACCTCCTACCCTGGGCAGTTGTAATCTGTGAATTATGAATCCACAGGGGCATCTCATTTCTGAAAATATCAATTCTCAGAACTTGGTTGACATTTTAGATCTAATTCCGTTTCTTTTTTTGTCACAGCTGTTTGATCATATCGCACAGTGTTTAGCAGACTTCATGAAAGAGCAGGATGTTCACACAGAAAAGCTACCTCTGGGTTTCACTTTCAGCTTTCCCCTCCGCCAAGTTGGGCTCACTAAAGGATTACTAGAACGATGGACAAAGGGTTTCAATTGCTCCGGTGTTGTCGGCCTGGATGTTGTCCAACTTTTGAAAGATGCACTTGCTCGCCGAAACGTATGTATTGATTATATTGTGTTTTAATTTGGTTTCCAGAAATTTCAAGTTTAAGTTCGTATGCCATTTTCTTACAGTATTCCTACAGCTCCGAAAGTAATGTTACACAGTTATTTAGAAGCCAGAAATGATAAGATTTAATGGTAGCAATCAGCATCAGCTAGGAACAGTAGCCTTTGCCGTAGAAACGGTTGATCTGAATCACATCAGCTTCTCTCTTCTTTTTCTTCTTTTTTCCGGCCTGTTCATTCTTTCACTATTTCAAGAAGTTTTCTTCAGTGGTAGCACTCAAATATCTTTTCCTCTAGTCGGTAAACCTCTTGTCATAGTCTTTTAGCCTATGAGGTACATCAAATCTTAAGAGTTGATTGTATGACATAAGCACAAATTTGAAACAGAGTAGAATTTTTCAAAATAGAACATAAGTTGAAGGTTTAAAAATAGATATTGAAACAGTGCTCATTAACACAACTAAAGTTTCCTACAGTTTTGTTTGGTGCAAGGAGAGTCAGCCTTACGGAGTCACCCATGATTCATTAGTGAAAGTATGACTCCTATTTGTCTGTAACATATTAGACTTCAATACTGAGTCTGTGATCAAGAGCTCCATTGATAAGTTGGTCAACGACGTAAATTAACTATTGACCCAACTGTTTTGTCACAAATTTAACTGTTTTCCCTGCGGTTCTTTACCGCAGCATTTATGTCCATATCTTTTCTTCATACTTACATCATGCCAGTTTCTTAACTACGCTATTCTACAGGATTTTCATGAAGTTCGGTCATGAGTATAACAATTTTCAGAGGTTTTATAGGAATTACTTAATTTATTCTTGTGGGAAAAATTAGGTTCTGTTTGAAGAATAATTTTGAGTCTATTTTTAATGTGTAGACCCTTTGGATGGCAATGTTTAAATGAAAAGAGAGGTAGAGACAAATTACTTAATTGTGTAGGAATGTAGGGAATATGTTTATATTTGAGATCGAGTAAGAAAAAAGCGTTTTCTATTTCTCTTGGAATGCTCAACTTGCAGGATATAAAAGTGGAAGTTTCTGCCATTTTAAATGATGCCACCGGAACCCTTATGTCATGTGCATTTCAAGAATTTGATTGTTCGATCGGTATAATTGTTGGTAAGTAACCAACGGGTTACATTTTGCTGGGAAAAAATTTGCTCTTGTAGAATGCTTCATTAATGATGAATTCGTGTTTCATGAATGCGGGAATCTTTACTTTGAATGTTGAATTTTCTTATTGTCTCTTTCAGCAGGGATTTCCCTATTGGAATATTTTTACAGTGTCACCATGCTTTATCACAGGCCTAAATTCCCATCCACCAATCATTTATTTTTATCCCCAAAAATTGCATGCTGAGGAATAAGTCATGCAAAATTCAGGAGCGGAATCAGATCTAACCATTTAGCTTGATTTAGACAAATGCTACTGCTTAGTTGAACAATTTGGGATCAACTGGCGCTTATTAGCCAAAACCTACAAGCCGATAAACTTGCTTTTCGAGAAATTTTAATATTGCTTAATGCGAGGCTCTTGATAAGCATTGTTGTTAAAATTTCTGTACAATTCTTATTAATTTCAAGCGTGCATAATTTATTCATTGAGCTTCAAGTAAGCCTCCATTTAAGCTACTATTAATTTTCACAATAAGCAAGCGTACAGGCCTTTTTTTTCTTGCGTACATCAGTGATGTGATATCACTTTGCTTTAATATTATCCTAAAGTTGAAATCAAATTATTTCAGTAAATTATGAGGTTGAAAAATGTTTAAAGAAGCAACCTAAGTTCACTACAATGTTAATAAATTATCAATTGCACCCAGTCTCTGACCATTAAATTTATTAATTAGTTTTGAATTTTCAGGTACAAAACTTGCCATATAGTTTACCACATGGAAAATGGTGGCTGAGGGATACAGCAACTGGCTTGGTGTATTGTTTAAGGGTTGAAACTCAAGCATGTTGGCACATTTAAAGGACCAGGGCTGTCCAAAGCCATTCAACCCTTGAACAATAGATTTAGCCGCTCACCTGACTTCCTATCAGCCGCATTTTTTCGTGTCGTAGACGATGATCACGTTCTGAATGAATGCAAAGAATAAAAATTGATCCATTATCCTAGCAACAATAAGATTTATTGTTCTTTAATTGTAGATCGCAAAAATCAAAATCTTGCGTCCACGGTTACCCCTGATTCACCTCATTTTCTGAAGACTAATACAAAAAATGTTCACAGAGGGATAAGGGACTCAACCTTTCTTGCAATCCTTTTAAGGAGAAATCTTGATTATAATGAAGTTACTCAGAAAAACACTCTTTCATGTTTTATTCATGTCTCATGTTTCACGTTCATTCTCATTTAATACTATCTGAAGTTATGTCAAATCTACCATGGTAAACGTTTCCTAAAAGAGAAAATTATTATTGGAGGCTCATTGGAGCTCAACAACATTCTTTTTTCTCGCAATATTTTTGTCAAATAAATTGGGAGATTCCTATCATGACATCAGCACGATAAAGTATCTTGCTTAACATAATGGTTTTTTTTTTATTTATTCATTTATTTTTCTCTACTCATTTCAATATGTTTTTTCATGTATGCATGTATCATGTTTTAACAATTCTGGGGAATTAAATTCACTTTGTATAACTCAGGATGTCCAAATTGAAGTGTGCGCCATTCTCAACGATACCACGGGAACGCTTATGTCTTGCGCCTGGAAGAATCCCAACTGCAAAATTGGAATCATTGTCGGTATGTCAATTTTAATGATTCTCTCTTCGTTGTTTATAGTTTTGTTTTTCATTTTCAGTAAATACAGGGTTATTCAAAAGTTACGCATCACTGGTCATGAGGGTTGTGGCCATTTGAAATTGTTGAGTTGCCCCCCCCCCCCCCCCCCCCGCCCCGAGGGGATCAAAAACTGAAAAGTACGTAAAAAAGTTTCCCCCTCGGTATGAGCAAACACGTCTTAAACCGCAAATTGATATCATGATTAAGAACTAAAGTTATGATCAGTGGTGCGTGACTTTTGAATAACCCTGTAAACTGGTCACCTTAATTGAATGGCTTGCCCATAAAACTCTATTGCAACGTCTCAGGAGTGCAGGAAGCTCCAAGACGCCAATAATTTTTCTAAAATCCAGGGTTTTTGCCCAAAGCTATATTTCCAGTTTACCCTGCAGCCAAATGGGGTTCTATTTTATTGGGAAATGCCCCAATGATGGTAAATTGTGTGATTTACCCCTTTTTTTTAGTTTTGAAGGGGGGGAAATGATGAAATATTTGACATTACCTCACAGTCAGTGATTCGCCTTCTATTTTCTACACTCCTGCGACGTTTCAGTTCTCCTCTGGCCTAGATATTTTCCTTGATAAAGAGAAAAACAATGAGAATATTCATCAAATTATTTCTTAGTATTTTCTTTCTTTTCAGTGTCAATTGTCTTCTCTTCACCTACTGTCTATATCATTCTTACCTATCCTTTTTATCCAAGTCACAAAAATGTTGATGTCTTCAACAATTATTGACTCCCATTTTTACAAGTCAATTCTTATATCATCATTCGTTGATGCATACTTAGTTTTCTATTAAAGGGATAAGAGAAGAATACATTTTTTACTCTTCCCAACGTTTAACTTACATTTTTACAGAATGTTTCCTGATAATTTCTGACTCATCTTTCTGCAAATTACTTCAGCTTCTTTCTTATCACTGAATGCATCATCTGTGCTTCTTTAATAACCGCATGAACTTTTTATACTCAGCTGTAACTTCTGTGCTTCTTCATCTTCTCCCTTCTGCTATTTTCAATACTTTTTTCTGTTCTTGAAACTCTGTTCTCATCTTCTTTCTCTTTTACTTTTCTAGCAATTCTCTTTTTTAGTTTCTTTGAGCCTGAAGAAAGTCATTTAGCTCAACTATTTGAGGTCAATAACTATCTAACTGAAATAAAAAATCATTTATTCAAAATGATGGAAGGTCTAGTCCACACCAAAGTTTTTGGAATCAACGGAAAAATACACATTTGAAAAAATTCAATTGGTTTTTCTGAAGAAAATCAAGCATAATAGATTTTTAAGCGTTGCAAAAGGCATTAACTTGAATGACCAAAAAGTTGCAAAATTTCATTTTATAAATTATAAAACCCGTTTTAATGTTTTGATTACTTTCGACAACACTGTCAACCAGGACTTTCAGGCAGGAGAGAGGAAAGGAGTCTACAGACCTGCAGTCCTAGGATCCTATACCTCCTGATTAACAGTAGAGGTCTATTAATGCAATTATAATCAACCTCCTCAGAAAGCCTACTTACAGTGTAATCATCTGAAATTCTGAGTCAAAAAATGTCTACATAATTTACTGGCAGTGAGAACACAAGAGCTGAGCTCTGAGACTACCCTTTTCCCAAGTGAAATCTTTGATGACATACTAAATGTTCAGCAGAGAATGAATCATGGTGGTTTCACTGATCTGCCTAAAATTCTATGTTTTTATGGTTCATAATCAGTCAATTGGACGTATTTCTATCAAACGGAACTAAGCGCCAATTTGAGTTCCTTTTGAGGAATTTAGAATCCCGGATAGCGTGTTCTGTCAAACGGATCTAAGCGCCATGGAAAAGCATTGCGAGTATAGGACGGAATAAGCCGGACGCCCGATTCCGCCGCCAATCCAAGCCCCCCTCTACCTTCCTCACCCTATGGCGCTCAGGTCCGTTTGATAGAAATACGTCCAATTGTTATTTTTCTTTCACCATGACGAAGGGAATTTTTCTCTCTTCAAGTAATCATCATCAATCTTTTCCTTTACTACTAAGTTGAACTAAGTTGTACTAAGTTGCTACTAAGTTGATTTCTCTCTCCTTCTTTATTGATAAATATTTAATTTTGATTTCTCAGGAACGGGCAGTAACGCTTGTTATGTGGAGAAAGTTGAAAATGCAGAATTATTCGATGGAGACAAATCAAAACCGTACGTCATTATCAACACCGAGTGGGGAGCTTTTGGAGATGATGGAGCTCTGGACCTCATTCTAACAGAGTACGACCGCACTATCGATAGCGAGTCCATCAATCCAGGAAAACAATTGTAAGTTAATTTACTTATCTTAGAGGAGGTCTTCGAGTAATGGGACTCTATGAGAAGAGTTTCATAAACAGGGTTGCTGGCAGTCCGCAAAGCTGGGAAAGTTGGGGAATTTGCAGCAACTGAGAAAAGTCAGGAAATTTGTGTATAGTGTTAAGTAGAAGTGAGTAATTTAAAGGGAAAAATCCAAGTGGAAGTATAATTCGAATGTCTGGGAAAGTCAGAGAATCCGAAAATTTCGGAGTTAGGGAAGAGTCAGGAGATGTGGAGATGAAGAAATTATAGCAACCCTGATAAACCACCTTGCAAAAAGGTATTCATGACTCTCCAGTAGACTATCACAGATCACAGTTTGGTTAATTTTTTCGTCTCTTTAATAAAAAAAAAATCGCAGACTCAGATTGGTTTTTCCCACACAAAATGTATTGGTGAAGTTGATAACGAGAACCCTGCATCTAGGAACTAACATTTCCTAGTGATCACGATTTTGTCGGCAGAAAAGAACTTTGAAAAGCATAGTTACTGGAAGCGTATAAAATGCTGACTTTCAACAGTAATAAGAATTGAATCGTTAAATTTTTAGCTGCCTGACTTTGTATAATTTGTATTCTCTCTCCTGTGCTCTCCTGCAAAGTTCAGAAAAATCCATGTAAACGCATTAATCATGTAAAGAATTTGAATAATAAGGACCTCAACAATATAATTGATACTAAGCACTATGAAAAACTAGAGGGTGATGCCCCCTAGCTGCTACCCAGACCAACCCAAAAGGCGCCTTTGAGGCCTGCTTTGCAGGTATCCTCGAGTTTATCTGAATAGAGCAAGCTCATGAAACTATTTCCTATTGGTAGCCTCAGGAACAATGAAAATGGGCCAGGTAGATCTCTAAGGTTTCCTAAGTTCTTCTCAGAATGCCTATTTTATGTTTATCCTCATGCCTTAGAAATTCAAGGGCTTGACCTGGTTTTTAGATTTGTTTTTCTTTGGGTTTCCTGGTCTTAAGGAATAATTTGTCATTTTTGTTGCAGGTTTGAAAAAATGATAAGTGGTATGTACATGGGTGAACTTGCAAGGTTAGCTCTAGTGAAATTCACAAAAGAAAAACACATGTTCCATGGACAAGGATCAGAACAACTCTTTACAAAAGGCAGTTTCCTCACAAAATATGTTTCAGAAATCGAAAGGTAATTAGTTTTTGTCTTTGTTCTATTGAAGCCAAAATATTTTTGAAAGGTTTACAAGAAGGGAGCACTATTAAACTATTCTTAGCGTCTCTGATGTTGCACTTGGTTTTGGCTCGATTTTAATCTCATTCATCAATGAAAAGAGATCATTTGTCATCAGTTTTCCTTTAAGTATAATCCTCTTGTGATCGGCGTAAAAACTTGGTCTATCAGCCATAAAAAACACAGAATGTGTGAGCCTTTGATATACCTCAAAATTGAAGTATCAAATTATTGAAGTGCACAGCCGTAGAGTCCCCGACAAATAAGTTTTTACACTTTAAGACAGCGACAAAAGATCGACTGACATCATTGTAGCAAATAAATGCAAGAATCAAGGTGGCATGTCGATGGTGTCTGAAAGTGCGCAAACTTATTTGGAGCAGACTTTAGTATGTCCCAAGATCCTTCCTGCATTCTAGCAGATTTTTATTAGTTTCAAATTCCTTTCACCATAATTTCCCATGATTGCAAAATATTTCTCTACCTATTTTTAAATTCTGTGCTAGGGCTGTTCTATCGGTTGTTGGTAAGCTACCGAAACAGTTCCGTTAAGAAACGTTACGATAAGAGCACTCTTACCGATTGTGATCTGAGTTTTCGGAGCTGACAAAAATAAGCTGTTGCCTTGTGTACATCTATTTTATGCCCCCCCCCCTTCCCCGCGCCAGGCAATCTAACAAACTGACACAAGGGGCAACGATGCATTGAGCGAAAGCTCTCAAAACTCCGATAAAGCCGGCTGTTAACAATATCATCGCCACTGTTGGTACTAACACCAGTTTCGGTAAAAGACGATACCGATAGTGTTCCGGCAAGAATTTGTTTGAACACCCCTATTCTGTGCATCCAAAGTATGAGAGCTTTTATATCTCTATTTACCTGTAATAATACTTTGAAAAGTAAAAAACCAATGAGATATCATCGTATGAAATTTTTTTTTAAAAAAATGTGTTTAATTTATTTCAGTGACCCACCAGGAAGTTTCGACAACTGCCGGCAAATTCTAGAAAAGTTAGGATTAGGACATGCCACTGAACAAGACTGTATCAATGTACGTTATATATGTGAATGTGTCTCTCGGCGAGCGGCCCACCTGGTTTCAGCAGGTGCTGCCACCCTCATCAACAAGATGGAAGTCAACTCCGTCACAGTCGGAGTTGATGGATCTGTTTATCGGTTCCATCCGCATTTCCATAGTTTAATGATAGAAAAAATTGCTGCTCTTATCGATACCTCTAAGTATAAGGTATGATATAGATTTTCTTATTTTCATTCATATGTTTGAAAATTGCATCTAGAGCTATTACTGTTCAGTTTTATAGTTTGATGTTTACCTTCAAGTTGTTTTAGACCTGAAAATATTGAGAAGTCATAAGGAGCCAGACTTTGACAGCAAGATTGGTGAGAAATATTCAGACACTTTTCTTGACTTGAGACTCAGTGACACTTGCTGCAATAAAAGCGGTCACTGGAGTGTGGGGTCCAACCGCTGGAACCCACAGTGGGCCAACTCTAGTAAAGCTGAGATGATTGCAAAACAGTGCAGGAGCACAATTGACCAAAACGCCAAGTATCATGGCAACGCATCTGGCTGTCTAGTGACCAGCTGTTCGCATATTTATACTGCCAATTTCATTAATCATATCCTAATAGGGTCACTTAAAAGTTTAGGACCTCTTTGAAATCTTCAGACCACTTTTTGCTCGTCCTTTCAAACCTACTCCCGCTACACTACTCCCAAAGTTTTCACCGTTACTGAGACTTATTAGTGTAACACTGCTCTTAAATTCAGTTATAGCAAAATTTGACATGCCCCCTTCAAATTTGGGAGACAGAGCTTAGGAGCGCTATCTGGTGCAAAATTTTGCACACTACTCCCTTGTGATAAGTTTTTGATATCCTCCTCACAATTTAGCAACAGTACAATCCAATCGCTCGCAAGGAGACCCCTGACAATCTTTATCAAATACCTCTCATTCAAAGTACAAAATTTTCTTGTTGTAAGAAGAGACTTTCCTGTATTGAAATATTAAAGAAAAAAATGTTTCTCGCCTTCTAAAAATATTTCAAAATATTTGAAAAAAAGTTTTCTAGACATTTATTTTTCCCTCCACAATTTATGGCAATTCTAAGTAGAGTTGATCTCATGCACTATTCTTGTAAAATTGCATCAAACTTTTGCCATATCATATCAGTGAACCAATATGTAAATGAATTTACTAAATACTTTTTTTAGATCTCTCTCCTAAAGCATAGTGCACAGACTTTTCCTCTGCAGGGGGCCAGAAGAAAATTTGTAAATATATTAAATGGTTACACCTTGGCATTGCATTTTACATATTTACGTCACGGAGGTCTGACATTTCTCTCCTAGTTAAAAATCATTCAGTTGTGATAGTGGTTGTCAGATTGCATTATTAACACCTGACGGTATCTACTTACAATAGTGCTATATGTAAAGCCTTGAAAAATTCAAAAGCCTATTAAATAATTTGCAAGAAGACAGAATGGCTCATCAACTGAATCATTAGATTGTGTTCAATACTCAAAAAAATTGATCTCACAATTTTTTGCTAAATATTTGAGAGGAATCTGAATGATGGCATGTATTTTTATTTCCTATTATTTCAGCACCTAGAATCGGATTTAAGTTTTAAATTCCGCATGTTATGCTATAATTATTGTATTTCTTCTTTCAGTTTGATCTGATGCTTTCTGAAGATGGCAGTGGGCGTGGTGCTGCACTGGTAGCAGCCGTCGCCTGCAGAGAACGGTGAAACACATCACAAATGTAAGGAAAAGGAGCTGATGCCTTTCCACCACGAACTTGTAAAGTAAGGCAGACTCAAATTCTAGGTATTTGCATTCAACTTAAATTTTAATTCCTCAGTTTTGCCTGCTCATTTTATGGCCACGCTTGCCGAGCTCCACCTTCTTCGAGTCAATACCAGGATTTAACGGGACTAGTCTGATAGTTATGTAGAAGAAACTTGTTTTAAAGATCAATGAAGCCAAGCTTATTGTTATCTTGTCGAGAAGTAATAAAATTGAAGACTGTAAATCTATTTATTTTTATCAATATTGTTCAAAATTTGTGTAGTTTTTATTCATTAAGTTGTTTGTTTGCAAAATTTTAATGGTACGTTAGACCTTTTCTCTGTGATAATTTTGATTCAAACTCAGTTTTAAACTAAATGAAATGGTGGTTACTAACTGTAGATTTAATTATTAGCTCTCAATCATTCTGTAACTTTTTCTTTTGATTTGTTTATGATATTTTTTCTTCCTTTATCCTTTGATTCCACGTCAATAGTTGGTCTAATCAATGAAAAGTGTAGATGATTATCTCCATTTTAGCTCAACAAAAAAAGCACATTTTCTGAAACTAGATTAATAACTTAATTAGGTGGTAATGATGGATCTCTCTCCCAAATGATGAAACTTGTTTAACAGAAGTGTTCTGACCGGGTAGTATTGCCAATTTGCAAGGAAACATCATTCTAATATCTTTTTAAGAATAATTGTAAAGTTGGTAAATTTTTACAATACCTACAAAACGGGTCAAAAATAAACGAGAAACAAAAAAGTCCTTACCACCTACAGCACATTCTCTTTTTTTATTTCCCCTCCAATTTTATTTTAATATTACCAAACCTTCTTTTGTACTTATCAATATGTTCTTAATTAAATCTCTCATGAGTCTAAAAAGTAACCGATGCTATTCTTTAGTTTTATTGTCTCTCCTAAATCTTCTGAAACTGATAAATTTATTCGTTTGAATCATAACTTTGAATATCTAATCAGTTAGTTATCAAAGGAACAGGTTAAAAGGCAGAGAAATTTTTCTTCAAGAAAAGATGAACAATATTGTTTTGTAATTATTAGCTGTCAGACTTTGAATGTAATTAAAGTGTAATTATTGTAAGAATCCATGAGCTCAAGCCGGGAATGAATGGCTGTATAATGAAGTGAAAATTAAATCAATGTATTTAATGATGTTTTGCAAAATGGAATGAAAAAAGGTCCTTGATTTCAAAACCAAAATTGTTTTAATCCACAAATTTAATTTCAGATATTAAGTTTACTGTCACTGATAAGAAGCAAGTTCATCTCAAAGTAATGTCGTAAAGTTCAGTGAGTTTAAAAAAGTTATTTATGAAAGCTTTGATAGCTATGTATGAGCCTTGTAAAAAAGAAAGAGTTCCCTTTTCTCACTTGTATTATCTATAAAACTAGAGTGGAATGAACATTAATTTAAGATGCAACTAAATTCATCAGAGTTTTAGAAAATTCAACGTGATCTGAGTCCACTTCAAGTATGCTTGATATCGTATGAAATCAAGGACCTATTTTGCGAAATGCCTTATTTTTATCGATCAATGTCTAAACTGAGCAGTTTATTTATTTTTTTGATTTACATATTTATTAATTCATATCTTCGCCTGCTCTTTTTTATTTATTTATCCAAGTTGACTTTTCCTTCTTATTTCACAATTTTGATTACTTTTTTCTTTTATCACGAAATCATTCATCCTTTATTCTCATATTTATGTTCTCCTCCCTTCCATAATATATTCATTTTGTTGTTTTTTGTTCTTTCCTTTTTCATTCTGTTGTTACTGCAGTCAAAAAAAATCTTAATAGCAATAAGGTGAACATTAATACTTTTGTTTTGTTTTTATTTGATTTTTTCAGTTATTACAACATTTTGAATGCTCTGTATTTTTTTGTCTTGTAAGTGTTTAAAAACATTATTTAAAAAATTGGAAATTCATTCGTTATACATGTATGAAGAGTCAAAATGATACCTGAAAAGGCTAAAGCAGGAATGTCTGTCTCTCAGTTGAAACTCTTACAAGACTTTTTTGTCAAACAGTTCAAACCTACAAGCACTTACCGTGCGAGAATTTTCGTAAGTTTGTCCGTCATTTCAACTTGCTATTTTTGAGTATGAACAACTCCAAATGCAAAATTATTTTTTTACATACTCTACATAAACGCCAAGAAACTCAGTTATGTATCAATCATCAAAGTGCATGCCTAAAATTTTGTTTGAAAAATTTCTTTTAAATTTCAAAATCGGTTCCCTCTTTTCATGGGCATGTTATTAAATACTGCAATGTATGAGCGTAATTTGTCTCTTTCTATGATGTGTGTATGTGATTCCTTTAAACTGAGCTACGCTTTTCAGTGTTATATCTAAGAGAGCTGGTTTTTCAAGAAAAGAGGCTGTGAAGTTTGTTGCCGACACAAAGTGTCTATCCATTATTGGTGTATAATATATTGCGAAAAGTAATGTCGTGTGAATACAAGTGACTTTCTAATGTTGAAAACTTTTGGTTTAACACTATTTTTTCAGAATTTTACCTAGAATGCTTCTATCAGTGTAATAAATGCAGGAGGGGTAAGCTCAATAATCGACTTGAGGAAAAAACTTGAAATATCAGTTAAATCCAAAAAGCTCCGTTCTAAGTACCTTACGGATAATAAAAAGATCATCTCTTAGCATCTTATTCCTTCTCTAGATAATGGAAAATCCTTCTCGTAAATTTTACTCCTAATCTCGTTGTAAATTCTTATTTTTGTACTTGTCAAGGAAGCTCTATTCCTACCACTTAACTTCTTAAAAGATGCTAATCTTGTCCAATGGCCCAAAAGCATCAATAATTTAACTGTGCACTGCACAGGATGGATCAGTTTTACAGTATTTTTTTATAAATTTATCAGATCTTGCATAATTTCTTCTGGAAACTGACATATATTTTACTGCATAATAATCGTGTTACACGTTAAATGCTGCATAATGATTATTATGTCCAAAATTTATTAGTAACAAATCTATGGTGAAACTACAAAAACACGTTATCAGATTGTGGTGCTGCAGACTTCTTGTCATATTTTATTTTTTACATGAAAAACCACTGAGTATCATTACTTCAAAACATTAGTGATTTTTTTTCTCTGTGTGATGATATTCTGTGAAAATCTCAAGTCATGATATTAGTTTGGTCTCTTTTTAAAAAATAAAATAGCAGAAATATTGAAACACCACAACCGACATACGTAATTATGGAGTTTCACCCTTGAAATATATAATTATATCAAAGTGTTGTATGTCTTTAATAGATATCAGCATTTTCCTATCCTCATATGGAGTTACAATAAATATTCAAGTTCAGCTTTAATGATACCTCAGAATTCGTACGTTCAGAACTGAAGTTTACTTTGAAATTGAAGAGTTTCAAAGATGAAGGAGAGTAATGTTCGCAGGATTCAGTTTGCAACAATAACTTTCAGCCTCACAATTGTCCAATTATTTACGATATTTTTTCAACTAAAATTTTGGCAGTGAATACATTGATGCTTGTTGTATGTTACCTATTGTACTATGATTTTAAAGTTTTAAATTCATATGGACAAGGTGCTGGTAGGACCTATTTTTTCTTAAATCAGAGAATCACTTAAAAGAATCTATTTTTTGAACAATTTATTTGTAGTCTCATTCTTTGCTAGGCACAGGAAAAAATCATTGAAAAGACAACTTCTTGGTTTCCAGTGTAATCATGTTAAGACTGATTGCAATTCATTTTAGTTTTTGGACGAAGAAGTTTTTCTATCTTATAATTTTCAAATGTACTTAAAAATCCTTCAAGAACATAGTGCAACTATTCAGGGACTGCGATCAAGACGTTTCTCTCGGAAATCCAAAATTAGGATAGCACATCCGTTCCTTAATGAGTACATCCTCTTTTAAAACCTGTGTTATAAATTCCAGTGAAATTCATAATTCAAATTTAAACTTACGAATTTCTCATAGACTAAACATTTTTGTAATATTAATTTGTACCACAGAACCATTCTATTCTATCTGGAAAAAAAAGGAAAACTGCAAAAGTTTATTTCTGAATTCAAAATTTATCCATGCATTAGTTCTAACTTTATTTCCTGTGGCTAATTTTATTTATTTCCCAGTTCTTTGTTTTTGTTGAGTTTTATTTATTAATTTATTCTATTCAATATTGTGTCCAACACTTACTTAGTGAAACCATTAAATTATTATCACCCCTTCTGTTTTTTTCTTTTTTTTTCCATGTGAAGCGCAGCTTAGTTACGATTGTTGTAAATTTAATTTACCGATACTTTGTAATTTTTCAAGTTGTATTATAAATACTAGTTTCGCTTTATTTCACCAAGTAAAAGAAGGAAAAACAATCCAAGAATGTAAAAGAAAATCCTGTGGCTGTCATTTGTTTGTAAAACAAAATTGATGTATGTACCAGACCCTTTTTTGTATTTTATATTTTAAAAGTAATAGAAGATTTACATGTACATTGATTTCCTTCTTACTGACCCCTTCAACTTCATTCTAAAGATTTTGGATTCAAGAACAAAATGCAATATTTTTTGTCAATGGTTGTGTTGATTTAATATTTTAATTAGAAAATAAAATAAAATGTAATATCTATTTTACCACCAACAGCAAATTCAATTTGGATGCCAACCTTTCACACACACCAAAAAAAAAGGAAAAGGAAAAAGCTTTTGAGGGAAAAATGTACTTTTTTATTAAGTTCTGAAAACTCTGAGTGTAGTACTTTATGTCAAGTGTCAGTGCTAGTGAACAGTTACAGATTTACTTCTAAAGGATAACTTTCCCAGGGTTTGCGCAAGTGTGCATCAGATCAGTCGAGCAGAACTGTCATAATTTTTCATGATACCATGTTATGAGTCTTACAAGGTAAAAAAAAAAACATTAATTTCTCATTGCCAAGTTTACCAAGATTATTACACTGCTGATATTTTTGACAAAGATCAGCAGTCAGGAAACTCAATTTTCAGAATTTGTAGTTGAATCGGCACTGTTCTTTTCACCTGAAAAAAATTGGGAGGCCTAATTTAAAAATGGATGAAGGAATAAATCAAAGAAGCTTCAGTAGGGAAGTCAAATGATAGATGATCACAACGTTTCACTTCATAATATCATCATTCTTGATTCAATGGGAGAATGAAATTATTCATCCTGAACAAGAGTAAAAATGCTTCCATTATTCCTTTGTATACTCAAAATAGCGGTGAAACGAAGGAAACACGAATCAATTAAGGTCTGTTGAACTTTTCGCTCTCGATATAATTTTTCAGATCATCTATAACAGTGTCGCAACTAACATTTTTTAAAAACTACGTAATTTCTGTTTTCAACATGCCTTTAGGACGATCCATGTTGTTGTCTTTTACACAAAGGAACATTTCTTGTTTTTGCTGCTTCAGTGTTGCTAGTGTTGCTATGAAAATTTCATTTTTTCACCAGAGAACCACAAGAATTAGATTGAAATTTGAGAGTCTATTCTCGCAGTGGTAAAGAAAAATAACTATTGGAAGTAAGAAATATTGAGATAAGTTCCTTCACTCAGGAGACGACAATATGTGTCAAAAAATTACTCAATTATTGAATACCTTTCATACTTCAACTTAAAATATTCAAACCTTAGAGTTACTGCAAGGTGTGGAGTTTTCGAGAGGGAGAACTTTTTTACAACTTTTCCTTCTGCATTGGACATTTATATATAGCATAGCTACAAAACAAACTCACCACTAAAGTGTGATCTGTTCATCTTTATTTCTTCTTCCTTTTGCTCCTGAAAAAAGAGGTTAAAAATATGTTATGGCTCAAATTTAAAAAGACATTGATTTCATGACAAATGCACAAACTATTTAAGGATGTTAATAATAATCAATTTTTAATAATGATTATGATAAAATATGATAATGAATAATGATAATAATAATACCAATCTTAATTACTGGCTTACATTCGTTTGAAGTAACAACTTCATCTGGGAAAAAGTTACTGCAAAATATAAAGGATCGAGTATAAAAAATTAAGTAAAGTACCGGGACATTTCGAGTGAGCCCCGCAATCTCATTTTCAACTAGAAAAAAGAAAGTAAAAATGATTCTTGTTAGATTATCACTGATAATAGATTGTTGTTGAGTTCTTGTGAGACAGAGACTGGAAGTATTGAGTTTCGGTCTCACAAGAACAGCAATTCTACGATTCATTTTTGTTTTCTTTTTCCGGTTGTAAATGAGGTTGTAACTAATTCGAAACAACTTGGTTGTTCTACTGGATTTTTTTATCTGATATTTTATATATTGCAGCAGCCCTCCTCCAAAGTTGGGTAATTTTTTTCTGTGTTTTTTGGCTGATTATGTTGTTTTTTATCGAATATTCATCTGCCGGGAGTGCAGAAAAAGAATACTTACCAATTGTCGTTTGATCTCTGCTAGGATTTCTGCTTTCTCCAATTTCAATTTCTCCCACACCTCTAACTGTAGTTCACTTTGCTTTTTTCGAATAACTAATGTTTCAAAATCGGGTTGCATCTGTAGATATTCGGATTCCAAGGCTAAGTTTGTAATCCTAAGTTCCTCTATTTCTTTCTCCTGCTCAACAACCAGCAGTTTCTCTGCAATTCATATGAAGAATCCACAAAATTTTAACAAACTAATAGTCTCTCATACGGAAGCACGGAAAAGTTCAAGAGGTTTATTTGTAGTATGTTGTAAATCTTTAAAATGAAGGGTCTTTTTTTGTTACTCTTTCTTGTTCTTTTTAACTTACTTCTACTTTCTGGTCCTTAATTGTTTTCTTGTTTACTTTTTCTCGTCACTAGTCATATATGATCATTGACCAGCATCTACTTAGGTACTCAATCAAATTTTTCACAAAATGCGAAACTAAGTAAAGGTAGTAAGTAAAGGTAGGCAGTGGAAGTGGAATGGGTAGGTATGCAAGTTGATAACGAAGTCAGATAATGCATTGTTATTTCAGTCGACCATCAACTTATCAATCTCATATTTTGATTTAATCAAAATACAGGTAAGTACCTAGGTATCTAACTAATTTTATTGGAATCAGCTTAGGGCACAAACCTCTGATGTCCATTTTCTTCAATTCTGATTTATTTGCATTGAAATAGGTACGGTCATAAGTACTTAAAGTATTTACCAGAAGTACTGAGAAAAATTTGATTTCTTCTATTTTAAGTAATGCAGCTGCAATTTTAATATTCCTCTTTTTCTTTTTTTTCCTTTTTTTCCTTTTTTTTTCAGTCAATTCTCAAATCATCTTTCCTCTTAAAGGGAGAAAAAAATTACCTCCTCTGTTTCAGTAAAAAGAGGAACCAGAAAAACTTATACCTACATTTCAAGTGCCCTTCAGTCTATTTCTATATTTTCTTTATCTTTCGAAACTAAGTAAATATTTAATTTTCATTGGATTTGACTTTCTTGGTCAAGGTACAGTCACCTCATCAAAATTAAAAGAATAATGAAGTTACCTAGTTCAGGTAATGCCTTCAACTTAGTCTTCAGTTAATCATCTGCTACATGGGTAAGAAAGAGCTCATAACTTACTTGCATCAATATCCAGTTGAGTTTCATTATTCTCAAATTCCAGTTTTTGAATCTGGCCAAGAACATCCTGCATGCAGCTAGGCGCTCGTTCCCTTCCAGAAAAAGAACATCGGCGAGATAGACTGGTCCCCTGAGAAGTGATTGACATTTTCCGACGACTAAGATCCATACCTATTCAAATGGCAGCTAAGTCAAGTAGGCACTCGTGAGTTAAAATAAAAGCTGACAGGATTTTCTGAGGGCTATCTTGCAAGGAATGCAAGTCAGTACAATATAATATGTACCTATACTGCTTTTGGACCTTTAATCACTTAGATTCTGAAACAAGGAAATAAAATGCCTGGTTAATTTCAATTCCACATTGGGATAGTAAATACATATTACTGAATAAGAAAGTTTCAAAGGATGCAGAAATTTAAACTAAGTGATTTCCTTGAGCTCTCACACCCAATAGGTAGCACGAGCTGTAAAAAATTGGATTATAGGTTTACATGGTAAAATGATTGCTATTGTATAGGGGTGCCGTGTATGTTGTCTGTTCACTAATTGAAGGGGTCCCTGTTATTGACATTTATTGCAATCCAATTGAAATGAATTGCAAACAGTTTTTTAAGTATCTACTTAGATAAATTCTAAAGAAATTGTCACCCATTTTTTTTTTTTTTGCATAGGGAATTATCTACCATTTGCATAAATGGAATTTACTGTATTGACCGTTTAATATTGGCATTTACTGTCCCAATGATGTTCGTAAAGATATTGCAAGATAAACAAATTGCAAAATACCGACTGCAGATTGCAATTTGATTGCATTAAATTGCAAAATTACTTGAACATTTATACAGCGCAATGTGCTATTTAGGTATTGAGCAAATGTCCACGTACTGTCCATCAAAACTGTAATAGAAATCACACGTGAGCTTAAAATAAATGTAGGTACCTACCTACTCGCCTAGAATTTAGAAACCACCCGTTCATTCAATGCAAATTCGTGTTTCCTTTTTTTTATCCTCGTTTACCACCTCGTCGTTTCAAAATAATACAGAAAGGTACTTTACCTATGTCAGTATAATAAACTGTTGCCGATACCTACCTCTCAACACATCAACGTCCAAGGGGTGTGAAAGCAAGAAAGATAAGTACCTAACCTTCAAAAAAAAATTCGCTACTTTTGCGTACCTAATCTCGTGGTTTGCGGAGGCAATGCAGCACCGGAAACGGAAACACGAGAACTTCCGGAAACGACGTAGCCTCTGTTTACTATATCGTCACCTTCCGGCTGTAGTGTCACAAGCACTACATGCGACGTTTAAAAATTTCCGCCGCCATTTTATTTTAAACAGAGAAATTTCATGGGTTGACTCTGTTTGAAAATTTCACTGAATTTTACCGGCAGCACAAAGGAAATTCAATTTGTCGGACAGCTTTGTTGAGCAATATTTCTCTGTAAAAAAAAATAAAATGGCGGCGGAAATTTTTAAACGTCACATGGCGCTTGTGATACCTACTTTTGCCGGTGACGAAATAGGTTTCTCATCAATTTTACAGCCTGTACGAAACTCATAACTAAGAAATTTACACATTGAAAATTCACTTTACATTTCTCACCATTACATTATCACCGCCATTGGGCCGCCACACAGTAGAGCGTGTCAATAAAAGAATTCGGATATGATTATAAAACTTTAGGTAAGTAAGAGCTTTATTTCCTCGTTGATACGAGACGGGAAAGTTTAAAAATGGTTCCATCGGTTTTCTCGTAAAATTCCCTCCTAGCTTCACTTTCCTTAAAATGTTTACTTGACGTGACGAAATAATAAATCTTACGCCCGACCTCTCCGTGGCGCTCTCTCCACAGTTGCGTGGCGTGAATTGCGGTGCATTGGTTGCTATGTCATTTAAACCTATGGTAAAGAATCGATTATTAGGGCGTTCGCTGCAAAAACCCTGTTTATCGATCCTTTTCCATAGGTTTAAATGGCATAAAATCGATATATCGCAAAGAACGCCACGCCACTGCTCTCCACTGTGCGCCGCTCCGGTTAAATAGTGCATTATTGAAGATACTTAAGCGATTTTTCAAAAACATGTCATATTGATAGATTTTATTATCTGCTTAATCACATTCATTCATGCCCCGCATTCTAAAAATATTTGATCGTAAAATTATGGCCCAATAATTTTCTGCGGAAACTCCTCGGAACCATCTCTGCTGCCGATTATTGGAGACAACTCCCACACAGATTCTCCAACGGAGACAAGATGGTAGTTTCTAAACTTTTAGAGCGGTCAACGAAGTAGTTTGCTCAGGGCGGCATGAAACGTAAGGAAGAATTGAAATATTGGAAATTTCAGTGAAACATTTCATGAAATTCAAGAAGCTATGAAATATTTCATATTTTTCAGGGGCTGGACTATGCAACCCGCACTGAAACATACAAAAATAGAAGAAAGTAACATTTTTTACATTTTGCAAAATATGGAAAGGAACCGGTATTTTTCAATATCTTTCATAAATTTCTGATATTTCATGACAAATTTCACGTGAAATTTCGAGATTTTATTTTTCATGAAATTTTGCCACCCTGGGTTTGCTGCTTATTAAGACGTGTGCAACCTTTGGAAAATCCAAGGACCTTCACATGCGTGACATCTAAAAGCGTGAACTTTTCGAAAATGTAAGTACTAATTTTAAGTTCCATCCCCCCCTCCTTCCCGAAGAAGGTAATAAATATTGCCAGCAACATGGTGTAGCAACATTGATAAAACGTTACTTTTGCACCGGATTGCAACGATGAAAAGCAGGGGCGGAGCAAGGGCTGAAACCATGGGACGAATTTTGAAAAAAAAAAAAAAAACGATATGAGAGTGGGGAGGGTCCCCCTAACTGACAAGGAGGCAACCCGAGAGAGGTATGGGAGTCTTCCCCAGAGAATTTCGAAAAATAGGCGGTTACTCATAGAACGCGATTTTTGGCCTATTCATAGTAAAATCCACTATTTTTAAAGAAAAAAGATCCTCGAAAACTTTGGAGAGCAAATCCCCCCACTCCCCTCGCCTTGTCAATTGTGCCTTTTTTTACTTTTGGAGGGTGGACGTAGAATATTAAAATTTTCATCGATAGATAGTTCAAAATTCACAGTTTTGTTGTACAATTTTGAACCATTTTCCGGGGGAGTACCCCTGGCGGCCTGGCCCCCACTTGGGGGGTATTCCATACCCTCCAGATCCCCCGGTGAATGGACTCCCCCTCTTAAGGAATTCCTAGCTACACCACTGATCTCTGCAACCCTGGTAAAAATTGGCGATAAGAGCTGCGTTTCAAAATACATACATAAAGTCGCGATTATAGCGCCGCCTCGCGCTCTGCGACGCCCAATCGCCATTGCCCCCTATCCTCCCAGAGATCATCAGGCAATTGGCACCTTCTGATCTCCTCCTCCACCCCTTGTCGCCAACCTTTCACAGGACGTCCACGCCGTCGCCTTCCGGGAGGAACCCAATCGAAGACCTGCTTGGGCAACCGATCATCTGCCATCCTTCGCACATGTCCATACCAGACCAACTGCTTGGACCTGATATCGTGCACGATGTCCTTTTCCACACCCATTATCTCGCGTACCCTTTCATTGCGGATACGCTCTCTTCTCGATATCCCAGCAGACCTTCGCCAAAAGTCCATCTCGGTTGCCCTAAGCATGTCTTCAGTTCTTTTCTTAAGTTGCCAGACCTCACTCCCGTAAGTTACGATACTCTTCACGATGACGTTGTAAATTTTCCTTTTGGTCTCCTTGGAGATACTCTGGTCCCAGAGAACCCCATTTAGCATCGCGATAGCTTTCCTGCCTTGCACATTCCGATCTTTAATGGCCCGATCCAAATTTCCGTCCTTAGTTAACCAAACTCCGAGATATTTATACTCTTCACAGTCCAGGATCTTCCGGCCATCCTCCAGTTCAATGCTTTGCTGATCACCACCGATAACCAACTTCTCCGTCTTAACCACATTTACTTCCATTCCCCACTTTCGGTATACTTCCACTAGCTTCCGCGTCATGTAATTCGCATCTTCTTCGTCCTGAGCTATTACCACCTGATCATCAGCAAAGCACAGAGTATAAAGGGTGCCATCTTCACGTAGCGGGACGCCCATTCCCGAACAGCATCTTTTCCATTCCTTTAAAACTTCTTCCAGGTACACTTTAAATAAGGTTGGCGACAAACAACACCCTTGTTTCAGTCCTTTAGTAATTAAAAACCCCAACGATAACTCCCCATGCGATTTAACCCTAGAGAAAGCCCCACCATAAAATTCCTTAATAGCACTAATTAGTCCCCCACTAAAACCCCTTTTGTTCAAGGCTTCCCAAAGTTTCATCAATGGCACACTATCGTAAGCTTTCTGGAGATCCACAAACACTAGATGTAATTCCTGGCCAACTCCCTTCTTTTTCTCTATGACGTGGATGATGGTAAATAAGTGATCAATCGTTGACCGACCGGCTCTGAAACCTGCTTGCTCTTCCGCTTCATGTTCTTTCCACTCCTCTTCAATTTTTGCTTTCAAGATTTTTCCATACACTTTGCTCAGGGTACCTGCAACCGACAGTCCTCTATAGTTATCACACTCATCTCAAAATACCATAGGAATTCTTATAGCCGGCTGAAGAAGGCTACAGATAATCATATGGCTGGCTGTAGAATGCGGAGAAACTCATACGGCCGGGCTATACGAAGCGATAAAAAATTATGCAGCCGGGCTATAGTTCTTATCGCCGGGCTTTACACTTTATCGCCTGCTTGTTACTTTTTCGCCATCGATTATAAAAGGCTATAAGAAATTGTGTAGAAATTCGTGTGCTTTGGAAATCATTAAGTTTGATACGGAACCACCTTAATATTTACAAAACACATTATATTTTCCTTTAATACATATTTTTTCCATTAATTAAAATGAGAATAATCCATACAGAATGTGCAAACATTTCAAAATCATGAGTTGAATAACGCTGACTCCGCCAGATTAAATATTAAAGCCTAACACAAAACGGAGCGGCGACGCACTGGCGCCTACAAACCTAACAGGGATACTTCACGCATTGCGCAACGCGTGAAGTATCCCTGTTAGGTTTGTAGGCGCCAATGCGTGTTTCGCGCTGGCCCGGCTGCCCGCCTGACACGGCGCTTGAGGGAACTATTTCGCACCAGAGGTATTGCACAGTATCATACGAAACTGAAGGCGCTCTAATATATTAGTAATGACAAGCATCCATCAAAAGTACGGAGCTTTCCTCGCAAAATAAAGCAAGATACTACGGCCCAAAAAGAGAGCAGTATTCCAAAAACTCACCAAGTCCTAGCATCCGCAATTAGTAACGTTTAGCATACACTTTATCGCCTGGCTGTTGCTTAATCGCCATCGGCTATAAAAGGCTATAAGAAATTGTGTAGTCGGCTATAGAAGCTATTGGAAATCTTACAGCCGGCTGTAGGTCTATGGTATTTTGGAACACAGATTCTACTGCCAATTTTTACCAGGGTACCGTACCGTAGTAACATTACGCCGCGCCGGTAGAAAAGTTTACTGTTCAATACTGTTAGGCGAGTTTTGAAATAAAGAGCGTTTCGTCGTGCACTAAAGAGATATTTAGCTAACTGGCCGACTCAATGTATATAGAACATGCATATGCATACAATGTGCATATGACATGACAATGCCTAATACAGTTATCTTCCATAATTTGAACTTCACTGGGCATAAAGGAACCGCACATAATGGGAAATTCTATACTCATGGCTCCTTTCACTTAGGCCGCGTTGCCAGATAGTGCTGATTTTTCAGCACTTTCCCCCATTTAAACACATGTAAAATATCTGCACAATCTCGCAACTTTGCACTTAGTGCTCCTATCTGCGTTTCATGGAAGGCAATCACCGCCGTAAATTTAATTACATGATGAAGCGGAGAAATCGCTGTGAAATTTTCACGGCATTTTTTATCCTCTACTGAGTGGATTATGAGCAAATCCCTTGTTCACAAAGCTCGGTCTACGTTCGCGAGTAGTTACATCGGCAGTACCTAGACCCGTTTTCGGAACCAGTGGCAATTCTTGAATGTTGGCATCGCTGTTTTACCTCCATTTAAATCCACAGTAAGTGTCGATTCCATATCGATACGAAATTGACTGTTTTACACATACATTTAAATGGACTATAGACAATGCTATCAACTTTCGGGAATTATCACTGTGTGGGGCTCATCACTCAGAAATTTTCCTGCAATTACAATTCTAAGAAAAACAAAGATCAAAAAACAATTTTTATAAAATTTCATAATCAAAATTAAAAATAATGGAAAGTGACTTGAATAAAAAGTAAGGAATCGACCGATTCTGAGCCCGAAAACCCGAAACTCCAAACCATTCCAACCTCGAAACAACCAGCTTAGGTGCAGCAACCCCCCCTCCTCCCATAAACTTCGTGAGGGAGGTCAGAGGAACGCGGAGACCCTAAAATTCGGATTCCTTGGACTCCTGACTTTTTTGCGTTTTTTTAGACTCGATCCATTTATCAGTATATTTCACAAGTTTCCATTGGCGGATACAGCGATTTGGCAACATTGTTTTTCTTCATTTAGACCTATGAAAATGTATCGATTCTTGGAGGGGCCAGGTGCTCCGATATGAATCGATCATTTAATATGGATTTAAATGGAGGAAATCCGATGTTGCTAAATTGCTGGATCCGCCTCTGCAAGTTTCAGAAATTGCCGGAAATATTTCAATTTAAATTTTACGAAATTCCATCCTTTGCTTGATGCGTTCCACGCGAATATCATGAATGGTCTCATTTTGGGGCTGTTGATAGGATCCCTCCGATCGGAAAGGCGTAATAGATGATGTCATTGATGGTGGGGTGCGAAAGGGAAGTTTTGCGAGGTAAGGGTCAGCGCCCGGCGGAGCAGCGGGTGCCTGGAGTTGGACCGAACAGCGAACACCCCCTGTCCCTCCCCGTTCAGGACCCGGGGCCGGAGACTTAATTCGCTCAAAATGTGTTTGTATCGCAGGGAGCATGAGGCAGGGCAAAGGGACCAAAGGGTGGCTCACTTCCACATACAACGGCGTTGCCGTCCTCTCGTCAATGTTGCGTCATCGGGCGGAAATTCTGAGGGTATGGACTTGATCGACATGAATCAATCGAAGAATAAAAACGTTAATCGATTGACAAAATTCGATCGATTCATGCAGGGTTGTCGATCGATTCACGGTTGTCAATCTCATCGGTGTCGATCGGTTCGCGTTTTAACTTTTCGGTCGATTCATGTCGATCGAGCCGACACCGGTTTTTTAATAATCTGTCGATCGAATCGGTGTCGATAGATTCACTTCACTGGAAAAAAAAACACATTGGATCTAGAGTCCAGACTCTTGAAAACATCGACAAGAAAAATACTCTTGATTCAATCAGATTTTTGCTTAAATCAAAAGGATATCCGCTCAAATTAAGAGGCTTGGTTCTTGATTTAAGCTTAAATCGGATTGAATCAAGAGTATTTTTTCTTGTCGATGTTTTTAAGAGTCTGGACTCTAGATCCAATGTGTTTTTTTTCCCAGTGTTTGGTTTTGTCAAAAGAAACGTATAGTCATGTGATGATAATAAACAACGAATTTCTTTTGCCATTTGTTACCAAAGTTGCACCGCACTGAAAATTAAGTCAACGATGAAACTGCAGAAATCCGTATCTCAGTTTGCTTGTTGCAGGCTTCCTGTCATACTTTTTTTCTTGAATCGAAAAAACACCAGTCAACATTTCTTAAAAACTTTCGTGATTTTTCTTTTCTGTGTAAAGAATAATCTGTGCAAATTTCAAACAATAGCAATGGATTGTTCTCCTTTGATAAAATGAAATAGGAGCCAAGATTCCAAAATACCACACATGAGATATGCGTTCCTGCAGTTTCACTATCAAAATGAGTTTTTCAGAGCAAATACACTGTATGTTTTCAAAACTCAATGGTTTTGAGAAGTTGATAATACTAATGGAATTAAATTTTACTGGTCCAAATGATTGACATTGAGACAGGATGCAATACTGCTGAAAAAAAAGTCACAGTTGAATAAAAAAACAAATAAAATATATTCATCATCCTTACAAAACGTTGATACTATAAAATTATCAGAGGTCAATAACTAAATTATTGATTTTACATGCACTAAGTACAGGAATTTTGGGGGTCTTTTTTTATCACAGATATATAAAATTGATAGATTCAGAGCCTCCGGTTCATGCAATGGTACAAATACAGAGAAGCACATTGAATGTTACTCTAAAAGCACAGAATATTTGTACTTAAAAATATGGAAGTTGCTCCATTTGGTGCCAAAAAAAGGACCAAAAGCAGTCATCGTGGAATTATCGGTTATTTTTATGATTTTCGGAGAAAGAGGATTTACAATTGATGGATTAAGCAGGGCACTTGAGCTAAAGAACATTGAAACTAGTGCTGAGAGCCTGCAGATTGTACACCAATGTTCTTCTTCGCGCTTTTCATGCTTGATGAAAAGTTGTAAATGAGTAGCTTAAAATTGCTGAGATCTCAATTTCTTCAAAATTGACATGGAATAACTTTGAGCACAAAACCTCTCGAATAAAAAAGAGGAAAAAATTACTTTTGTCTCCTACTTGCTCCTCTTTTTTACTCCTAGGTACAAGCAGTACACATGGCATCTCTTAAACTTGAAGGCTTCCTCAGCCTCTGTATTTCATATGTATATGTTAAAAAGGCAGTAGAGTTACAGGGACAAATACAAGCACAGCCCTCAGTCCCTTTAATTTTTCAGTTTTGTTCCAGTGATAAATCACAGTGCTTGGAATAAAAATGGAGGAATACCACTGATGGTCTGTTTTTGACACGACCAACTTCAGTTTAGAGGTTCTTCATGCACTCAAAGTGAGAGTTTCAAATCCATCTACAAATGGGAAAAATTGATGTGGCAAGAAATCAAAAGCTTTGAATATTAGGTCATGCTTTTGTCAAATATTCCCTTACAAAAAGAGTTAAATGCATCTTACGAAGATAAAAGTGCTTTCAGTTGTAGATACAAACTGTATTTATGTATCATAACCAGACTGTTTACATTCTTCCACAGAATCTTCACTTTTCATTGCAACAAATAGATCTGAGGCGTCGACCAATTTTTCTTCTTTGTTCAGCTCTCAACTGGACGTATTTCTATCAAACGGAACTAAGCGCCAATTTGAGTTCCTTTTGAGGAATTTAGAATCCCGAATAGCGCGTTCTGTCAAACGGACCTGAGCGCCATGGAAAAGCATTGCGAGTATAGGACGGAATAAGCCGGACGCCCGATTCCGCCGCCAATCCAAGCCCCCCTCTACCTTCCTCACCATATGGCGCTTAGGTCCGTTTGATAGAAATACGTCCAACTTAGGGTAGAATCCAGTGAAATACAGAATTGCTTTATCCTTTCCATTTTGTTGCCTGAAAAAAATAAAAAAGATATATTTTAAGGAACCAAATTGAAATCTTAAAGCAGTGTTCAATACTGTACATCAACTTCTCTCTCAAATATCAATTATTGAACAAAATAAACACAAGCAGTGCAACAAGAATGCAGAAAAAATCTGACTAAATATGGTCAGCATTAACTTTTCTGCTGTAGCCCAATGTATTTCAACAAATTGAGGGAGTCCAGATCTATTTACACCTCTGAACTGACTTCTCATTGTCAGGTTATTATTTTTTTGTCAAGGAAAAGAAATTCAGAGGAAAATGATGATAATGTTACTTTATTCTTTACCAGAGTATCAATGAATGAAGTAAAAAAACCTGAAAATCACATTGTGATGTACATCTCGGCTCATGTTCTGTTTTTTTTTTTTCAAAGAAACCAATAGTTTCTATTGATATTTTCTGTGAATTGTCTTCACTTTTTTCACGGTCAACAGCGCAGCAGCGTGGATCAGCGAGTGGTGCGGTTGCTTCATTTGCAAGATGCGAAGTGTCGAAGCATAATAAACGCCTTCAACGAGAAAAGATCCTTTCCAGCGTGGCCTTAAAGGTCGGATAGTTGCATATTTCAAAAACCCAATCAACAGAGTTGCAGACACTGGCGGATCCAGCAAATCGGCAACATGGTTTTCCTCCATTTAAACCAATGGAAATACATCGATTCTTGGATGGACCGGGTGCTCCGACAATAATCGATTATTTTACATAAGTTTAAATGGAGGAAACCCGGTGTTGCCAAATTGCTGGATCCGCTTCTGGTTGCAGATACCGTCAAAGAGCTTCTTATAACCGTAAAAACTAGCCCGAAAGGGCGCGACTTCCAATCGGTGATAGGTCAAAATGTCCAAACAAAAATGTCCAAAAGTCAAAATGTCCAAACCCTGAATGCCCGAAAATCTAGAAAGGCCAAATATCAATAATGTCCAGCAGACAAATAAGTCCAAAAGTAGGTGAATGTCCAAATTAAGTTGTTATAGACAAGAATAATTTTTTTTTTTTTTTTTTTTTTTTGGCTTTTCATGACAAACGGGGTAATATTAGCCACGTTTGTTATGTTTGTCAAAATCACTCAAAATTTGAAAAATAAATCACAATGCATTTTTGGAAGTAAGAATTTGCCTGCTCTCATGAAAAATTTTATCACCATATTTTCCTGACCTGCATCTCTCCATTATCCGACGCATCTGTTTCTATGGCTGCATTCACAAACAGCTTGCCAACCTGCACCCAAAAATCCAATGACAGCTCAACCAATGCCTAATCTCACATTTGGACATTTGCCTACTTTTGGACTTATTTGTCTGTTGGACATCACTGATATTTGGCCTTTTTAGATTTTTGGACATTCAGGGTTTGGAAATTTTGACTTTCGGACATTTTCTTTGGACATTTTGACCTATCACCCTTCCAATCGCGCCAAATGCAGAGTTTTCTTGTGCACCTGGCGCACTAAAAAGCCCGAGTGAAAGTAACGGGGAGCCTCCGGGGCAAACGGGGGATGTGAGCTGGAGCTGGGAGGCAGGGCCGGCGGGTGGGCGTGCGAATTCGGACGGAGTCGGAGCGAAAATTGATTAGCATTTATGTGTGAGCGACTCGGGCGACGGAGCGATAAAACTGATGATCGATAGTATCGCTTGTTTACAACGAGATGCGGAGCCGGCGGAGGACCCCGCGGTCGCCATGGCTACGACGCGACGGCCCGGCCGAGCCGCGGCCGGGCGCGCATGTCGCCCGCCGCGCCGCGTCCCTCCACCCACGTCGCCACCCCCACCGCGGAACCTCCTCGCGCCCGCGGTGAGTGTCTGGCCCCAAGTCGATAGCTGGCCCAAACGCTTTTCGCACCTGCTAGCTCCGGCTCCGCGCCCTCGCCCTCGTATGGGTACAGCCTCGCAGCAGCCCCGAGTCCCGAGTCCGTGTCCTCAGCACCCGCGCCTCTCGACCTCTCGCGCCCCTTGAATGTGCTCCTGGTTCCTCGCCCGAATGCCGCGCTTCGCCCCGGCGGCCCCGGGCCAGCCGCCCGTCTCCTTCTGATGCCCATGTCGGGAGTGCTCGAGGCCCGATCTCCCTCTCACCGTCGTCTTCGTCTCCCTGGCCCCGGGCCTGGCCGCCATCGCCCATGCCATGGACCCGCTAACTCCGTGATCCTCCCGCCCAGGTGTCGCAACTTATATGAGGAGCGCGTCGAGACTTAACTTTCTGCGTACTGATAGGTAAGCATCCGCTATCCTATACCAACCCCTAGATTAACCTAGCTCATATATCAATGGCATAGTTCAGTACTGAGGAAGAACGCCGTATGAACATTCGAGGGTTGCCAAATTTCCTCTGAAGAAATGTTTATTTTTGAGGAATGTTTTGAGTAGTTTTCCCTGAAATTTTCAGGGTATTCAGGCCATAATCTGAACAAAATTACCTGAGAAATTTAAACACGAATTTTCATAAACTTTCCTGAAAATTAGTGATTTGTCACGGGAGGTTTGGCAACGCCTGAAGGCTCATACGGCGCTCTTCCTTAGCACGGCAGAGTGGCAGGGACAAGAATCACGTCCGACTCAACTTACTGCGCACTGATAGGTAAGCACCCTTTACCTCATACTAACCAGAACTAATCCTGGACTAACCTAGCTTATAAATCCATATTGTATATTTTAATGATAGAAAACAAGAATCACAGCGAGACGCAACTTACTGCATGCGGGTAAGCACCCACTATCTCATACTAACCAGAGGGAAGCAACCCCTTGACTAACCTAGCCCGTAAATCAAATGTATAGTTTAGGAATAGAGGCATGATATCCGTCGAGACCTAACTTTCTGTATACTGATAGTAAGGACCCAGGATCTTACTACATCTGAACTCAGTTTGACCCAAAGGCAGGAACTACTGCTACACTAACGTAGCTCACGTATCAACTGTTCAGTTCAAAAACGCTACATCTCATTTTTTAGAAGGACGGTCTTATGGACTCACCTAGTTTAACGTCTCAATAGGAATTTCAACAGGAAAAGCGTGTATAGAAACTGGAATCACTTCTGCAGGTGACTAATTCTACTCCTTTTCTCCATCCGAGCACTGTTCCGCGACTACTCGTTGAGTCTGATCGGAGAGGATGAAGGATCGACAAACTTCCAGAAAAGTGGAGGTGGTGTGTTTTCGATCTATGCTTCAACGAGTCCACCGACAGTTGCACTTGTCCTTATGCTCGAAATCAGCATCCAATCAGCTTTCGTCAATTCGTCCTATGTGCATAATTCCTTTTGATAAAATTATTTTGCACGTAGTTACTTTCAGCATAATTGTGACCAGATGTATTCCTGAATACGACGAATTGCCACCTTACTGGGACTTAAATATGTATTTAGCCTGCAATCATAGCAACCTTGCGCAGGCAATTAACCCTAAATCTGCGCACTTCCTGGGAGGAGGCGCAGACGGCGCGGCGCCCAATGAGAGGAGGAGGGGGAGGGGGGAGGGATGCAATTGAATTAGAAATGCTAAAGTCCTCGATTTCTAAAGGCCGATGTAGAAACCGTATTCACACAGTTCATATGACCGAACTTCTTCCCTCAGTGAAGAACGCCAGGCAGCTGTATAAATCTGTGTATGTGTTCGTGCCCAGAATTTAACTCATAGCACATGTGAACTTTTTCTTAACTTAACGATTATTAACTCAACTTTGAGAAATTTTAATGAGCTTAACAATTGATCTTAAATATAAACCAATGGCATTATCGTTTTTCTTGCAAAATTTTAAGTGAGAAGCCAATAGTAGCCCCCTCTAGATGGGGCTTCTGATAATCTATTGGACGACGCGTAGGAGTGAATCCGTCCTTGAAAGTCCATTCATAAATAAATTTTCCAAAATTTCCCACGATGACATACATTTCCCGGCGCTTCATAATCTGAAGATCGCTTTCGGTTGTCATCTACCCGGAAACATCATACTGCCTCTGAAAAATGATACATGTTCAAAAACCGCAACACTCCGAGGAAATGAAGAGGTGCGCGCTTTCGATGGTCTGACACATTCCCATCAATAGATCCGATGTATAACAGGTCGCCAATGACATGTGTGCTACGTTGAGGATAAAATCATTACTCATTTTTTGACACACGTCGGTTGACAAGGAGGTTTTCGATTGCCGCTGTCCTCAAGGAGGAAACGATCAGTTAGTAAGAACTCTTAAGTGCTGGGGTATAGTAGCACCCGTTCTGACATGCGAATCCGCTTACATCATGAAAATGAAGGTTACGCTTATCGATGTGGTTTTAGGGAAGGTGTAGTAAGTATAGCACGGTGGACGTGACATACTCAGACTAAGTTGGTAGAATTAAATAGGTATAGGACTTTTCTACGTTTATTAAAATTAAACGTATTTAGCAAAATGAAACTCTGGGGGGAAAAGGATTTTCTGGTTCATTAGGTTTGCCCGTTGTAGTTAATTGGCAAAAGTGATCAAATTTTGCAGTTCGAAACTACAATTCCTGGCTCATCTGTAAAAACACTTAGAAGCATAGGGAAACTAATTGTACATACGTTGTTCTTAAACTAATCCAGATATTGTAGTTCCCAATTGCAAAATTTAGTCAAATTCTCTGGGAGGGCGACTAACAATTGGACTACATTTTGCAAGAAGGACCACGATCTCTGGCTCCTCCATAAAAGCACCTTTCTGCATAGGGAAACCGATGATTCATGTGTTGTTTCTGAAATGAGCCAGAAGTAGCGGTTTCCTCTTGCAAAATTTGGTCCACTTCACGTTCACTTCGATCCTTTTATGTGAACTACATGCCGTTGGTTTTACCACCTAACCTAACCTAACCTAACCTAACCTAACCTAACCTAACCTAACCTAACCTAACCTAACTGCACGGCAACTTTGCACGGAAATACGGCAAATCGGCAGATAATCTAAGGATTTATGAAGTATGAACGCGGTCAATTCTGCAACTACGTTAGAGCGTGGATTTTGGTTTGACTCCGCTCTGAAGTCAAGAAAAAGCGATGAAAATGCAACCTCTTGTCAGTTTGAGTTCTCCCGGTGGTGTAGGTAATTGGATTTGCGTCATTCGTAAAATTAGACGGGCGCATTCAACATGATGCTTCACTTTTGAAATTTCATAATTGAGTGCTGACACAAATGATTTGCGCGTTGACAAATGAGAAATGAAGATTATCTGCACTTTTGCCAAACAAAACACACCTCGTAAGCGACGGTCCTGGAACTCCTCACGACAGGTTACACTCGTGGCTAGCTTCACTCACGGCATTTTTCCATACAGTCGTGAGAATGGTGGGAATATTTTAACTGTCCACTGTACAAAAAAACCAGCAAGAGAAAAGAAAATCTGACAGGCGCAATTATATCGCATTTTTCCATTTACCATAAAAAACATTGAGTTGGCTGCGCCGCGTAGTTTCACCGTCGATGCGTCATTGAAACACAATTATCGAAAATTAATTCTCAAAATATAAAGGACTATCTGGGACAGAGGCGATAAAGTATTCCGTAAGATACTCAAGTAAAAAGCTTGTCATACTAGGTTTTAATGATGGGTATAAGGGGAAGAGGGCCATGCTCTGGCTTAAGCAATCTTCCCTTTTCAAAAAAGAAATTTTAAAATAGAATTCCGGTCAAAATACATTTGCAATTATTTTTCAGACCTTCTCCATTGATTTTTGAAATATGGGTGGGGGAGGGGGTCAGACGAGTTGTATGAGATTTGAAAGGAGGGTGAGAAGCTGTCTCACGAGTGTCATATAAGAGGGAGGGGCACCGGGGCAGTGCTCCAATTTCCCGGAACTAGTGCCGAATTCCGGAACTTTTGAGATTTTCCTGAATTTTTCACAAAACTTTTAAAATTCCCGAAATGTTCCGGATTTTTTGCATTTTCCGAAACTTTCTCGGAAATTTTGAAACAATCCGAAAAAAATCCCGGAACGTATGACTGCCATGGAGTGGGAGAAGTTGGAACCAAAAGGTTTCGAGCCCCGGAATTTTCGATGGACATGGAATGGGAGCACCGGGGGGGGGGGGGGGCGGCTTCAAAAAGTCGGCTGAAATATCTCACATGATTATCTCATCATGAGTTAACGGCCCAGAAACAGTAATCATCAACTCGAACGCATGAGTCCAGTGCTCGCCGAGCAGATCTCATTCTCGTCTGTTCGCTTTTCTCTGAAGAACACGTTTGACACATTTTCTCGAGGCGTGCAGCGTGTGTGGGATGCGGGAGCAATGCGGGACGCGGGGCCGCACGCCGCGGGAAACTCTCACCTCTTGGTCGCGGTTATTTATACAAGTTCTCAAGCGAAGCATAATCAAAGTCAAAGCCTCGATCCGGGCACTGCACCGCAATAAGTCGCACCGCGAGCTCCCAGAAAAAAGGTCTCGCGCGTCGGGCGTCGGGCTCCAAAGGCGCCGTAATTACGGACCGGGATCCCAGTTGCCGCGCCGCCCGCCAGAGGGCGCCGCTCGCCGCCGCACCCTGGAGCTAGACTTCCAGAGAAATCGGACTTGAAATTGGACCATAAATTAAAAAAAGGAGGTGTTTGCATCTTGAGGCTTGTTTACCCTGTGACGTAGGTCGGTACAACCTGGCCAGCGAAATACGGAATTCGAAGTATGAAAAATGAACCATAATGTCCCATTTTTTGGCTTAAATCAACTCATGATATAATTTCAAGCACTTTTGTTGGAACGACTTTTCTCCATTAATTACACTATTTCCGAGAAAATTGATGATAAAAGTCGCTATACCGACCTACGTCATCAAAAAAATCCAAGATGCCCGAAATGCAAACACCTAATTTTTTTCCTCTATGAAATTGGACTGCGCTAAGCAGAAAGGGACCAAACCACATTAGATATTGTCAAATTTGATCGGGGAAATTTAATTTATTTTCGTGGAAACAGTGGTGCGGGTTTGTGTGCAAATTTCTGTGAATTTTCTGCATAGTACGAAGCAAATTCCTCAAAATTTTCAAAGGAATCCGCATGAACGTTGTAGCGCACAAAATTAAATTGCCCAGCTAAATTTGACAATCGCTGATGTGGCTTGGCTCTTTTCTGCTAAACTCGATCCAAGTCATAAAAATAACGCGTAACGCATAACGCCTGAGACGTAAAGCGTCCGGGGGGTTGAACTGCGAAGCGGTCAGGAAGCGCAGTCCCCTAATATGAGAATAAAGTCGTGAAAGCAAGAGAAAACGGGAAAATAAATGATGATTTGAACCACCAGGAAATTTTGGGTGACTATCAAGTTGATTTGGCATTTTTAAGAAAGTTGCCGTTTCCTATTGAAGCAGGAGTGGAGTCAGGTATCGCGAAGTAGAG
Organism: Bemisia tabaci; assembly: GCF_918797505.1. Lineage (NCBI taxonomy): Eukaryota > Metazoa > Arthropoda > Insecta > Hemiptera > Aleyrodidae > Bemisia > Bemisia tabaci. Next base: position 62,333,920 of record NC_092794.1, on the reverse strand, counting down.
AGCAATGCACAAGTCGTCGTTCCTCTGACGTAAAGGCGTGTACCGATTCCCGCATGAGCCACAGAAAGCATGGATTTACACGTAAAACAGGGCTCTCGTTGAAATTGAGATACGCCCTTACGTCAGAGGAGCGACGAGGTGTTAAACGCGGTCGAATTGCTGACCTAAGTTGCAAATTTTTATGGGCATTTTATCGCTCAATAAATTATAAGGCGAGCCTTCCATGAGGGGCTCAAGAAAAAACCACCTTTCAAACTTCAACGTTTTGTATTGACGGAGATGTAAGCTTTGAAAGCTTACACGGCTTATCCGCGGGCCCGAGGGACCAAATGCATGAGAGACGAATTGCGTGTAAAGTGCGTGAAAGTGACCCCGCTGGGAATAGCTCGAAATATGTGCGTATTCCGATAGAATCCTCATTGCTGGGAATAATCATCTGGAATTCTAACCGCAGTGCAACTCCTCCGGGAACCCAAAACCAAGTATCATGTCTATGTCCTCGCAAGGCAGTTGAAGTATACTGCTCAGAAAGAACGTCGTATGAACATTCGTGCGTTGCCAAATTTCTTTCGGTAAAATACGAATTTTCAGGAAAACTTGTGAAAATTTTCCGCCCAATTTTCACCAGAATTTTCTTCGCGATGTGATCTAAATAATCAGAGAATTTCAAATAGGAACATTCATTATTCGTCTCGAAAATTAATATTTGAAGAGAGGAAATTTGGCAACTCTCTCATCTTCATAGGGCGTTTTTCCTCAGTACGTTTGTATAGAAGGTAGCTTGAAAGTTTCCATTTTTTTTCCGACTTCGCCCACCCATTGTGCGCCGGGTGGACGCGCCCTGGCAACACTGCCCGGGAGTCCCAGGTCTCGATCCCAGGAAGCACGTAGTTACTTGCTACACTTGTAGCTGAAATTAATTTCACGGCATCGTTCCAGATTTTTTGAAACAAAGCCCCGCGGAAATGTCGGAGCTGAGGTGCGAGGTTTTTGAGGCCGGAGGGTCTCTCGTCCTCGCCACGATGACTTTTCTCGCGTCTAACACCCTCCCCCGCCCCCCCTCCCACTTTCTTTTCATTTCCCCCAAAAATTATCCGGGCTACGCTCCGTAAGAGCTGAGTTTTCCTAGCTACGGAGCGAAAGTTCACAGGGTTTTTTTTTTTTTTTTTATTATTGTTTTTTGTTTGTTTACTGTGCTGTTCTTGTTTCTGACGTCGTTCTATTACAGGCAGAATTCCACAAGCGGCATTTGAACTTAGTCATTATGCTATCATTGTAGATGTCTCTGAATGTTTCTATTTTTGCTTTAAAACTTTCGAACTTATCCTAAAGGAAAGTTTCAAATCAAGCTCGACAGTAACAGAATAATTTCAAATGGTCCTGTGCCTTGATTCTCCCTTGGTCTTTAAACAAATTATAATAAGGCTGGCTCCGGGCTTAAATAATGTTTTTGATATACTGCTAAAATTTTGTAAAAAAAAGAAAAAAAGAAGAAGAAGAAAAAAAAGTACCTTTTTCATTGTGGGAACCGACGATGACACTATCATTCATGACGTTATGTAAATTTAAATATAATTTAAAAATTGTATAGTAATTATTTATTCATTGATATTTCATTGTTTTTCCTATAATATGTTGAAAATATTTCACCGCCGGAAACATTAAACTAACAATCTTTGCGTCAAAGTATGAATAAAAGTCCGTCATGTCTAAACAACAAGTTTATTTTTTTAAGAGAGAAGAGGTAATATCATTTCGTCTTCAACGCCGTAGTTAAAGCCTTGAGGTTTTCAACCTCGGTATAAAGTATTATTGATTGAGATGCTCACTTTCAGCTCGTATAAAAACTATAAGGCTTATAAGGCTTTAGGGAACAAAAAAACATCCCTATCTGTGCAACCTCTATACAATGCGTGGAACGCTGTGACCTGAACTGAGACTATCCAATTATGCTGTCCACGTATCAAATCGATGTTAGGGTATCAAAAACGGAGGCTGTTTGCACGGATGAACTCTAATACTTTGATCTTTGATAGCGGCGTTGAGTGGCATATATTCGCACGACGCCACTTGGTTCTGAGACAGCGAGAGCGCACGGCAAATCGTCGCGCCTTCAATTTTGTGGATCTGCACCACGGTCATCCGTAGAGTACGTATAGTTGTATTCAGCGGACTGACATCAATATCAGTCGAAACTGTGGTAGCTACATTTGGATCGCAGCTCTTGCCTAAAGCAGTTAGGATGATAATTGATGTAAGAACTAATATAGCATTTGTTTACGAGGGAAAAAAGGCTTACGCATGATCAGTTGTGTACCCTATTTTTGGAATACTTTCATATTTGTTTTTTAAAAAAATTACTCTAGAATATTAGAATTTGTAATAAAAGGAGACTGAGTAGAACACTCATGCATGATAATAATTTCATCAGCGTTATTCAATTTATGTCAATGTACCTTAGTTTTGTGTGGTTTTATCCAATTTGGCCCTAGTCTACGTAAAAAAAAGGGAAAGCAAATACTTTAAACTTGATGAAAAATTCCCTCTCTATAATAAAATTTTACATAAGCTCCTTAAATTTTGCAAAAAAAACCAAAAATCAGAGCGCTCGCATGAAGGCTTCGTTTTTATATTTTTTATCGGTGCGTGATTACAACTTCTGAACACGCTAACATGTTCAAACTTGCGTTCAACAAATATTATTCATAGATGAATATCCTAATTATATTTGTTGTATTCTAGAACTACTTACTCATATTACACTACCAAAAACACAAGACGCAACTATTTATAAATACTAATTAATTAATTAATTTCACTAAAAATTTAATAAATATATAATAAATGGAATGAATTTCATAATCTTAGGTAAAACAAAGAAAGAAAACCAATCAAGTTTTTCTCAAATTGAAATTGATCGCATCCGATACGCCGCACACTGGATCAAGTCAATAAGAGAGGTCGGACAAAATCTGGAAACTTTAAACGCTTATAACTCCGTTTACACAAAACTTTGAGGTCCTTAAAAGAGCGTCCATTGGTTTCCTCGTGAAAATGTGTTCTATTAACACCCCTTGAAATTTAAAATGTGACGAAATTAACATCAAGATTTACGGTTTCAGTCGAACATTTCATGATCGATTTCTCTAATTGACTCGATCCACTGTGCGCCGGTCCGTACACCACAGTGGCGTGGCGTGAATGATCGATTATCGATATTTCTCCATTTGAAGCTATGGTAAAGAATCGATTATTAAGGTGTTCGCTGCGAACACCCTGTCTATCGATCCTTTCCCATAAATTTAAATGGCAAATCAATCGATACATCGCAAAGCACGCCACGCCACTACACCATGCTTCCCGTTGAGAAAAACGGGATCCTGCGTATTTTTTGCGACATCGCAATGTCCTCGAAGAGCCACGGTTTTCGGAATCAAATTCATGAGCCCTAAACAACCAAACCGTCGAGGAAAGCCTCGAAAGACGAGATAAATAATTAACCCCGGGGTTATGAAAGGCGACGAGAAAATCAGGGGGGGATTATATTGAAGGAGGAAAAGAGGGAAATGAGCCCGACTGAGGGTATTTTGGCGCGAGGAATAAAGGGCGCGGGCAGTACCTGAAAAGTGTGGAAACAGCGCGTTGACCCCGAAGACGCCGGGAGATTCGACTCGGAAAGGGGAGAAAATCGGGTTGAGTAGAAGTAATCCAAAGAAAAGAGTTGAAAGGGAAACAGTGAGCGATGAGAGGGGGGGGGGGCGGAGGACGGGGAGGAAGAGATGAAGACGGAGCCCGAAGAAAATGTTGCTTGTAAAATATCCGTCAATGCTTATCAGTCTCGGAATAATGAAGATTAATGGAGCTTAGCTCGTGGAAATCCATCATTTTTTCCGCGAATGAAAAGCCTCGCCCGTTGACAAGCGCGCGGCACAATCGACACTACAAATGCCTATGTTTACGCTCCTGTCCTTCTTCGTTTTCTTCCCCGCCGATCCAAGATCCTTACTCGTGTTTCCCCTCCGACAATTGGACCACGTTAAGCAGAAAGGGGCCAAACCGCATCAGCCATTGCCATCAGCTAAATCCAAGAAAAGGTGGAAATCCAGAAATTCTTAAACCATAAATAAAAATTATAATTTTTCTATTCAAATTTATAGAATTAAACTTAAATTGGTTAATATAAAAAATATTATATTTAACCAGAATACTAATTAATCAGAAAAGCATAGTTGTATAGCTTATAAAATAAAGAATAAAAAGGTTTCACCTAATTCTTATACTATAAATAAACCAGCAGATATGGTAAACATGGAGTTATTAATTGGGGAATTTAATTTTTACAGGAAAATGGTTATGCAGATTTTTGTGCAAATTTCAATGAATATTCTGCACAGTACGAGGCAAATTCCTCAACATTATCAAAGGAATCCGCGCACACGTTTTCGAGTAAAGAAATGAAATCCCAGGTTAGAAGTAGTCGAGTCAAATTGACCTGATTACTTCTAACGGTATCCTATCTTAAGTTGTAGGTCTGTACAATGTACATCCTAGTAAAGAATCAGACGTCAAATTGAAAAAAAAAGCGAATGTGAACACAACCGAACATAGGAGAGATGTAATCAGGCCTCGTGAATTAACTTTTTCCCCGAAGCTGAGCGGCACCTCATTCGCAGCATAATCATATAGGAGCACTCAGTGTGGGTTCACGCCTCGCGCCATCGCGCCTTCAATTTTGAAGATACAACACGGACATCCATCGAGTACGAATAGTTGTATCTCTGCGCCGTCGTCAGCACGCGTCCTTTTCCTTGCTCTCTCTCCATGTTGGGTCGGTTTTGTTATTCTCGTTTTTAGTGGTGCTCCAAGGGCCGCGTGAGCAATACAGCGGAAGATGGAATGGATGTAATCGGGCCCCGTTTTTTAACTTTTTTCGTGATTTTTTTCAATTTTGCAGATACAGCACGGACGTCCATCAGAAACGGATACTTATTGTATCTTTGCGCTGTATTCAACGCGCTTTAATGTGTCTCTTATTTCTGAAATTTAAGAAAAGTTAAGGTTGAGTTTGCCCAAACAGTGTTGTAATGTGTCCAAATCAATAATCATTTTGGAAGACGAACAGGAAAAAATAAATATTTAAAGATCTCTCTCTTAAAGTTCCCTGGCTTAGGCGCACGTCTAAAAATTGTTATTTTGGCGAGAGTTGTGTCGTGTCAGGGAAGTTATTTTGACGACCACCCATGGCATATGGTGGGGGGGGGGGGAGCTTGAGGAAGCACCAGTAAGTTACCAAAAAGATAAACGTGTGAAAAGAGTATCTCTTATTATAAATAACAAAACTCCAAAACATCAAATCATTGTATATACTTGTCATTTTGATTCGACCTGGGACTTTGCGTATACAAGAACGTCTTGGGTACCTAGGAGCCAATATATGACTCTATAATATAAATTTGACCTCGTTAAGCAAAAAGGAATCAAGCCACATTAGCAATTGCCAAATTTACTTGGGCACTTCCATTTTTCACATGAAAACGGTTGTGCGGATTTTTGTGCAAATTTCAGTGAATTTTCTGAATTGTACAAAGCGAATTCCTCAACATTTTCAAAGGAAATTGCATGAACGTTCTCTTGAAAAAAATTAAATTGCCCAGTTCAATTTGGCGATAGCTGATGTGGCTTGGCTCTTTTCTGCTAAACGCGATCCAAGTCATAAAAATAACGCGTAATGCCTGGGACGTGAAGCGCTTCGGGGGTTGAACCGCGAAGCGGTCAGGGGGCTGCGCCCCTGTTAAAAAAATAAAGTCATAAAAGCAAGAGAAAACAGGAAAACAAACAAAGATTGGAGCCACCAGTAAATTTCGATTGGCTACCGAGTCGATTCGGTATTTTTAAGGAGACTGTATCATGCCGTTTCCTATGGAAGCAGGAGTAGAGTCAGGTATCGCAAAGTAGAGAGCAATGCACAAGTCCTCGCTCCTCTGACGTAAGGGCGTATCTCGAATGCCACGTGAGCCCTGATTCATATATAAACCCATGCTTTCTAGAGCTCATGCGGAAATCGAGAAACGCCCTTACGTCTGGGGAGCGACGAAGTGCACAGCCCCTCCATCGCGCGCGCACCGTCTCCCCTCTCATGCTCAACCCCACGCGGGACCATCCACGGAGTATCGAGTGCTGGAAGTCTAAGTCTCTCTCAGGAAACTTCCCGACACGAAAACGAGAACATCGTCGCTCCACCCTGATGGTCATTTGACTGCAACGCACAAAGTGCACGGAGCTTTGAGTTTTCTCTCCGCGCCGCCGCGCCGCACAGTGGATCGAGTCAATTAGAGAGGTCGGACATGAAATTCTTTACTAAAGCTGCAAATTGTTATGTTCATTTCGTCACATTTTAAATTTTAAGGGGTGCTTCTTGAAGAAAATTTTACGAGAAAACCGATGGAACCACTTTTAAAACCTCAAAATTTTGTATGAATTGAGTTATAAGCGTTTGAAGTTTCCAAATTTTGTCCGACCTCCCCATTGACTCGTTCCACTGTGCGCCGGTACCGGCGCGACGAAATTGATCGTATTCGATACATCAAACGAACGAGATTGTATCGATATCGATTGGTTTAAAATGTAAACGTAGCCTCAAAAGTCAATTGAGTAATCCGAGGGAACGGGTTTCTTGTCATAGGATTTTGATTCCTATGGGTATAAAATTTTAAGGAAAAGTGAAATTGTAAGGCATTTTCTCATTTCCAGCTTTTCCTACCTAAATCCTAAAATTTTGTTTGGGGTTATATTCTATTTGAACCAAACAATACATCGAACCGCACTATCGAATACGATCTATTGGGCATTGTAATCAAACTATATGTTTTGTAAATATAACTAGAACTTGATTTTACACGCATTACCTTCCTCTTCTAACACAAATCATCTTTAATTTAGTCAGAATAAATTAGTACTCAGGAAAAGACTTCCTTCGTAAAAAATACAGGATTTGCTTTAGTCCTCGAATTGGATCTAGTATCGACTCTGGTTTTTCTGTGAGTTTCTAAGGTGTGAGTTCACGTGGACAAAAACCATTATTTTCTAACTTACGATTTGAATGTGAAAAGTATTAACCCGTCCGTAGTATTTTATACGTAAGATTTTGAACAGGAAACATATATTGTGGCTTTTAATTCCGTACCCTGCCGTTAGATCTGCACAACAGTATGACCTCTTGAACATCACCGATAAGAATAAATCGATTTATCGATCGACTAATCGCGATACCTCTCTATGACGAGGGTCTGGAATAGTCTAGCAATGGGCAGCGCTCAAGCCGACTGGAGCCACGAATACTGCTTTGTCTGCAGTTTTTGAGGAATTGCGCGCGTGCATTCAACAGGTACATACAAACTGAGGCCATTCAAGTTCATCTTGAAACATTATCATAGTTTGAATTTCGATGCATCGACTCCACATATCGAACTTTCGCGCTACCGTCTCGCCGGCTATGAAACACATCTTTGCTGATATCTCCCTTCTAACGGCCCGGTTAAAATCGTCATAGATCCATCTCCAAGAGAAGATACTCTTAAAATCTTTCGTCCGATCAGGCAAATTTCACACAGCAATCGATTTAAGTTGTCATTGGTCGATGAGAAAGGGCATTCAAAACTGCTAATACGTTGCGTTCCTGGTCGAGGGGCTCTGTCAGACGGGTGATCTTCGTCCAAAGGTTTCTCTCTTCCTTCAATTACTTGAGTCGTGTGACACAACGGTTAATTTTTTAACCGGTAGGTGGTTTTGATGACAAATAATTTGAGATACAAATATCATGCCCTTATCATTTCTTTCGCTCAAATATCTTACTTGAATTGATAACTAAGCGCGGCGTGTGCCTCCCAATCGTGTCGTTTTATTACTTTTTTCGCTCCCCTTGCGGGTTAGTGTGTGTTAGTCCTAAACGCTATAATTCATAATGAATTGACATTTATTCACTGGTCGAGGATTCCTCATGATTCCAAAAGAGGACTATCGATTTCTTTGAAATTAAAGCATCTATTTTCAACTCAAGCATATCGAGAAAAGTCTCCGCGCTAGTTGTACGCGCCTTCACATTCTAAATTAGGCAAAATTGACCTCCGCCAAGTACGAATAGTTATCGTTTGAGGGGCACGGCGTAATGGCAGAGGAAATCCGTGTGAAGTTATTTTGGGATCTTGGTGCGTGAAGTGTACACAAAGCAACATCAGAATAAACACACCGAAACTCTGAAGAACTAGGACAATTTAGATACTCTACTTTTAATTCAAATCGAAATAAATTTGTAATTTGAGCGTCCTCTTACATTCATGAGAATAATTACTTTTATGAAATTGATGAATTAAATTTAATTCACGGGGATTGAATTAGCCGCTAAAACAAGCCCGTTCTACTTAATCCACCAAACAATAAACGGACAAACTAAAAAGAATGAAGAATTCCATTCATGTTCGTATCGATATAAAATCAATTAAAATTATATGAGAAGAACACATTTTTTCACCGTTTCGGCCGAAAAGTATCCGTCACATCGTCAGAACAATTTTTACTTTTCATATTTTCACTCAGTACATTTTTGTTCTTCAATTTTTTTATTAATACTTTACTTGAGCTTTTTAAACTTTCTCCAACCTGGAACTTAAATTATAGCCAAACATTTTATTGTTTTCAAATGATCGAAATTAGCGGAACAATTGGAAACAATTCTATTAAAGAAAGAGCACAGACCCATCAAGCACTTTTAAAGATGTTAGCATTTCTCGGAGAACGTAAAGTGAAATGAAGATTTGACAAATTGTCTAAACTCTTTTACGACGCTCCATCGGCCAGGTGACAACACCAAAGCCATAAAGTTAACGACATGCTCCCGGACGAGACTTAATGTAAACAAGACGTTTTATCGCTATTATCTCAACTTCAGAAGGGAGAGGTGACAAAACAAACAACGGCCGAGATCATTACGCGACCTTTCGCGAGGTAGACTGCTCCTTGTCACGACATGTCTAATGTCTATGTCCTTTTGAGAGTGATATTGTGTTAAACGATGCCGAAACACGCACATTCCACATACCCGCCAACAACCTGCGAGCTTAAACATCTCCAGCTTTACACAGCTTTAAATTCTGTCACGCAAAGTTTTTGAATGGGTTTGCATCGCGCCCAAATACCGAAATCGATTTGTTAAATTCACACTCTGATCGTTAAAAAGTGTACAACTCCTGAATAGGCATGTCTCGACTGCCCCTGCTGTTGATTTTACATCCTAAGGATGTTGAATGAACTGCAAGAGCAGAAGAGACCAACGTTTTAAGGATCGGCGCATATTTTTCTGACAACCAGGATGTTAATTTAACACCCTAATTTCTTTCAACATTGGGCTTTATGCTCACTCTTGCCTCAGTATGTTTCCCTGCTGAGTGCTTATCTCGTTCAAGATCATGAACTTTTTGCTCATTGCTCAACTTTCTTCGCTGGGCATGCACCAAATCTAATATAATTTTTGGAAAAAAACAGGTCCATAGTAAAGTGAGCATGGGCTCCAAGATTTTGGACTAGGTGATCAAGTGAGCACGCTATGATAGAACATGGAGTCTGATGTCTTGGCAGTATTGTACCATGATACGTAGGGTGACGGCCCTTTTTATGTTTTTCTATCTTAGCCCTATTAATTCATGGATAGTTTGACTAATTTGTAAAAGGATGTAATCGTACCTAGCACCACTACACTAAAAATAAATAAATTTAAAAAAAAAACTCCGGCTGTGGAAGCCGTATAATAATGGGCTATGTAGACATACCGTCCGCGTTCCGGGCTCAGAGTTTGGAAGTTCCTGGCGTAGCACCCGGAGCAATTGAAGCTACGACTCCAGCAACTATAACTTTCGGCCTCTCAGCCCGGAATGGATGGTACGTCTATATAGCCCGTAACTGATTTTTCAGTGTACGAGACACCCAACAACCCATCAACACCAACCAACACCCAAAGACAATCAACCCAAGAAGACAAAAGCCACTCAGAAAGGAAAACCAAACCTAACAGAGAAAACAAAATGTGAAGAATAAGAAAAAACATAAGGAACCAAACGTATTATGGCGTCGACTTTGGAGACTTTTTACGAGCCTATAGATGTTGATTTTAAACTAGACTCCTAGTAGCCTCTCAGGTCTCGCGGAATTTCACATGGACGAAGTCGATAAAATCGCAAATCACTCGTTACTACACAGGATCTCTACCTTGCATGTTTAAAGTCGCTTGTCATAAATAAATATATCCTACATATTTTGAAGTTGAACGGCTGCGCAGTGCGATACTTTTTACAAGTTCCCGTGAATTTTTCCTCTCTCTTTTTAGAAGGAGGCAGGCACTTTAGAGCTTACACTACAGGCAGTGCTCATCCCAGGCGCTGAAGAGGAGGCTGAGGCTAAATATGAGAAAAGTGAAGTGCGCAGCGGTGAGGGGCTGAAAAAAAAGAGGGGGGAGAAAAAGTTTATGCGAAAGAGAAGATAAAAGTCGTGAGTTGATTGAGAGTGTGCTCTTTTGACAGTGTGTGAGAGCGAGGGAGCGGAGAAGTGGGAGCGAACAAAAGCCAAAAGCATGCAGGTGGAATTAAACTGTGGCTTCAAAGTTCTTCTAACCTTATTCGTGTTACTAGGCACAACAGTGTAGCAAAGCTCGATAAGAATGCATTCAACACGGCACGTTGAACCGTCATAATATGCGTCTAGCGCACGGCTCTACGGCTCTTCCTGATTCGCTGCCAACTTGCCGTGCATTGAGACAATGAACGGCTAAAAATGTGCAGATAAGAACGATAATGATAAGAATATATTGTCAGTAATTCGGTATGTCTCGTCGAAAAATTTGGCAATGCTCTACAGCCGGGGTCAATAACTGTTTTAACGAGATTTCAAACCCTAAAAAACCCTCGTAGCATTAGCTGTTGAAATAAATGATAAATAGCTTGTTTTTAAATAGAAATTTCGGATACAAAGTCCAAGTTCTTTTTTACGTGAAAATGCAGCCTTGCAGTTTTAAAAGTTATTCATCACTTCATTAAAGTAAATTTTAACGCAAACTCTAAACAAAACTTTAGTTTTCACGTTGCATACTTATCATTTCATTTTGTATTTAGTATCAATATGTGTGATTTTCAGAAGTTGACAAAAAATTGATGTCAAGTTGTTTCATACCCCCCTCCAGTAAGTTTCTTATTAATTTTAATTTTAAGTAAACAAAAAGGGTTCTGTAACTCGTAATTTATAATAGTTTTTTCCATCTATTTTCGTTTTTTAAAGTAAAAATGTAACTGTCAACGCTGCTAGGAAAATTACGTAGAGGATAGCCTTAATACTGCATTTATCTTTGAAGAGAACATTTTCCATGTAACCTGACAAGAAAAAAGTTCCCTGCGAGAATTAATACCGTCTTCAGCCATGCGATTGAGCCATGATCGATTAGCCATGTGATCAGAAATTTCTTTGCTCAGTGATGGCTCATGAATTCCGAGCTGTGTCGGTTCTGCGTACAAAAAGACTGCTCAGCACGTCAATTATTAATCATTATTAGAGGAAAATTAATTTCTGCCTTCGAATAAAATCACTTTAACACCGCGGGAATCTCGTGGGAGCAGCTACTAAAACACTCACTGGTTGTTGTACCTGATCCTACAGTCTTGTAGGCGCTATGCGTTTCATGCTGACCGCACTGCGTTTGACGCAATGCGTGAAGTATTCATGCAGTCTTGTAGGCGCTATGCGTTTCACGCTGACCGCACTGTGTTTGGCGGAATGCGTGAAGTATTCACGCAGTCTTGTAGGCGCTATGCGTTTCACGCTGACCGCGACCGCTGCTGGCCGCACTGTGTTTGACGCAATGCATGAAGTATTCATGCAGTCTTGTAGGCGCTATTATGATGACGAGAGACAGAATACTATAAAGAATTAACATCAGTGTTCGAAACTCTCAGGCGCCAACGCGCCAAATGCGCCTAAAATTTCCGAAGTGAGACTCTTAAATATCGCTCAAGGCTCATTAAATATGTCTTTCAATGAAGCCATGTCGAAACCGCCTTAAACTTCCCTTAATCACAATTTAAATTAGATGACGCACTAAGGACCAAGTCAATAGGAGAAATCGTACCAAACCAGGAAACTTTGAAAGCTTATATTTTCGAAAATATGAAACAGACAAGTTTAGGGGTAGTTTAATTGTTTTTTTTTTCTGAAAATTTCTTTCAGAAACTCCCCTTGAAATTGAATTTTTGACGAAGGAAACATCAAAATTTGGAAATTTGTCGAATTTCATGTCCGACCTCTTTTATTAGCTCGTTCTACTGTGTGGCGTCTCCCCAAGGAGAGGAGCTGTTTAAGCAACGACTATGAAAACTACCTCAACCGAGAGCATGTTTATGAGGACCAAATAGTGCGGTCGATATGCAACACTGAACTTGCGGTTCAAATACCCGAACTTTTTTTCTCAGTGTGTGCTTTTCATCGCCCAAGTTTTCTCGACCTCGATCTGACCTTTCTTTTGTGGGGCGCCATTTTAAACCTAGACAAACTTCGGAGCAAAGGTACGAACCCAGCGCGTTCTCGAACACCTCATCTCGCGGAGGAGTCTAGTGTGCTCAATACACACACACAAAAGTATAATCACACACTTGAGGAAACCCAAGCTTTTACGTGAGCAGGAGCCTTTTGTAAGGGTATCATAATACTGCGCTTCTTTTTCAGCGCCGAGAGATTGAGAACGTCGGCGAGAGAAGGAGGCGAACTTTCGGGGGAGGGCAAAACGGATTCGACAATTGAGACAAAAAACAGTAGCTCCAGTCGGGAGCAGTGCGGTGAGCCGGATCGTGATGCTTCTTAATGAGGGAACATTTTTTTTTTTTTTCTAAAAAAAAAAACCTCCCTCAACGAGGCACGAGCTCTTGAAATTAAATGGGGGTTTTTGAACTTCTGATTATTAGGTCGCGGGCAAAGACCGAGGCGGAGTGACACAAAAGGAATCTTATTCAGATTCATTGAATGTCCAAACGGTGAAACGGTTGCGTAAAATAAGTGGCTCACGGCCGGAAGTGGAGCTCTGTGGGGGGAGCGGGAACCCGGGAACGCGGAACGGCGAACGGGGAACGGGGGGCAAGGAACCGAGAACCGAGGCAATGGACCGGGTTAACCGGAATCGGGGGGAGGCTGTGTGCGCAAACGGAAAACGGGAGTAAATAGGGCGCCGGGGCGCAGCGCGTCATAGCGATGACGTCACTGGATTTCTTGACATCATTGTTTCCTTGACGACTGGATCAATTTCAGGAGATTCGGTTTGCCATTTCTCCCAGCGCGCCAGCTCGGCCGGGGCCGTCTTTCCCTCTTTTAACCTATATTTACTCGCTGCCGACGCGGCGCGGACGGTTCACTTAGCGAAAGTTGTTTCCTCAAGATACCACTCTCTTTTTATTAAGAGCCACTTTTGTGTCCCGTTAATAGCTTTGCCTCTGTCAACCATTGTTGTCTGCTTCACTGCTCCACTGCTCCGGCGCTTGACGTTTCCCCTAAAAGCTTACAAACTCCGAAGCTGTCTCGGCTCCAGTTGCGCCTCTAATTCATAAGTACTTAGATTTACACCCCCATTCAGGAGCAACCCGATTGAGCGGCTAAAAATACGAGCAGTCAAAAGCATTGACGATTATGGAGATTTCTCGGCTTTTCTTCTCGTCCGACGGGGCGGAATAAACGCTCAGCTAGCCGTATTTAGTCGTTCCCTTCTGAAAATGACGATTGAGGAAAGGTGAAGAATTCGCTTGATGTTTTTTAGAGTCCACGCCAAATAAGTTTACACACTTCCAGACTGCGATAGAAGATTGTCTGGTGTCACTTTTAAGTGTATATTAAATGGAAAAATCAAGATGGCAGATCTTCTGTGGCAGTGCAAGAAGGCGTTACTTCTTTGGCGTGGACTCTAGTTGGATATTAACTGATATCAGTTTATCCGGAATCAGCTTAACAGCTTATCCATATAAATGCACACTTATAGTTATCCATCACATTTAGTCATTTCCTTCGGAAAATGACGAATGAGTTCACGCCAAATGAGTTTACGCAATTCTAGACTGCGATAGAGGATCGTCTAACGTCACTTTTACAAATAAAGTAAATGGAAAAATCGAGATGGTGGATCTTCTGTCATTGTCCAAAAGGGCGTAAACTTACTCGGTGAGGACTAGCAAAATTTCACGGAACTTGACGCGAAAGTTATGTTCTGTAAACCTATCTCTGTGTGGACAAGATCCTCCATTTATAAGAAATGAACCAAAAAATTATGAAAGAACAAACATAAATGTGGTTTTATAATTTTAACTTCCACCGCTGCGCCGCGTCGCATCGCGCTGATCGCACTGTCTGGCGCAATGCGTGAAGTATTCTTACAGTCTTGTAGGCGCTATGAGTTTCACGCCAACCGCTCCTAACCGCGTGACCGCATTGTGTTTGGCGCAATGGGTGAAGTATCCATGCAGTCTTGTAGGCGCTAATATGTGTTACATGCTGACCGCGCCGCGCCGAGGGCTTGTCCTTTTCATCTCAAGTCTTCGTCATCGTTCCTCTCTCCGCTGAGCTCCAGGCCAAATTGCGTGTTTAGTTCCTCTCTTAACTCGACTAATTAAAGATTCTGTCTCTTGTATCACCGAAAAACGACAAAATTAGAAATTACTTTACTCTCAGGAAAAAGAGGTTTTGTTTCCTTTCCTTATGGATTATTTTTTTTTCTGAAACCGATTTTTTTTATACCTACATTTAAAAAAATTGCAAAATTTGCCGCCATGGGCCGCGGTCCATGTGGCCACCCCCTTAATCCGGCCCTGTCGACAAGTATTGTGTTAAATCGTACCTAAAACCTATTCATTCCCGCGTAGCCAATTGAATACTTCATTAAAATTATAGAGTCTACTTTTTGATTTCTCGATGTAATAAGTTGTGTATCATTTGTTTCAGGACAAGCTGACACAATGTCTTTGTACAAAAGTATTTTCATCATGTTGACGATGTGCCTCATCAATTCAGGATGGTAAGTAGTTCAATACCTAACATGACCCTGGTGCACTCAATTTTCTCTGCTTACAATCAGTAAACTTAGAGGGTTGCACCATACAATGAATGCAGAGGACGGCAGAGAAAAATTCAAAGATGATATTTCAGACAAAAATAATTGGATGGTCGATCAGAAAATCCTTGAGCATTGATAATAAAAAAGATAGGGTGGTACAGATTATGATTTTTTTCCCGCGGCCCATTAGAGGTTATGAAATATTATATAGATGAATGTTTATTTCACAAAAGTAACTGGCAGGGGAAATTGGCAACAGTGATTTTTCTCCTTAAACCTATGAAAATGTATCGATTCTTGGAGGGGCCAGGTGTTCCTACAAGAATCGATTGTTTAGCATATGTTTAAATGGAGGCATTGCAATCCGATTCTGTCAGATTGCTGGATCCGCCTCTGGTGTCACCTAGGAGAGCAATATGACGCCAAAATTTTAGAAACTGGATTTCCTCCCTCCAAAAGGGACTTATATAATTTGAATGAGCTAACCAATCCATCAGTCTGACGAGGCCTATTGGGAATAAGTTTAAAGACAGTGGGATCGTCTAGCAATACCTAGTTGAAGCGTTTAGGGCAGAAAGAGTGTTTTTCGGTTGCGGTGTCTCAATATCGGCACTGCTAATTTATATTTTAGAGAGGAAACAATTCAGTGAATTTTTTGACAATTTTTTGGAGATTCTGAGACACCGCAACCAAGAAATCCCTCTCTGCACCCAGGGTTTTAATTAATAACTGCCGATTGCTAGAAAACCATGGAAACTGACTTGGTAGATCTCTAGATGTAATGATGATTTGGAACTTGGAGAGCTATAATGATGTGCTTTTAGAGCCAACCCAGCTCTGTGTTGTTTAACATTTGTGTGAGTGAATTCGATAACGATGATGAATAATTATTTAATTAATTACAGTTTCTATTACAGGGGAGCCCAACAACATAAGACTAATTACAGAGAGAAAGAGAAGGAGGTCTTGGATCAAATCCTCGGTCCTGGAAGTTACGACGCAAGGATACGGCCCTCGGGGATCAACGGAACTGGTAAGAGCCTTGAGTTCTTCCTTCCATCTAAGCCTTTTGAAGAGAGGATTCCAGAGGAGAAAAGGTCAAAAATATCCCTCCTTAAATATGTAATTTAGGATCGAAGGAAATGCTAAGTCCAATCTATGAACCATTGAAAGGAAGTGCGAACAATTGTGACCTCCGAGAGTTCAACGGGAGATTTTCCCAGCGTTCTGCGAAATTTTTAAAACCGTGCCTCTTCTATTCCACAATATCAAATTTCAATTAAATCACATGATATAAATCTAATATTTGATTAACCAATATTCATGCATGCAGCTTTGAACTTTTATGGGACATACCCAAGCCCCAGAACCTGCTAAAGAACCCTCCGAGAGTAACTTAACGTGCTTCAAGGAAAATCTAAACTTTCTTTTATTATGAAAACAAAACTTTTCAGTAAATGTCAAGTGCTTTGTGAATTCGATCCTGAAAGTTCATTTTGATATTAATTCAGTACATTCATGATATCATTATACAATGTACAACACTGCAATCGAGCTGTTTCTCTCCTGTTAAACAAGACCCAGTTGTAAACACTTAGATACATGTTGTCCAACACGGGGAAAAAATGTAAGCTTAAGTCCAAGCTGATAGATAAAATAAACATTTCCAATTAGTTGTGACAGTACCCCAATTGATTGCGGTAGCACACCGATTAATTGTGGTAGTACTCCAATAAATTAGGTTTCTAACCCAAATGTTGCGGTACTTCCTAATTTAATTTGAAATGTTTACATCGTCCAAAAAATTGGGGGAGTACCACAATTTCATGGGTTAATTAATCCCTAAAACTTTTTTTCTCATGAAGAGCTGATTTCCAGACTTTTCTTTGTGTGATTTGTTTTCCTCGTGCGTATCCTGTCTAGAGGCCCATTCTAATGGAGATGTTGCATGTGTGAGGGATTTGCGATTTGACCATTGATTCCTTTGAAAAAGTTCGCGAGAAACACGATGGTGCCACTGGTTTTCTCTGAAATCATCTCCCAAGCTCAAAAAAAGCTCTCAAAGTGAGGCCAAAATGGAGGGGATATCCCACGCTATCCTGAGAGTCCACCTCTACATCAAAACAAACTCTCCATGCAAAGATAGGGAGCAAATACATGGACAGGGCTGCCACTTTATTTGGGGACTCCAAAACTGAAAACATGGCAACCCTGCTAATGTATTTGCTCCCTATCTTTGCATGGAGAGTTTGTTTTGATGTAGAGGTGGACTCTTAGGGTAGGGTGGGATATCCCCTCCATTTTGGCCTCACTTTGAGAGTTTTTTTTGAGCTTGGGAGATGATTTCAGAGAAAACCAGTGGCGTTTCTCGCGAACTTTTTCAAAAGAATCAATGGTCAAATCGCAAATCCCTCACACATGCAACATCTCCATTAGACAAAGTGTCTATGAAAAATCCAAGTCTTTCAGTGCTCTTAACCCGCTCGTCAAAATCTGCCGAACGGAACTCACCTCCAGCTATCAATAATGGAGCAGGGTTCAGGGCGCGAGAGGAATTAGGGAAGTCTACGTTCTGTCGCGTCGTCGCGCCAAGAAAATGCTAGTGTGAAACTCTTGGCGCTAGGGACCCACAGGTGCAAGATAGGGCTGTTGGATTTTATGAGTTTCACGAATTCGCCCGATGCACATTTCACGGCGAAATCCGACAATGAGAGATAAAAAGCATAAGCGAATATCCAAGCGTTGAATCGGTGCCAATAACTGTCAAGTATTACTCTCCGCTAAGTATTACGATCTGCATTGTTCAGCTATATGAGTGCTGAGTGAAGAGGGAAGGCGAGCACAGCCGGCACCGGCTAAATCACACCGATTATTGATTTTGTATCGGAAGCCCCGTGGTATTTGATCTTTATTACCTCATTATTTAGGAGTAATAGTCCCTTTATGCCTTGCTCTCCACGCCATGCAGCTAAGTTGAACAATTTCATATAAGAAACGGAGAAAAAATTCAGTTTCACGAGCCTATGAGTTCACTTTATGCAATAGTCCCTTTATGCCTAATAGTCCCTTTATGCCTTGCTTTCCACGCCATGCAGCTAAGTCGAACAATTTCATGTAAGAAGCGGAGAAAAAATTCGGTTTTACGAGCCTATGAGTTCAGCGAGCGATCATCAGTAGGTATACTGCCGTGCAACGCAAAAATGCCGTAAACGCCATTTTACATTTTTTGGATACAATGTATCATTGGAGAAAAATATGTGTACATTGGGACAATGTTTTTACGAATTCTTTTGAAAATACTATCAAGAACGAAACCTAAAAATTTGAGTTACATGGGTAAAACGCGGTTTTTATTTTACAAAATCTGAAATTCCAAAAAACGAGGGAAAATCTTGATGGATTTACGCGGCGTTTTCGTTTAGCATGGCAGTGTAGAGCACTGAATCTTCAGTCGTGCTAACCAACCTTTCCGGTTGACAGAACTGAATTGGACCGCGTTTAACAGAAAGGAACCACGCCACATCAGCTATTGCCAAATTTAACTGGGCACTATAACTTTTTACGAGAGAACGTTCGTGCGGATTTCGTTAAAAATTTTAGGGAATTTGCTATACGTACTAGGGAGAAAATTCACTGAAATTTGCACGAAAATCCGCAACCGTTCTTATGTAAAAAATTGAATTGCCCACTTAAATTTGGCAATGGCTGATGCGGCTTGGTTTCTTTCTGTTCAACGCGGTCCAATTGAATTTCTGTGGCTCACTTCAACGAAACAAAAAACTTCGGTTCTTATGATGACTAAAGTTAAACCAGGGTTATCTCCAACAAATCTCTTTTCATGTTATATTTCTTAAAGGAGAACCATTCATCAGTTTTTCTTGAGCTGTACTGTGAATCTTTTTTCAGTTATTTAAAAATATTCATTGTCTATTAAAAGGCGATATTTTGGTTGGTTTCCTTCATGTGAATGAAATCTAATCGGAGATTACGTAGAATCTGTTTTGCTCGTGTCTCATATGGAAATAATGAGTCTCAACCTCACTTGTATGCCTGAAAATTGCTGATCCAAAGCGATGTTTAGTTCGAATTGCATACCTAATCGGTGAGGACGGGGCTCATCTCATCATTTTGAATAGCATTTGCGACATTGGAAACCGTTTTTGTTCCATCTGCATCAGCGGACCGATTCATGAAATTGATAGACATAGTCATAGATAAAAAAAGACATAGGGAGTGTGGAGCGATCCTATTAATTGGTTGAAATGGTTGGTTCCTGTAGACCAAGGGGGAAAATGATAGACTATAACTATAGGGTCTCTTGTGGGTTGTCGTTAGTTAGTCTGTTACCTACCCTCTTTGTCCATTGCAACCAACCGCCTCCAACAATAGGATCCCTCTATATCCCATTCGTCTTCTTTGTCTATAGCTTTGTCTATCCATTTCAACAATCAGCCCGCAGAGAAAACGAATTCTTGACGATTCGGAATAGAACTTGCGTTGCGTGTCTCAGCGTGAGCGGAGAGCGCCTACTTTGATCGAAGAATGCAACACGCATGTCCGTAAAGTACGAATAGTTGCGTCCAGGCGTTGATATCGATGCAGCGCCTATTATTACGCACATCAACTGAAATGATAGTGGAAAATACAAAGTTTTGTTTCCTTTTGCGGTTATGGTTAGCGTCGTTTTTCTTCTTTTTTCATACGAGAAACATAATGCGGAACTTCGCATTCATGTTGCTCATTATTATCGTTCATTCTCATTGTTTTCATGATTTCATTGCTTCAAAAAATCAAGATAGCTTTCAAATTGCAATATACACATATTTGGGTAACTGCAAATTTCAATCACAAAAATACTCGAATCAGTGCAAACGCATTGTGGGATGGAATGACGAAAGTGACGTCATTGTTCGGAATGACGATAAAATTCCCTCTTTCCCCTCTACCGGAGATTAAACAAAATTTAAATTCAAACTCATGCCACCGCAACCCGCGTTCTCTGTTTTGAATGCACATCCATGTACATGCGTCAACTGAGAACCGCAATTTTGACGCCAGCTGTTGCGGAGGGGATGAAGCGGGCTTTAAGATTTAAAGCTGTTTTGTTTGCTCTATTACTTCATTTTCAAACAAGCCCCGCACACCAAAGTGGACCCTATAGAGAAAAACTGGGCAGTTAAATATTTAATCTCCAGGAAGTTTGCGAAGAGCACGGAGCGATAAAAACATAAAATGAATCGCTAATGTAATCTGCATTCTCTCCGGGGGGTTTCGACGAGGATGTGACTATTTGCCAATGAGATTTCACCGCCATTGCAGCACCATCTGTGTCTGGGAAGAGATTTCAGTGCGAGCGGATAGGGAACCGGGAATTGAGTCAACTCGGCAAAACTCCACACTCAGATTTCTTCGCTCGGGAAATGACATGCATTGCAGTGTTGCCTAAACTGCAGGAGAATCTTCCGACTCAATGCTCAAAGCGCTAACTAATCGCAAAGGAACTGCGTAAATACGTAAAAAAGTTAGTGTACAGACAAGGATCTATGTTCGGCGGAAGTGATATTCTCTCATCAAGGTCACTCGGGCAACCGTCGGATGGATAGTCGATCGATCATTTCCTATAATTTCTGGCATTTGGCACATTTTTTTAAACATTCTCGAACGTTGTACATTACGATGATGAGATGGAACCGAGGCATTCCGGCATGGCTACAAAAGTGCACGTCTCCAGTCAATCAAAGATCGTTTTGTCTCTTGACTTACTTTTGACGTCCTTCCAAGATTTTTATCAGTTAAACTATACACAAATATCTGATGGACTTTGTCACGTGTCATTGACGAAATCATTTTTTTAAAAAAAGAACAGGTTGTGTAAAGTACTAGATTTTCAAAATTAGCGTGAAATAGAACGGGTTCTAGTAAACATGAGCCCATGTTGTACGAAAAAAAAATAATAATAAAAATAAAATAGTAAAAGATAAATTGATGAAAATGAAAAAGAAATAAAGCACTAAATTTTAGCGTTTATGAAGGTGTAATAGTGCTTTTTGAATCCATAGGTTTGGTGAAAGCATTCATCCAGTTTCCTATCAAAGAATTATACCCCATCTCCGCCTCAGCGGGGCCCCGCCTTCCATCTAACAATCCATTCTTATAGGATTAAAGTTCCCATCGATCAGTTATCTGAACGCGCACATGCCTTGGCGTCAGAACCGAAACAAAAATTAGAAAAATTAGAATTGTTTTCATCCAAGTATTAGTTTGTGGTGGAGTAACACTGCTTTTAAAGTGTGAAATGCATTCTATAAGCATGAAACTACGAATGCAATGGAGAAGGGAGGACATAGAAATGTGCGTATTCATGTGCACCCATGAACGAAGGCACAATACCCACATGATAACCTCATTGTATGTCTGAATAAAATTAGTAAGGTAATTTTTAACCTGTCTTCAGATGGGCCAGCGGTTGTTCGAATCAATATATTTATAAGAAGTATCGCCACAATTAGTGATGTAAAAATGGTAAGTCCTTGTATAGCTAGGTAGTTTCCTAGACTTTAGTTCTCAGTTCCGTGTTTCGCTCTTGTATTGCCTAGTTTGAAGCCCCGTTTTTCACTTTTTTTTATTTTTTATTTCTATTATTACTGACCTGCAATCATGACCTGTTATAATGATTACCTATGCCCTTATAAATTTCATCTGATTTCACTTCTGCTTTTCTCCTTTCGTTACGTATGTATAGTTTTATTTACCATTAATTCTAGACTCTCTTGGCCTACTTATAATTTCAGAACTTAATCATCGCGAGGAAAAAAAAACGAATTCGTTGCCCCTATTCTCAAAAATTCCCAAAATAGGGAACAGTCCAAGGCAATCACCGTTGCGTAAAAAGAAAAAAGAAGTAATGAGACTTGATCTTAAAGTATCCGTGCAAAAAAAATCTGAAGAAAATCTGTGTAAAATTGTGCGTTCCAAAATTCCACGAATATGGTCCTTCCTTCTTTTTCTCGATTAGTTTATTTTTCACTTTTACTACGAGGAAGAACCTACACTTAGTCACCGGATGATTACGAGCATATCCGTCGTTTTTTTTTTTTTTTTGCTGAATTCCATTCGGCGTTCACATTTTTTAAATTTGGCTGCAGAATCTTATCCTCTTCCGCGAACGCATTCGATAGAAATTTGCCGATTAACATTTAATTCTAAAGCCGCGTATCTGGTTTTCTCTAAAAAAAAAAGGGATGCAACACTTCAACATGAAAATTTTCAACTATAGGAGGGCTCAAATTTTATTTCGGCTCGTAATCGCAATAATACTTATTCTTACCAAAGGAAATTACACCCCAGGAATGAAGAAATTAAGATAGTGCCACAGATTTACAGTAGTTTAGGGTGACAGAATAATATTTGAAATATTAAAAGTACATAGTCTAGCTGCTTAAAATTGTATACAGCGTAGAATTCAAAAGGTATTTTTATACCTTGCGTTAGGTTGCTACTTGCACGATTTGAAACGAATCTGAAGCGAAGCATGCCCTCTTCTTGATGACAATAATTTTTCTGAACAATTTATAAAACTGCAGTAGCAGCTAAAATGAATTGCTGTATTTCGCTCTCACAACGACGATGAAACTCCCAAACCTATATCTCGGTTTGCGACGTTGCAGACTTTCTGATACATTCAATTTTCTGAATGGAAAGTCACTCAATGTAAAATTGAAAAACTTCCATAATTTTCCCTCTATGTTCGAAAGCAATTCTGTGAAAACTTCAACGAATGATTTTCATTTGTCCAGGAGAAATTTCACAACATCGTTAATGAGATACGCGGTTTGGTAGTTTCACCATCGACTCATTTTTCGCGTCTACGTAGAAATTTTGAATGACTTTCATCTTAGACTTTAGATTCTTAAATTGTAGATCATAGCTTAGAAAATAGAATAGACTTTAGTTCAATTTGCAAATTTTAAGCATTTTTTTCTCCTTTCTTTCAAGCATGAAAAAATAGATACTTTTTAACATAAAAAGGTTGGTTTAATGGTTACTTCGGTTTTTCATCATGATCAAAAATTGATCAATCTCTGTGAATTCTCAACAAATTACTGAAAGACGGAAAAAATAAGAAGTAGATACTTTCTTCGAAAACAATATTGATTATTTTACGAGTGAGAGGTTTGAAGTCACACCCCTCTTCCCCTCCCCAAAAATACTATTAAGAATAGGAAAACCCGTCCCTCGAAATTTTTTTGTAATATACATCACGTATTTATGTCATAATATTAATGTTACGAGCTATCTACATGATGGATTTTTAACCGTATCCTACCTACTAAAGTGATAGATATTAAATTGAGGAGTTTCAAAATAGTATCCGGTGATAATTTTAGTCGCAAAATATCAGGTTGTGTATTCATGGGCAAATAAAATGTTAGTTGAAATCAAACACTGGCAATCGAGATACTCTTTCCTCTGTCCATTACCACCATCCATATGCTTACTCAAAACATTTTATACGTATGGTATACACATACTAGTATACAGGATAGTTCATTGATGCAAAATCTGATATCTAATAATAACAAAAGTTAAAAAATTTCCAGGAATGATCGTATTCGGAAGTAATGAGGTATGGCGGTATGATGGTACGAGGCAGGCGTAATATTAGTTAGGCGCATTCTAGTTTTGATATTCATACGAATTTCTCCAAAATAGGCTGAAGCGCAATTATAAGGCATTTCTACAGTCACAGTCCCGCATCTACACGAAAATAAACCCGAAAAAACCGTGTTTGAAGTCTCTTCTTTGAAATTACGGACGGCTTTGAGTGTCGGACGATGGCAGTTTGAGATGTTTGTTGAAAGAAAGGAAATTTTTGAAAATTTTGAGGTAATTTTTCAAATGTTGTCCGTTCAGAAGAAAACAGCGCTGACAATTAGGTAAACGCGTACGCGATCTGAAGATGAATTAAAGGCAAGATATAGTGTCTTCGACGAAGTCCTAAAGCCCTGACAATGGAGGTGATATCGATACCCTCTCACTTATTGAATTCAATGCAAAGTAAAGACTACACCTGGCTAGAAAATCGTGGTTAGTTATGGAAACTGGTTTTATTATAGTTCATTTGTTTGAGATGTTTAATTCCTTTCATTGATCTGAAAAATGTTTCCAGTTTTTCCAAAATTATTTCACTGTTTTACATGTTCTTCTGAGTGGAGGGGAGAAAAAAATTGTTGAACCCCTCACATTTTTTCACTGATATGAGTTAGTAATCTTGTTTTTTATCATTTGATTGCCACAGAAAATAATCCTTGCAATGTTCATATCAACATTTTTTTCCGCTCCATCAGTAAAATCGAAGATTACCACATGGTGAGCCTTACGACTTCATCATTGTTCCTAACGATGCGAGATCAATTTTGCTTTGTTTTTGTGTCTCCTGTCAATTGTCCGTGAATTTTGCTCTCTTATACTCGTGTATTTCGATTCATACCGCGGTGAGGCGTATAAGTCAAAGGTTTTTCTTAGTCCGTGAGGTATAGGAACAAAACTGTGCCTATTCGTTAGCTTGTCAAACTTTAGACGTAAAAACGTTGTCTTCAGTAACACTTAAGTTTTAACTTAATCGAGAGTCTTAATTTACCAAAGAGCCCTACATAAATGATTGTGGTGTGTTTCCCATTGAATTAAAGGTTAACGTTTATCGGTTCCAAAATTTGTATGCATGTTGTTGGAATATTCCCCTTTGTCTATATGCTTTGAATGTATAATTTTGAATGCGCATCTTGTAATGCTTCAAACTATGTTGTTACCTGAATTTTTTTTGTGCTAGATTTGTTATCAACCTCCGCTTGATTACGCAACTTTTTAATTTACAAAAGCAAAATTAAGTTTTCTAAACAATACATTGAATAATGACAAATATTAAATACCTCAATAAGGACATACTGTGTCATTGTTTGCAGTACACCAACAATTTGGTGCATGTGGAACTATATATAAATACCCTGGTATAATTTCATATTTCATCTTTTGGCAAATAATATTTCTAAAATCTGAGATGGTAGAAATAACATTATTTTTGGGATCCTTTAATACCTACTTTCCTTTTTTTTCTTTTTACCCATGTACTTCATTTCAAATATAGATCTGGTGTTTAGACAAGAGCAATTATCGATAGGTCTTTTAGTGAAGAACGAAAATTAAAAAAAGGACTTGGCAATGGAAAAAATAAAAGCATAAAAGAATCGGTGATCGATTTTCGATTAATGAAAAAATAGAGAAAATGCCTCATGGAATGGTCTGGTTATTGCTTTTTTGCTCCTCATTACTTGTAACATTGAGTAAAGCTGGCAAAGAGCCGATCTACCGCTTAGAGCGTTGCGAAATGTTTTGATGCCTCCTCAAAAACGAAAATCGATTCTTAGACGTCGCACCGGGGTTCCGTGACTGCTGTAATTATCAGATCATACGGCGCCCTCAGGCACATCCATACAAAGTGTAAACATCGCAACACTATCACGTCTGTCTTTCTCCCCGACTCTTTATTTGCAACTTTAAATGTAAACTGCACGATTTTGAATCGCTTGTTCTCTACACGATGTTCACAAGATGTTGATTATATGTTCGAAAGAAATCTGCATGAAAAAAAATTATATCCACTCTTAAAGAAAGTAGTGAAAAAAACTGAAAGTCACTAATGGTATATCTTGCAATGTTTTCCGTCCTACTCTATTGATTTTTTTCTGAAGAAGATTATTTGTTTTTTGCAGAGGGCCATGGTTCAATATTAAATTTACTTTTGACGTTGACTGTAAGAAAAAATTAGTTGTATCAGAATAGTTGATATGAAAGATGATCAGAAGGAATATAATATTTTTCATGATGAGTGAGCTAAATATTGATTTCAAAAAGTCAGTGTGTTCTCGTTGATGATATGTGACGTGCTTTCACTTTGTAGACGCGATTATTTATCACTGCCGTCGCAGTATTATCTGATTGTAATAATGTCATTATCATTCACGAGAAATCTGAATTTCAATGTTTTTAAATGATGTGCATTTTTGTAAGAATTAGTTTCCACAGTGGCAAATAATTTATATGACTTGCAAAGTTTTTTGTGATCCACATCAGATATTTTTCATGATGAACCCGATTCCACCCATCGATATTCCTTGATCATGATGCCTCTGATGAAGGGATCGTGTACATCACTGAGTTTCTCAGTGCTGCAGGCATATTAATTGAAACTTGCGCATCATTCATGAAATTATTAATCTCTATAACATACTTTTCAAATATATATTGAGAAATTTCTTAATCCGTTTTATCTGGGTTTTTTTGTCTAAATTTTAAAGTAGAAATAATGACGAAGTAAATTCAGAGGTAGTATTCTTTTGAGAGGTCCATATGATTGAACAAATCTGATAAATCTTCCAGAGAGGAAGATAAACAACTTCTTCCTTTTTTAACTCTTGAAAGAAAATTTCAGGAACCATTTGTTGATTGTAATTGGACTACATTTTGAGATAAAGAACCACGATTTCTGGCTCATGGATAAAATTATGTATCCCTGTCTCTGTGCGGATTGGTGTTTTAGTTGAAGAGTTAGAAATATTGTCTCAAAACTGCACAGTTAAATTCCAGGTTTCAACAATATACATGAAAATCTTTCCCAAAATTTTACTTTATTTCGCAATTAGGAACTGTAATTTCTGGCTCATCAGAAAATACGCTTATGTGCATAGGGAAACTAATGGTACATACGTTGTTTTTAAACTGAGCCAGAATGTATAATTCGTAACTGCAAAATTTAGTCCAATTCTCTGCATATCTTATTCGTTAAACTTGAACAGAATGGAAGTGGAGCTCGATTGTTGAATCGTTATCGAATTAGTTTGATCGATAACTCCCTATCTTCACAATGGTATATATCGATCAAGGTCATTCTATAACGATTCAACTATCGATGTTGAAAATGTTCTCGATTAGAATGAGTCGAGGCGAGTAATCAGAGTAGCCTTGAGTTCCGATCAGTTTCTTAAGACTTTCTGGGCTACAAATGAGATGCAAAGTTTAAAAAAACCCGTAATCGATAGTAGGTAATTGGTAATTTTTAATGATAACTACCAATTATTTGATTATAGTCGAATTTAAGACTAATTGACAATTTTTTTTCTTTTTCCAGGAATACAGCGTTCAGTTTACTTTTCGAGAGCAATGGACGGACGAAAGACTTAAATTCAATGACTATGGAGGTTTGTGCAATAAAATGACTATCCATATCCCTTTTTCATGGAATCCAGTCTCGTTGATTTATTCGAATTAATAACTAAATAAAAAATCGGACGTAATGCCCCTAACTTTTTTTCATTTCTTATACAAATATGCCTCGGGTTACCTCCTGCATTCCAAAGGCATGCATACTTTTAGTGGTTTTTGCCTTTGGATAGAAAAAAAATAAACAGAAAAGGTCTTACGTTCCCATATACGTCAGGACAATACAAAAATAATGCAAAACCTATATTAACATTGTTCGATCAAAAATGTTTGATGTACATGCTAATTTATGTTATGCTATGTGAAATTTATGTTAAAAATTATTCTATAGAACAACGGGACTTACCGTCTTCTGCATTAAGTCACAGAGAGGCAAAGTGAGAGATGACTTTTTTTACTTCTACTTTATTTTGTTATTTTTTAAATCTTTATATTATTTGATGATTTACAGGTAGGTTAAAATATTTAACGTTGACGGAGGCTAACCGTGTATGGATGCCTGATTTGTTCTTTTCAAACGAAAAGGAGGGCCATTTTCACAACATTATCATGCCAAATGTATACATACGAATATTTCCAACCGGAAGTGTGCTGTACAGTATAAGGTAAATTTTCAAATTTCTGTTCACGTTAATTGCTAGTTACATATTTTTTCAATGTAAAAGTAGCCCAAAAATTAAAAATTTGCAGTAAAAAATTGAGAATAAGAATATCTTGCGACGATAAACATTTATTGATGTGTACTTGAGTCATATAAACAGTGTGGTGTGTCTGAAACATATAATTTGATGATCAGCAGTCGTTGAACAACAATGTCCAATTTTTGAATAATAGAAAATGTAGGCACACATGAGTAATTTTGTTGCAAATGCAAAAAAAGATTCAAATTGCATGAAACGCACTGAGCGTTAAGGGGAGAGAGGTAACAATTTTCAGCCTCTTCCAAATAGAATTGAGACTAACGCAGAGTTGAATAATGTCTTTGAAAATATTGTGCAAATCGGTACTCTTGCAGTCACATTCGAGGAAAATATTTCTAAAATTATTTTTCATAATAAAGAACACATTTGAATAGGAGCTACGGAGGAAAGAATTCGCATGTTAATTTAGGCTCACAATACTAGTTGAATGTATATCATGCTCATAGAAATGCTTGCTCTTTGAAAGGAATCTTTTAATGAACCAAAATGTTTCCCTTGAGGCCTTGACCAAATATTGTTTTTTCGAGTGAACATGGTAACATTGCTGTGTTCTAATTCGGAATCGATCTAAAAATGTTCGATGCCGTGATGTAAACACCGATTTAACGGGAAAACACTTCCCATAATCAAGTTTATGTTTTCTCAGTAAAGGGTTGCATCACATATGTATTTGAATCTTAAAATATGCACCGCTTTTGTCTACATCTGTCAAAAATTATTTGAGTTTCGTTTGTTTCAGAATATCGTTAACCTTAGCTTGTCCGATGAATCTGAAGCTATACCCACTAGATAGACAAGTGTGTTCATTAAGAATGGCAAGTTGTAAGTATTTACCGGTCATTACTCTTTTTAACTATTTTTGTAAAGGCTGCATTCATTTCGATTAGAACTGGTATCAGTCAGAAATTAAGAGCGGTGGTCAGATTTTTTTGATAGAGACATTGACAGAATAATATGTCTCGACCATAAAACACGCCCCTCCTCCTTCCTGAAGGAAAAGACAGAAAATAAACAAGGCATACTTACGCTAGAATATACGGCTTTAGGTTGGCTTTCTTTACATACATCGTCGTTCGTTTTATATGAGACCGTTTTACTGGTGCTAAAAGTCTATGTCTGAAGTAATGGCATATAAAACATTTTTTCTACAAGCCTCGATTCCTGCTTTCTAGGTTCTGAACCGACCGCAGATTGATGCATGTTTCTGACTGGACTTTTTTGTAGCTCCTCCACGAAAACAAATATGTTAAAATGCGTTTTTTTGTTTCTTCTTCTTCTCTCTTTTTTGAAGTGCCCTG
The DNA here is from genome assembly GCF_918797505.1 of Bemisia tabaci. Classification (NCBI taxonomy): domain Eukaryota; kingdom Metazoa; phylum Arthropoda; class Insecta; order Hemiptera; family Aleyrodidae; genus Bemisia; species Bemisia tabaci. The sequence goes on along the minus strand of NC_092794.1, from coordinate 62,304,524 downwards.
ATGACGAATATACGTATTCGACGTTGTTATGCAGGACGCAGTCCACGTTTCAGGAAAAAAGAGCGAAACATCTCATAATTTTAACACAAATATTTACCAGACTTCACCGCGCTAATGTTTTTATAATGAAATTAGAAAACCATACACATGCATATAAGCTTGTGGTGTTGCCAATTTTCCATGGCATTTTATTTTTTCGAAGACGAATTGTCATCGCTTCTGTTCAAATTCCGTTTGATTTATTAAGATTATTTTTTGAAATTGCACTTAAAGATCGGAGGTATTTTTCCTAAAGAAAAAGTAGAAGAAAAAGAAGAAAAATTCGTACAAAGGACAATCTGTCAAACGAAACTCTACCAACCATGCTCATACACCTAGTTTTCCGCAAATTTGAGGCCCGGCATGTAACGTTGTAAGTGATACTCTTAAAAAACCAACGCATTTCTCTGACGATCACGCGATAGAAATCAGTAATTGTTTATTTCATTAGTATAATGTGCAACGCTAAAATTAAGCTAAGGTTAGAGAAACAAGCCAAGCGCCCTCCTGAGTTAGTATAGCATGCAACTAACTCTCAACGGATTTCATCATAACGCCTGGATGCAACTATTCGAGCTCTGTGGATGTCCGTGTTGCATACGCACCAGAGTGAAGGCGTTTTGACTTTTCAGGAACTCAACGCCTCATCCGCGGCGCAGCGCAGCGGCGCGGTGGTGCGGTGCTGGCGTGCGGTTCTGGTAAGATCTAAAAAGACAGAGTACCTTACATTCTGCAAAGACATATTACCTTACATTTTACAAGGTGAAGAAATGGTGCTGGGTCCACACCATTTCGTGGGGAAAACTAAGCCAAGAAATTCCAAAAATTAATTAATTTAGTATTCTTGGCTTTGTTTTCCCCACGAAATGGTGTGAACCCAGCACCATTTCTCCACCTTGTTACATACAGTTCGGGTCATTTGTTAGTGTTTTTTTTTTTTCACTTAAATTTTACATGTATACTACCAAGACATCTCTCAGGCACGAATAATTTCTCTACAGATCATTCTCAGTGCATCGCGATATCAAACCTGAAGCACAAAATATACTCACACCCTACGTCTTCGTGCAGCTATTCGTGCCTAAGATATATCTTGGTGGTAAGAACGAATAATTTCAGGTGCTCTGTCATTTTGGATCCTCGCAGTGCAGCTCGTTGCCATGGCCATGGGTGAAGTGGTGAGCGCCTGGAGATTCAAAACGCCTTCGCTTTTGCGCATATGCAACACGGACTTCCACGGAGGCCGAATAATTACTTACATCCAGGCGTTATACTGAAGTGCGTTAGGTGTTCGTCGTATGTGCCACCAACTGAGGGCTCTTGGCTCGTTCTTCTTACACCCTTACTAGATTCTAGCGTTGCCTAAAGCCGATGAAGTAAACTATCACCGATTTTTATTACACCATTGTAAATTTTCCGAAAAATCTTTTGTTTGCTCAAAAGTATTACACCTTTGCCCTCTTGAAATGTGGGCTGTATTCACAGACCTAAGAGCGACGAATCCGACAGAGTCGTTACATTAAAACTCCAGGAAAATTTTTTCAGGAAAAGCATCCCAACTAATTTGTTTTTGCGGAAGGATAGAAAGAGGAAGAAACAAATAAACATTGAAGCAATGTTGATAATTATTTAATTCAAATGATCCACAAATATTTTTTTCTTTTACAGATGGTTGGACGACAGATGATTTGGTATTTTACTGGAAAGAGGATGATCCGGTGCAAGTTGTTAGAAACTTACATTTGCCTCGTTTTACGCTAGAGAAATTCAATACTGATTACTGCAACAGCAAGACTAATACCGGTAAGGATTCAGGACCGTCGTTTGACATCAGGGATCAAAAGTTCCAAAAAGATCAAATGAGGAGGTGTAACAATTAATTTGGGACTTAATGCTCCGTATAAATATCAGAAGTTCCCCGTCCTCTCTCTCCTCCACTGTCACTCCCATGGGAGTTCTACTTTGAACTAAGCATTGAAACAATCTCATTATTTCATGCAACTTTTTGCAATATGTTCACCCATTAAAAGAGTGAAATTAGTTTTAACAAGTAAATGAACAGAATCGTCAATTGAAATAGAAAAACATAATTGATAATCTTGGAATACTCTTGGAATCCTTATTGTAAAAACTGCGGCAGGAAAATTACCAATCACATGATATCATCTTAATGGACCATACTTCTGCTGTAGTTTTTAATCCATCCAGCAAACGTTAATTTGAAATTAAGAACGATGCAAACTAAAAACGTTAATATTTACCATGGTAAAAATTGGCAGTAGAATCTGTGTTCCAAAATACCATAGACCTACAGCCGGCTGTAAGATTTCCAATAGCTTCTATAGCCGGCTACACAATTGCTTATAGCCTTTTATAGCCGGTGGCGATCAAGCAACAGCCAGGCGATAAAGTGTATGCTAAACGTTACTAATTACGGATGCTAGGACTTTGTGAGTTTTTGGAATACTGCTCTGTTTTTGGGCCGTAGTATCTTGATTGATTTTGCGAGGAAAGCCCCGTACTTTTGATGGATGCCTGCCATTACTAATATATTAGAGCGCCTTTAGTTTCGTATGATACTGTGCAATACCTCTGGTGTGATGGTGTGAAATAGTTGCTTCAAGCGTCGTGGCAGGCGAGCAGTCAGCGCGAAACACGCATTGGCGCCTACAAACCTAACAGGGATACTTCACGCGTTGCGCAATGCGTGAAGTATCCCTGTTAGGTTTGTAGGCGCCAGTGCGTCGCCGCTCCGCTTTGTGTTAGGCTCTAATATTTAATCTGGCGAAGTCAGCGTTATTCAACTCATGATTTTGAAATATTTGCACATCCTGTATGGATTATTCTCATTTCAATTGATGAAAAAAATATGTATTAAAGTAAAATATAATGTGTGTTTTGTAAATATTAAGGTGGTTCCGTATCAAACTTAATGATTTCCAAAGCACACAATTTCTTATAGCCTTTTATAATCGATGGCGAAAAAGCAACAGCCAGGCGATAAAGTGTAAAGCCCGGCGATAGGAACTATATATAGCCCGGCTGCATAATTTTTTATCGCTTCGTATAGCCCGGCCGTATGATTGTCTTAGCATTCTACAGCCAGCTATATGATTTTCTGTAGCCTTCTTTAGCCGGCTATAAGAATTCCTATGGTATTTTGAAACGCAGCTCTTATCGCCAATTTTTACCAGGCAAAAGCAAAATGACACACTGCCGACTTTCAAATCCCCGTTTTTAGTGTTCCGCGTTCTTTGGTGGGCGTGATAGGGGGAAGAGGGGGGAGCACATAGATACAAGAAGTCTCGGAGTATCTAGGCTTTGAGTTACGTTCATATCCAACACTGGATTTTTGTCTCGTTTTTTAAAAGTCCCGTTTTGTTCGTACAGGTGAATACAGTTGTTTGAAAGTGGATCTAATTTTCAAACGAGAGTTCAGTTACTACCTGATCCAAATTTACATCCCTTGCTGCATGTTGGTAATTGTCTCTTGGGTCTCCTTCTGGCTGGACCAGGCTGCGGTGCCAGCCCGAGTCTCTCTAGGGGTCACCACCCTCCTGACCATGGCCACGCAAACCTCTGGTATCAACGCTTCCCTCCCTCCTGTGTCCTACACCAAGGCTATCGACGTGTGGACGGGAGTTTGCCTTACATTCGTATTCGGTGCTCTACTAGAGTTTGCGTTAGTTAATTATGCTTCCAGGTAAGGACTGATTTTCGACCGTTTGTCTCTTCCTCTTAACCGTACATTATTTTGAGGAATCAAAAACCCTGTTTCTCTTCCAGAATGCGTTTCATTGTTTTAAAGTAAGACATTTTAAAATGTGTGCGATGCTGTTTGATTGTACATACGTTTTGAATAAATATACTCCGCGTTTAGTAATATCAGTAGGTAGCCATGACATTTACACAAAAATTTTCAAAAACCCTTAAAAAATGTCAGGAATGCGAAACTTTAAGAAACCTTTTCTTGTTATTTTTAAGTAAAATTTAAGCCCAGTGAAATTTACGTAGAATGGTCCATTAAAAAAATACTACCTTTTGTTTTTTTTCTCAAAATTTCAATGAAGCGTTCTTCTAAGCTGTGACATCCCGTTTGTGTTGTTTTTAATTTTTCCGGCACTGGGAACTCTCTTTCCAGAACCACTGCATTAAAAGAAATCAGGAATGTTTTGAAAGTAGGTCACCCCTTTTCACTTATAGGTGACTGTATGTTTTTACTTGAATTCTTTAAATCGATTTAGAGTTGGCCATAAGATAAGATAAGAATTAAATCAACAAACTGCACTATCCCTCTTCAGAATTTCCCACAGAACGAGGTAGACGAAGAATTGAGCGGATTCAATTAGAATCAACGTCACAACATCAGACGTTGCCTTGTGTCCTCGCATGTTTCATTTTCTCAACAGAAAACTAATCTGAATTCTGACTCGAAATTTTGTACCGATATCCTCAATAATCGAAGGATAATTTACGGTAGGTTTCAAGTCTTCATGCTGTTTGGTTCTTTGTAGAGAAAACTCAACTTGGGAGGAAATTAGGCACCGTGAAAAATGTAGTGAAGTGTAGGCTGAGTCTGGTTAAATCCATCCAATTTCCATCACGCTTTGGTATAAGCGTTTGAAAACTTGTAATGCTGTCTGCACATTGCATGAAAAATCTACTGATTATAGAGCACTCTGAAATTATCTTCGGGAGCAATTTGTAATGGCAAACAACCGAGGCAAAAAATTTGATATCTCGCCCTCTCGTTATCAAATCTTGAACAATTCAAGGGCGTGAAAGGTGTACTTAGCGTAATTTTGACGAGAGCTTTACATTTTTTATTATAATAGTTCTCACAAGTTAGTATCAAAGAGTTTCGTCCCATTCCCATCAACTATAGGAAAATAGGCAATTTTCTACTCTGGATTTAAATGGAGAGAGAAAAGTGTCACCACTGATCGTGGTAACCTCTGTTGATAGACAGCTTGTCGAATTACCTATATCGACAAGGAAGGTTTCAAGTTATACGATTCTGTCGACTAAAATGATTCGACAAAAATGTAATGAATTTTGAATAAATCGACCAGTTGTACCATTGATGAATTGGACGCATTTATATCAAACGGAACTATGTGCATTATGACGTGAGCCCTGTTATGCACTTATTCTTATGGGTATCAGGACTCATGTCTTAATGCACATAGTTCTGTTTGGCAGAAATACGTCCAATTAACTACGCTTACTCCCACATTCAACCCATGTGATCATCATTTGATTACAAGAGTTAAAGCTCAGTGGTGTCTCACAGAGATTAAATATTTTATTAATGGTCTCCGAGGAGTGAAATACACTAATATAGTGCAGTGCGGACACAAAAATATTGATCGACCAGCTGGGATATTTTTAAAGGCTCTCAATTATTAGTGAGAATTCGAATGATCGTGAAAGGATAGTAATTTAAAACGAGAATAATTGAAGGTCGAAACATGCATTTCTCACAAACAGCGCCGAAAAAATCAGTCCAATTCGGAAAAATTCTTGCATTAAACGAATCAATTCAAGTTTCCCTGTCAGCGCGTGCTGTAACTCCATAAATAAATAAAAACTGCATGACTTCGATACATCTTCTCTCGATGGTCATTTTCCATCTAGTGACCGAGAGGTTGTGTTTTCACACTAGGTTTTGATTCACGTTTTATTAGTTTAAATCAGAATGAAAGTTTTTCAGAATTATGGGTACTCAGTTTTCCATTCTGAATGTAAAAGCACAGTCATTGGAAGCCTAATTTCTTTGTGGGCTGTAGAATGTAGTGCAAGATACATGATTGAGTAGAATTGGTTTAGGAATACGATAAGCGAGGGCCACATAAATGATTCAAGTTGTGTACCTAGATTCTCAAGGTGCTAGTCTCGAACTTCTCCTACGCTGGTATTTGAACTTCTTCAATGTGTAGTGTAACTTGCGAAAAATTGTTCTATATCCGATCACAAGATCTATGGGATAATCTCTCGTCTTAGGGACTGTATCTCAAAAATTATTCATTGGTTATTTTTCAGTAAACTCTTTAGAAATTTGTAATGTCACTGAGAGCATTCATCAATTTTTGGGTTAAGAGCGGTTCTTTTTTTACAAATTGAACTCAATATACGAACTCACGACACGGACAGTTCTCAAAGTGATTTACTTTTCTCCATGTAATTTTGATTTGATGTGTTTTAAAGAGATCCGCGCAATGTTTACTTGCTTGATTTGAACTTTGATATTCAAATTAATCAAATACTCACATCTTTAGTGTCTTATAAGACTCACACCTTTGGTGCAATTAGCAGTTTTTTTTAGTATTAATCGATGCATGTTGGAAGAAAAAATCTGTAAGAGAGGCCCTCAAAGCAAATGCTCGTCAAAAACTCATAAAAAATGTTTAAAAAATCTGCGAAAAAAGCTATAGAAAAATTACTACTTTTGATTCGTGAAAAACGCGAAGAAACTTGTAACGCTTAAACGAACAATACAAAATTTAGAGAAAAGAAACCTTTATACCCTTCTGAGGAAAGAACCACCCATGAACATACAGAGCCTGTGTATAGAAATATCTGTACAGAATTTTCAAACTTTTAACATACGTAATATCTAACCGAGAAAACTATAAGTTTTAAAGTGTTTTTTTGCACAATTTTCGCGTTTTTGCTCTTACCGCAATGAAACTCACAAGTGCTCGTAAATTACTTAAGTTCAAAAATTTTGAAATAAGTAGAAAAATGGTCGCAGATTTTTAGACATGTTTTATAATTTGCTTTTATTCTTATTAATTATTTTTACGAGCATATGCTTTAAGGGAAGCTTTCGCTAATATGTGTGCAAAATTTGAAGAAAAACGGACGAGGCATGTTTGTTTGCCTCCGATCAATTCCACCTACTTACACCACAAATTGCTTGCCCTCATTTAACCATCAATCGAATTACAATTCTAACAAAATAAAACTAACCAAAGAACTCAAATGAGTTTACGGATGAATGTTTTCAAATGCGTAGATGACATTTTGTATCCTTTCTCTTACCTCTCTTTTTTTTAAATCTTTCATTTTTTTTACTTTCTGCTTTCTTTTAGACGGCAAAAACGACCCACTGCGCCACTAAACGAAGAGCTATCATCCGTAAACTCATTTGAAATGACCTCAATTGAGATGTAAGGGTTACTTTCACTATTGCTCTAGATCTACCTTTACTCAATTTTCGTCTGACTGATGAAATGCTAAACCTCGGTGACGCAACTTTCGTTAGTTTTTTCCCAGAAAAGAGCTGATGCATATGAATCTGCTCATTTGCATAGTGAAATTGTAAAGTAAATCCTCAGGTAACATGACTTTTAAGAATTCCTTTGGCTTAGTCATCGCTGAGCACCGGTAAGGGGTAAAGGTAAAAATTTGAAATCCTCCATTTATACAGTGAACTCTCACGTAGTTCCTCTATCGTAAGAGCGTAGCTCGATATCCACTTGAGCCCCAAAAAGCATGGATTCAATCGTGAAACAGGGTTCACTTGGAAATGGAGATGTTGCATGTGTGGGGAATTTGCGATTTGACTACTGATTCTTATGTAAAACACGATGGTGCCACTGGTTTTCTCTGAAATTAACTCCCAAGCTCAAAAAAAAACTCTCAAGTTGAGGCCAAAATGGAGGGGATATCCCATGCTATCCTGAGAGTCCACCTCTACATCAAAACAAACTCTCCATGCAAAGATAGGGAGCAAATACATTAGCAGGGTTGCCATGTTTTCAGTTTTGGAGTCCCCAAATAAAGTGGCAGCCCTGTCAATGTATTTGCTTCCCATCTTTGCATGGAGAGTTTGTCTTGCTGTAGAGGTGGACTCTCAGGATAGCATGGGATATCCCCTCCATTTTGGCCTCAACTTGAGAGCTTTTTTTGAGCTTGGGAGTTGATTTCAGAGAAAACCAGTGGCACCATCGTGTTTCTCGCGAACTTTTTCATAAAAATCAGTAGTCAAATCGCAAATTCCTCACACATGCAACATCTCCATCGAGATACAACCTTGTGGCAGAGGAGCGACTAGTAGTGCAAAACTCTGAAGAACGAGAATCGCGTATTAGTTCGGATGAATCTTTGCAAATAAGACAAGAATATATAAAATTGAAATTGAAAACACCAGTTTTGAGACATTTTTTTACGGGGTTTCATACTCGTTTACAATATTTTTCAATTATCACACTGGATACGAGTATGTATAAAATATGTACAATCTTATAACACATCGAGCTCAAACTTTTTGCATCTCGTGTGTTGTTAGTTGTAAATTATGAAAAAAAAAACAAAAAACAATGGTATACCAGAGTAATAAGCCTTCAAAGGGAGCCCTTGAATCGTGAAAATCAGTAAGTTGAAGAGGTTTGCGTTCGATAGAGATCACTGTATAAACTTAAGATCAGTTTCTTGAAATTAGAGTTGAAAAACTGTAGCCCATAATGGTCTCACTATCGATCAACTAAGTCATTTTAATTAACAATTTGTTTTTAATTAATTTGGTTCCTAAATATACTATATTATTTAAAAAATATACGTAAGAAAATATATTATCACTTATCGGGATTTAGTATTTATTACACTATGAAAGTAGAAGTAGCTAGTTAACGCATGTTTAGTTTAGAACAAGTAAGAAACAGTCTGTATTTTTTTAAAATTTGCGAGCGTACGCAAGTATGATAGGTAACGTAACAGCACTCTTAAAATAGTAAAATTTACAACGCTTCGCTGCGCACAACCGTTAATAAATTCAGCTTTTCTCAACTTTTACCATAGAACACCCGAGATTAAATTGAAAAAAATTCGTTGAATTCAAACTCCTTCTGAAAGGTCAGTCACGGATGCTTCCATATATCCAAGTGCCTCCAAACACTCACACTCACACCGTTCGTGAAATCATTAACCACAGTATATGTCTCCCTATCAAAATTTCTCGTCGAATATGATGAGAAAATTAAAATTTTCCGAAACGTCTCATTTAAACGTTGTTGAGGAAATGGCAAAAAAGTTATATCCAGCTATTTTTATTGCTCTATTGCACACAATGGGGGCGTTTTCGTTTTATGTTGATCAATATTTGCTTTGATACATTCATCGTAGTTGTGACTGATTATTATTTTTTAAATAATTTGGCTCCGTCAACAGGTTGAGAACCTCTGATTTATCTTAACGGTCTGTGCTCGTAGATTATCTAACAATTTAAAACAGTGTTCATAAAGCTGCATTTGAAAATTGATTTTTCAAGACCTCAATTCTTAAATTTTACATCGATTAACTCCTGAAGCTCCTTTAAAGTCATATCTAGTAAGACTATAATTAAAGGTTGTCCATAGCCTCAGGCTGTCGTCCGTGTCTGATTTTTTCATCTAACAGCCTTCAGTCATTATGTGAGATGATCTCGTATGAATTTTATGACATTTTTCCCTCTAGAATCTAGCGATGAAAAGAAAGGAAAAGATTCACTCCTTGTCAGCCCAAAAAGAGTTTTTGACGAGCAATTCGAAGTCCTAAAGGATGGTCTCACGATAACTGGAATAGTTTTGTCGCCGTAACAGACAACACATTTTTCGATCATATTTTTAGTAGTAATGGTAATCACTCAAATTTTTTGTATTAATCTACACAGGTTTACGCTTTTCGAAGACGCACTGCTCTATTCTTCAATTTTAATATGTAAATGACCGAAAATGTGCTGTTTGTTACGCTGACTTTTTCCCGCATAACAGACAGCACATTTTCAAAATTTACATAATATTAATTGAGAAGTAGAGCAATAACTCATTGGAAAGTGTTATAATACGTAACCCTTTGAAGATTAATGCGAAAAAATTCGAGTGATTAGGTATCATTTCTTTTAAAAATATGACTGAAAAATGTGTTGTCTGTTACGGCGACATAACTATTCCAGTTATCGTGAAATCACCCTGAAGCTGGAATGTGAATGAAAAAAATCACCTTGCACCATTTCTAAGAGACTTGAGGCCACCTACGCATGAAAAAATTTGCCTGATGATACAAAAGACACTGCAGGCTCCTTAAGAGCATTCCGTTTAAACCACTGATCAAGAATGATAAATGTACACACACACACGCAAAGAACCTCAATGATCCAATTACGCAATATTTAAAGCATACAATAAGGTAAAAGTAGCGAATGCTTACAGGAAAAATTGAATATTTGACACTTTTGTATTTCAGATCGGATATGTATCGAGATAACATGCAGAAGAAGCGTCGAGAAAGCGAGCTGGAGCACGCAGCAGCTCTCGAAGCCGCCGATCAACTCGAGGATGGAACTACCTTCCCAATGGTGGTAAGTTACTATGTGAGTTTCGACCTTTCTGTTTTAAATTAACTCTAATAGCTAGTTTTATCTTAACTCTATTCGATCATCCCGAGCGCTCAATCCATTCCTGCACTGAAAAAAAAAAATCTCGGTGTATTTACTAAGAAAAGGGTAAAATTACCAAGAATTTGGGGTTCTATTTGATCCCAGTTTTTTCTTGGTAAAATTACCATTTATGGAATTGGTAATTTTATCGAGAAATCTCGGTAATTTTACTGGACCTTGGTAAAAACGCCAATATTTTTTATCGACTGTGGTAGAATTACCGAGATAAAATGGCAAAGTTACCGGGAATTGATTACCAATAAAAGTGGTATTCTTACCTGAAAAAAAACGGTAAAAATACCGGTTTTTAGGTAAGCTTACCAGTCTGTCTTTGTAAAATTACCAATAATTGGTAAAAAAAAGTGAGACGGTAAAAGTACCTACGGACCTTGGTAAAAACGCCGAGAATTTTTTTTCAGTGTGCAACAGGATCCCTTTTGCACAGAAAATTCCTATTAAAAAATTGCAAACCGTTGAAAAGGCTAAAAGTTTTTCATACGGTCAAGGGTCAAAAGTAAGGAATGGGCATATTGCACACAAGAGCTTCAGTCAACTGATTACTTCACAAGTAAACAAGAGCCCTTTTGCTAGGATAATTCCTCTTAAAAAATTGCGAGCCGTTGTAAAAGCTGAAAGTTCTTCAGATGGTCAAAAGTCAAAAGTAAGGAATAGGTATGTTGCACACAAGAGCTTCAGTCAACTGGTTACTATTCACAGGTGAATACGTCGGTCAAATCGCACAAAAATTACATTCAGCATGGCAAAAATGCTCTCTTCAACCCACGATTTGTTCAGTCAGTATCGCGCATTTTCAAATTTACCGCACCTGCTGCAAGGATATTTCTTAGCCCCTTGAAAGCAAGTTAGCCCAGAGTGAGACATAAGAATAAGAAAACTTAACCCAAATCAACAAACGATCTTGCCGACGGTTACACGTCTTACGTATGATTTCAATCAACATAGCGTCGAGGAGTGAACTTCTACCCTGGTAAAAATTGGCGATATGAGCTGCGTTTATAAAATACCATAGGAATTCTTATAGCCGACTAAAGAAGGCTACAGAAAATCATACAGCTGGCTGTAGAATGCGGAGAAAATCATACGGCCGGGCTATACGAAGCGATAAAAAATTATGCAGCCGGGCTATAGTTCCTATCGCCGGGCTTTACACTTTATCGCCTGGCTGTTGCTTTTTCGCCATCGATTATAAAAGGCTATAAGAAATTGTGTAGAAATTCGTGTGCTTTGGAAATCATTAAGTTTGATACGGAACCACCTTAACATTTACAAAACACACGTTATATTTTCCTTTAATACATATTTTTTTTCATCAATTAAAATGAGAATAATCCATACAGGATGTGGAAACATTTCAAAATCATGAGTTGAATAACGCTGACTCCGCCAGATTAAATATTAGAGCCTAACACAAAGCGGAGCGGCGACGCACTGGCGCCTACAAACCTAACAGGGATACTTCACGCATTGCGCAACGCGTGAAGTATCCCTGTTAGGTTTGTAGGCGCCAATGCGCGTCTCGCGCTGGCTGCTCGCCTGCCGCACCGCAGCGTGTCCCGGCGCTTGAAGCAACTATTTCACACCAGAGGTATTGCACAGTATCATACGAAACTGAAGGCGCTCTAATATATTAGGAATGGCAGGCATCCATCAAAAGTACGGAGCTTTCCTCGCAAAATAAATCAAGATACTACGGCCCAAAAAGAGAGCAGTGGTCCAAAAACTCACTAAGTCCTAGCATCCGTAATTAGTGACGTTTAGCATACACTTTATCGCCTGGCTGTGAGTTGCTTAATCGTCATCGGCTGTAAAAGGCTATGAGAAATTGTGTAGCCGGCTATAGAAGCTATTGGAAATCTTACAGCCGGCTGTAGGTCTATGGTATTTTGGAACACAGATTCTACTGCCAATTTTTACCAGGGTAGGCATTTCTGATGTGCTCAGCGTGTTTTCCGTGCGACTTTTTCATATAAATTACTCAGTTGGCCGTGTATCTTGTGTGCAACAAACCCATTCTCAAAATTCAGAAATACGCCTCCCCCCCCCCCCCCTGAGCATTTTAGATCATAAGAATTCTGACCCAATATTCTTCGCACCTCATCCTTCCTCCACTGAATCTCTGTCGTGCCTCAAAAGAGAAGCTTTACACTGCCGTGTCTAGGAAAAACGCCGTATGAACCTCCAGGCGTTGCCAAATTTCCTTTGATAAAACAAGAATTCCCTGGTAAATTTAACAATTTTCTTTCAATTTTCCAGGGAATTTTATTCGTATATTGTTCGAAAGTGCCAGGAACTTTCAAGGAAGAATATTCATAACTTTCCTCAAAAATAAACATTTTATCGAAGGAAATTTGACAACTCTCGAATGTTCATACGGCGTTCTTCCTTAGCAGTTAGCACGGCAGTACACCAGTCAAATGTTGCTTTGTCTGATCTCTTCGAAATTTATTGAATGAAATTCTTTGTATGGTGCTCCCTAATGTAGCGGGTTTAGTATATCTTCAAATTATTGATACAGACAAGGAAAAAGTGCCGCTTTTACTAACACACGTAATAAAATTAGCATGGGTGTTGCAATTGTTGCATGCGCTTTTTCAAATTTTTCGGCAGAGGCGGATCCAGCAAGTCGGCAACACCGGGTTTCCTGTATTTAAACCGGCGTTGAGTAACCGATCAATTTTTGAGCACCTGGTCTCTCCAAAAATATATTCATTTTCAAGGGTTCAAATGGAGGGAAAACAACAATCTTCCGAATCTGCTATCTCCGCTAACATTTTTCGATGAGTTTTTTGTACTTCTGGGGTATCGACTGTAAATGACTAATGACTGTAATCGACTTGCTTCAGGTGTTTCTAAACGTTACATATTCCATATAATTATTTCGGAGGGTTCTAAGTGATGGAGGCAAGAAAATTTTTGTGGTTTTTCACAAATTAAGAACTACTTTCTCGGAGCATAATTCGTCAGAAAGTTTGCTACCTTACAAACTGAGGAGCAACGTTATCCTCATTTACCGTAGATTTCAAACACCATGCAACGCGCCCCAAAAAAGAGACTTAAGTTTCGGCGAGAGATGGAGGGGGAAGAGAGAGGAGGGAAAGATAGTCGGTAAGGGGGGGAGAGATTTTTTGGTCACGTTTCCTGAAAATTTTTGCAGGAGGTCCATTGAGATCCATGAAATATACGAATACTGTCACAAGAGGCTCAAACTCCGAACTTAAGCAGAGATGCAAAATGAAATTTCATTGTCCATGGAATTTCATCTCATATTTAAGGGGCCACAAATGCAATCCGCAACAAATATCCAAGAATTCGATTCCTCGTATATTTTATTTTATTTTTTTGAAAAATTTTAAAGTTATCTCTTTCACTTTTTCCATGCTTCTCCCAACACATGGAAAAATGTGAAAGGGGTTATCCCCTAAAATTGCGGTACCACCCCGATTTGTTGGATAATATGGACATTTCCAATTAATTTTAATAGTACCTATCGCAACTCAAGTAGGGGTGGTACCGCAACATTTGGGTCAATAACCTAATTTACTGGAGTACTACAGCGATTAGTTGGATTACATTTTGCAAAAAGGAACTAAGAGCATTCCAATGTTGCTAGGATTATGCAATTTACATTCTTTGCGATACCAGTACCTACTGACAGGGCCGGATTAAGGGGGTGGCCATATGGGCCGAGGCCCATGGCGGCAAATTTAGGGGGCGGCAAATTTGGCAATTTTTTTTAAATGTAGGTATAAAAAAATCGGATTCAGAAAAAAAAATTATCAATGAGAAAAGGGGACGAAATCTCTCTTTCCTGAGAGTATAGTAATATCTAATTATGTCGTTTTTCGGTGATACAAGAAGTAGCTTCTTTAATTAGTAGAGTGAAGAGAGGAACTAAACACGCACTTTGGCCTGGAGCTCAACGCAGGGAGGAATGATGACGAGGACTTGAGATGAAAAAGATAAGCCCTCGGCGCGGCGATCGGCATGTAACACATATTAGCGCCTACAAGACTGCATGAATACTTCACCCATTGCGCCAAACACTGTGCGGTCAAGAGCAGTTGGCGTGAAACGTATAGCGCCTACAAGACTGCAGGAATACTTCACGCATTGCGCCAATCACAGTGCGATCACCGCGGCGCAGTGGCGGAAGTTAAAATTATTAAACCACATTTATGTTTGTTCTCCAGCTCATCCACAAAAGCACCTTCCTGCATAGGGAAACCAATGGCTCATATGCTCTATCTAACATGAGTCAGAAATAGTGGTTCTTTATTGCTAAATGTGGTCCAGTTTATATTTGTAAGGTGAAAAAGTTTCACAAACTTAGTGACAACGGAATGCCCTTGGTTCCTTAGTACAACATGCAATCCATTCGGGGCACTAACACAATTAATTAGAAATGGCCACACTGGGAAAAAAGTCGCTTAGATCAAGAGTCTAGACTCGACAAGAAAAAATACTCTTGATTCAATCGGACTTTTGCTTGAATCAAAACGAAATCCGCTTAAATTAAAAGGCTTGGTTCTTGATTTAAGCCAGATCCCGATTGAATAAAGAGTACTTTTTCTTGTCGATGTTTTTATGAGTCTGGACTTTAGATCCAATGTGTGTTTTTTTTTTTTCTTCCAGTGCACGTTAGGACTTAACCCCACCACTTTTTTCCGTACATACTGAGTCTTTGGCAAAAAAATTCCATAAAATTCCACGAAGCTATTTCCTGTAATGGACCACTAGACAAGGTACGAATTTAAGCAATCTGATACATGTTTCTTGACCAGAATTTCACGTAGAATACGATTTGCGCAACGAAAATTACTGAAACCAACTTCTAACAAAGATATTGACGTTTTCATTTCACATTGGTTACGAGGAATTTGAACTGCCCGCTCACAAGAAACTCAAAGTTCTACGTGAGTCAAATCGCGCACTACAACGGTTTCAGCAAGCTGCTCAATCGAGCAATGTTCATTTCCCATCATGTGTTGTTCAAACTATAAGCAATTTTCTATAGCTGAGCCACAGCGTCAAGATTGAGGTTGTCAGATTTTTATATCGCAGAGATTGTCATGATAACGTTTAGCGCGCGATGTGAATCACGTAGAGCATTGAGTTTTCATGAGCGGGTGGTTTGAATTCACGCATCAAGAATCATTAAATATTTTCGTAAGGAGTTGATATCGGTAATTTTTGTTGAGCGCAGCGTGTTTTACGTGAAATTTTGGTTAGGTTAGGTATCAGTACATATGCCGAAATTCGTACCTTGTCTTGTGGTCCATTAGAAATGGCCGCGTTAGGACTTAACCCCACCACTTTTTTCCGTACATACTGAGTCTTTGGCAAAAAAATTCCATAAAATTCCACGAAGCTATTTCCTGGAATTTCATCGTAAATATTCATTTGGTAAATTTTCATGCTTTGCACCGACGGCCGTAACCGGAACCCTCGTTGATTTTTCCGTTTCAGAAGCCGCTGGTGCGCGACGGTCTCTCGAAGGACAAGCGGCGATGTGAGGTGCACATGCCGCACCAGGAGCGCCGCTCCAACTGCTGCCGCTCGTGGCTCTCCAAGTTCCCGACGCGCTCCAAGCGGATCGACGTCATCTCCAGAATCACGTTCCCGCTCGTCTTCGCCCTCTTCAACGTCACCTACTGGTCCACCTATCTCTTCAGACAGGACCAAGACAACGAGTAAAACTAAAAACCAAAAGCGACCACACCGAGAAAACAATACCGCGACTACGAGATAGAGTACCTATGTAAAAAGAGTATGGACATCCTGTTCAGATTGTCCGATTTTTGGCCAATCTTGGCCAGTTGAACCGAATATTTTTCAAATTACGTAAGCGCCAATCTCTACACGGGAAAGAAACTTCGTGCGTGGGACCCGAAGTTTAGGTCATATGGATCTCTGAAGTTTTCGGATTGAGCATCTGAACAGTTTAGGTCTAGCTGTCGAGGTTCGGATCACACATCTGAAACTTCAGTTCTCACAACCGAAAAACTTCGGTTCTCACAACCGCAAAACTTCAGTTCTCACATCTGAAGTACTTCAGATGTAAGAACTGAAGTTTCAGATGTGTGATCCGAATCTCGACAGCTAGACCTAAAGTGTTCAGATGCTCAATTCGAAAACTTCAGAGATCCATATGACCTCCCGGGGTCCCACGTACGAGGTTTTTTTCTCCGTGTATTTTGGAGGTAGGGGGATTGTTTTTTCTTTGTTTTCTCTGGTATGATCAATCATGTCTGATTTCAGAGAAGCCCTCTAAAAGAACATACATTTTTTGGGATTCAAACGGTTTTTCTTGCATTCGCAATTTTGGCGCTTACATGATATGGAAAATAGTCTGTTCGAGTTTTCTTCGGTTCAACCGATCAAAAAGATTTGTCCGATCGACCAAATTTTTGCTGTGATCAACCGAAATCTCATGTTACTCTGAGACATCTGAAGGATTAAGAAATTGTCCTGCTGAAACTAATGGACGCTCACATTATTGACCATACTCTACTTATAAAGGTACTCTAGTGCCAGAGAGTTCGGTCGTTCTGGATGTAATCGGTAGTTTTGAAACGAATACGTTTCACTTAACAGGAAAATGATGGAAAACGATGGGCAATGAACTCGTCGTCGTTGATGGAATCGATTATTGACATTTCTTTTGTTTTCTACAAAAGAGTAACATTGTGATGTTAAGGTTTATCTTCAGCGCTACGTATAGTGAAAGATATTTCCGCGTAAAGAGCGCCACCAACGTGTTTTGATTTTTTTTTTCTTCTTTGTTTTTCCTCCTATATAGGGTCCGTACAGCTCTCCTGTGTTACTTGGGAGAGCAGTAAAAAATGAAGTTTTATGGATCCAATAGGGTCCTAGCGGAAAATTTTACCAAGCGCACCCTGTATCTATATAATAACCTTATAGTAGTTGTTTGGATCTTTAAAAATTGACGAGAGCAATGGCTCTCAACAACTGCAGTCATCTCATTCATTGCAGTTATGTATTTCGTGATCATGGAGTCCCGTAAAACGAAAACCGCAATCAACATGTAACCTTTACTATGAAGCTTCCAAAGCTCATTTGTGGTTTAAATGCTTGAGATACGCTGCTGAAACTTAATACTCTCCCAATCAATTAATATATTTGTCGTGATATTAGAATAATTATAGATCTGAGTAATGCCTGAATTTCCAGTCAGATTTTAGTAGCTTGATATGGAGGATTCTTTCAGAGCGAACGCTGAAGGTAAACCCTAATGATCATTGGTGCAACTTTAGATTTGTTGTTTTTAGAATAAGTGATGGTATCAGTGTGTTTCATATATTATAACGATAAAATTATGATGACAACGCTGAGGAAGTACTCGTCTTGTGCAGGCCATATCATGGGAAACTATCCATTTTACGGGTGTAGTGGCTGGGACTAAACGGTTTCTTTATCTGGGACTTACGGTATCTGGTTCCCAGACAAAAATACTTATTTGCATTTCAACGTTGTAAAGTTTCCACTCGCAATGATTTTTTTTCATTAGGAACATGTTGGGCATTTCTGACTGAAATTCTCACTGATTTTCTTCCAATCACAGAACGAAATCTACAAAATTTTGGACGGATACTGCAAGGTTATATTCTCAAAAGAAAATTAATTGTTTGCGTCAATTTTGCATTCTTGGAATGAAGATACGTTCCTCCGTTTGGGAAACGAAGAAACGTGTTATCCGTTTACGTCAGAGAAAAAGGCATGTCATTGTGGGCATGACCAATGGCTGATAAGGAATGCGCATAGCAGAAGAGATTTTTTACTCGAATCTTATAGGTCAGAAAGCAACCCATCAATCGGAGATGGGGGTTTATGAGTGGAGTTTGCAGAATTCTCCTGCAGATTTCATTAAGGTTTGAGACAACTTTGAACTAGGGAGTGTCCATTTGTGTTATTTCAATTAGTTTCGTCGTTGCGATCTGTTTCTACACAATCCCGCGATATCGAGTCTAAAGATTTTTGAATATTTTATGAGTCTTTTCCCTCTTATTTGTTCAGAAGTCGCCAGTAATGAGTTTATAGCTTTTGGATTAACACAGCACCATCTGTGTCTCCATTGTTTATGACCCTGCGTAAGGCTGTGACGTTTTATCCCAAATTACTCAGGACAAACCGATTGAGTTTCATGGAAGAAAATATGCATTTCCTTCATCCTGTCAACTGATTTTTTTTTCCTTTCATGAATGGGGTACGAGATGGTTTTAAACTTTTAAGTAAGCCCTCAAATCTGCAGCAAATGACGTTGTGCCAATGGACCAAACTGCAAAAAAAAAAAAAAAAATTGAAAAAAGATGATGGAGGAAATTAGAGAATGGCTTCTGGATGGGCAGAGTGGCCCTGTGCTGTTTTGATAGTCGTCTACGACAGAAAATTTATAGAAATCCATGAATATGATGTTAGTTATGCAGATGTTGAATGAGGCACATTTTTTTTTAAAGTATAATAACTCCGCATTCGGCACAAATACCGACCCAGGAGGACAACTTTTTTCTTTCTTGCTTGCTTTCATTCTTCTAAGATTATAAATACAAAATAGCAAAAATTTTCCGAGGAGCCTCTTCAATATTAAATGGGGTCTAGTCGATAATCAACAGAATAAAGCCACGAAACCAGGAAAGCGAATGAGCACAGTATCTCCGCTGGAACATCGTCGTATTTCCGGTATTTCTCTTTCATCTAGCTTTGAATACGTCATTCTTTTTCGTCTCATCATTTAAAACGTCTTCCACTCAGCCTAAAATGTTCGCACAAGTACATTTTTGTTCGTTAGATTATTCCATTTCAACTAGCGAGTCAATTTTTTTCCCCTTCTTTCTATTTGTTACCTATTTGTCATTTCAAAACTCAAAGGAACAAACCCTTTAACTACTCTGCGAATTTTGACTCAAATTGTGTTCTAGCCGATTTCATTATCAAATTTTGAGGAATCTAGTCAGTTCAAATGCTAATTTCTAATGTGCTGTGACAAAATGCGATTCAAGTGGCTCTTGAATAATTTTCAAACCAGCAGTAAACACGTGAGTTGTCACTTTTTGCGAGAGAGGAAAAATACATCAGTGCTAAAACACGTAACCACTCGGTAACGAGTTTTGATAACGTGCGACCATAATGATTTTTACGGAGGAAACTGTGCAGAAACATTTGCCTGAAACCAAAGTAATTCAGTAATGAACTCTAAGCAAGATTCCAGCTTCTGCGTTTTTTAGTCGTGTACTGCCGTGCCAGGGAAGAATGCCGAATGAACCTTCAGAAGTTGCCGAGTTTGCTTCGATTAAATACGAAATTACTGGGAAAGGTGCTGATATTTTTCTTCTAAATTTTCAAACAATTTTTCCACACTTTCATCTACAACATATGAAAATTTCAAGGAAAAAAATGCATAACTTCCCTCCAAAATACGCGTTTTATCCAGGGAAATTTGGCAACTCTCGAATGTTCATACGGCGTTCTTCCTTAGCATGGCAGAGTAATAAGGGTGACAAGTTAGTTTCATTCGGTTTCTGTGCAAGAATTTTCTACAGCGTGAGTATTAGCATAATGGGTCAGACTTATACAACAACTATGTAGATTTTCTACACGAGTGGGATTTTTTACTTATTTTAAAGTTCTCTCGCAAGTCCATCAACTGAGCATTCCTTTAAAAAAGACATAGTTAGTATCCATCACATTTTTCTACATCATCGACAGTTGTTTTTATATTTTTTACTCCAGAAAAACTCATGTCATAGACTTAATCTACACATATTTCTTGTAAGCAAATTTTTATTGTATCATTTTATTATCACGTATCAATTTCTACCCCCTTCCCTTCCTTTTGTGAGCCTACATTGCGTCCTGCCAGACGATTCTACTAGCGACAAAATGATCTCGCCACCTGATTTAGTCATCCCGCTTTGTCTTTTCAGGTTTTCGAGGGTCTCGAAGTCGTTTGAAATCATGACGACTCTCCTTCATAATTTTTTGAAAAGACTAATTCGAAGTAATAAAATGTGTGGCAACTTTCATTAGAATCTAATTTTACTCACCCGAGGAACTTGGTAGAATTTTAAGATACTTTTCTCTGGGAGTAAACAATCGGCCAATTATCACACACATTGCACTCCTAGGTTCTCTTCAGGTTTTTATACAAGTGATCTGCGCAACATATGTGCATATTTTACTTCCATTTATGCGACAAACTCTTCTCACTTATGTAAAATTTAACCTTAGGTATCTTTGTCCCTACCTTTTGTAAGTTAACGTTAGTATTAATTCAGTTAAATTTTAGTTAAAAGGAAGAAAATAAATTATTGTCGCTGCGCTCATTTGCTCAAGCCCCTAGCGACTAGATCTCCCGATTCCCTGAAATTCATCCATTTTCAAACTGATTCCAATTCTTTTTGTAATTATACTGTAAATATATTTTTTATGTACCAATTGTAAATAAAAATAAATGAATATGTGACATTTTATACTTTGGCGTTTATGTTCAGTCGTCCGTCAAAAAATCACAACCAATATCATATCTCGTAACCTGGTTGCATACGAAATGTTGCAGGCACTTAGTTAAATCAGGAATTTTGTCAAATGCATAGGCAAGTAGTGTAATATTCTCATTTGGATTGAAATTCTGATTCCTCTCCTAATTGAGGACACGTAATAATTATTTGACTGTGTGGATTGGCATCATTTTTAAAAATGTGCATCATCCTATAGTTGCTAAAAAAATTTCTAACACTAAAATGAAGATTTATCTCAAAAGATGCAACATTTCTTTTTTTTTTTTTAATAGAGAGTTTTCTCAATTATGACCGTTGAAAATATATGAAGAACATTTTGAAAAAGAAAATACAATGATAGTTGTTGGTTTGATGAATTCTTGCTTGAATAATATCAAAGAGCTCATCAGAGAGCTCTTTGTAAAACCGTTCGAAACTGCGTAAACTTTCAAAATTTGATTACATACCGAGGCACATATCTATTTTATTGACTATTTTCAAGCGAAGAAAATATATGAAAAACAACATTTCAGGACGAATACCAGTTATATAACAATGGAATGATATCACTGAAGGGCGGTCGTCACAATTTTGTCAAGCGTTCAAACTTTGGAGCACAAATTAGCCAACTTTTCTCATCTGAGTTGATTTTGTAGATTTTGAATGCATCCTTTGTGTTTTACATAAAATTCTCGGGAAGGAATGTATGTATGTAATTTAATTTTTCATATTGGCTGACAGTCCGATACACTGAGAAAGACTTTATCAGATCCTTGTTTATTTATCAGAAAAACACCTCGATGGATACTTGAAGACGCATTCCACCCATTGATATCACTCCAGAGATGCAAAGGCTTCCTCGCTTTTCAATACTGCAGCATGGACTATCCATCGAGCAAGATTTAGTTAGTTAGTTAGTTATTTTATTTATAGACATTCAGCATCCTAGGCTATTAACGTCTTTACAAAGAATTTGAAAGATGGATGTATGTATATACAAAAATTTAGATTTTTAAATTATGGGAGGCAAAGAGTTTCAGAAATTTGGTTGTGACATTGGGTTCATCGCATGGTACGTTCATCAAAACATTGCTATTCACAAAACCAAAACGCCTTCAATGTCGTGTATATGTAGCAACATTATCCACCTAAAGTCTCCAGCGGGTAGATTGTTGGATCGTTATCAAATGCGACCTTGATCGATAAATTACATTGCTAAGATGGGGATTCATGGATCAAGGTCGTAGAGAATCGATCCACAGGCATTGGTATTGGCATTGGAAAATGAGATAGCCTTCGATCGCTCTATGCGCATAATGCACATCGATTGAGCCAGAATTGCATCAATACTTTTTTGTTTACATAATGTCGCACACATGACAGAGATTGGCATCAATTGCCTTGAAATAGGAGGTATTCCCAAAAAATCTATTCTACTTGCGCCTTTCAAATATATTTTCATGGTTTCATCAAAAAGGGAATTTTTTTATAGTCTTTGATCACCCAAGAAAGTATCAATCGCCCATCATTTATTTAGCCCGGTACAGGCCCAGGAAAGAACGATAATCCAGGATTAAGGAAGATCTAAGAAAATATAAGAGGATTGCGCGAAAAATGCACAAGGATTGCGCGAATAGAGACCTCAACATCTGCTACAAGAATGCGCGAATTTAAAATGAAGTTAATTGAAGGTAGAAGTTTGGCAAAACAGGAAACAGTTGGAAAATAAACGCATTTTTATGTTATAACGTGAGTTTAGGTCAGTTCGTTGACAAGTCATCGATGTCTTACCTTCTGATAATAAATGACGTGAAAAGATTGAATAATGGTCGTGGGTACGGTATGAAGACATTTCCTAACTTTGCTCGGGAAAAATATGCCGGGAAAATGCGGGGAAATAAATCTGGAGAAACGAGCCAACGTTGGAATGCTCATACAGCGTTAAAACACAGCATGGGTCTTTTAAGCTTCATTATTCGATGCTGCGATTATTCTAACGCGAGTTCGAATAATCGCTCTAAACACAATGCGGCCGGCGCGGCGTTTAACGTATATACGCGCCTGCAAGACCTTCGGAAAACTACACGCATTGCGCAAAACAGCACGATCGGCGTCAAGCCCATATTAGCGCCTACAAGACTCCTTGAATACTTCTCGCATTGCGCCGAACGCAGTGCAGTCAGTCAGATGGCGTGAAACGCATATTAGAGCCTACAAGACTGTAGGAATGCTATAGGACTGCGTGTCATCATTCTTGACTTTCTGCTCCAGCTTTTACTAAAATTCAAGGGAAAATACGTATCCTCGTGGTTACGATTCAGAAACTCAGATGATATTTAATTTTTTTTTTTTTTATTTAACGAGAAATTTTATTCTCTTCAGTATTATGGTGTCTTGAGTACCAGTTTTGAACTAAAACCCTGTTCTGCGGATCCCTTTACAAATGCTTCATTACAAGAGCTCCGAAATTATTTATCTAGAATGTTTAGACATTTCTATTATAATTTAAACATAAAGTCCCAAACTTTCACGGAGTAAGTATTCAGATATTTTAGTGCACAAAAACTTGAAACACGCATCGACGATGTAATTATCTTGTAGCTTTGGCAGCTTGTATACGGCAAATTACCTTGGCATCACGGGTAGGCGTTACAAATATATCTATACTAAATTATAACATTAGCTAGGTATGAATTATATAAAGATGTTGATGTCGCTTATTAAAACGGTTTGAATTTCCCTTTCCTCAATTGATCTTCGAACATGTAAGCTTTTGACCAGCATGGCGAGGAGAAAATAAGAGTAAGAGGGTAAGAGGAAGGAACGGGACGAAGAAATAAGGGGAAAGTGCTATCATCATAAGTATCAAGAAATCGAGATTCGATCATGCGATGTGATTTAAGTTTCCTCCACGGAATACAAAGTATCGCATGTCGACTATTCCTGTTCTTAGTCCATACGTGCTAAGAAGGAACCGCATACAAGCATTCCGATGTTGCTAATTGCTCCACGATTAACAGTTTCTTTTTGGATGAAAATTACATTTATTTAAACTAGAATTTTTTTTAGAATCTAAAGATGAAAGTGACGATGAACTACCGTGAAAATTTCGGAGGAAAAAACGCAAACATTTTCCCTAAAACTGTCTTATAGCTGAAAAAATTTTGCAGCGTTCGAATGTTCACGCTGCGTTTTCCGGTAACACAGCAGATCAGATTAGGCGTCGTATTCACCCGCGCGGTAATGGCTTCACTCCTCGCGTATTCTGCCGTCCTAAGGAAGTACGCCGTATGAACATTCGAGAGTTGCCACATTTTTTCCGATAAAAGGTTTATTTTTGAGGAAAATCGTCGATATTTCTCCTTGAAATTTTCAGACTTTTTAGATCAAGCTACAAGCAAAATTACCTGACCAATTGAAAGAGAAATATTCAAAAATTTCCTTGGAAATTCGTGCTTTGTCAAAGTAGATTTGGCAACGCCCCAAGGCTCATACGGCGTTTTTCCTCAGAACGGCAGTATTTTTCCGCTGTTGAACGAGAAATGCATTTCGGAGGATGAAGATGTTGCAATATTCTTGTGAAAAGTAACCATGAAGAATCAGCATTTTTAACGCGTTCTTCAAAAAATATTTTGTAAATTGTTTCAGTGGTCGATTTTACTCGGATCGCAATTTAGCAAATAGGAGCCAGCGCGATTACCGTGTTTTCAGAATCGTGCAACTCCTCATTTTCATGTGAAAATACTTATGTACAGTATTAAAATGTACACAGTTGCTTCCTTAAAAAATTAACAATTTTTTGGTGGGAAGCCAAAATTATTTGCTATCATGAGAGATTTTTTAGGTAATTTTGAAGAAACAACATTTTTACAACACTGTAATCGAGCTGGTTTCTTTTTGCTAAATGCAATCCAATTCAGGTTTCCTGTAAGCAGTAAATCTGAATGGATTTACTTACAAGGAAAATCCTATGCTCTACTCATGAGTTTCGTTTGGATTTTTTTTTTTTTTCAACTTTTAAGTACTTTATAGACCTCAAAAAGACAATACATTGTAACAATATTTTTTGTATTTTTTTAAAGTGTTGCCTTCGTCTTTTTAATTTGCTTATCGTGATGAAACGAAATGATTAGAACCCCTGTTTTATGACGCTTTATTTCGCAATCTGTCCCATGGTCCATTGAACACAAGGAGACTTGAAACTCGAGCAATTCATGGGTTTTCTCTGCTCCTCATACTTCCGTGCTTAGGAAAACGCCGTATGAGCCTTCAGGCGTTGCCACATTTATTTTGATAAAACACGAATTTCCCAGTAAACCTATGAATCTCTCTCTTCCAATTTTACAGTAAATTTTATTCACAATTTCTCCCATATTTCTGGAAAAATTCAAGGACGAATACCAATAACTTTCCTCAAAAATGGACATTTTATCGAAGAAAATCTGGGAACTCACGAATTTTCATACGACTTTTTCCCTTAGCACGGCAGCGTAGCCTGGCCACCGTATGCTCTGGTGGTAATTCGATTATTTCACGCACAAGCTGCCATCGTGGGGCTGGAGGCCGGCCAAGTCATTGCAGCATCAGAT
Organism: Bemisia tabaci; assembly: GCF_918797505.1. NCBI lineage: Eukaryota > Metazoa > Arthropoda > Insecta > Hemiptera > Aleyrodidae > Bemisia > Bemisia tabaci. The sequence continues at coordinate 62,278,944 of NC_092794.1, read as the reverse complement.
GATGAATACTGGAAAAAAGGCACCTCAATCTCTGTTTTCGCGGACCTGAGCTCTCACCCACCCCTTCATCCCGCGACCACCGTGACAGGCTCACCCCCTCCCCCCAGCCTGAGTTATCACTGCGTTTTATCGTTTCAATTTACTTTGGCTCCTAGTAAATCATCCCCTTTAATTGTTTTGCCCACCGGAGACGCGATCGGAGATAATCAAGATCCACCCTTCGTGTTCTTCTGATCGATAACTACTCCCCGTCGTCCCGCCAAAAGGGGTGCGACTCATCTTTTCATAACGATTAAGTTTTAACAGCACGGAGATTGAATTATACAAATTTAACGTTCTCTGGCCAGCGGGATGCATCGCCATGGGCTCACACTGAAAAAAAATCTCGGTGTATTTACTAAGAAAAGGGTAAAATTACCAAGAATTCAGGGTTTTATTTGAGCCCAGTTTATTCTTGGTAAAATTACCATTTATGGAATTGGTTAGAAAAGAACCGAGAAAGTTCAATAATTTTACCGAGAAATCTCGGTAAAATTATTGAACTTTTTCGGTAATTTTACTGGACCCAAGTAAAAACAACAATATTTTTTATCGACTGTGGTAGAATTACCGAGATAAAATGGCAAAGTTACCGGGAATTGATTACCAATAAAAGTAGTATTCTTACCTGAAAAAAAAACAGTAGAAATACCGGTTTTTAGGTAAGCTTACTCAGTCTGTCTTTGTAAAATTACTAATAATTGGTAAAAAAAAGTGAGATGGTAAAGGTACCAACGGACCTTGGTAAAAACGCCGAGAATTTTCTTTCAGTGCACCCTGCAATGTCGTCACCCTCCGGCCAAAGTATCACAAGCGACATACGACGCTTGAAGATTTCCGCCGCCATCGTATTTCTTCCAAAGAATTTGTCGGTTGGAAATTTCACTGAATTTTATCGGCAGCACAAAGCAAATTCAGTGAAATTTTCGGACAGCTTCGTTGGAAAATTTCTCTGTTAAAAAAAAAAAAAAAAAAAAAAAAAAAAAAATGGATGCGGAAATTGTCAAACGTCACATGGCACTTGTGATACTTTGCCCGGAAGATGACGATGTTAGGGGCATGCGCGGAGCTAAAGGGTGACCTAGTCCACCCTTTCTCGGCAATCTGCTTGATCCCTCCAAATAAATATGAAGGATTTTCTAAATAAGTGCATATATACATATTTTTCATCTTTTCATAATTTTAATTCGATCAGGCCCGCGGACTTAGGGCGTGTGCAGGGCGTGCGGCGCACACGGGCGCCAGCCTTTGGGGGGCGCCACGAAAGAAGAAGAGAGGGAAAAAAAGGGGGGAAAAGGAAAAGGAAAAAAAGGGAAGAAAGGACAAGGGGAAAAAAGGAAAAGGAAACAAGGTTGGGCAGTGAAAGCAAGGAAGAAGGGTGGAAATGGAAGGAAAAAGGAGGCAAGAAAAGTGAAAAGAGAGTCCGCGAGAAAGGGGGGGCATAAAAACCATAGACAAAATATAAAGAGAATTGCCGTCTAAAGGTAAATTTTCAGGACAAAAACTCCACCTGGTCCATAGACGGTCAGGCGCCCCTTGACCCTAAATTTGCGGCTGTACAGAAATACAAGAGTAGGCATGTAGTAAGGGGGCGCCATAAATCCATCGAACAGGAGCCGACATAGCATTTTAGGCCAAGTCCGCCATCTTGGATTTGAGAATTTTTAAACATAGTAGAAATTCGAGTTTCCGGTCTAAAAATACCCTCAGACACTGAGTTTCAAAAAAATCCATCGAACAGGAGCCGACATAGCATTTTAGGCCACGTCCGCCATCTTGGATTTGAGAATTTTCAAAAATCGACTAAAAATTCGAGTTTCCCGTCGAAAAGTACCCCTGATCCCGCGGTTCACAAAGCTCTAACGAACAGGAACGGAGGCCAGAACCGGGGCTCATTTTAGGCCACATCCAACATTTTGGAGTTGAGAATTTTAAAAAATTGACTAAAAATTCGAGTTTTCCGTTGAAAAATACCGTGTGATACCGCGTTTCACAAGACTCGAACAAACAGAAACCGAGATAGCATTTTAGCCCACGTCCGCCATCTTTAATTTGAGAAATTTAAAAAAAAGGACTAAAAATTCGAGTTTCCCGTCGAAAAATACCTTCTGACACCGAATTTCAGAAAAATCCATCGCACAGGGGCCGAGATAGCATTTTAAGCCATTTCGGATTTTCGAATTTTGAATTTTTTGAATTTTTACAGATTTTGATTTAAAACGTGTGATCCCCAAAATCGAAGCTCAGATTCGGATTCCTCGTAAAAAATCGATGCGATTTCATGTATCATACCCTGACACCGAATTTCAGGAAAATCCATCGAACAGGAGCCGAGATGGCATTTTAAGCCACTTCAGTCATTTCAGATTTTCGAATTTGGAAAATTTGACTTAAAACGCGTGATACCCAAAATCGAAGTTCAGATTCGGATTCCTCGTTAAAAATTGATACAATTTCATGTATCATACCCGAGCATAGCGTGAAGGAAAGAGACGTAACGTAGACATACTGATTCGAGCATATGAATCCAACGCGGCAACATGGGTAGTGCTCAGTGGGTCAGCGGAGGAGGAAGAAGAAGAATTTACCGTGAGGAATTCCTCGGGACGAAACCGAATGCCAAGCGCCACCGTTCGGTTGCATCTCGGGCGACCGGCGCGGAGCGGCGGCGTAGTTCAAAGACAGAATCTATACGCGTCGGTAAACCTTTTTCCTTCACGGGTTCACGCTATTTTAACATATGATACATGAAATCTCATCACTTTTTCACGAGAAATCCGAATCTGAGCTTAGATTTTGGATATTACGCGTTTTAATCTATTTAAAATCGTAAGATAATTTACAGAATTGTCCTTGAAAATTGATCAAACATTAGTGTTTTTTTACGTCATTAAACCTCTTTCCTTCACGCTATTCTAAAATTTGATGCATGAAATCGCATCAGTTTTCCACGAGGAATCCGAATCTGAGCTTTATAGATTTTGGATATTACGCGTTTTAATCTATTTAAAATCGTAGGAGAAATTACAGAATTGTCCTTGAAAATTGATCACACATTAGTGATATTTTACCCCGTTTTTCTTCTACGTTCACGTAATGAAATTCGATCAACAGTTGACTCATCGATTAGTCTAGCTAAACCCCCCAGAATCGGTCTGAAGGGCGAACGATTTTATCAGATAAGATGTGCGGTCCTAGTTTCCGGGCAATTGCGGTTTGATGGAAGCTGCGATGAGGAGAAACGGAAGATACGCGAAACTCGGGCGGATATTGAGTGAGAAACCTGGTAGGGGAAAGGCTTTCTTCCCGAAAAATTAGTGCTCGGGCCAACTTACATGGTCACTGGAGCATTGTATAGCAGGTTGTGGGAAACTATTTTTTGCAGCAACAACCAATTGGATCGCATTTTGCAAAAAGGAACTAAGAGCATTTCAATGTTGCTGGGATTGTGCAACTTAGGTGATTTCACGATAACAGGAATAGTTAAAATGTGAAATACCTTAGAAATAAAAGTGCACCAATTTTAACAGGATTTCATTACCTCATTTTAAAGGTATTAAACTTCCTTTTTCCAGCTTTGGCACGCTCTATTTTGATTCAGTGCAAAGTTAAAGTGATTGATAAACAAGCCATTGAATCAGGTATCAGCGCTTCCCGCGGGACTGCTGGAGGTCCACGCAAACATGGCGGCCCTGCCAAATTGTGTCGGTTACGTAACAGACACAGCGTAACCGACACTCAAAAATGTGAGATTAAAGATGATACAACAGATGAAACTTGGCAATTCTTGAGTTATGAGGTGGAATTAATGCTGCCTTAAAAGTTTTCTAAACTTTGGAGACTTCCTTTTAGTTTAATACTATTAAATTGAGGTTTTTGCGTAGTGAGGAATTAGTGCTACACACGTAAAAATCACTGGTTTTCATAATAATTAAAGTTTTCATTGTAAAAAAAACTGACTTATTAGTAATAGTTTTGTCAAGAAGACTTCAGCGAACAATTTGATGGCAGTTTTGAAACTCCTGACTCCATCTGGCGAGATAAACACTGCACTTTATACAACTGCAAAAATTTGTTGCCAAATGTGGCGACACCTCTTTCTTATGACTTTTCTCGCTCAATAATAAACATTTCAGTTCAAACTGGCAATTTTCTTGAACACTAGAGTCTCTTTTCAGCAAATATTGCCAAAGAGTTCATGATCAGTACTGATTTGTTACCGCAAATTGCTCTTTTGCTTCAAAATCGGGGTTGGCGACGCGTAACCGACCGGACATTTTCGGCCTTTAAAGTCTCATATTATTAAATATAATAATAATTCATCATATTTTTTAGCATGGATAGGTTCAGGGACATCATTCCTATTGATTAATTAATTTGGTTTTCAATCGTTTTGCCCTATGTCGTTCAAAACCCACGGCGACACGACTATTCCTATTATCGTTACATTCTTGCAAAAAGTAAACTTTGCGACGGTAATTTTCGTCTTGAATTCATAGTTTATTGGGAGTAGAGGTGAAACTAGTTTAGATGATCGTTATGTTTGCAAGGTTAGCGACATTGGAATGCTCTTGCCAATTCGATCAATTTTCGGATACAAATAGCTCAAAATTGCTCCTGAGACATTTGGGCGACTCAATTTTTGTTCTCACAATTTCCTAAGAAAGACCCTCAGACTCCCTTTAAAGCCATAGGAAAATCGTCCGCACCCTTCTCTGGAGCCGAGAAACTACCTCAAATCCCCTTTTAAGGAGTGCCCCTCTAACATAAAATAAAATATAACCCCCCCCCCCCCCTTAAAATTCTAGTTCCACTCACGGTTATAGGGTAAGGCAATTTCTCTGGGAAAATTGAGAGGCAGGCATTTTTTTCGCCTCGTTACAAATACACTAATCCGAGAGCCAGACGACTTTGAGTGACAAACTCGGGATACATGTTTTGACCCCCTAAATCGATAGCCTTGCATGCACTGAAACGGAAAATTTTTGTCTGCCGCCCTCTAGCCTGTGCCATCACCCTCATCTAGGCCCTCAAAGTGGTCCAAAAAACACCATCTGGTGACAAACTCCTGACGCTCGGCAGACAAGTCTATTATTAAAGATCATACCCAGGGTGACTAGAAAAACTTTGTCTGCCGCCTTCTAGCCTGTGCCATCACCCTCATCTAGGCCCTCAAAGTGGTCCAAAAAACACCATCTGGTGACAAACTCCTGACGCTCGGCAGACAAGTCTATTATTAAAGATCATACCCAGGGTGACTAGAAAAACTTTGTCTGCCGCCTTCTAGCCTGTGCCATCACCCTCATCTAGGCCCTCAAAGTGGTCCAAAAAACACCATCTGGTGACAAACTCCTGACGCCTAGTGCGGTTGCAGATGTACTCCTGTGAGCAGCTTGTGTAATAAAGTTTGAATGATACATCATTCTCTTCGTTTTTTCGTGTAGAATCCGATTTTCGATGTTGTCAAGTCCAAAAATGATGCTGGTGCCCCCAATTCAAGATGGCGCCCAAAATGGCCGCCCCGGGGGTCAAAATTCCAAAATTTGAGAATATTGTCGAGTTTGGTATCCATTTATATGTAATTTTGGTCGTAGAATTCATATCTGGTGTCAAAAAATAATTTCAACCCCTTAGGGTCCGTCAAATCCAAGATGGCGGCCAAAATTTCAACTTTAATGATAATTACCCAAGATGCACCTTTCACTGTCGAATGACGTGTCTTCATTTATGTTAATTAGGTCAGAAAACCTACAAGGGAGGTCTACAATGCCACTGCACCCTATGGAGGGCCAGGGTTCACCCCCTCCTACCCCCAATATGGCCGCCGCGGAGGGCATAAATAGTGACATTCTCTCAGAACGTCATAGTAGGTGTCCATTCCTATGTAATTTGAGGCGTAAATTCCAAATTTCAAGTCATAAATCGCAAATGTGAGACTTGCAATGGCTTATACCCTATATGGGGCCAGGGGAACCCCCTCAACCCCCTCTTCTTTCTAATATGGCTGCCATGGGGGGCATAAATAGTGAAATTCTCTCAGGACGTCATGTGAGGTGTCGATTCTTATGTAAGTAGAGGCTTATATTCCGAATTCCAAGTTGAAAATCGCAAATTAGAGGTCTGGAATGCCATTTCACCCTACGCGGGGCCAGGAGCAGCCCCGTACCCTCTTCAAAACGGCCGCCGGGGGGACATAGTTGCAGTGAAATTCTCTCAAAGCGGCATGTGAGGTGTCGATTCTCATGTAAGTTGAGGCGTAGATTCCGAATTTTAAGTCAGAAATCGTCAATATCTCAAAGTGACAAAAACACTTAAGCATGGCAATCGCTCTGGCCTTCATCTTGGAATAAAGAATGCATCTTGGGTTGGGTTCAGTTATGTCGAAAGAGCTGGAAATGAATCGGATAATTTAATGGTGATTGACATATTTCACCGGTGTTCTTTTTCAAATGTACACAGAGGATTCATATTGGTTTCTGGTTCTTTCATTATTAGATAACTGGATAATAGATGGTTCTTTTTGTAATCGATTTTCTTCTAGCAGGAGCGTGCGTTTTGTTGCAGATAACGCAGGAAACTGTAGGTGTCGCTTCTACTAGGAGACGAAACCCTGCGCTACAAAAAGCACTCAATTATCCAGTTGTTTTAATTGCAATTAAACTGAGTGCGTTCATAAACAATAACATAGGAACTCTGAATGCAGATACATACTTCGTCGGCAAAAAAATTATATTTTTGTGGGAATTTTTAAAAATGAAAAAAACAGACGCCCATCTGAGTCCTTTGCGTACATAGAAAAAGAATACGCGTGAAATTTGTCAATTACCATTAAAATCACCAATTCATTTCCAGCTCTTTCGACAAAAATGAACCCAAGCAGCATTTTTAGTCCAAAATGTAGGCCAAAGCGGTTGCCATATATAAGTATTTTCGTCACTATGGGATATTTACATGTTTTGACTTGTGATTCGAAATCCACGCCTCAGATTAAAAACAAATCGACACCTACTATGCCGCTTTGAGAGAATTTCACTGTTCCTATGTGGGCGAATATTGGAATAGCGGACATTTCAGGGTGAAAAAAGTCGATAAATCAAGTTCATAATTTCCCTTGGAAGTTATGTGTTTTCTTAATTCTGGACGATTTCTGGGATCTGAAAACGTATATGGTCCCAATGTTATGAATCGACACCTCACATGACGTCCTGAGAGAATTTCACTATTTATGCCCCCCATGGCAGCCATATTAGAAAGAAGAGGGGGTTGAGGGGGTTCCCCTGGCCCCATATAGGGTATAAGCCATTGCAAGTCTCACATTTGCGATTTATGACTTGAAATTTGGAATTTACGCCTCAAATTACATAGGAATGGACACCTACTATGACGTTCTGAGAGAATGTCACTATTTATGCCCTCCGCGGCGGCCATATTGGGGGTAGGAGGGGGTGAACCCTGGCCCTCCATAGGGTGCAGTGGCATTGTAGACCTCCCTTGTAGGTTTTCTGACCTAATTAACATAAATGAAGACACGTCATTCGACAGTGAAAGGTGCATCTTGGGTAATTATCATTAAAGTTGAAATTTTGGCCGCCATCTTGGATTTGACGGACCCTAAGGGGTTGAAATTATTTTTTGACACCAGATATGAATTCTACGACCAAAATTACATATAAATGGATACCAAACTCGACAATATTCTCAAATTTTGGAATTTTGACCCCCGGGGCGGCCATTTTGGGCGCCATCTTGAATTGGGGGCACCAGCATCATTTTTGGACTTGACAACATCGAAAATCGGATTCTACACGAAAAAACGAAGAGAATGATGTATCATTCAAACTTTATTACACAAGCTGCTCACAGGAGTACATCTGCAACCACACTAGGCGTCAGGAGTTTGTCACCAGATGGTGTTTTTTGGACCACTTTGAGGGCCTAGATGAGGGTGATGGCACAGGCTAGAAGGCGGCAGACAAAGTTTTTCTAGTCACCCTGGGTATGATCTTTAATAATAGACTTGTCTGCCGAGCGTCAGGAGTTTGTCACCAGATGGTGTTTTTTGGACCACTTTGAGGGCCTAGATGAGGGTGATGGCACAGGCTAGAAGGCGGCAGACAAAGTTTTTCTAGTCACCCTGGGTATGATCTTTAATAATAGACTTGTCTGCCGAGCGTCAGGAGTTTGTCACCAGATGGTGTTTTTTGGACCACTTTGAGGGCCTAGATGAGGGTGATGGCACAGGCTAGAGGGCGGCAGACAAAAATTTTCCGTTTCAGTGCATGCAAGGCTATCGATTTAGGGGGTCAAAACATGTATCCCGAGTTTGTCACTCAAAGTCGTCAACTCGTATGCACATCGTTGCCTTCCGGCCAAAGTATCACAAGCGCCATGCGACGTTTCAAAATTTCCGCCGCCATTTTATTGCTTGACAGAGAAATGGTTCGACGAAGCTGTCCGAAAATTTCACCGAATTTTCTTTGTGCTGCCGATAAAATTCAGTGAAATTTTCAAACAGACTTGAGCAACAATTTCTCTATAAACGAATACAATGGCGACGGAAATTTTGAAACGTCGCATGGCGTTTGTGATACTTTGGCTGGAAGGTGACGATTTGTAAGAATATTAGTCACCTTTCTCTTCAGGAAATAAAGTAGGTGCAGAAATTTTAAAGCATTACCATCGAAATACTAGGTTTTCAGTTATACAATTAAAATATTTACAACTGATGATCCTTGTGTATCATGAATGACCATGCCAATAGTAGACCACTTGATACGGTCACAGCATCACAATTGGACGTGATTCTGTCAAACAGAACTATGTGCAATGATACATGAGCCCTGAGGCCCATAAGAATGGATGCATAACAGGGCCCACGCCATAATGCACACAGTTCCGTTTGGCAGAAATACGTCCAATTGGTATGTTTTCTCATCAATGTTTCACATAGAGCACCGTAGGCTTGTTGATTGGATTTAAATCAAAAGGAACGATCTCTATGGTGACTTGGGTCCTGAGACTCATAAGATTGCATGCATGACAGGGTTCATGCCACAGGGAGATAGCTCCTTTTGATTTATATCCGACCAATTTTCAAATTCAACTCGTTCGTGAAAAATTAGTGTTTTAAACCTGATGGGTCATTCAACTAAAGTTAGTGTAAATGACATTGAAAAGATTTTGTTGTACGTACTTTTTCCTCTTTTATGTCATCATTTACTTATTTTATTTATTTATTTACTTATTTATTTTTAAATTTTACAAGAATGATGCATCAAAGTAAGAAAGCGATTTCAGTAAAATCGAATTCTAGTTATTCAAAAAAGACAGTTTTTTATCAATGACCGCTTTGATTCACGTTGATTTTGTGGGTTTCTTTACAGGTTTAAAACTTTAATTGATATTTTTTTGCTGAAGTTTTACGTTCTACTCCTGGTTCTTTTTTGGGTCTCTCAATCTGATTAATATGTTTTCCGTTCAAAGTAGATAAGAAAACTTGTATTTCGGTTCCCTAAATCTCGCCCTGCCTATGATTCATTGTACCAATCATCACTTTTACTAATGATGACCGCTGATTCCTGCTTCCGTAGAGAAGCAGAGTATGCTTTTTCGTTAGTTATAATTTTCCATGTTAATCTTTGGCACTCACGTGTTTTGAAAGTTTTGAGCTGACTCACGGCAGTGCACGTGTGTTGCATTTCCCCGAAAAAGTATGACAGACCTGATGATTTGAGATCAAAACGGCCAGTTTAGCAAATTTTACTTTTGCAACTTTTATCTGCGCTGGCAGTAATTCAGTGGCCGTTCCGCGTTGGAGCGACTGATAACGGCGACTTATGATCACGAGCTTGAAATTTTAATGAAAGCTGTCGCAATTGGACTTATTTCTGTCAAACGGAACTATGTACATTAAGACATGAGCCCTGAGAGCCATAAGAATATATGCTTAACAGGGCTCACGTCATAATGCACATAGTTCCGTTCGGCAGAAATACGTCCAATTAAAACTAATGAGTCGCCAAGATAAAAAATCGTTGAAGGTTCAATTAGGAAATTTTTTGCTCGTGATTAACGGAAAAACTGAGATCAGACACTCTCAACATTCTACATACTCAGCAATGATAGTGTAATCAGTTAAACTTTGCGCACGTCAGAACATGAAACAGGATTTTTTTTCTATCTTTTAAATTTTCAGGTGAAGTCAATTTCCAAGCTTTTTGATGCACTGCATTTAAGTAATCAGTCTATAGTTTTTACTTGGTTAAAAATGAAAGAGGGCATTTGGTGTGCTAATTCTACATTTTTTTCAAACCTGGGCGGAACGACTGATTAACTTTCAAATTAAAATTTTTATTAAGAGGTTTTGAGATTTTGGACATTATTAGCAAGGGCATTGTATGAATTGGACGTATTTCTATCAAACGGAACTAAGCGCCAATTTGAGTTCCTTTTGAGGAATTTAGAATGCCGGATAGCGCGTTCTGTCAAACGGAACTAAGCTCCATGGAAAAGCATTGCGAGTATAGGACGGAATGAGCCCGACGCCCGGTTCCGCCGCCAATCCAAGCCTCCCTCTACCTTCCTCCCCCTATGGCGCTTAGTTCCGTTTGACAGAAATACGTCCAATTAAAAGGTTCCCATGAAACATTCACTAGTTATTAATGCATTTTCTTGACTCTTAATTAGATGCTCTTCTCAAATTTCTTTGCTTTTGAGGAAAATGTACTTCTACTTAGGAAGTATTTTCTTCTCATTTTCCCTATTAGCTGTTATTCATAAAAAAAAGCCTCATTACAAGAAATTTAAGTTTGGGGTTCAATGATATAGCTCATATTCCTTACAGAACAAAGTTAATTGTATTAATTTAATTATTTCCCCCAAAAAATTGGAACGCAATTTTCAACAGTGAGATCAAAAGTAGTGCGAGGTCAAAAGTTGTGGTGGCATTGCGACCCTACCAAAAGTTCAGGCACGATTTACCTCTCATTTAATTAAGAATGCTCTCAATATCTCTTTACATAAATTGCTTGTTTCCTTAGTGATGGGGAAAAATGTTTTACCACTTCAAAAGAATGCACATATCCACGCTAGAAAATCTGAGCACTATTGTATCACAAGTACGCTCGCTCTTTTGTTTATGACTGCGTCAATTCTTAAATGTTGTACGAGGGTTCATTGATCGATTTTCAACTATTTTAAGATGGATTATAGAAAAAAGAATTTAATTTGAAAGGATAAAGGCAAATCAGAGAAACACGATTTCCTTACAAACTAATTTATTTTAATACACACGTTGGGACTAATTTATTTGATTTTCTGCTAACATTTCCCATTACTGATCCAATTGCGAAAACTTCTAATCTTGAATCTACAATGTAGTTATCGGCGGCAAATTCTGGAAACAAAAATAAAAAATCTGTTAAAGTTTTCGTCGATTACAGTTTTGCTATTCCATGTTACTGCGAGCAGTATTTCAGGAGATCAAACGCTGTTGCATATATAGTTCAATTATTTTTTACGATTATTCAAAGTTTTATCGCTTGAAATTTAGCAAAAAAGCAACATTTGTTTAGAACGAAAATTGAATGTCGTTTGCTCACTTTCCAAAGTACCAGGATAACTGAGCTTTTACATGGAAACCAAGCAACATTTTTTTAATGATGTTATTACTTCAGAACATTTCCTGGCTCTCAAAACATTTTTTGGTGATTTCAAGAGTTATTTTCCTGTAATTTCAATACACGGAATGGAGGTTTTTGGTAGATAATTTTAAAACGCTAATTGAACTTACCAATAAGTCTAGCTCTTAATTCTGAGACTGGAATGATAATGGTTTCTTTGAATGGGTCTTCACTTTGTTTTGGATTCCTGTTCATGGGATTGTCTCCATCAACCTGAAATCAAATACAGAGAATTATTTCAATGTAATTCGTAGTCAAAGTAGTCATAGGAGGAGTGTGAAAAGCTCTCTAACTGCTTTAGTGGAGACTTTAATTAACCATCAAGTGGAATACATGGCCCACTTTTTTGCGTAGATTTTTAATGAAAAAATGATTAATTTGATTGAAATGAAAAATTGACACAACTATTCAGGCATTGTACTTTCTACAGAACTTAAAATGGATTTTTTTCTTTGCGAGTCTTTCACGGATACATGATTTAAAGTTCGAGGCCGAACTTTGCAACATTCGGGCTACCTATGAAAATATGTTTCCCACTGAAAGGGCCTTTTTCCTACTAAAATGTTTTTAACAGATATCAGTTATGTGACCTAACAATAAGTGATTTTATCGAAGAAATTGAAAAGTGACAGTCTCATAGATACTTACATTAACTGTGACGAATCTAGTCATACAATTACTGAAGTTGGGGTCTGTGGATAATGGAGTCCCTATCGTTTTGACAGCTCCAAACAGGTTGGTGTGTTCGTATAGTTCCCTAAGTGCTGTTTCTCCTGCTCCTTCGTTCTCTTGAACTAAACCTAAAATTGAAAAAAAAAGGCACTCAGTGAAAAAATCTACGGCATTGAGTAATTTATAAGTAACGAAAACACGGTATTAAGGTATAGAAAATCTGAGGATCTGGCTGCATTTTTCTCGCATATCCACGGCTAGTGTCAAAAAATATGTTTCTCAATTATACCGTATAAAAATCACCTACTATGTTTTATTTTTCTAGAGAAAATCAACTGAAATTTCAGCTTAAAATTTTTGTGTATTTTTGAAAAATTTCCAAAATATGAAAAAATGCATTTATTTCTAAGCGGCATTCGATTACAATGTTCGTTAAAAAATGTCGATAATAACGATGGAAGAAATTTTGTCAACCATGTGCGCGTACTTAATTTAATTTAATTTAAATTAATTAGATTTAATTTTCTTAAAAAGGCAAGCTCATTATAAGATGATTTTATAGAACAATGTGCACTGACTGAGAATCTGTTACTCCAGCTTGACACCAATCAGTGCAGCATGTTTACAAGAGATGCAACGTAATAATGCAAACAATGACTCCCCCAGATTCATGATTCATGTCAATGTAAATATAGAATAAATATATTAGAGAGTAGTTTTAGGATATAACTTACCTGAGACCATTTCTATCGTGTAGGTTTTTAGGGCTGGTCTGAATTTCTTCACTAGGATAATACAGTCATGGTACAGAAGTCTTTTGTAGAAAGCTAGTACTGTAACGGAATCAACCCTGTTGCCATCTCTTCTGGCTATTCTTGTGGCTCCTTCCCAACACCTATAACAATGTGAAAGGAAAAATGCAATACTATTTTAGAACTAGATCGAGGATTTTATTCGAAGAATAATACATTATCTCAACCGGAGACTTTTTCACACATATTCATTGCAAGATTCTACCTTAGTTTTAACTTTATAATGTCATGTTAATGGCGAAATTTTGTCTTATTTTGAAGTATGTAGCACCAGTGGCGTGGCGTGCTTTGCGATTTATCGATTGATCTGTCATTTAAACCTATGGAAAAAGATCGATGCCCATGGTGTTCGCAGCGAACACCTTAATAATCGATTCTTTACCATAGGTTTAAATGACATACCAATTAATCGATACATCGCAACTCACGCCACGCCACTGTGTAGCACGCAAATCCTATATACATAGTTCCATCGATCATAATACGCCAGTTTGACAGTTATTTCTTTACTCTCTCTATCACAAATTCCCTACGGAAACTATTCGTGATTCAGTGTTGTGCAAGAGGTAGCATCAAAATTGAAGGAAAACTTATTTGGAAAGAACACTAGCGCTTTCATTAAAAGCTCTGCGCAGCTGTTCTTGACGCACGTTTTGTACATTAGAAAATCGAGAAAAATGTTTTACCTTTCTTGAAAAAATGAAAAAATAGAAATTCCTAGTATGATAAATTTTCACTTGGAGACCTTTATCCATGATAAGGACTGTTCGGTGTCCTTTGTCTATATAAAAAATTCAGATGCATGGACATAAAAGGGACATAAAAGGGACAAAAAGGGAATTTTATGTTCCCTGCGTCTTCGATGAAGGCAACAATGAAGTTTCTAATACTATTCGTGATCAAAACAAAAATTTGATATTTCCCAAGCATCCGAAAAAGACATCCGCCCATGGGAAATATGAATTAAAACATTTTGCCTTTAGAATCTAATGTTCGACCTTTCAACGTGTCTCCCTCAAAATTTCAAACAATGGACCTAAAAATTTCTAGAAGTCCCAGAATCCAAGCAAAAATCGGATTTTTCCCATGCATCTGAAAAAGTTAGCTGACTTTCGGAAAAATTGACTCTGAAAATTTTACCTTTTGAACCCAATATTTCAACCCCATTGCATTTGTCTCAAAATCCCGAGAAAACTATTTGTGAAAATTTTCGAAAGACCTCGCAATCTTAGGGAAAATTGAACATTATCCGTGAATTCAAAAAAGACATCTGCCGCATAAAAACGTTGAATTTGGAACTTTTACTTTTCGAATCGTATATTTCAACTATATATGCGTATTTCTCGAAATTACAAAAAAAACATGATTCAAGAATTGTCAAAGAAGCCAGAAACAAAAAAAAAAAATTGGACATTCTTCAGCTTCTGAAAGAGTCATCCGGCTCGTGAAAAAGTCATTCGGCTCGTGAGAAAGTCATACGACTTGTAAAAAAGTCATCTGGCTCGTGGAAAAGTCGAATTTGGAACTTTTACTTTTTGAATCTGATATTTTAACTTTCAATTCGTTTTTCTCGGAATTACAAAAGAGCACGATTCAAAAATTTTCAAAGAGGCCATCAGAATCAAAAGAAAAATTGGGCATTCTCCATGCATCTGAAAAAGTCATCCGGCTCGTGGAAAAGTCGAAATTGGAACTTTTACTTTTTGAATCTAATGTTTTAACTTTCGATTTGTCTTTCTCGAAGTTAGGTACAAAAGAGCACGATTCAAACATTTTCAAAGAGGCCATCAGAATCAAAAAAGAAATAGGACATTCTCGAAATCACAAAAAAATGATTCAAGAATTGTCAAAGAAGCCAGGAACAAAGGAAAAATCGGACATTCTCAATGTATCAGAAAAAGTCATCCGACTCGTGGAAAAGTTGAATTCATAAATCGTACCTTTTGTATCCGTTAATGTCGAAATACGAAACTCTAGAGAGGGTGAGTCTTTCTCCTTGGGCGATGGATTCCTGTTGTATGACACTGGAGACGGTTTTGTCGTTGGTGCGAATGATGATCTCGGAATTGAGATCGTTCCGGGGTATATCAACCTCCATCATGGTGATTGGCGGGTAGTCGAGTCAACTAGAAAACACACTGACCGTAGCGGAAGTCACTGAACTTGAGCGGCAGAGCAGGGTGGATCGACTGTCGGTCCGAACCGCCTCGCCGGGAGTATTTATACGAGCTTTCGTCACTAATCAGCAATCAGCACTGACACCGCTGACCGGCAGCATCATCACAACTAATGCTCAAATCACGCCTGATCACTCTGTAGCATCACCAGGCGTGATAACTGTTTATTTGTTTTCATTCCCTCCCCTCGTCTCCGCCCCGGTCGCCACCACCGTCCCCTGGTGGTGGTCAGCGTGTGTGCACCTCTGCTCTGCTGTTTCAGCACTATCCTCCACTTTGATCATGCTGCCTGCGGCTTGCTTGGGTCACACGCTTATCGCTCGTTACCTGCGCTAGGCTCTTCCGCGCCCCATGTGTCTCTGAATCAGCGCTTAAAATGTTTACATCCGAGCCTTTTCCCATAATTTTCGTACGGAACACGTGTGGTTTTAAAGCGCAATTTTTCCTCGGAATAGTTGAATGTATGTTGAACGGCATGTGCGCTTCTCACGTTGTTTGCATTATCGCCGCTGTCGCAGGGGATAACAGCATCGAAATTTGTCTTCTTAATCATAGTTTGATTGAGGCATCACTAATTTGGACGTATTTCTGCCAGACGGAACTATGTGCATTAAGACATGTGCCCTGAGACCCATGAGAATACATGTATAACAGCGCTCACACCCTAATGCACATAGTTCCGTTTGGCAGACATACGTCCATTTCAGAGGAAGATTTTGAATTTCGATTACTTTATTAATTTTTTTCAACATTTTTCAGTGTATTAGAGTCTTCTCCCATCTTAAAAATAAATAATGAACAATAATGAACAATAATGAACGGCTTCTGGGCCTGGAACAGACATACCGTCCGTTCCAGGCCCAGAAGCCGAAGTTCTGGGTGCTAGAGCCGTAACTTCGACAGCTCCAGCTACTCCACCCAGAACTTTCGGCCTCTGACCCAGGAACGCGGGCCGTGTGTCTATGTAGCCTGTGAGCACGGCTTCCACGTTCGGAATTTTTTTTCGGTGTTATTGGTGATATGTCTTTCATTTATTTCATTTAGAAGCACAAAGATTATAACGAAAGTCACTCGTCCTTTGGGCATCACGCCGAACTAAAATGCCTAATACAATTATTTAAACTCCTGAGCCGCTCAAGTTGCGTCCATTGATTTTAAGGCAAACTTGATTTCTCACTCCCGTTTTCAGTAATTAAGATATGAACGCGTGACAGAGGCTAAAGCCTAGCTTTCGCAACCTTTCTTCCTATTAATATCAAGATATTTTTCTGCAGGGAGAATCGAGTAAAAGTTACTGGACGTTACGGAGCGATGATCATTATAAATACAAAGATTACAACGAAAGGCACTCGTCCTTTGGACATTACGCTGAACTAAAATGCCTAATACAATTATTTAAACTCCTGTGCCGCTCAAGTTGCATCCATCGAGTTGAAGGCGAACCGGATTTCTTACGCCCGTTTTTAGTGATTTAGATTAGAGCGCGAGGGAGGGGCTCAATTCTAGCTTGTAGACGTTATGGGACTTTTCGCGGTACCGGTAGTGATTAACACCAAAAGAGAGTGTATCTCCGCGAATGACAGAAGAATCAGTCAAAAATAAGTCTCAATGCCGGCCAGGTTGGCCGAGTGGTCAGCGCGTCTGACTCAAGACCTTTAGGTCTCGGGTCCGCTTCCCGGTGGTGGCGACAAATTTTCATGGAACTGATAAGTGTATCTATAGAAGCAGATTCCACTCGGCCTTAATCCCTGAAAATTTGAAAGCCTGGAGTATAGATGTGCACTAACCCTAACTCGATGCTCATTCAAGGTTGCAGAATCCTCAAATAACTTAAAAAAAAAAAAAAGGAAAAAAGTCCGAGTAGGCCCAGCTAGACCACCATTGCTCCTGATTTCTCGTTTGTCTATGACAAAATCAAAAAGTAAACAAATTATGATAATTTATGGGTTATTATGCGTTCATGCAATTGACTTTACGATTCAAGTCAGCGATTAATTTCGAGTCAACCATAAAAACGGCCTTTTGGAAGATTTTTTCGTTGGTCTTTTTTCTTTAAAGTTATGGTCATATAAGTTGGTATCAGAATTTCCGAGGAAACACCGAAATTCATAGATAACATATTCCATTTTACTCCACTCAGAAACTTAGTGATACGCAAGCAATGTACAATTTTTATTCAAAGTGCCAAGAATAGTGCATTCAATTCGAAAATAATAAATCTATGAATTGGTTAAAATATTTGTCAAAGTATCAAGCATTCAAGAAGTTCTATTTACGTCAAAAAATTGAGATTACTTAAAATGTAAATACCTCTCAAGTACTAGTAAATTTATGTGTAGCCCTTAGATCACTTTCGTCACTGTACTTTATAAAGTAAGAATTTTCTGCTTCATTTTGAGATTCTTATGAATAAAAAGTAGCTATGAGGGTGAATTACAAAGATAAAGAGGAAATTATTAAGATCTTAGTAGTTAACAAATGTAGTAGGTGAGCCAATCATGACTGTAAACACAGGGCAATGCCTTATTCACGATTGCTACTACTTGTATCGCTCAAAACAAAACAAACTGAAAGAGAAACAGACATTCGTTACATAATTTGAATTTTCCCTTGATACTAAATCATTGATCAGTTATGAATATCGTATTATTATCTGAGCGATTATTTTCACTCTCAGGTTTAAGTGTAAGTTTATTTTTCATTATGTCTACAATAGCGTGTGTATAACATTCAATTACTCATCACGTAGATGTGCGTCGCGGCACGATGTTTACGCATGAATGATAACTTTAAAATGTCAATGGAGCGAAGACATCTGTGAAAAAGGGAAGAGATGGAAGGACAAACTGATTTATTGCGTTCATTTTCAAAAGCTTACCTGTGCTTGAACCCTTAATCTGAGGCGTAATTTCACGCACTTTGTTTGTATACACGCTCCTCTTTTTTCCATAATCTTTATTTTGGGTTCAAAGATCAACATATATTTACAATATCTCGCACACTCTCTATTGAATGCCATTTGCTTAAATATTAACTTCATGGAACTTTAACTGTGCTGCATTGGGGAAATAGCTAACTTGAGGTGGGATACAATTTACAGTTAATAACTACAGTGTGTAGCTCATCATAGATACATCATATGTGTCAGTGTTTTCCAAATGTAGATAAGCGTTTTTATGATTAAGCCAGAAATTTTAGTTCCAAATTACAAAATGCAGTCCAACTAAAGTCCAGAGTTTCACTAAGTTATATTCAAATGAGTATATTTACAATATTGTCGATGATTATTATTTTTTCATTTATTAGGAGCTTTGAGGACAAGGCATATTAGTGCACTTTTTGAAAAAATTAAGATATTAGTGATTTCAAATAAAACCAGTTTTAATGCAGTTCCTCATTGCAAGATGAGGTTCGATTATTTCGCTGGTGAAAGTACAGAAGTGAATCTCTCAATTTTTGACAGTTTTAAGTTAGCTCCATAAACGTATTGTTGAAGATATCGTCTATCTGCCAGCAAGAAATTATAATCGAAAAAAATCGGGAGGTCACCTAAAACCGTAGAACTTTTCTCGCGTATCTTGGGCTTAAGTGCAGAAATGCGTATCTCATTCTAGCCCCTCCACAGGGCCGGATTTATCTACTTGCCGCCCATGGGCTGCCTGTATTTTGCCGCCCCTTTCTCATTCGTTTTGAAACATCTATAAAAGCCATCAAGTGAACGTGCTAGCGGGGGTGGGGTGCATGTGACGCGTTTACTCGTGTTGGACCCTTTTTTTGGGAGAGCCCTGTCAACACTACTAGCAAAAAGTCACCGAACTTTGCGCGAAAGTTAAGTTTCGTAAACCTATCTCTGTGTGAACAAGGCCTTCCATTCATAAGAAATGAACGAAAAAATTATGAAAGAACAAACATAAATGTGGTTTAATGATTTTAACTTCCGCCGCCGCGCCGCGCAAGCTGCACCGTGTCGCAATGCGTGAAGTATTCAGACAGTTTTGTAGGCGCTCTGAGTTTCACGCTGACCGCTGCTGAACGCACTGTTTTTGACGCAATGTGTGAAGTATTCATGCGTTCTTGTAGGCGCTATCCGTTTCACGATGACCGCACTGTGTTTGATGCAATGCGTGAAGTATTCGTGTAGGCGCTAATACGTGTTACATGCCGACCGCGCCACGCCGAGGGTTTCTTCTCTTCATCTTAAGTCCTCGTCATCATTGCTCTCTGCGCCGCGCTGCTCCAGGCCTAATTGTGTGTTCGGTTTCTCTCATAACTCGACCAATTAAAGGTGCTGTCTCTTGTATCACCGCAAAACGACAAAATTAGAAATGACACTACTCTTAGAAAATGAGAGATTGTGTCGCCTTTTCTCATTTGTAATTTTGTTTTATACTTACATTAAAAAAATTGCAAAATTTGCCGCCATGGGCCACGGCTCATGTGGCCACCCACTCAGTCCGGCCCTGTCCCTTCATTTGATCCGGCGCGCCTTACGCACAACGCGGGCTCCTCAGCGTTTCCCGCCATCAGCATACATTAGCTGATCAGCTGTTCTGTGTTTTTACTTATTTTCAGGACTTCGCTGGTTTTGAAAAGTTGCTAAATACTATTACTAGCGGCGCGCGGCGTTCATGTCTATTATTCACTCGCTGGACAAATGCAATCTTCAACTGACGGTGCATCGCAACTATCAGTTGCATTAGAGTCAATCAAGTCATACAATGCTTCATCTACCGTATTGGATCAACTAAAGCTTCAAAACAAGTTTTAAGTACGAATAAACTCTGTTTCTGATGTTAATGTACAAGAGCAGGTTCAAAAGGACAATTGCAGAAGTGCGTCTCTCGTGTTTAAATGTCATTTTCCAATCATACAATGCTTGATCCGACCGCCTGAGATCAAACTAAAGCTTTCGGATAAGGAACTGAAAGCGTGAAACTCTTTTTTCAGCCTTTAAATGATCAAAATTCGCCTGTAAAAGGTTTAAAACACTAATTGCAAAAATGCGTAGCTCGTGTGCAATTCTTAGTGCTGAAAACCCGAATTCCGGCATTTCTGCAGTATTTTTAAACATTCCGAGAAATATTCAAAATGCTGATGGAGTCTGAAAAAGCATCTTATTCTTGCTTTTCTCAAAAATGATTACCCTTCTACTGACAGTAAGGAGGAACGTAGACAATTTTATTTTACTCTCCTGGAAAATCATGTTTTCTGAGATACGCACTTCTGCACCTTCGCCATCGATTTGTCCTGCCCAGTTTATTTTCAAGAAATTGATCTGGATTCTACCTCCATCTATAGAGTAAGAGTATGGCCCCTGTACCCCATGGAGATGCTTAGGACCAAAAAATGGCAGTGCTTTGTTTTGGTTTTTGGGGATGGGAGGGGGGTCATTTCCCACTTTTGACGGTTATCACCTGCTTATCACCAGCCGCACTTGCTGCCGGCCTTACTACATCCAAGATGATTTTTCTCGAAAATCACACACGATTAGCCGTGAAACTGTGTAACTACGCCGCAATAGTAACGTGCATTTCAGTAAATTTCTCGTTGCGATGTACAAATGAAACTACATTTTAAGTCATTTCGTATTTTCATTTACTCACAGCGTCCGCCATGTTTGGGTCCTATAGAAGGCTCAATTCAGTCTACGACGGCTGAGCCAATCACAGGTGGAAACCAAGTGGTCATATACCTACTCTCCCTATTAAGGTACTCACCCTCCATCTGCCTCATTTTGACCAGCGATAATGTTTGGATCTTTGATCCCTTAAAAGTAATTTAAATGCAGTGCTCGCGCGAAGGAGAATTTGTAGTCGGTGCCAACGATAGAGAGCAAATCGGTTGAGGAAAGCATCGTGTAGTGTAGCACTCGGGGAAATTCACCTCTAAGTTAGTTGATTGCCCAAGTTCAAAGATTATCGCTGAGTGTCAGCGCGGGCTTTTTTTCTGTCGCGGCGCAATGTCAAAGCTTAAAAATCTAGTTTCATTCATGCAGTTGCCAGCTCATTTACTCGACTCATTGAGCATGAAAAGCATCAGTACAAACAAAGTATTATCGTGTTGGTACAGCTCTCTGGTTGGTTTCTTCGATTTTTAGATCTTCCGTGGAATTTCAGGGACCCATGTAAACAAACTTTCCACCGAAAAAATAAAACTCCGGTCGTAAAAGCCGTACTTACTGGCTATATAGGCACACCGTTCCCGTTCCGGGCTCAAAGACCGATAGTTCCCGGCGCGGCATCCACAGCAATCGAAGCTACGACTCCAAAACCCGGTATTTTCAGCCTCTGAGCCCGAAACAGACGGTACGTCAATACAGCTCGTAACTTTTTTTTAGTATCCCGAATGAAATTTGTAGTATATTGACGGTGATTCTCCCAAACCGTTCATTTCGTTTGCTGTGATTAAAAATCTCCGCTCCAATTTTATTTTTTTAAAGGAAAACACATCAACATTATTCCGTGGATTGCCGGTCGACTGTTTACGCCTCGAAACACGGTGCACATTCCGGCGGGCGCAGTATAGGCAATTTGTACAGCGTACTGTGCGTGTACGTGTAACGTTTGAAGTATTTCCACGATGTTGAAGGCGCTATGACAAGTGCATGCGTACGGGCGTGCCTTTTATTGCCCACGTTTATTCGAGTTCGTTCGTAGTTGGACTATTTATGCGAAGAGGAACTATGTTGCAAGCAAACCCTATGCACATAATTCCTTTTAGCATAAATACGTCCAGTTCACAATCTTTAATATATTTCGTGGTTTGTTTATAATGCGGACTTTTTCCAATTTTTCGAACTACCTCCGGACGCTTGAAACCATTTATGCGGACGATCTACGGATCTATCGACGCCGCCTTGCCCAGTATCGTCTTCAGAATTTGCATCGCACGTAGAAGGGAAATGACGGAAATTCTTCAGAATTAACGTTCAGTGGCTCTCCATTTGAAAAATACAGTAAGACAAGACGTCCGCAAAGTCGCGAACCGAAATATGTGGTTTGATAGTTTCGCCGTTGATATGTGACCTTATCTGTGAAAAGGGACCTTATTTTCCAAATATTCGAATTTCAGGTATTGCTACTACTGCATACGGTCAGAAAATCTATAAAATTTTGGCACAAGTTGGACCCTGAAAGCTCAAAACTCGAGGAAGATATACCTAACAACCTAATGTCCTGAAGTTTCAAAACAAATATTCTGAAGTTTAATTCTCCGTTTGCGTTCCGTGCCCCTATTTAAAACCTTAACTTGTCCATAGTTGGCAGGAGGCTCCTCAATCGGATTAAATGCCATAAAGTCACAGAGGAAGAAACAGAAGTTTTAGGTTAAAGTTTTGCATTAATAGGCTAAGAAATTTGAAATCGCAAAGAAGAGGAGCAGCCCAATATGGTAAGAAAATTGAAAACCCGCGCATAGTTTGTTCAAGAGGCTTTTAGAAAGCGTTTCCTGTTGAGAACCCGAAATTGCCGATTTCAAAATTTTTTTCTAAACTTGGCTCTCTCGGAAAGTTCTCTCGGAAAGTTCTCTTGGAGAAGATATAAGGCTCCTTTACACACAGGATCACAAATCCGGTACAGATGCGGTCACATCGACGGTGAAACCACCAGACCACGTATCTCGGTTTGCGACGTTGCAGACTTCCTGTCATATTTTATTTTTGAATGAAAAACTAATCGAAGTCAATCCTTGAAAAATTCTGCGATTTCCCCTTTCCCTGCGAAAAAAACTCTGTGAAAATATCAAGAAATGATTTAGATTTGTTCCCCTTCAAAATAAAATGGGAGCGGAGATTTTTAAACACCGCAGACGAGATACGTGGTCTCGTAGTTTATGTCGATTGCTGGACCGCAGGTGAATTCACAGATAAAGTATCAAAGCGTCATATTATTTAGATTTGTTTTAAAAAAAAAAAAAAAAAAAAAAAAAAAAAAAAAAAAGTAAAAGGAAATTATGCAACATAATATGCAGTCAGGCTATTTCTAGTTAAATTTATCCCAGTGTTAATATTAAGGACTCAAGGACAGCTTTTCCAAACAAGTGAAATGACTTAAATGATGCGTTCTCCTGCGGCATCTGACAACATCAATCAAAAAGCGATTATTTTATTGCGCCGTGCCCCTTGTTCTCTCGTTACTTATTCCAATTTTTTATGAGTTTGCGCCTATTCGTCAAGTCATATCTTGCTTTTATCAAAAATGCTCTATAAATAAATAATCTGAGAACGGCGAGAGGAAAATTAAGGAAAAATTAGTTGCGATCACACTTTCAAAACTGATGACTTGGTGGTGTCCTTACACACGGGCACTAGTGTGTGAGAAAACTATCGTGACCTGTCATGAATCAGTATTTTATCAGCTTGCTCACCGGGATAGTAGATAGATGTGGAAAGAGCTGCCTTGCCATGGCGCAACCACCTTTGTAGCGAATCCACAACGAAGCTGGGGAGGGATAATAAAGACAAATTCATTGGGGATGGGGGGATGAAATCTACTCGAGCACACAAATGGCTGCCAAGACCCATCCCCGGAAAATTTTGAAAGACTAATCCTCCCGGTTAAAGAAGTAAAATTTAGATCACTTATTTATGAACTGTGTTTGAAGTTGACGGATTTTATCCATTTTAAAGAATTTTTTATTAACATCATTTATCTGGCGAGGAAAATGAGCGGAAAAGGCAATAAATTATATAAAAGATATAAACTGGGCAAAAAAATTGTTTAACGTAAACAAGAAAATTTAACCTGCTCTTTTGCAGAGTTGGAAAAAAAGAGAAGTAAAATGTCTTAAGAGTTCAAAAAATGCATCAAAATGCTTGGGGTTAAAATTTATGCAAAAGTATATTTCAAATACCTATATGTTCTTCTCTTCATAATTTAAGTAAGGTCAGTTCGAAAGGGTGAGAGTAAAAGGGAGGCACCCCAGGTATTGTTACAAAGTTTCATTTGACGATTTATTCATTTGCTCAAGAGAATTTGCACATTTTCTTTCTGTGTAATATAAAAAAAAGAGGGGGGAAAAAGGTGAAAAAAAGTAATGTGCACTAAATCGGCTTTTCAACTTTCTGAGAATATATAGGAAACAGTTTTTCAACCTCAGCGTTATTTATATGCGTTTATTTCAAAAATTATAGAATTATAGATTGTGATTCAGATTTCTCCTGCATGTAGGTTGTTCTAAGAAAATTTTCGATTAATCATCACAGTCTATGCACATTTGATTCTTCTGTACGCACTTAGACCGGTAGAGGAGAAACGGTAAAGTAGGGTCGCATTAAGCAAGATGGAACCAAGTCACATCAGCCATTGCTAAATTTCATCTGATATTTTAATTTTTCACGAGGGAAAGGCAGTCTAGATTCTTCGGAAAATTTCAGGAAATTTCCTCTGTAACGTGAGGCGAATTCTCTACAATTTTTAAGAGAATTTTCACGATCGTTCTCTTGTAAACAAATAAACTATCGAATAAAATTTGGCGATAGCTGATGTCACTAGGTTCCTTTCTGCTGAACGCAGTCCGATACATGTGACCAGCTCTACGGGTTTCTTAAGCATCTGGACTTGGCGTGACGTTCATAAAATTCCGTTCCAAAATTAGTTTTCTGGAACGCCATCAGAGCTCAGGAAACAAAGAACGATTATCTTTCAACTTCCTCGTAAACCCAGCACGTGAACAGCCATTCTGTCACATAGCCCACTCTCCCTTGTTCTTATCAGGAAAAATCGAATGCGCCATTGACGTGGAATTTAAAATTAGGCTCAGGACGGGGGAGGGGGGGGCAAAATCAAGGTACGAAAGCCACTCTATGGACGAGTGCCCATTGTCGCGAGGAAACCGCAAGGGGGAGGGGGGGGAGGCTGGCTCGAGGCACCAATTCAAACAATCTCCAGCCTTACGGTCCGTTATCTCCGTAACGTCTGTGCGCTACAATGTTTGCTTAAAATCTAAAGTTCGGCTTTCAGATTTAAAGATCAAAGGGTCAAGCGTCTACAACTTGGGAGGCGAAATTACTGATACGCAATTTCTTCGATCGAGTGCGGCAGAAGTAACAGAGGTCAATTCGCCGTCCACGAGCGGGGCGCATCTTGTGTCCTGACGTACAGTACTGCCGTGCTGAGGAAGAACACCGTATGAACCTTCAGGCGTTGCCACATTTCCTCTGATAAAACTCGAATTCCCTAGTGCACTTACACTGAAAAAAAATCTCGGTGTATTTACTAAGAAAAGGGTAAAATTACCAAGAATTCAGGGTTCTATTTGATCCCAGTTTTTCTTGGTAAAATTACCATTTATGGAATTGGTAATTTTACCGAGAAATCTCGGTAAATTATTGAACTTTCGGTAATTTTACTGGACCTTGGTAAAAACGCCAATATTTTTTATCGACTGTGGTAGAATTACCGAGATAAAATGGCAAAGTTACCGGGAATTGATTACCGCAATAAAAGTGGTATTCTTACCTGAAAAAAACAGTAAAAATACCGGTTTTTAGGTAAGCTTACCAGTCTGTCTTGGTAAAATTACCAATAATTGGTAAAAAAAGTGAGATGGTAAAGGTACCAATGGACCTTGGTAAAAACGCCGAGAATTTTTTTTCAGTGTATGAATATATTTCTTCCAATTTTTCGCAAAATTGTTTTCACAATTTTATCTAAAGTTCCTGAAAATTTCGAGGAAAAACAATGATAACTTTCCTCGAGAATGACCGTTTTATCGGAGGAAATATGGCAACCCGCGAATATTCATACGGCGTTTTTCCTCAGTTCGGCAGAGTAATATTCAGTCGGGTTTTCCTTCCCGTTCACTCTCTTGTATACCTTTTTTCTTTTTTAAAAAAAAAAAAATTATCATGACCTTGGGATGCATATGCATCTCGACTCATATGCCCCCACGTGCAAACGATATACGCTCGAGGAAACTTGTGAATTGCAACCGTTGCAATTTTCTGACATTACAAAATCTCCTGCATTTTTTTTCTTCATTCGATTTGTTTGTTTTGGTTAGTTCGTTAAACTTGTACAATCGCTCCGTTACATACATCTGTTCAACTTATGAGCCTTGACATTCGAGAAACATTATGTCACGACTCTCCTCAGTAACAGTCGTGCGTATTATTATACAACATTAATTCTCACGCGTTTCAAACAATTCTAATGTTAGTAAACAACTGAACACTTTTCTTTCAGACAGTTACCTCATGTGTAGAGACCCATCGGACGGGAGAGGGCGTTGCAAGTTGATGGCTCAAAATTAAATTATTACATCAAATATTCAGATAAACGGATCGCATTCAACAGAAGGGAACCAACTCCTTACAGTATTGTGAAATCGTGCATCTTCAACTTTATCTAAAAAATGTGAAAAAGCGGTGTGTAATGGAAACCAATATTTGAGGATTTCCGAAGAAAGATCCTAGTGCGAATACTACTACCTGCACGCTCTTACCGATTTTTGCGAGAGGTATACTACCGTACTAAGGAAGGGCGCCGTAAGGACCTTCAGGCGTTGCCAAATTTCCCTTGATATAACACGAATTTCCTGGTCAACTTATGAATGTTTTCTTCCAATTTTTTTTTAGATAATTTTGCTCGCAATTCCACCGAAAAGTCCTGAAAATTTCAAGGGAATTTACCTGTTTATAAGTTTCCTCGAAAATTAACATTTAATCGAAAGGAATGTGGCAATTCTCGAATGTTCATACGGCGTTCTTCCTTAGCACAGTACCATAGGCCCCGAGGCCCTGCGCTTACGAATACGGAATAATACTGAAAACAGGAGACGGGGCCTCATAATTAAGGGGTTTGGAGGATAAAGCGCATAAGTGCAGTTTTCGCAAGTCGAGAAATACGTGTTTGAGGTTTCAAAATTAGATGGATTCTTGTGGCGGAGAGGAAGTTAAAACTGACTTTTTGATGCTAAAAAATTGGAATTTGGGAGCCTTGTTATCCGCTTCTTCAATTGTTTTTTATTATATATCTTGTCACGAGCTACGGATCATCTATCATATCTCATGTCTTCCTCAGTTCAGGCTTTTTGGATTTTATTTAACTGGACCGATGATGCCTTATTACTCATTACGAAAATTTAGTTAAATGCATTAATTAGCGATCTGGTACTTTAATTTAATCAGAGGCAGCCTATTAAGTCAGAGCCGTGCGTCATTGCTCAATAAGTACAGCTGAGGTAGTCTCTAGCAATCTGCGAAAGCTCGAAGTTTGATCCGAGTTTTTTAGAACTCAGCGAGTTTAACGAACCGATCAAAACAAACAAGACCACATACAGGAAAATGATTACAGCGCAAAACGCCTACGAACTAATAACAAGCAGGTACTGCTCATTAATTACGAGTCATACCTACTTTATCTGAACTACTCTGAATTATATCCGAATGACACTTTCACGATTTGTGCGGTAAAATTTACCAATAAACAATAAGAATAAGTACCATACTGACGGTGAAACACCAAAACCACGTATCTCGTTTCCGGTTTTTAAAAACCTCCTCCCCAGTTTTATTTCTTTCAACGAGAAAAAATCAACGGTATTCCTTGAACTTTTCACAGAATTTTCCTCGCGCATGGGAGAAAAATTTTAAAAAGTAATGCTGAATAGTTTTTTATTTAAGAAATGAAGTATGACAGGAAGTTTGCAACGTCGCAAACTGAGATACGTGGTTTGGAAGTTTCACCGTCGATATTTAATACGATACTTCTTCATATTTTTCGCCTTTATTTATTTGCAAAACTCAGTCGTTGAATTGAATTTGTACAAGCAATGAATATTTTTTTCCGGTGGAAAAAGACTCACTCGGTGTTTTCACAAAAGTAAGTGATTTAATTAACTTTCCTGCACAGACGTTGATTGTCGAAGTAGGCCATAATTGTTTACTGATACTTTCCCTGTTTGTTGATTTATGAGGGCGTTCAAATGGATTTTGATAAATACGAGTGATTGAACTTCAAATGTAGACCAATCATCGCATCTTAGGTTTAGTTTAATAAGTTTGAATGAAACATTCTGTAATTGAAGTGAGTGCGCCCCCCCCCCCCCATCTGAGCATGTGGATTAGACAGAGGAAGGTGGGAGAGACTAAAATATTTCAAATTACAACCCCTATTTCGTAACATCTCAAGTGGTCAGTAGCATTAGACGGTCGAAAAAGCATTAATGTCATTATATTTTAAATTTTGGATTTAATCAATTCATCCATATTTTATAAATTTCCTATCGATGGAAGTGAGCCACACAATTGTAGCTCACACTACATGAATTGCTGGCAATTTTAAGAAATCAGCACACAATCCAATCAAACGAATTTTAATTATCCCATTATTATGAAAAGATACAAAACCATATAAAAAACTTTGGAAAAAATGAACTGTGTGGAGGGGGGGGGGGATTGAAAAGATCTATTAACCGAGACGAAAGAGAACGATCTATTAACGAAAGAGATAGTAAAAAGTGACTGGTTAAAATGATAAGTGTCTCCCAAAATTGAACATAGGATGTGTTGTGCATACCTCACTCAGTTTACTCCAGTTTTTCGAACGAAGTTTTTTTCGCAGAGGAGGTCTTAAGTTGTAGGTAATAAAAGTGAGATAGATAGCATATGAAAATAATTTAGCACCTCAAAGTGCATTCAGCGTATAAAAGGGATGTAGTTTTATCATGAAACGATCGTTTTGATGGTTTATTGCGTCGTTCGTCAATAATGAGGCGCCTTCATTTTCAGTCAATACCACCATTGTCCCCTTCGCAACCGAACGATTTTGCTCCGGAGCCCACGCTATTTAAGCGAAAAAAAGGTTTCAGGTGTCGATTTCTAGAGCCGCAAAAACGACTATGTTCCTCCACAGGGAGCCATGTATCATCAGCTGTCGCCAAATTTTATTAAACGATTTGTTTTTTTACAAGAAAGATGCTGTACCAATTATTTTGAAAACATGGAATTCGCTTATACTGCAGAGGATTATTAAAATTTGTGGATCAGTCGGTGTAGGCGTTCTCTAGTAAATAAATAAGTTGTTCAAATAAATTTGGCAACATTGCTGTCATTTGGTTCCTCTTCAAAAAAATCAGTGAAAGCAGCATTGAGATATCCAAAAAAAAACTATTGTACATGGCTTTGACAAGAGGTTAAAGACCAGTAGTGTTCGAACCGGCTCCAACTCTATTGTAATGTTCCCTAATTACCACGAATACTTAAATATGAGAGGGAAAACAAATTAGGAATAAAACTTGGCACTATTACACGCTAAAAATGAGGAGATTGTAAAATTCGAACAGAAGACCCCAAACTATACCAAGATTTCTTGTCAGCTTTTACTTTAAAAATAACGAATGCAAAGAAATTTTGGGACGATGCAATCAAGATGAGTGGTATTGACTTTTCGAATTGACTTTATACGCATAAAAAAAGACGAAGGAAAACCACTGTATCTGAGTTGAATTCAAGCTGTCAGAATTATTTTTCAGCTCATGAAAATCACCCACGACATAGATATCAGAGGCAAATGCCATGGATCGTTAGGCTTCGACGTGATGATTCTGGAATCGAATATGAGATGAATGTTACGCACTTTGTTGGGAATGAAACGTGCAATCGATTATCGATTTATTGTCAATTTGTGTCATCTTTATTGTCTATTACTATCGATTTATTCATCGATCATATCGATTTATTGTCTGCAAATCAAAATAAAATGTACGCTTGTTTCTAATGGCGTAAGCTCAGCTCCGGTTCCTCCTAAGCCTCCATATTATTTGGCTGTTTTTAAAACCAGAGTCAGCCGAACTGCATTTTCCGTTGCATAATTTACTCTCTTCTTTTGTCTCTATGACAAAGATTCTAGCTCATTGTGACTTCTTGTTAAATTATTGAATTATGCATAAAAAATACACTCACGCTTTAAGTCAAGTCAATATGCTACTTACTTTTCTTCTAAAAAGAAAAAAAACACGAGAAGAAATTAGGCAACGCTTAATTTACTTGATTACATCCGTCTATTTGAAGATTCATACACCTACAGCTGCGCAGAAAGACATTTTTTCTCAGCAAAATGTTGAGGGAAAACACACTGAACGGTAATAAAAAACTTCCAAATCTCACCCACAAGTGAAAAATTGACGTTGTTCACATTAAAATCAGTGAATTCTAAGACGTCTTAAAGACGTAATCCGTCTCGTTTATTAACTGTTCTCCTGAGTCTGAGTGACACCTTATCGACAGCATAGAGCGGAGAATTACGAATTCACACGCCTCGCGCCAACGCGCCTTCAATTTTGCACATACAACACGGACATCCATCATGTACGAATAGTCGTATCTCTGCGCCGTTGTCATCAAGCCTCATTTCTGTTGCTCCATTTCCGTACTGTGTTCGATTGTTTCCGTTTGTCTTGGTGCTTCAAAGGCTACGTGACTTAAGTGAGCAACACAGCCTTAAACAGGAGAGAATTTGGGCCTCGTTATTAACTCTTTCCCGGAATCTGAGTGACACCTTAGCAGCTAGCAGCATAGAGCGGAGCATTACGAGTCCACTCCTCGCGCCATCGCGCCTTCAATTTTACAGATGCAACACAGACATCCATCAAGCATGAATAGTTGTATCTCTGCGCCGCGCGCCGTCGTCAACGCGCGTCCTTTCCCTTGCTTCCCTTTCTCCTGTCCATATTATGTTGGTTTCTTTACTCTTACTTCTCTCTTCCGTTCATCTATGAATTGTTCCGCATTTTTTCTCAGTCATGATTTCTTTTTTCTTTTCATTTTGCCATCTCTCAGAGGGGCGCGTCTTCGGCTCGCCAAGGTGCGTATATGCCAATGGCAGATTGGCCTTATAGCCAATCCGGATCTGCTCCTGTTTGTTTCGGAGCGTTTTCTTCTGTTTTGTCAGGGCCGGATCTAGGGGGGGGGGGGGCAAGTGGGTGCACGTGCCCCGGGCGCCACTTCAGGGGGGGCGCCAAAATGGCAATGACGTTTTTTTAGAAAGGAGGAGAGAGGGTGGGAGGGTGTGAAGGGGGGAAGAGAGGGGGAAGAGGAGAGGGAGGTTACGAACATCGAAACAGGAATACATACATATGAGTCGCTTTCATAGCGCTCTCTGGCGCTTTACGACGCCTAATCGCCACAAAGCTCGAAACAGGAATAACATTAGAAAAAAGGGGCGAAATTTGTTAGTTTTCATATCTTCTGAAGAGCACCTGAAAGCTGAAGTCAAAGTCAGCACTGAGCATAAGGCGTCAAGATTAAAGGTATGGATTGAAAATTCCAATATTTTTAATGCAAACGGGATCGTTAAATGAATTCCGATGGGTTAACGAGGCTAACTCGGGGGTGAAAAAGGCGCTAGATTTAAGGAAAGAACGAAATTAAAATAACAATGAGTGATGACTGTAAACTTAAGCTATGAAAGAAGACGAGGCGCCACTTTAGGGGGGCGGGGAGGGCGCCAAAATGGCAATGAATTTTTTTAGAGAGAGTGAGAGGGGGAGGGGAGGGAGGGAGAGAAGGGGGCGGGCGGGCGGGAGGGAGAGGAAGAAAAGAAGTAGGTTCCGAAACAGGAATAACATTATAGAAAAAAGGGGCGAAATTTGTCAGTTTTCATAACTTCTAAGGAGCATGATTCTGTGACCAGCAGAACTAACCTATTGCAAGATTCCAGCGTTTACAATTTTAGAATTTCTTTCGTGTAAGATTGACGGGAAAATTGAATATATTTTTGGAAAAAGGGTTAATTGCGAAAAATGTCCAGAAAGATGCGTTCCCAAATGTCGCGATCGCTTTGCGTTTGTATTGCACTTTGCCGACAACCTCCGCTAGCTGTGAACGCAGTTTTAGTAAAATTATTTGCGGTCGACCATGTCGCAGGAAAGATTGACAAATCTGGCCATTCTGTCAATCGAAAGTGTAGTTGCCTACACGGTTAATTTTGATTCCTTAATTGACATTTTTTCAGAAAAAAAGGCACGAAAAGTACAATTTTAAAACATGTTATTGGCACGTTCAACTAATGGGATTGATTAAAACCTACTTATCCTTTTCTTTCTCTTGTTTTTGTTGTACTCTGTTTAACAACTAACCTAACCCTCAAAAAAGCCTTTCCCTACGATACAATTTCACAGTTGAAAAAGCTTCCAGTGAATAAAGGGAGTAAGTGAGATTACTGAAAAATTAAAATACCTGTAGCGGTGATTTTGAACAAATCTCATCTCAAAACACCATTTTAAATAATTTTTTTTGCTGCAAGACCCCACGTAACTTTTCAACATTAAAATCGTCTTTCTAAAAATCACAAAAATGTTACTTGTACTTACCTCCTTCATTCGCTGGAGCTTCAACCTACCCTTTGGTACACCCAATATTCATTCATAAAATGTGAAGTGTAAGTACGTAACTGTCAGTTCTTTATAGAAAGCTCACATAAAGAATGTATTGAGGAATGCGACTTCAAGTATTTTTACATGCGTGTACACCGCTCTTTGAGACCTCAAAAATCAAACTTAAAAAAATCATTTTTTCGCCAAAAACTACGGAAAATGGCCGTCTGGTACGCTGTAATTTTCAAACATTTTCCGGGGGGGGCCCCGGACCCCCCGCCTTCCTGGGGGGTATTCCATACCCCCCAGACCCCCCGGCGTGGGGGGCGCCAAAATCTGGGCAAGCACCCCCCTACGTGAAACGTAGATCCGGCCCTGTGTTTTGTATAAAAAAAAACTGCTCTCTGTATTATTATATGAATTGCATTTGAAAATATTGAACGTGACAACCGTATTTCGTGTGAAATTTTGACAAGACTATAGTCCTTGATTTCGTATTTTGTCAAGTATTCTATAAAATCCCCACTCAACATCGCCCACCGATCCGCACTTGTAAGTATTGCCGAAAAAAATAAAATATTTGAGGAAATATATTCAGTTGAAACTCGAGCATAATTATTAATTAGCAATCAAATGTGAAACTTAAACGAGCCATTTATTGAAATATTGAATTGCCATTAAATAACAAGACAGTATCGCGCTTTGTGATACATCGATTAATCTTACATCCAAACATATGGAAAAATATCGATTAACGGGATGTTTCTAACAAAACCCTTAATAATCGATAGTTCACTTTAGCTTTAAATGGGAAAATATCTGTAATGGATGATACACACTGCGAGAATGTGGCGGAAATCTCCGAGGGTGTAGCACTCGTCACGTGATTCTCGACGTGTCGTCAGCATGACTCAAGGCGGCTTAGGTCACGTGATGTGATAAATCCTCTTCGTCACAATTATTGTAGAAAAAAGAGCAAGAAAATTCTTGACTGTAATTGAAGGGCGATAAAAAAACCTGGCTAGATGAATCGTTGGTCCGGAATGAGAGAAAGCGAAGAAAGCAGCCGCTTGAATTTACGAGAGTGAAGCCTCCAGTGAAATTTAATTTCTGCAGGGACCAACTTTTGGTCAAGTTTGCGATGGGTGTTGAACCGGAGAAACGGGCGTGTCGCCACGCCACCTTTGAACACTGATTCATGAGATCGAATGAAGGAGGTAACTACAATTTTTTGGGGCTAGAAATTGAATCATTGTGATCAATTTTTTGTGCAAAGTCGGCAAATTCGAGGCTTCAAATTCAACGCTAGCTCAAATCCTACACTTGGCAAATTCGAGGTTCGTTCATAGGCGGATCCATGGGTTGGGGGGGGGGGGGTATGGGGTTGTAGACCCTTCCTCCGTTCGCCAAAAAAAGGAGGAAGAAAAAGAGAGGGAAGAAAGAAGGAAAGACGCTTACGTTTGGTAATTATTCAAGGCGAAATTACTCAAACTGCATGTAAGATGTTTCAAAAATTCAAAAAATTTACGGGCAAATCTTGAACGGCAAATAAAAAAATATTTCTGCTTAAATCATGTCACTAACTTTCTAGTGTATCATGGACAAAGAGGCTGAATGAATGACACTTTTTGTGATTTCGAGCATTACACTATGAAGTTGAAACAGTGCACCAATGTGCAGTGCAGTGTTGGTAATGACACAAATTCTTAAAGTTTTCGCAAATTACACTCTGAAACGAGTTAATTTGAAATAATCAGTATTCAAATTCGTCATATGAATGTTATTTTGCCCTCTCATCTGTGACTACACTACGCAAAAAGCACGTGCATTTAATTTAGTATTTGATACAGTGTGGTACATTAGCAATAATCCTCTCTCATAACTGGCTACTCATGCGATTTGTTGGCTCTGATAAAGTACAGGCACTCTTCTGAGACAGTACTCGAATCGGTGATATCCTTTTGCTGAAATCTGCAACTCATCGAATAATAAATACATTTGCCACATCAATTCAGGCGCCTTCAATTCAGAGCCATGCAACCAAATCAACTCTGCTCTTTTCCAATAGCGTATGGTGTATCTACTTTCGAACGATCACATTGGTCAATCCCACTCATTCTCCGCCAGACGCTGCGTTTGTCGATAGGCGATATCTTCGTTAATTTTGGACGTGATTTGGCGTTTGAACTGATCTCATTTATTTTTGCTAATTAGTATGCTTAAACCATCAAAATACGATTCTGTGACCGGAACATTGCGCAACTGCGAGCTGGTTATTGAAATTAGTAGACACGATATAGACAATGAAGACACAGGGAGTATATGGCGCAATCCCATTGGTCGAAACTGGTGGTTCTACTTACGAAGGGGGACAATGATGATGGACTATCTAGAGGGTCTCTTGTCGGTTCCCGTTTTTGTCCATTCCAATCACACGCGTCCACCGATAGGATCCCTCCATAGACGCTATTAGCGCAAAGTCGCTGAAAAGCGATATAAATATGTATAGATTTTTTCGCATTGGTAGCATTGAACGAGGTTATGCCAATGTTACTATTTGGATCCAATTCGATATAATGGAGAATCCTTATGATGACGTCGCACTAATAGCGTCCACACCCCTTTTGTCTTCTTAGTCTATAGCTTTGTTCATCAATTTCAATAATCGGCCCGCTGACCCATTATTTCTTGAAAATTTGTTTCGTAAAGATTAAAATGAAAAATTCGTTAGACAAACTTGTTTTTCGGTATAACATCAGGGTGGAAGCCTCACTTCAGAGGAGACGAAAAAAATATTTCGAAACAACGATGGGCAACGAAAGCAAGGACAAAGATGATATGAGACGGCGCAGTGAGAGGAGAACATCGTTCCTTAACCCCTTATATGGACGTATTTCTGCCAAACGGAACTATGTGCATTATGACGTGAGCCCTGTTATGCGCGCATTCTTATGGGTCTCGCGGGGCTCATGTCTTAATGCACATAGTTCCGTTTGCTAGAAATACGTCCATATCTGCCATCAATCCTATCGGAGAAGCGGAACACGTTCCTTCAGACTAAATCGGAGGATTATCGAAAGATGACTTTCCAATACATCGCATCGCCAATCACGTCCCTTTATGACACGTTATCCGTCTCGTCCTTTCAACCCCCTCGACGCCCCGCTCCCATTTTACTATCGCATGTTATTTCCCTCCCTCATAAAGGTGTATCATAGATATAGAGTACGATTTATCAAGGAGATGATGCTGGAAAGGATTACTTGGACGTATTTCTGTCAAACAGAACTATGCGCATTATGACGTGAGCCCTGTTATGCATGTATTCTTACGAGTATTAGAGCTCATGTCTTAATGCACATAGTTCCGTTTGATAGAAATACGTCCATTTGCGGTGGAACGAAAGGAGATTCCATCCTGCCTTATGCGACTGTGCGGTTGGCTTGTTGACGAAAAAATTAGTGTTTGTTGAATGGGTCAGTTGGGTTGGTCATGGAAATCTCATTTCGTTCATGTTCATGGATTGGAGAGGGAAAAGGAGATCTGTTTAGCAAAATGAACAGAAGCATGGATAGCATTCAGCAAAGAGGGTATGGCTACACTAGGTCGCCTTGAAAAGCGCCTAAGAGAGCCTTCTAAGGTGCGGCGGCCATTTTGAGTTTGGCGTGGAGTTATGAGGCTGAGGTGACTCATATATACCAAACTAAATATTTGCTGATGATGATTTTGAAGTGTAAAGCTTAAAAATGCGCAAAACTCTTGTGCAGACTGGGAAGTTGTAGGTATAAATTATAGACTTTGCCTATATGCTCGTGATTTTGAGCCATTCTTAAATTCTGAGGAAATGTGCTAATATCCAGAATTCATCAATTAATTGCCGACCTTCATCGATTAATTCTCCAAAGTGCTGAAGAACCACCTTGAAGTGTGCCACCAATTGTGAGCTACACCTTCCCAATAAACTGATCAACCAACCAATCAAAAACTGTTCTTTTCGCTCTAGCAAGAGTAAACTTCAGGATTGGTTCAAATAACTTTTAACCTTTTTTTAGACTTTTTGTTTCCTACCATAGACCCTGAACTACAACTTATATTCAAGGAAAATAAAGGTTTAAATGTTCATAACCATTTTTCCATTTTTACCAAAAATTGGTTCTGAACTTTTAAAATTTATATAATTTTCTTTGCATTTAAGTTGTCACAGTGAGGAAAAAAAGTCTAAAAAACGTTAAAAGTTATTTAAACCAACCCTTTAGATTTCAGACCCATATTTGAAGGGCTTGGAGGAAAAGGCGCATAAGTGCAGTTTTTGAAAAAATTGAGATATTAATTATTTCAAGTAAAACTAGTCTTAATACATATTCAATGAAAAATTCGCTCAAAATTCAAATTATTAAGTATCAAAAAGTCAGTTTGAACTTTCTTTCCGCCACAAGGATCCATGCAATTTCGAAACTTCAAACACGAATTTCCCGAAACAGCAAAAACTGTACTTATGCGCCTTGTCCTCCAAGCGCTTCATTTCAATAGATCGTTTTCGATACATCAAGTAGGTGAGATTGTATCAATATCGATTGGTTCAACATTTAAACATAGCTTCAAATGTCAATCGAGTAATCTGAGGAAACGGGGTTCTTCTGATAGATTTTTGATTCTTATGAGTACTAAATGGCATCGCAAGGTGAAATAGTTAGGAATTTTCTCATTTTCAGCTTTTCCGGCTGAAATCCTGAAAGTTTTGTTTGAGATTATGTTCCATTGTTTTGAACCAAACGATACATCGAACCACTATCGAAAACGATGTGTAAGACTACCTGAACGCTTGACGCGGGATACCTTCATATTCCGACGTGTGCACATTATTGCCAGCCTCGTCAATTACAGGCGTTTTATGCGCCCACTTAAATTGTTCACATGACAGTTGGCCCGGATCGAGGCCACTCGGTTGAACCTGACCTGGAATTGAACTAAACTTCAATTACGCGGCGAAAACAAAACAATTGTGTCTCTGCTACGCAATTACTTCCCGACCCGACGCAGGGTTCGAGCTGCGATACACCACCCTTCAGCCAGGATTACACGTCACTCATGTTGCAATTCTGCCCCTGCTTATCCCCGCCCGTAATCCGTTTTACGCGATTAATACCTTGCGACTCCGTCTCATCACGAAATAATTCATTCTCCGTCGCGTTTGTTACCCTTCCAAGCAAAAAACTCCGCTAATTCGAAAAAAATTAGGATTTGGAATTGATATCGTGGTTTGTAAAAAAAAAAATGTCCGGCGATTGCAACGTTTATCTCAACTATCCCTACTGATAATTCCACGTGTTGATGTCGTCGCGGATGTTTTTGACAACTAGTATTTTGGCTCTTGGAACGGAAAATTTGATAAAAAAATTTTAAAAAAAATAATAATAATTTCTTATTTGACGAAGGCAAATTTATCTTTTCAACTGTAAAGCTTTCAGATAATCTGGATTGAATGAAGCAACGATCAATTTTAAAGTAAATGTTTAATATTAAAAGCTCTTACAACATTCATGATTTAATCAAGTGGGTCTCAAAGAAGTTTATTGCATGGACCGTATTCTCGTTAAAAAGCAAGAAAAATCTCAGAATTTCATTTTAAATTAGAATATTGACTATCTGCTTAGGCTTTGATAAAATATGTAATTTGACGATTGGCCTCCAACATATATCCATATTATTTTTACTTTATTGCTGCCTCAGGGGTAAAGGAAGTATTGCCTCCTCCTTCTCCCCCCAAAAAAAAAACACTTAGGACTTTATTTTGCACGTCTAGTATCCTTGGAGTTCGCCAACATTTTGGGAGTAGGGGCTATGGGGCAAGAATAAATATTGTTTAATTCCTAATTTTCCTTGGAGGAGTTTCTGATCGTTTAAGGCAGATATCTATGAAGTCTCAAGGAAGAATTATTTTCTTCCGACCTAAATATGATTATGTCTACCAAATAATCCATTTTCCTGCACTCTGCATCAGGAACAAAATTGCTTCTCAGTTGTTCAGTACAGCTGACAATCCTAAAGTAGGCGAGTAATTTGGTAGTGCATAAACCTTGGATTATTTTTTTTCGACAAGCCATGATAAGGCTTACTCAGCAGATCAGGAGTATAGTAGCTCAATCTCTAGTCGTAGTAAAATCCAGCAATATTCCGTGGAAAAAAAGAGGGGGAAAAATACCTGATGGTAAAAATAAAGGAGAAACTACCCAGACATGCGAGATGCGAACTTTTTACCTTCCATTTTTCATATTTTCAAGCATCGATGTCCTCTGTTTCAAAGTTTTACTTTTCGATTTCCTCTTTAGCGGTGAGAAAAAACTCCGGCCCAGTGACTTTTCTCTTTCGGAAGTCAAGACACTGACCCGATTATTTGGTATGAATTATTCATTTATTTTGATGGCAACAGACGCGTGGTGTCTAAAATGATCTTTGCTGCTCCCCCTCCCCCCCCCGTATTTTCTGCGGACACCTTTTGCTCAATCCTCTATTGGTCTGAACTTCTAATCGACTTCATTTCATTTTTCTTCAGTACAGTAATATCTTATTATTGTCATTTACTATCAGTGCCTAGCCATGAAAAAAGGGCGTTCTACACATTATTAACTACACTTTTATAGATTGTTTGTTTTAACAGTTTAATTAGTAAAATATGATGTTGAAGATGATAAGATAACTCAACAGTTTCAAAACAAAACTTATGTAATTTAAATCAAAATCCTATACTTTGAGTACAGAGCGTATCAGTGGCGTGGCTGGGAATTCTTTAGGGGGAGGGGGTGGTGTACATTCAAAAACGTGACGGTAAAAGTACATTATTTTGTGTGCGTCCCTGATCATATTTTATATCTGCCCTCAAAAAGTAAAAATAAAGGTACAATTAACGAGGCTGAGGGGGTCCAGACCCCTGGACACCCCCTCCCCTTGTCTACGCCAGTGGAGCGAATTACAATTTTGAAAGTTAATTTAAATTATTTTGTTTCAATAGCTACACACAAGTAAAAGGAATCTGACACCCCTCCCCCCATCACCGGAAAATATTCCCCCATAAGTGTCATTTTTCGTTATTTTCAGGGAATTTCACTTAAGGACATTTCCCCTCATGAAATATTCTAAGCACGACACCGTTTCTCATCATATTACTTCTGAAAAAGTTCCTTATTATTTCTCTGTACTCTAAGACTATTATGTAAAGATTTCAAGTAATAAGGTTGGTTAGTTCTACCCTTAAAGCATAGTAAGAGAGAAGACTTTGATCCAAAATGAAACTGCAATCGAGATCATTCCTTCAGCGACTGTATTCGCAGTTTAGCAACCAGGGACGAGGACATCAAATTGTTTTTACCACGTTTTTGCCAAGTTTTTTTTATTATTATTTTTTTTTATTTTTTAAATAAGTTCTCGGAATCTTATTTTATTTTGTTCATGTAAGCTATGTGGGAGAGGACAGTTAATTTTCGAAAAACGAAACCTGGTCATATTGCTGTCTGCTCATAAACAGCCTACAGTTCGCTTCTTATTTGCAAAGGAAGATAGGCTTTATTTCCCTGAAATCGTTACTAGCCTGCGGGAAAAGTACGCTTAAAATTTGTATCAGACAAGTATATTGGCCCTCTTGAAGTGCAAGACCTGGCGCCATGAGTTATGAGCCCTCACTGGAAAAAAAAAAACACATTGGATCTAGAGTCCAGACTCTTAAAAACAAAAACAAGAACCAAGTCTCTCAATTTGAGCGGATTTCCTTTTGATTTAAGCAAAAATCTGATTGAATCAAGAGTATTTTTTCTTGTCAATGTTTTCAAGAGTCTGGTCTCTAGATCCAATGTGCTTTTTTTCCAGTGCTCCTCTTTTCGTCACTGTTAATAGAAATGATGAGAGCGCTTGCCGCAGTCGCTCGATTTTTCAAGACGGCACGAGATTCGCCTTCAATTATCAAGATAGGCAAATGCGGAGATTCAGAAGCCTTAATAGTTGTATTCTTGAATTGCTCGACTAACAAGACGTTGCCAGCGGACCGATTCTTGATGTCGGCAGACGTCGAAATGCGACACCTCGCATGGCACTGATGCGAGGGTTTTGTTTGGTGAAGAGAGGACGCATTTAAAATAGGATTTCATAGAAAGATTTATTATACGAATAATTTTTAGATATTTTTTTTACGATGCTGCAATTATGCAAACTCCGAAAAACCACGCAAATTTTGAAAGCTCTGACAATGAAGCGGCAACATTGCATCCCTAAGTTCAATGTGTCCGGAAAGGTAAACCCATCGGACGCAGAAAGGATAATGCGATATTTTATTAATGTATTCATTTATTCGTTTCGACGCTGTGAAATAACTTTAGATTCACTCATCCCTGCGGTTAAAAGCGTTTAAAATTGCGTAAAAGCTACCGCTTTATTTAATTGTGCAATGCCAGTCATTCTTACAGACGCTCTTCCGTCCGCATCAAAAACAGCGTTGGTAGAATGAAGTTAATTTTCAGCTATAATTTGAAGTTTTCAATCTATTCATATTAGGCTTGCAATAATCTTCAAGTCGCGCCTTTGTATTTTCTCATTCATGGATATAAATATTAAAAATAACACTATAAATGCGTGAATTGGAATAAGTGCGTAATAACTTACACTAGAGTAATTGCATTAAAATAAAAATGTATTCGAATAAAATATGTTCCTATCAATAAAGTTGGGGTTTAACTTACGACCTAATTACCCCGATAAGAACATGACGAGGGGGTGAAAACCAGACAGCCTTACTTGCGATGCGACGTTGACAATTTCATTTAGAAATTTGTTTATTTACCTACTCAAAAATATTTCAAATTGTGTTTCGACATTTTTTGTGATGAGTCCTCTTTGTAATTTTTTGGAAACTTCAAATATCTGATGTGAGTCATGCACCTTTTAATGAGTAAGAAAATAGGTTTTCAGGAGAAATTTCAAACCATTGCAACGCCATTAATACCCTTCGGCTCTCATCCCTTGAGGTATCCACCTCTCTCTCTCCTTCTCCTCTTTATCATCTTCCTCCTCCTCTTCTTCTTATTCTCTTCCTCTTGTTTTTTCTTCTGCAAGGTGCAGATGGTGCAGACTGCACCTCCTCATTTCTAATGCGTCCTTATCTGAAATAT
Source organism: Bemisia tabaci (assembly GCF_918797505.1). Lineage (NCBI taxonomy): Eukaryota > Metazoa > Arthropoda > Insecta > Hemiptera > Aleyrodidae > Bemisia > Bemisia tabaci. The sequence goes on along the minus strand of NC_092794.1, from coordinate 62,237,095 downwards.
TGATGCCCATAAGTCGAAATATGCACACATATCTCAGATTACAATGTTGTGTACGTCTGTGATCATATTCTAGTTTTTTTTAAATGTGATCAAAAGTTTATTGAAATTCTTCGTGGATTTCCTTCGCTTCTTAATAAAAAAAGCGTTAAAAGCGTACTGTGCAATACCTCTGGTGTGAAATAGTAGCTTCAGACGCCGTGGCACGCTGCGGTGCGGCGGACGGGCAGAGAGTGCGAAACGCGCATTGGCGCCTACAAACCTAACAGGGATACTTCACGCATTGCGCAATGCGTGAAGTATCCCTGTTAGGTTTGTAGGCGCCAGTGCGTCGCCGCTCCGTTTTGTGTTAGGCTCTAATATTCAATCTCGCGGAGTCAGCGTTTTTCAACTCATGATTTTGAAATGTTTGCACACTCTGTATGGACTATTCTCATTTTAATTGATGAAAAAAAAAATATGTTTTAAAGGAAAGTATAATGTGTGTTTTGTAAATATTAAAGTAGGTCCGTATCAAACTTAATGATTTCCAAAGCACGCGAATTTCTACACAATTTCTTATAGCCTTTTATAGCCAATGGCGATAAAGTGTAAAGCCCGGCGATAGGAACTATAGCCCGGCTGTATACTTTTTTATAGCTTCGTATAGTCCGGCTATATGATTTGCTCCGCTTTCGACAGCCAGCTATATGATTTTCAATAGCCTTCTTTAGTCGGCTATAAGAACTCCTATGGTATTTTGAAACGCAGCTCCTATCGCCAATTTTTACCAGGGATGATTGGAAATTTCCAAAAGTTTGAATTAAAATAACCAATTTTCGCATCCTGCCATCGATACGTGAGAAGTCCCACGGCCTGCATAAGTCAGACCATGGTTAAAACTCTCCTCCCTCGGTTTGCGTGTACCCGTGTGTTAAATTTTAGAAAAGTATTCGAAGGTGGATAGCGGCTACCCAAACAACTACAGCTTGCGATAAACGCTAGAGTGACATGAGTAATTGTCGCTTAAACGGATTCCTGCTATCCGTATGTCCTGATTGCTGTCCAGTTCTCTGGGTTACATCGCTTCAATTTAATTTTCCACCGCCTCAATGACACTTGCAGGGCCGGTCTGGCTTTCCCCTTACTTTATCCATAATGAAATCGGCCGTAATCGAGTCATTCTTTGCAGAAACAAGTATTAGCTTTGCTATGCTGTTCAAATTGTTGATGGCTTGCACTTAGTGCGAAAAGCGTGTGGCTCAATTGCGGCGTTTGAAAATCTCCCATTACGTTTTATTTATTATTCAAGGAGAACCAATCAAATTTTTTCTTTGCCGTTTCGTGTGATTTTTTTTATCATGAGGGAATCAAATTCACGAGAATATTCAATAGAAACATTTAGTCAGTTTCCCAATAACACAAATAAAAGACCGAGTTCCGACTTGCATTGCCGCAATCTGAGATTAATACTTTTTTCTTTCAGTTGCCACTGGGCGAAATTCGTTTTTTTGCAACTGAAAAATATGAAAGTCCTACTGGAATTTTTTCGCTACATAATGCTTTGCAATACATCTAAAAAGGCCGCTTGCGTGCCCAAGGTGAATGAATAGCGAGGAGCAATTTTGAAAGACGTGAACTAAATTTTTCTATAAATAAAATTAAATTTATTTATGAAACATTCCTAATTTTTTTTTCGTTTTCAATTTTTACAAATCAACATTAATAAATACAATATATTACAAAGCAACAATTCAATAATTTACCATCTGAAATACATATTTACTTTTTTTCTTTTTAAAAACAATAAATTAAAATTTACAATATTATGCACAGTAACAATTCAAGTATCTTAAAGATATGAAAGCATCACTTTCCTGTACAAATTCACTAAAAAAATTCCTTAAAAATTCATAACTAAAAATAATAAAGTCTTTTGAGGATGTACAGTCCATTCAAAGCTATTGCTTGTCATTCTCATCATACTCAGATAACCTAATCATCAGGAATAGGTTTTGTATTCTCACAAAAATATAGAAAGTAAAAGGCAGGAATCACTCAGTTACCCTCGTTACAGGGATCCATAAACAAATCACTGGTTAAAATGGGTGAGGTGTGGCTGTTTTCCACAACATGTGAAAATTGCCAGTCAGTTTATTTTGAAACGCCCTCTTGGCAGTAGAAAGTAAAATTAAAATCTTGCGAGACTCCAAATTTTACATGCTCATCCAAACCTGTTTTTGCAGTTACCTATTTCTTTTCATCTCATGTCGTTAGAAAATAAACTGACTGCCTGAATGTATTTTTATGTATGCGTCTATTGACAATCGATAGCTCGAGACTGAATTTCCTCCTCTTTATAAAACGACATTAACAGTTGGCATGGGAGGGGGGAGAAATGAATGGTAATCTTGGAAAAGATCAATATATTAATGAAGAGAGAATATTAGGTCATTATTTTGATGAGGTGATATGCACCATGTTTTCAGGTGAGGAAAAAAACTATTTAAGTTTGCAAAAATTTGGAAGGAGTCTGAAAACTTGCATACTTCTTAATGCACACTTGCAGAAATTTAGTGGAGCTATTTGTTCAAAGTATCCCTTCTACATTTAACGTACTTTGACCTAATACACTGTGTATTTGGTATAAAGTTGTGTTTACATTACATCGAAGCACTATCAGTGGCTCTGAAAAAGCTAAAAAAAAAAATCACATTAAGTTAAAAAATGTGTTTTTCCCCTTGTTATGCCTCGGAATAATAATGGTTAACCAGCATAAGACATTTAATCTTTGGTTTCAAAACTTGACGGTTGAAGCCAAGTCTCACATGGAGTAACATTACAGACTTGATGCATGGCACACTTAAAAAATTGTACACAACGTAGGTTGATACAGGGAGGGAAAGGTTCCTTAACGCACGCTTATACGTTATTTGAACCATTCTACCTAATTAACTAACAGGAACAACGACGGATCTCAAATAACTGGTAATATGAGCAACCAGAGAGGTAAAATTTCACTACAAGAGCACTCAAAAGCTCGTGCTCACTGGCTGTTCATAGAAAAATTTATAATGAAATACATTATTGTTTTTGTGACCAATAATGAGATCCTAATACTTTCTACGTCTAACAGGTAAATCGGACGGTCCTCATGGCTGAAATATTCGTACATAAATCAAACTGGAAAATTTAATTACAGAAATAGGCACCTAATTAATGATAGAAAAGTAGAATTTTAAATGACATAAGACGAATTGAGTTTTACCAAAATGGTACGCATATTGATGAAGAAGACGAATGAGGTATACAGGGTTATCCAAAAGTCACTGACCACCCCTGTAACTTTATTGACGGATTGGCGTGAAACTCGGAATCCTAGGGTTCTTCGAGACGAGAAAAACGACGCTGGCATTGGTTTTCCTGAAAAGTCAGTCCTTTTCAAAACGGCAGCCTAGAGCAGAAAGTGGATATTTAGGCTGCATATCATTGGATTTGCATGAAACTTGGTATCTAGTGGTATTTCGGCACGAGAAGAACGAATCTTTCATTGGATACCTGGAATTTTGACAAATTTCAAAATGGCGGCGGAAAAATGGCGGGAAATCAGTTTTACGGCTGTTTACCGATGGATTAGCATGAAATTAATTGATATTTCAAGAATCTAATGAAAGATCCCTTTTTATCCAGCCAAAAACCGCCAGGATATCGAATTTCATGCAAATCCATCGGTAAACAACCGTAAAACTGATTTCTCGCCATTTTTCCGCCGCCATTTTGAAATTTGTCAAAATTCCAGATATCCAATGAAAGATTCGTTCTTCTCGTGCCGAAATACCACCACATACCAAGTTTCATGCAAATCCAATGATATGCAGCATAAATATCCACTTTCTGCTCTAGGCTGCCATTTTGAAAAGGACTGACTTTTCAGGAAAACCAATGCCAGCGTCGTTTTTCTCGTCTCGAAGAACCCTAGGATTCCGAATTTCACGTCAATCCGTCAATAAACAACGGAGATGCCAAATTTCCGCCATTTTGAACTTTGACCGGCCGCCATTTTGTCAAAAATGAACATTTTGACCTGCGGTTTGCGCCAAAAATTTTCTTTTTTTATTATCTTTTGAATGAAGTATCACAAAGTGGGGGTTGCTATTTGAAAAAAAAGTTAGCCCCCGCCCCCCTTAAGGGGGGCCGCCCCCCAAAATTTTGGGGAGACCAAAAAGTTGCTACTTTAGACCGAGGAACATTCCCAAAGTTTCAAACTTCTATCTCAATATGGAAAAAAGTTACAGGGGTGGTCAGTGACTTTTGGATAATCCTGTATACATCAGTGCTAATCATCAACCATAGGAATAAAAGCAAAACGATGCATCCATCCCAAACAGATAAATTAGAGTACAATTTTTAAATAAGGTTCAGATGTTTCTGAGTAAACGTTTGGTAACGAAAAATGATAGTTCTTACGCGCAGATAATTGTAACAATCAAAATCATTTACCACGCACTTACACACGAAAAGGAATCAATGATAAAGTAAGGCTCATTGCAAATGGCTACCTAACTGTATACTTATCAGCCTCTGTTACATCTATACAAACAAAGTGCTTTGGTTGATGCGTACTAAATTAGGTAGGTATTGACAATTTCCTCGATTAATTGCTAACAAAGTTTTCAATTTGATTTTCCAACAATTGGAAAATTCTTTTTTGAACATGCTAATTATTATTTTAAAAAAAATAATAAAAAAATAAAAAAAAATAGAAAAAATAAACCAAAGATGAAAGCATCCGGTTGCACAATGCTGTTCGCTCGAGGATGCAAAGGAGGCCTTTGTGAACAAAAGAAAAAGAAAACAGTACAAATTGAAGAGCGAAAAAAGGCTAATATTCTAAAATATTAGTGCGACCGCAATGAACCAAAATAAAAAATAAAAAAATAAAGCCTTGATTTTAAGGGTGGGAACGTGCAGTAGTAATGCTACACTGCCTGCATCAAGCTAATATGCTAAAGAAAGGAACAGAAGAGTACTGAAAGTGAATGAGCACCGGTAATGCCTTCAAATCATCGATAAGACAAAAAGCACTACCTTGATGAGCCTACAGTTGATTCTCATTGTACCGATGAAACGAATGTAACTTACAATATCCTAAGGAAGAGGTTTACCCTCTTTTTCCTTTCTGTCTTTTGCAACATAGTGGATCCTAGTTTTTCTCGGAATAAGATTTCAAATTTAAAAGTGAGTAAACCAGACAGTGCGTGGAAACTAAAAAAAATCCTCATGCACCAACACACATGTTCCGTGCATATCCTAACACGAGAGATACCATCATAATATTATCACAATCCTTGGAGTCAGTTATCCATTTGTTTAGTTTAATATTCAATTATTCCAATATTTTAATATCTCCTCTTCATGATCAACGCGAAAGAGAAAATTAATGTTTTTAAATGATACATAGGTGTCGATCATTGTCACTTGCATATTACGACATCGCTCTTTAACAATAATCAAGGAAACAAGCGTGAGAGTACATTCACTAATAATACCCGTGAATAAAGAGTCAATGCACAAATGGACTGCATTTTGCAATTTGGAACTATAAAATCTGGCTCATGTGAAAAAACACGTAAGTGCACAGGGAAACTAACGGCGCATACGTCGTTTTTAAACCGGGCTAGAATTTATAGTTCCAAATTGCAAAATGTAGTCCAAATATTCAGTTCCGCCGTTATTTTCTGACAAAAATCTAATAGTTACTTATCACTAAGGTTTGTGTTCTTCGAATACTTTCCAGCTCAAATCAGTCGTTGGGGAGTTTCGTTCCAAAACTCGTTCACCGAGGTGCGAGACATCGCTCTCTTTGGACTCTGCCAGACTGGAGTAGATTATAAAATGAATTACTTAGAAATGGTTACCGACAAACGACACATACACGCCTACAATTTTTTATTGTCTCTTAAACTTATGGTTCATTCTGAAGTGCGAAAGAATGCAAAAGAATCATAGAATATAGATGTGTGGCGAGAGAAAAAGAGATAAAGTAACTTATGTTACTCTTTATACAAAACAAAAACTTTAAAAAAGCACGTTGCCTTGGAACGTAAAAATAGTAAAAAAAACACAATTTGTTGCATAATTAGAAAATCCTCGACTCTATGAAAGATGCAAAAATCATATATACGCATAAATTGAATAAAAACAACGTGAAAAAATAATAAATAACTCCAAAAAAATAATAAGTAATTGAAATACTTAGAAACTTAAGAGAGAGAGAGATAGAGGAAAACAATCACACATCAACATCACAAAAAGTTCCACGGCAAATAGAGTGAGCTGAGGGGAGGAGGCTTGCACAGAGAGACTCCAACTTACGTATTTACTTTTAAGTTTTCACCAGGTAAAAATATAAATGAGATGATATGAGCATAACACCGAAAAATGTATGAAACAATTATTAATGATTTTTTCAGTGATTGGGTCGATTTTCTAATTCCTGAGTACTCCTCCTCCACCTCACCGATGGATCCTTCATGACGTCAACGAACGTAAATAAGCCCTATATGAAAACAATGGTCTATGAGTTAAAGACAATTTTTTGTCTCATTTTCTAATGTTTAAAAAAAATTTGTTGAGGGAAAGAATTTTCAATATTTCAAATGAAGCTTTTTATAATTCAAAGAAATGTAACTTTTTTCATAGACGACAGCTTTAAGTTTCTTTAAAGGGGTGTATGCAAAATCGACAAAAATTCCCCCCTCATGGATGTTGACCAATTTTCAGCATGTAATTCCTCACTGTGGGATACGCCTTTTCCCAAAATTTCAAGGCCTGAAATGAATTTCTTTTCGCGTAGCAGCGTTGCCAAGTTGAAAACTGTCGAGTTCCATATCTTTTGAACAAAAATAGATACTGAGGTGCGGTTTGCGCTAAAATTCTTCAAAAACTGCGTTCTTTTGAAATATGTACTCACTTTGATGGTTTAGGTAATTTAAGATTGCAATGATGCTATTTTTTACACTTTCTTAAGGGTCAATTTTTTTTCAACCCTAGTACATCGTCAAATGCCGGATTCTCGATTCGAAAAAAATACTATTCATTGTATTATTCGTACTTTTCCATTTCTTTTGATATATTATAGCTCCCAGGGAAACGATTGGTAATGGAGATATGATCAATCTAAGTTTACGCTCCGCGCGCGCCGACTGGAATCCGGGCGCCGCTCGCCCTTAAACATTGTTTTTAAAAGTAAATCCCCCCCCCCCCCTCGAGAACAGTCGTTTAAATAAATTGACGGAAAGATTGGTTATATATGATTTGATTATCAAATGTAAGACTTATGAAATTCTTAGATGAAAATCTTCCGAAACTTCGCTGTTTTCAAATTAAAATTGATTAGTAATTCTGATAAAGAGATTTTTCAACTGTCAAATGCTCTAAATAACATTAACTTAATGATTTTAGGCTTACAGCAAAGGAAAGAGGAGTTACATATTTTTCTAACGAATGATAACGCTATGCATGGTCTCGCAGGCAATAATGTGCTTTATAGCTTATCATAATCAGAAACGGTTATTGCTACCCTATTTTCCAACCACTTTACGTAATATTCCACACTTGTTGAAATAATCTCCGAATGTTCGAAGAACCCTACCGACAATTTTACTAAAAGCGCAGAACAATCAAAAACAGAATTTTGATAAGAAGAGGCAACAAATTATTTTTCAACCTAGCGATAAAGTTCTACTTTTGAATGATAATGTCCTAAAAGATAAAAATAAAAAGTTAAGCCGAAAATATGTTGGCCCTTATAACGTTGTGAAAAGGATGAATGATCTGAATTATGTCATCAACATGGAGAAGTTCAATAAAGCAACAGAGGAAGTCGTTTATGTATCCAAATTAAAAAAGTTCTACGAGCCCTTTACGACTTATTCTCTTGAAAAAGACTGAAATTTTTGAGTCATACTTTTTTTCTTAATTCTTCGTTTTACGTGGACTTATTCTCGAGTAAGGATTGTGATAACAAAATACGAAGAAGGGAACTCATTTACGATTTCCGCTATTCAATTTCCGCTTTCAAAGAGTTGCTCTCGTATTTTTAGTTATTGTTACTTCTCTAGCCAACGGGTTCAGTTCTAGTGATTTTTGCCTTAATGTTTTTTTTTTTTTCTCTCAATTGTTCTTTTTAAAAAATGGGAGTTGCAAGCAACGACGTTAACTCTTCAGTAAACGAATCTAATAATAAATGGTACATTTTTACCTTTACGCAAGATTTGATTCAGAATCTTATTTTATTTTTGGTTGTTCTTGCTGCGATAGTATTTTTCTTAGTGAAATGGTGCACAAAATTAAAGGCACATAATCAAGCTGTAAAAACGGAGCTAAAAACTCTACGACGTGCTCGGGGTATGGCTGACATTAATAGTCCAGTCTAAAGAACTGTAAGTCTCCATTTTTTAAAGTTTCCTTATAATTTTTAAACGAACTTTTGATTTTTCTTTATAACAATTCTGGCTTCACGTGGACTTGTTTTTGTTTATTATTTCTTTCAACAAGGGTCGTGAGAACACGACGCTAAAATTTGAACCTAATCGAAATTATTCTCTCTCATTTTCTTTTAGCAAATAATTCGCCTTCCCTTTTTTGAATCGGCAACTTTTGTTGCGTTCCACCGTTTTGTGATGACTCTTAAGGGAATTGTTAAGTCAGTAACCCTGCTTCTGGGCTGGTCGTTCACCCAAAAAAGAGGAACCCGTACAATTCTTTGGCTTTGGAAGGTACCTTCACGGAATAATGACTGTGGTGTTGCGTTGATTTCTTTTCCTCAGTCACATCTATCGTTTGGTTCCCCTCGCTTTTTAGGCGTTGTAAAGTTTTGTAACTTTTACTGGAGCAATTAAGATGAGCATCTTTGTCAGAGAACACCGCAAAGTATTGTTACAGTGAATTGCAGCGACTTTAAGGTGATCGACTTATTTGTTCAAACTAAGTGAATCTGTTCACTATTTTTGTGAAGTGAGATAGTAAAGGCATCCCCTGAAAAACAGACGCAAATGCATATCAACATGGCACCCGATTTCAAGGGATAGCGCGAACGACTGCATTTGTGATCTTCCACGTAAAAATAATGTCAATGGTGAAACTTTAAAGCCTTAGTAATTCGCAATTTAAAAACAAGCGGGAAACAAGCGGGAAAGAAAAATTCATTTTTCTCTCATGGATGCCCCGTTCACGAAGTGCGAAAGGAAGAAATGAAAATCGAAGCGACCTTCTTAATGAAGAATGATATTTTCCTTCTTTTTGTCAAAAGTAACAGTTCAATTTTTTTTTTTTTTTTTGTAACTTCTGTTTCTCTTTTTTTTCCAAGCGTCTAATATGAAATTTTCGATTAGTTATTTTCTTTTTTTGTTCCAGTTCTAGGTTATAATTTCGGCAAATGGCAACAATGAATCGTTAGGCCCTTTAAAATTCATCACAAGCAATTTATACTGCCAAAAATGAAAATTGCAGCAAAAATACATACATAAAGTCGCTTTTATAGCGCCGCCTCGCGCTCTGCGACGCCCAATCGCCATTGCCCCCTATCCTCCCAGAGATCATCAGGCAATTGGCACCTTCTGATCTCCTCCTCCACCACTTGTCGCCAACCTTTCACAGGACGTCCACGCCGTCGCCTTCCGGGAGGAACCCAATCGAAGACCTGCTTGGGCAACCGGTCGTCTGCCATCCTTCGCACATGTCCATACCAGACCAACTGCTTGGACCTGATATCGTGCACGATGTCCTTCTCCAAACCCATGATCTCGCGTACTTTTACATTGCGGATACGCTCTCTTCTTGAGATGCCAGCAGACCGCCGCCGACCAAAAGTCCATCTCAGTTGCCCTAAGCATGTCTTCAGTTCTTTTCTTGAGTTGCCAGACCTCACTCCCGTAAGTTACGATACTCTTCACGATGACATTGTAAATTTTCCTTTTGGTCTCCTTGGAGACCAAACTATAATAACTGGAACTATAATATTGACAGCTTGCAGCATCCAAGTGTAAGGGCTTTATATGGAAAGCGCTTGGATGAGAAGTTGGGCGAATCAAGGGACGGTGATACCGAACAGCTGTATCAGTTCCTGAAGGATTGCATTCGTTCGGCAGCAATAGAGGCTCTTGGTGTCGCTGATGATAGGAAAGTTAGCGAAAAACCTTACTGGTGGGACGAAGAAATTGAGAAGGAGATTCAGGAGAAACGGAAAAAATATCATCAGTTCCTTTCCTCTAAAAAAACAGAAGACAAAGAGGCGTATAAAAAAGCTCAGACGCAGGTACGAAGGCTCATAACCAAGAAAAAGAACGAATCTTGGGAGAGGAGCTGTAACAAAATAGACACGTACATAGGAGGAAGGAAAAGCACCGAGAGCTGGAAGTTGCTGAAAAGGCTGCGAAGGGACATGAAGCGGGACTTAATATCTCCGATATCCATTGATAAACTGGAGGGTTATTTTAAAAATTTACTGACAGAAAGGCGACCTGAATTTCAAGATGGAGGTGTAAGCTTGGAGTATACTAACGATAATCATAACTCGGAGATCCATATGGAGGACGTGGCAAAGGCCGTACAAGAGCTGAAGAACGATAAAGCTCCGGGTCCGGGAAATATTCCTGCTGAGTTGATCAAGTGTGGAACCTGCAAGCTGTTTCAACGGTTGAGATACCTGATGCAAAATTGCTTGGACGGTGGAAAGGTACCGACAGAATGGAAAGAGTCTTGGGTGTCACCTATATGCAAGAAGAAGGGTAGAAAAGATGAGTGTGATATTGTGATAACTATAGAGGACTGTCGGTTGCAGGTACCCTAAGCAAAGTGTATGGAAAAATCCTGAAAGCAAAAATGAAGAGGAGTGGAAAGAACATGAAGCGGAAGAGCAAGCAGGTTTCAGAGCCGGTCGGTCAACGATTGATCACTTATTTACCATCATCCACGTCATCGAGAAAAAGAAGGGAGTTGGCCAGGAATTACATCTAGTGTTTGTGGATATCCAGAAAGCTTACGACAGTGTGCCATTGATGAAACTTTGGGAAGCCTTAAACAAAAGGGGTTTTAGTGGGGGACTAATTAGTGGTATTAAGGAATTTTATGGTGGGGCTTTTTCTAGGGTTAAATCGCATGAGGACTTATCGTTGGGGTTTTTAATTACTAAAGGACTGAAACAAGGGTGTCGTTTGTCGCCAACCTTATTTAAAGTGTACCTGGAAGAAGCAGCAAAAATACAAACGATATACCCCCATGGAGGATGACTAAAGGTCGAAAAACATTCAATAGATCTACCTTACACATAAGAAAAGGCCGCAAAATGTGACATCCCGGACAATTTTCAGATCGTGGGAATCCAAATACAACTATGCTTTTTTAATATGTTGTATAGATAGGTAAGATCTGTTACGTAGGTACGTCAATATGAAAGCTGTGCCCCACTTTCAACCATGGCGTGGGGATTTATCCGATTTTTCAAATATTTGGCTCTTTGGTACGATTTTTCTCGAAAATTCGGCAACGAAGGAAAAATTTATACATTAATTTTTATTTTTTCTTTACGTTCTTTCCTTCAACGCACACAGTTTTCCGTTTAAATTAAGTTTTACAGAGCAAAAATGGCAACAATGGACCGCGAGGCCCCTAAAAATTCATCGGAGCCTTTATCAAAGACCAGAAATGGAAAGTACGCAAAAAAATACGTAGGAATGACCACGTGAAGCTGAAGGAAGGGAGTGTGCAGACGACACAGAGCGGCGAGCGGCGCCCGGATTCCAGTCGGCGCGCGCGGAGCGTAAACTTAGATTGATCATATCTCCGTTACCAATCGTTTCCCTGGGAGCTATAATATATCAAAAGAAATGGAAAAGTACGAATAATACAATGAATAGTATTTTTTTCGAATCGAGAATCCGGCATTTGACGATGTACTAGGGTTGAAAAAAAATTGACCCTTAAGAAAGTGTAAAAAATAGCATCATTGCAATCTTAAATTACCTAAACCATCAAAGTGAGTACATATTTCAAAAGAACGCAGTTTTTGAAGAATTTTAGCGCAAACCGCACCTCAGTATCTATTTTTGTTCAAAAGATATGGAACTCGACAGTTTTCAACTTGGCAACGCTGCTACGCGAAAAGAAATTCATTTCAGGCCTTGAAATTTTGGGAAAAGGCGTATCCCACAGTGAGGAATTACATGCTGAAAATTGGTCAACATCCATGAAGGGGGAATTTTTGTCGATTTTGCATACACCCCTTTAAAAAATACTCATTTGAATGCATGAAATAATTCTTTCACTCACAAATTTTCTCTGGAAAAAAAAAGCATTTACCTTGGTAAATTTTCTTCAACTCAGAGGTTTTTATTTAAAATTTGAAAAATGACTTTTTTTAAACCATTTTACCGGTGATACAAATATTTTTGGGGGTTTTCTCGCTAAACCGTAAAATCCGTCAGTCGCAAAGAGTCCGCGAACTCGCTGGAGTATTCGAAGAACCACTCTAAACAATTACTATCACAAGGTGTATAGTTGAAAATATTACAGCAACTAAAATTCAATGTACAACTATAGTAACAAGTAAAAAAGAAGATCGCTGGAATGGCCCGGTCCCGTCTAACGAGGACGTTCGCCCCGGTGGAACTATAGACTAAGACACCTCCGTAGCGAGTAGAGTATGCTTAAACTCACAGCGAGGGTGGCCAGGAGACTCGAGGAGGAAACAGAGGTCGCTGACGAGAAAGCTTCGTCACAAAGCTGAGATCCCGGCGTGTATTTACTGCAATGGATCTGGAACAAAAAATAAAAATAAAAATTGTAATTAACATCGATTAAGTGTAGCTGGTGCAAAGAAGTGAATCACTAACACTGATTTATCAAAAAGGGAAGAAATCATAGTACGTACTATAGCAATGCATGGATGCCGTCGTATACTGTGTTTTTCTAAAGTCAATGTCCCCATTTCACAGAAAAGGATCGATAAACAGGGTGACACCTTATAATAATCGATTCTTTACTTTATGACTTGAAACAATTAATTAAATACAATTTTTTATATTGTTTTTTTATTTTTTTTTGTTTTTTATATTTATTCAAATTTTTTATATTTTATTTATCCATTTTTATTCTTTATTTATCTTAGTTTTTTATATTTTTATTTTACAGTTTTTTTATTTTATATGTTTTTTATTTTATGTTTTTTTTTTTTTTTTTCGTTACTATAGCTTCAAATGCAAAAATATCGATAATCGACCATTCACGCTTCGCCACCGCTCCTGAAATATATTCCTCAGCATTTTTACTAACGGTCTGATCAGACTAGGATACTACTACGGTTGAAAAGTTGGAGCGGTGCGTATTTATCAGTGGCGTGGCGTGAATTGCGATTTATCGATTGTTATGCCATTTAAACCTATGGTAAAGAATCGATTCTTGAGATGTTCGCTGCGAACACCCTGTTTATCGATCCTTTTCCATAGGTTTCAATGACATGAAAATCGATATATCGCAATTCACGCCACGCCACTGGTACTTATTCCAGCGCACGGCCCGGTTTCCACCACTCTTCCAGAGTCCCGCTAATCCAGAGGCATTTGTCATGACCGCATCTTTTAGGAAACTGAGGCGGTGCGGTGGGCCCGCGCTTACCCCCTGGATCGATAAATCAAGGGGGAACTTAAATTTTACACCTGCTTCAGAATAACTGGAAATATATCCGTGAAATGAGGGATAGATTAATTCATCGTGTTTCTTTTCTTCTTATTTTTTGGTTTCTTTTACTTTCAAAATAAAAATGATTGATTTTTTGTTTTGTTTTTTAGCATACGAATTTACTAATAAGCTACCGGCCAAAAGACGACGAAAAAAACATGATAAACATGCTAGGGGGTACAATTTCGACAGTGAAACAGCAGAAACGCGTATCTCGGCTTGTGGCGTTGCAGACTTCCTGTCATATACTTTATTTTCTGCAGAGAAAAATACCAAACCTCATTTCTTGAAAACTTCGGTGATTTCTAACTTTAATTGATGAATATTATGTGAAAATTTATTTATTTCAATGTTGGTTGAGTCTCTTTTTGAAAAAAAAAAAAGTTTGAGCGGAGGTTTTGAAACACTGCAACCGAGATACGCATTTTTGCAGTTTCACTGTCGATTCAGAGTATAGAACACAGTAGCCCATCTGTCATGCTCATTCTTGCCACCCAAGGCTTGAAATTTGACCAAATATTACGGAACAATGGTCAATTTTTGTAAATTTTTGTGCATTTAATGAAGTCACCCTTCCTGAAGATTTGGTTTAGTGAAAGGGATCATGAAAACCTTAAACCTGAGCGAGTTACAGAGGCGCGAAACACAAATTGCAAAAACCGTTAAAAAAAAACAATATAAAATGTTTGAAAGCCTCACATCAAAATACTTCACATTAAGCATTCAACATAATATCAGATCACAGCGTCGGATTTTCGTTTTCAATTAAGCGCAGAACCCTTGAGCCTTTCGGGGGATAAACACCCCCGGTCTGAACGCGTGGAAACCGCTGAGAAAAAGTTTCGGTGAGTCTCATTTCCATCATCAGACTCGGACGAGAAATATTCGCTCGCGGTGAATTAAAACACGGCTGTAACGCGATCTTCCCTCCAACTTGGGGTCATCCCTTGCGGGACACGACACGGGAGGACGGTCCCTGGCTGGAGCTGCGAGGGGACGGGGGGGGGGTGGGGGGCAAAGCTCATCAAGAATTCATACGGTTTATCAGTTCACACTTGAGTAGCTGGAAAACACAAACATATCTGCGTTGTTTTTAAATTCGTAATTGCGTTTGCGTGTGTCTCCGCGCGACCGGGGGTGGCTTCGTCCAACTCGGCAACGCGTGTGCCGGCCCGTTGGCAAATTTACATTCGCTCCTGCTCAAATGATTTTGGCACGTAACTCCCCGAAACGGAGTTGCAATCGCAAGGACGGGTGAACATCCCTCGGACAAGAACTCCGCTTTGTTCCTCCCTCTGATGACTCTGGTTCGTGATGACCCCTGCACCATATTTCATTGTGTGAGGTGTGCCGAGAAAAAAACTTCGGTTGGACAGACTCTCTTGCTCAAAAAACTGCTCGACTCGGGAAAAATGTGAATTAAATTTTACTGCGGGAAAATATTTTTAGGGTGCCGCGAATCTTTAATTTTTTTCCAAAAAAAAAACTTTTTTTCATTTTACGTCGAAAACATAAGCAGGGTGTCTAGTATTTTTTAATTTTGAAAAATCCTGATATTTTCCTGATATTTTATAAAAATTCCTGATTTTTTCGTTTTGAAAATTCCAGATTTTTTCATTTTGAAAATTCCTGATATTTTCCTGATTTTTCTTTGAGAAATTATCGGAAACAAAGACAGCGCAACGACTCCTGGCACGGCAGGTAAAATCCAGTAAGCCTTCTCCGCTGAGGAGATTCGCGTAAGAAAAATTCCTGTTAACGTCCGATTTTTCCGATTTTCCTGATTTTTTCCTGATCGGCCAAAATTCCTGATATTTTCCGGTTTTTCATGATGCTCGACACCCTGATAAGTAGGCGCGAATTTTGTTTCTTTTGAAAAAGTCCAACTCAAAAGTCTAAGCACGTTCGTACTGCGTCTTTAAAGGACCGAAAAGTTCCATACTTTTGGCTACGAAGTTCTGCCAGGAAAATAAATAACAAGTCGTCAAAATATCACAACCGCCATGCGACATATCTAAATTTTCGCAACCATTTTATTTTTTTGCAGAAAAATTGGTTAACGAAGCTATCCGAAAATTTCACTGAATTTTCTTTGTGCTGAGGATAAAATTCCGTGAAATTTTCAAAAAGATTCAACTGCCAATTTCTCTGTAAAAAAATAAAATGGCAGCGAAAATTTTGAAACGTCACATGACGCTTAAGATACTTTGGCCGGAAGGTGACAATGTGTCAAATTTTCATTCACCAAAAATCGGCTGAATTCAGGTTTTTTTGGTGTTTTTTTACGATTTTTTCCCGGAATCAGGCTCATTTTGAAACAAGCCATTCAGTTTCAGTTCATTTGGGGGCACTACAGTTTTTAGTCCGAGAAACCGATTACCGACCCGATCTAACAGGAACGATTTTCCCACTTAAAGGAATAAAACCCTCAAATTCTTAGGTTCCTATAGTCACATAATGTGTGACCCAAGTTTCCGGTTAACGAAACCGGAACCTTCAGATTGGAGGCCTTGACAGGAACGATTGGAATTTCGTCAAGACACGGCCGTGAATCGATCCGTGTCACTTTTTTTCCTTCGACAAACTGCATACATTATTGTTGGTCACGTGACGCTTTTCGAAGGATTAAAACGGAATGATAGTGTTGTTTGCAGAGAACACCCACCTGAATTAGTGACGACGACATTTTTGCGAAGAATACTTCCATGAACTTGGCCGTCTCTTCACCGCACTTCTTGAGAACAACTTCTTGTGAGCACTGAAGGTACTCTTGGAATGAACTGGAATCAAATCAAACAATGCACGTTTAGAAACTAGGATTAATCAATATATTCACTTTCAATTAAACTTATTCGTGCCGAATAAAAATTCATGACCCAGAGGAAGATATTCTGAAAATCGAAATGCTGGGAGATGTGTGGTAGAAAAATTACGTAGGTATGAAATTGATCCTTCAACATGAAAATTATCGGCAAGTAGCAAAATTTAAATTTCCGGCTTTTTCAAAAAAAAATTAAATTGAAAAAGAGCTAGAAATTGAATCAGCTAATCGGACTAGAACTTTTCATGAACTTCGATCTCCGTCCCTTCTAATGTCGAGAGGTTTGGAATGAGGAACTTCCCAATCTACTAAAATTAGTTTCAACTCAGTTGAGCTCATAAATAGAATAATTCAATTTCTCTTCATTATTTTTAATTTTTTCCAAAAAAAAGAAGGAGGGAGAAAAGAGAGAAATTAAGAGCGTTTAATACTAACCAACACAGTTTCCTGACTTTTCGCTCATTGGTGATGTGGTTAGTGGAGTTGGTGTCAGCGGTGATATCGTGAATGTTTTTCTGGTGGTTTATTCCGCACGCCTCATATTCCTCTTTCACCTCGTGTAGGCAAGGAGCGTGTAACAGAAATTCTGAAACATAGCGATAAAAAATCACAAAATTAATACGTGCTGTTGTTCACAAGATAATTAATGGGTAAATTATGACGAGTTCAGAATTGGAAACAGACTTCGAAATTATTTTGACTCAAGTCTTTGTACCAGAGACCGATTACTTTAGGAAACTTTATACCTTCAAAACATCATAGGTAAATCCAGGGGGCGTGGGGGGCGTACCACCCCCCTCCCCCGTTCGCCCGAGAAAATGAGGATAAACGGAAAGGAAGGAAGAAGGAATAGGAAGAAAGAAGAAAGAAGGACGCTCATATTCGATAATTATTCATGACAAAATTGGCTTAAACTGCAAGTTAGATGCTTTAAAATGTCGACAAATTTCTAGGGGTACCCCCGGACCCCCTTTACGCCCACCCCCTCCCCCCTCGTTCGAAAAATCTGGATTCGCCTACGCATAAAATCCACAAAAAAGAGGGTTGTTGATAAGAAAAAAGGGGGTTGATTGGAAAATGGTTGGAAGGAAGGGATCCTCCAAACAGCTAAGCCTCTCGACGATAGATTGAGAGGGTGGCAATTGTAATTAAAGGAAATCCCCCCGGACATAAAAGAGAGTCATGCAACCTTTTTTCAAGTTCAACAACTCGGGTGCTTAAACTGCAGGGAACACGGCGGGCTCTTGTGCGAACATCCCAGTTTCGTGACTAAAGAGCAGAACTTTTTCGCGTGCTAAGTAGCCGGGGCGCCGCCGCCGCCGCCGCACGGAAAGCGTATATCATTAAAAAAACCTAGTTTCAGATAAAATCTCATCTATCGTCTCTTATTTCATTCGGGTGTAATTTTCTCCAATTGAAAACGGGGGAGAATTAGCGAAAAATGATTGCCGGGGGCAATTTTACTGCGGTCTCGAGTGGTGGCATTTCCGCAGTGTGCCTTTTTAAGGGAGGGATTGGTTTTTTCTTCTTAAGGGAAGTGGCTTTTTAAGGGATGGCGCCGGGCAGGGCACTGGCCTCGTAGATCTCCGATCTTCGCCGTTCGACGATTCCTATCTTTTCAGCCGACTCGCAGAGGCGCAATAAACTGGTAACTGGTGTGCGGTAAAGAGGTTGGAACGGGAACGCCGCGGAAAATGGATAATGGAATAGAAGGAAACTAGGTGCCTGGACCGGTGTTGGCAGACTTAGGGGCTGTTAACACACTGTTAAAAAAAGATTTTCCAAACAAAATAAATAAAAGAATTGGGTTATACATTTTTCAAATCTCGGCATTCGTGTAAAGTCGTCGCAGTCGTGTATTTACGTAAATTTACAATTGTTGAAGAAGTCACTCAAATATGATGAAAAAACGTATCGACGGTGTAAGTTAGCAACCACGTACCTCGGTTTGCGACGTAGCAGACTTCCTGTCATACTTTATGTTTTAAATGGAAAAATACTCGACGGCAATTCTTAAAAACTGCTGTGATTTTTCTTCTTTAGGCGAACAAAATAGCTGCGGAAACTTCAAGCAATGATGTAGATTGTTGAGATTGTTCTCCTTTACAAAAATAAAATAGAACCGGAGATTTTCAAACGCGGCAAAGGAGATACGTGATTGCGGACTTACACAGTCGATATGTTGGAGATGACAGAAAAGCAACAGACTGTTGTTGTTGTTTTTTCATCATATTCAAGTTAATTTCTTGAAAGCGTAAGTTGGCTTGCTTTACCAGGTACCTGGCTGCGATTTTACACTAACTCCGAGGTTTAGAAAATATTTGACCCTGCTCCCGCATTTAATTCATGCTTTAATTCTTCTCGAACAATGCAAATGATTGAAAATTAGGGATTTGTATCCAGTGAAGTCATTTATTTGCATTGAAATTATGTCAAGTTTTGCCTCAGGTCACTTTTTTCAACGCTCTGGGTAGAAAATTAAATTTTAAGCTGTTTTTGAGCTGTCAAATTTTAATAAAAAGTCTTCGTTCCAGAGATATTGCAATTGAGACTGTATCCAGTTACGTAAAATATGAAAATGATACTTTGAGTGACCGCAGATGTGAACTTACAATCACCAGAGGAAAGGCTGGATGAAGATACGGCAGCTTACAAATGATGGTCTATGTAGCCCACACTCGATGGGGAAAATACATTGCGTTAGTAATTTATGCGCAAAAAATACGCATTAAGTTGGATTCATTCAGAATTTTTCCATCGCATTGATAACCGTTTTAGCGGCGCTTCAAAAGCCGATGAAATGACGACTGATTGCCTTCATATTTTAGTCATACGCGAAGACATTATTTAGCACAACTAATTATTCAGCGGTAATTTATTATGATGGAAAATTCTGAAACGTGTACTTCCCAAATAATGCAGGAATATTCTTGGATTGAATAATTTTTTAAACATAATAACGACATCTCTGAAACAAAATACTGATCGTTTTGTTTCTTCATGGCCTCTCTACAAAAAAATAATAAATTCAAATAGAATCGCGGGAATGGTGTAGTGCCACACTTGTTAAATTGATTGCGGAAAATTTCATTTTCTTCCGCCTTTGTAGTAGGGTGCAGTCAACTTCCCGTTTAAATGATTGAAGTTAATTAGCCGTATTTAATCATCCCTATAGGGGAAATGACATCAGGTAGGGTTATAACACTTTTAACCGCACTAATAAGTAGATCCAACACCATTTGAACAGTAAGTAAACGCCAAACATTACATGATGAAGCGTCGCATCAAAATTCTCAATCATCATGATTTATAAAAATTCATGACCAGTGAAAAGATTCCTGCCCTTGAAACCATTTTCACAGGTTTGGAGGACTGAGCTTATAAATTATGAGCGAGTCGATCTCTGAATATTAATGCGCGCCTAAATAACGGCGAGTATGCAACACGCGTGGCGTGTCGGTGTGCTCACATACTTTTCGACGGCAGGGGCGGTTAAGGAAATCATTCTCGCTGATCGTTGAATCTCGAGAGCGAGCTTGGAATTTGAAAAAAACTGTCTAGCCATTGCAGATCATTCATTGAGAAAATTATCTGATTATTTTTCATTCACTCTAAGATTATTTTTTCACTCCAACCTATGTCTTCCTATTTTGCTCTACCCATCTTGCCTTTTTCCGGAAAGCAATTTCGCCACCGTTTAAAACAAATTAAGGAACATTTTCTGAGAATACTGTAGCACACCAAGATACTCATTTTTAATTGCATCATTTTAAGATGGATTATGAATTTTAAGCCAAATTCCTAAACTTACAAGGGATTCCTAAACAAAGAAACGATATTAGGCCATGGAAGATGTTCACGCTGAATACCTATTATAAATGGCCTGCATTTTTTGCTTGAATTCATTGACTAAAAATGGTCGTTACCCAGCGCTGCAACTGGACTGAATTTTGCAATTTGGAACTATAAATTCTGGCTCATCTGAAAAAACACATGTGCATAGGGAAACTAATGGCACATACGTTGTTTTTAAAGCGGGCCAGAAGTTATAGTTCCAAATTGCAAAATGCAGTTCAATTAAGACTTATAATTTTAGAATATTTCCTAATGGGTCGAATAACAAATTTGACTGTACTAATGAACAAATCCAAAAGAATTGGGGGAAAATGGGGGCATCGATAAAGAATAATTAATCTTCGAAGGTCAATTCCATCTTTTGAGGTGCCATCGTAAACAGAGTTTCGCGTTCCCAGAGCGACTAATCCAATCCAAGCGGCGGCCAAATTATTTAAAATTATTTCCAACAATGCACGATTACCGCGCGCATAATGCGGCCGAGAGAGACACATTTCCTGTCCGAAATCACCTGGTTTCACATCAAGATCCCCGGTACAACACCAGACTGATTAAGGTTACGCTTTGGGGTCCGAGGGGTAGTTATAATGATTTCCCTCGATATGATGAGGTTGGGGGAGACGGGGGGTAAGTAAGACAAATGAGAAAAGACTCAAGTTCCGTTTCGGATTAACTGCATTATTCCACCGCCGCACAGTGGATCGAGTCAATTAGAGAGGTCGGGCAAGAATTTTTTGACTAAAACTGCAAATTTGTATGTTTATATCGCCACAAATTAAACTTAAAGGGGTGCTTCTTGAAGAAAATTTTAAGAGGAAACCAATGGAACCATATTTTTAAATCCTCAAAAAGTTTTATAAACGGAGTTAAGCGTTTAAAGTTTCCAAATTTTGTCCGACCTATCCTATTGACTCGATCCACTGTGCGCCACGCCATCGCGTGATCAAAAGCCATGAAATTCCTGTTCTCGCGGTGAAAACCCACGTGTCATTTTAATAATACTATTGCGAACCAGTTGAGTAAAAATGAAATTCGTCAGCCGATGATCGTGCAAATCTTTTAGGGCTGAAGATCTTGCGCCTTCATCTGGAGCATTATTCATGATCCAGCTCTCCAAAGGCGGCCGAGAAATCTGCTAGAAACGTCAGCAATATCTCAACGATGCAGCGCTTCAAAAGAAAATCTGACAGACATTTATATGCTAAATTATCAGGGGGGAAATTACACCTGCGCCTGACCTCATTTGAATACATCACGAGGTTAGATTCACGCGGAAGGAAGTTGTGCTGGAATTTGGTGAGAGCCTTCCTTTTTTCATTTTTCATCCAACCCAATGCTTTCTCTCTCTTCCCCACTTTCCCCTCTCTCCCTCCCACTCTCCCTACCCTCCTCTCTCTTAGAAGTAAACGGTCAGGAAAAGTGAGAAATTGTATACTATAAGAGAGTTTAAACTACCCCTTACTCTCCTTCCCAGTAGGAGAGCAATAAATTGAGAAAAGCCTCAACTTGAATCAAATTTAATCAAACTTGACCTCTCTTTCCACATTTCGATGACCTAAGTGCAAAAACGAGCTTTGCGGTTTTTCCAGATGTCAGCTCCTATTAAATTTTACGAAGAAAAACAACCAAACTTCATTGCTTGGAATTTATACTGAATATTCTGGTAACATGTACAATTGTACACACAAGAAAAATCAAGGATGTGTTCAAGAATTACATTAACTAGTTTTTCACTGAAAAAACAAAGTATGACAGGAAGTCCGCAACGTCGCACACTGAGATACGTAATTTCGCAGTTTAGCCATCGATTTTCATTTCAAATATTGATGAATAGTGCTCATCATTGAACATTGTCCTGATTTTCTCGATACCTATCTTTAAAAATCCCCTATCTTTGGAACATATTTAGATTAACACACAATATTAAATCAATCTGAATTTGTCTCAAGGTAATTTTTTCAAATGGGTGCGACAAAGGCCCAAAGCAGTTACTGGGTGATGTACACATCCGTTGCAACATTCGAAAGGAACAACCATCTGAGAATTCGTGGCTGCTTACCGGCATTTAGATCTCGGCGCTTCCGTCACCTACACACTGATGCAAAATGACCCGAGCCTCTTTTCGACACTGGTCAATATGCTGGACTTATTTGTCATGTCCGGCAAACACGATCAATTACCTATTTGTGCCAATTAACTGAGGCTGACACTTGCGATGAACTTTCGAGTCACCGACGCTGATCTGAATCTTTCATTTCTCGCAGTCTCGCCTCCATGAGACGGAAACGTGACCACAGAATGGATTTATGGAGTACTCCATAAAACCATCCCATGGGCCATAAAACTTTGAAAATAAATGAAAGCATCTTCGATGTTCTGATCGCTTCTCACTTGGCGAAAGTGAAGTTCTCGCTTTGCTTGAGCAAAACAAATCGTCCTCAGACTTTGTCCCTAGAACAAAAGTTACGTATTTTCCACTAATTTTTAACGTTTCTCACGAAAATATGGCTAAAATTATCCAGTTTTTTGGATCAGCAACCCATCGATACGCATGACATAAAAAGGAACAAATTGTTTATTTAAGAGAAAAACTTCGGAATTCTTCGTATTTTAAAAGCTTAACGCAAATATTACATGAAAATATTTCTTTCAAATATTTTTCGAATGTTTCTCTCAACATCTTTGAAAACTTGTAAGAGGGAGAAAAATCGAGACATAATGGAAATTTTTAGGTGTTTCCTTAAGATATTTTTTTTTTTTTTACACTCACTGGCGCTTATCCTGAAATTTTTTGTGACATTTATTGTTCATTTTTCCTGTTGCAGTTGAATATGGACAGTTAAAGCGGGTTCTAATAGACAAAGCGCTCACCGGAATCCCGAGACAGATACTTAAGTTATTAGCGGTCTACGTGGTCAATTTCATGAGGAAGAATTCGTTCGGAAATTAGTCACAACGGAAAACGTTAGGGGAAAAATTATGAATGTATTAAGTAAAAAATTCCAATTAAATAGTGCAGCATACTTTTTTTTAGGTCAAAACAAGGAAAACTGAGAAATATCTGTTTTGTCCTCTTTTTATTTCTACTATAAGAATTGTCACAGCTTTACTTTTTCAAAAAGCTTTACGAGTGTTACTTTGAAGGGTCATCTGTGTAAAGATGTACAACGTCACAGAAAATTTTGAGAAATTTTGTCGGGTACCTCCATACAGCGGAAGATTAAACGGCGTAAATGTAGGTACACATTTTCGCTAGCCTTGACACTGCATTGCATGCCTACTTCCTACTTTAAAATGCACATCGCATAGTAAATGTTACGTTCTTCGACTCTGTGATAGGATTTTAATATTTTTCGCTGTCGCGTAGTGTCAGTGTCGCGCGCCTGACTTGCAGGGAGACCCTTGATCTGGCCGCCCCGATAGTTTTCATTACATAATGATATTCATTTTAATGCCATAACTCCTCAGGAGTAAGTGATTTATGAGTTCAGCAGGAATGAAAGAGTGATAAAAATGATCATCGGCGCTTTTATCCACAGGTGAAGCCCTGCGGCTCATCAGGCATTAAGTCGGCTTAAGAAATTACAGATTCCCTCACTCTGACCCATAGTCTCATTCCCCATAATGTGCTTCACAGAAAAAAATCTTTAAAATTTATTGCTACTGTTACGCAAGTGAGATCAAAGACAATTATCCGCTCAGCCCCTGTAAAGCTCGCGTGATGTTCCGATGGGAATCAATTCTTCATAAGCTTCTAGATTTCGATAATAACCCCAAGCTCACGTGACGTTAAAAAAGAGATTGATTGTATGGAGATTTCTGGATTTTGGTAATTCTCCAGTCGGTGGCAGTGGCGTGGTGTGAATTGCAATGTATCGATTGATATGCCATTCAAACCTATGGTAAAGAATCGATTATTTGGGTGTTCGCTGCGAACACCCTGTTTACCGATCCTTTTCCATAGGTTTAAATTGCATAACAATCGATTTATCGCAATTCACGCCACGCCACTGGTCGGTGGATTTACTTATCTCCTCATATAGACAACTCAGTAATCCCGAAAATCCATCAGGCCTTTGCCGTCACCTCACAAAAAAAAGTACGACTCAAATAGGCAACTAATAGATGATTTCAAATTACCCGTCGTCCTCTCCTGTGAATTCGCGTTTTTAATACAATCGAAACAATGTCATACGATCTATTTTTCACAGAATTATTACAAGTTTCAATGATATCCAGAAGGAGATGTATAACTATTTATCTCCCATTTTCAAATGTAAACAACGATGACCACTTCTAAACTTCCTATCTGAGAGTATAGCGACGGGCATTTCGTCCGAGAGGTTACCTGCGAATGGCTGTCCTTTTTGGCCACAAGGCCTCCATGAAATGACATGCCCATACTTTCCTTATCTACGTATTCTAGATCCGCTGATTAGGAAAAATTGCAGCTTTCGTTAATAGAAATATATGTATGACGCCGCCGTACATGGCGCCTAGGTGGTATAGACATGCGTGGATGCGCTATTAAAAATAGAAGTGGGCTAGATGAGCGGAGCTCAAGAATCGGTGCAATGGCGCGGCGCAACTGAATGACCGACTTCCAACGGCGGTCAAAAATAGAAAAATAGAGCCGAATCGTGACCGCGAAATGGGGGAGTTTTTCAATTTTCCTCCGTTTGAGAAAATCGACTCTTGGTGCATCCGTAAATTTCGACTGTTTTACATGCATTTAAGGCAAACCTACACGAAAAATGAATAGAAACCGATATATCAAACAGATTATGTAGAAATTCTGGACTCACTTTAAATTGTTGCCAAAAATCCGAACTACACTCAGAGGCACATTTCAGCTGCTTGTTCTCAAAAAATCTATTTAGTAACCCTTGCAATAAAGCTGAAAGTATCCGAATGCGCAATATAAAATGTATGTAATTGAATCGAACGGTTAATTATCTTTCAGCTTTAGTTCAGTTTTCACGAGATGGATGTTTTCATGAAAAAAAATTACAGCTTAAACGTGCCGCTAAGTGTAAGAAGTGCGTCATTGCCGAAAAATTCAAAATGAGACCATTACTTAAGTAAAATTTGTTCGATGGCTCGATGTTCGCTTACTCCCTGCTATTGATTCACCTTTGAAGAACGAAACCAAATGTTGCTAACTTGCGACAATTGCCTTGCTTTAGGATCGATCTAAACACCTGAAGGCGTTTCGAGGAAGGATGGTTTTACTCTGCACTAAGAATTTAAACAATGTAATCGGGCGGGGTAAAAGTTGTGTTCGGAGGTCAACGCTACCTTTTGCCTGGTGATGAGTAACATGTTGTGCGTAAAATTCGCCGAACGATGGCGATGGCCTCCGAAAGTAACTTTTACACTGCCGTGCTGGAAAAACGCCGTATGAATCTTCAGGCGTTGCCAAATTTCCTTTCATAAAACATGAATTTCCTGGTAAACTTTAGAATACTTCCTTTCTTATTTCTCAGATAATATTGTTTACAATTTCACCTAAAGTTCCTGAAAATTTCAAGGAAAAAGATTCATAACTTTCCTCAAAAATAAGCATTTTATCGAGAGGAAATCTGGCAACTCTCGGATGTTCTTACGGCGTTTTTCCTTAGCACGGCAGCATACTGAGAAGAAAAAAAGCAGTGCGGGATCTCCAAAATAAACTGCCTCTAATGGGGAGCCAGAGGCGGATGTAGCAATTTGGCAATACCGAATTCCTTGCATTTAAACCTATGTTAAATAATCGATTCTTGTCGGAGCACCGGCCCTCCAAGAATCGATACATTTCCATAGGTTTAAATGGAGAAAAGACAATGTTGTCAACTTTCTGGATCCGCCAATGGGGGGAGCTGCGAGATGCGGACACTCACACAGACTCAAAACAGAAGCTGGAACACAGCCTGGGCCACGCACACGCACAGAGACAAGGTGTGCAGGCTGTCAGGAGCCGTGTGACAGAGTTGACGTGGACGTGGCGTCGCCAAGGCCGTCGGGTCTCCGATGACTCCACTGCCCCCCTTCTGCCGACGAATAAGGTGGCGTGATTCGTGACGTCACCGACGCGGGCGCGGGGCCCCCTCCGGCTACGTCATTAATCGGAGCGTTCGCCAACGCCGGGCCACGTCGTCCACGTTGCCACCGGGCGACGTCACCGAGTCTGTCATCGGCACCCACCGCCATCGCCACCGCAGCCGCTGCCGAACACACCCACGACACCGACCGGCTCCGACCGCCGACCGCTGACTCGGATATACGCGGAACTGTGCGCCGCGCTGCGCCATGTTGCCGATTTTCGTCGGCAAATTATCAGGCTGTCCCCTGGTCGCTACGCGGTTCAACCCCCCGAGGACACTTCCTCGGTTATATTTCAACTGGACCACATTTTGCAAAAAGGAACCACTATTTTTGGCTCAATTTATGAACAACTTATGAATCATCGGTTTCCCTATGCAGAAAGGTAGAGAAGGAGCTTTTATGGAAGAGCCAGAGAGTGTGGTTTCTTGTTGCAAAATGTAATCCAATTATTTCAAGATAACGGGGGAGGGAGGGGTGGGCTTCAACTGAAGGCAGTGACTATTGACACCCTGGAAAAAATAACAACTCTACCTAATTTTAAGTTAGATGACTATTGGAACAGATGAAGTAATATCAAGGGCCGTTCATGAGGTATGAAACGCTCTGAATGTTTTTTCTCGAAAGCGAGTTTTTGACGAAAAATTAATCTTCTTTCGCCCCCGTGTGTATTTTCTCTTGTCTCCTGATTATTTTTCTTTTTTTTAAGTTAGCACTTTTTCTACATGATATACCTATAGTTTGATGATCTTGGCCTTGAATTTTCAGAATTACTACGAATTTTCCTCGGAAAATATTATACATTCAGGTGCCTCTGGGAACTCGTCGGAGTCCGATAATTTTTTTAACAGTGCACAACCAATTAGCAATGCGCAGTTTTCCGCTAGTTTGATTCGCTCGGGCGAGTTGTCAAACAGGTGATCGAGTAATGAAGGTGGATAATTTTTATTACCTGTTTCGATTGGAACTCGAGTGGTTTACGCTATGTTTTCGGGAGCCGGAGAGCTCGCACACTCACTCCGCGATAAAACTCTCGTTACTCGACGAAAGTTGATCAGCAAGTCAATAGATCGCTGTTCAAAGCTGTAATGTCCTCCATCTGATTCTTGGGCACGTTTTTTTCCTGCTGACTTTCCCCGATTTTTTCAGGTTTTTCATTCTTAAAGGAATGCACTAAGATCACTCGCAATAGAGCACTAGACTGCCATGCTAAGGAAAAACGCCGTATGAGCCTCCAGGCGTCGCCAAATTTCCTTTGATACAACACAAATTTCCTGGTAAACTTATGAATATTTGCTTCCCAATTTCTCAGACACTTTAGCTTGCAATTTCACCTAAAGTTCCTGGAAATCTCAAGGAAAAATATGCATAACTTTCCTCAAAAATGAACATTTTATCGAAGGAAATTTGGCAGCTTTCGAATGTTCATAGGGCGTTCTTCCTTAGCACGACAGGAGAGCACTAGATGCAGTGATGACTTAAGAGATCAATCGATTTATCGAGGAAAGTTTTCCCATTCTCTTTGAAAAAAAGGAAAACGGAGTTACGACCTTCTGCCTCAAGTACACAATTAAAATTACGGTGAGAAAATTTTCAATTTGGTAGCATTGAAACTCTGGCTGAAGATTAGGATCACGCTATCTCACTCATGATGAGATGGGCCATCTAATTTATACAGATTTGGAACTCGCGACGACAAGGTTACGATCATCGAATGAATAAAGACGGCATTCAAGTTAAACGTCATGGCGCGACGTCTGGATTCAAGACTACTTAACACGACGAAACGATGTGAGATGTGCGAAAATGATGTACTTAGTCATGTATGTGAGGTTATTTATTGCCACTCCTTGAACTTCTCTCATTGCCTTTCAAGAGGCATACGTGGTTTACGATGTCTGGCTAAGATAGTTTTTCAGATGTTTGGATGTCCATTGACCACCAACACTAATATCTATGTGACAATAGCCTGCAGCGACTTGTAAGAAAACACACTTTACTTAGGTTTCACTATGTCCTGAGCAGGCATGGCTCCTCCTGGGTAGAGTACCGATAGAGTATAGGGAGAGTTTGGACAACTCGAAATATGTAGCTCTTACGGCCCAAAAGGGTAGGTAAAACCTTTGAAAACGAAAAATGTCACTGTCAATCTTTAGACTCCACTATCAAACGAAAATGGACAAGAAAATTCATAGGTAAGCATTCTACCGCAAAAATGAGTAAATTTATGCAAAAACCAAGTCGAATAAGTGCTTTATCAACGACAGTTCCCAGCAATTGTGATTATAAATCACTCTGGATAATTTGAATTCACAGATTGCCTACCTTTTTGGGGTCTAAGAGCTCTATCACCTAACCCCAAAATTTTTGACATGTCCGTACTCGCCCTGTATACTACCCCCTATAGGTGCTCTACTCCTATGGGTACATTTCACTCTTATTTAGATGCCTACTTTTCATTACAAAATCCGGGGCTCCCCAGAGGTATTGCTTAAATAGACCAGAGGATCGGTTAGAAAAACGCTCGATTTCAGACGACTAAACCGTTTGAAATTACATAAACGGAAACGAGACCGTTCTGCAGGGACAATATAGAAGTAGGAGGCACAGACTATTGAGAATGTGCATACCTGACAGCGATACCATAGAAGTCTCATGTTTCATTTGAACTCTGCTTCAGGAGCTCTAGTCTGGTTGCATTTCTGCAGCTCTTATTGCTGGCTATATAATGCCTGGAAAAGATCAGCAAACCCAGCCAACCTAGAGGCTGAATAACTATACTGTTCATGATTCGGATTAAAACGTTTGATTTTCCCGGGAAACTTAAATCCTTGGGTGGGATACAGTTGTCATATTCGAATGAGTCAAATTGAATGGAAATTACTTAACTCAAAAGCAACCCATTTTTCCCAATCCTACTTTTTGTCGACTTAAAAATGAGCAGGAGGAAAAATAATTCTTCAGGATTCCGAAACGACAAAGAGTTTACTTCGAATGCCGAAGTTTTTTTGAGCGGTTGGATTAGCGGGAAAAACGCGCGACGAATGGCACTTTCATTTCAGGGACCAGCTGTTTCGAGTCCTGCGGAAGTCAAGATTTCTCCACCGAATTCTCATATCAAATCTGTTATCACTAAAAAGAAAAGCTAGAACGCGAAGTGGAGAAAGCAGGGGTTGTTGTTTCAGTATATCATTATTTGCTTTTGAAAATTGCTGTTTGCTTGTTCGACGCAAGTCCCACCGCCGCATCTCTTTAATCGTTTCCAGTCAAACTTTTTCCCGCTTTCCACCGAGACAGAGTCGGAGGATTTTGTGAGAGTTGACAAAAGGACATAACTCGATTTGTACATGACCCCTAGAAAACACGGAGTTACGTGGATGACGGAGCTCATCTCAAAGTGAGAATATTTCCTTGCGTCAGCGGCGGAGGCCCGAAAGAAATACTTTTTAGACTGGAAATCATCATGGTTGAATTTTTTCAATAAAGAGTGAAGGGTTGTTCAGGCCGGGATCGAGAGACTTTTTCTACTGGTTGCATCAGCCGATATCCTTTAAGGAGGCAACTGTTTGAAAACTGTAAATATGTTCATTCGACCTAGCTTTGGATATTTTCGGTGTAACGTTTGGCTTTCATAATCGGGTCTTATCCTTTGGTTCTGTTCAATTTGAACATTTGATTGCACTATCTGAAAGTTCGGTTTGACAAACCGAAGTGGCACGTAAAACATCGTGCCTTCGGTTCGTAAGATCTCATTGATTTTTCAGTGTCGAAAACCACTGTAAGAATCGGTGTGAAAAAAAGGTTTTATGTCGACATTTTAGGAATCTAATTTTTTTTACCTCGAGAGAAAATATTCTGACTCATTAAAAGTATTCAAACGCACGGGTTAGGAATACCTATTCTATTAAGAGAAAGTTGTAAAAAAAATTAGGACAAAAACTGCCATCGGAGTTTTGTCAAATACTAAAAATTATCCATGTTAATGCTAAACACAAATTAGACTCAAAAATATGCAACATATAGAAGACTAACATTTTGTGTGAAATTCTTGTAATTTGTTCAAATCTCCTAAAATAAAATGATAAAGTAACTTCTAAAAGTTTCATTATCACTTTTTACATTTTATCACGTTTCTCTCACACTTTTTATCACGTTGAAGGAAAACGTTTTATATCAGCCTGTACACTCGGTGTTTGCCCCAAGGACTTTCTGCCGACTCTATTTTCATGGAAAATAAAAAATTACCATTTTTTACGGAGCTTTAAACTTATTTTTCTCGATATCAGAATGTCACTGAACTCCTTCAGATCTGTGATCCCCCCCTGTCATCGCTCAGACTGACTTTCACTGCTGATCTCACCATCTATCGCCATATTACACCGATTACAATGCATCTAGAGAGATGGTTATCTGCCTACTTTTAATTTTTCATATTGTTGACTGGGTGACGGGAGGATATGAGATCTGGAGACTCCGAAAGTTCGGCTCGCTTGCGACTGTGAGGTGACGTCGCGACTGGCGGCTGTGCGCGCGGAGAATGACACGGCACTCGCGGTTTGTGGGTCATGGCGATTAGCGATATTCCAAATGATTGGCCTGTTCGCCCGTTCCAATGTTCGGTGGTTCCTCAAAGTTTCTAATCAAGTGTCGCTGCAACGGCAATAAACGGGTATACTGAGAAAAAGTTCGGTCTCATGAACCAGAGAATGGGGCTGAGTATCGAACGCATTATTCGATTCGGGTGACCGTACTTCTCGGTTCTTAATTTGTGCTTCGATTCGTGAAATCGAACTTTCGAACGAAACCAAAGTACGAAAAAAAGCTCGGTTGCATGAACCGAACTGTAAACTTCGGTTACAAGCAGGAGTCGATAAAGTTCTCTACTTTCCACGATTTCCAAAAAGTGCTTCCGCACTAGAGTTGGTGACTTTTTTTAATGAGAGGTGATAAACACGGTTTAATCAACACTCATTATTCAATTTCTCTTCCGGACGTTGCAAAAAAAAAAAAAAAAAAAAAAAAAAAAAAAAAAAGCTTGGCTCGCGTGATCAGGAATATAATCGACCCTTGGTTACATCATTCGTTCAGTAATCATAGTTTTCGGTCACAGGAACCAAATTTCGGTCAATTAAACCGAAATTCGGTTGCTGTCCCCGAAAACTAGGGTTACCTAGACCGAGAGTTTGGGCTCAATGGAAACTAAACTTATTTTCTCCGTTTATAAAGAGCTCAGTTGCAAGAACTTTGGATTCATAAAAGCGTGGTGACAAGAACCGAATAGCACGACCGATGATGAACACCGAAAAAAAAGCGACTCTACTCCGTGCTCATATCACTCCGGATTCACTCCGGAATGAAAGCCATCGAAAAGCATCGAGAGAGGGAAACTTTCTGCTTAAAAACTTACCGTTCTGATAAGGCCCGGGCTGGCAGATTTCTTGAATGACCATACTGGTTCCAGCATACAGTTGATAGAAATGAGCTCTCTGATTCGGGGCCATGCAGCGTCTAGTGTAGTTATCGATACACATCAATCCATCATTAAGATCTCTGAAACAAAACAATTTTGATTTATAAAACTTATTTGAATATCATACAATACATAATGTAAAAATTTATAAAGGACAAAATCACTACGTTCGACTTTTTAATATATTTTTGTGGGGTGATCATAGAAATTTTTAACATGTATGGCATGTTTAGCGCGGAATTTAATGGGGGAAACATCTTTCTTGGTACTTTAATGACAACCCAATCATGTAGTCTATTGATCTCATAACCGGCTAAAATTCTGTATTTAATATTATTGTTTCCAGAGGAAAAAATTGATTCTGTGTCAGTGTGAAGACTGACTAAAAACTAGTCGCGGGCACGTGTGTCATTTTTTGTATACGATCAACGCTCGGAGAATTCTTCAGTGCGACCGGTGGCGTGGCGTGCTTTGCGATATATCGATTGATCTGTCATTTAAACCTATGAAAAAGATCGATTATTAAGGCGTTCGCAACGAACACCTTAATAATCGATTCTATACCACAGTTGTAAATGGGGAAATATCGGTAATCGATCATTCACGCTCGCCACAGAGATGATTAATTAAGGAATATGGGCGTTTGTTGATTGCACTAGTTGATCAATTGACAGCTTCCATGGCGAGTAAGCAACGAGCCTTATGTAATTAGACGCTGATTTTTGCATAAGCGTTGAACAAGACCTAGACTATGGGAGTCAAACTGGACACTTGTGAGATAAGTAACATGGGCACTGCGCTGAAACGATGGACGATGCAAGGCCTTGAATTCAGCCCCTTCATTAACTGACTTGAAACACCAGCGTCTACTGCGTAGCGTTGTCGCTACCGCAAACGCTCGCCAAAAACACGCTGGTTGCATAAAACGAAGGCAGGTAGACCCGAGGGTAGATAACCATTTTTGCACAGTACTATACCTTCAAATACTGAGGCTGCATAACTTCCTTACGCTTGGTAAAAGCCCGATCAAAACATACATCGACGGTAAAACTACCAGACCTCGTATCTCGTTTGCGGTGTTTAAAAATCTTCGCTTCTATTTTATTTTTTTGAAGGAGAGCGAATGAATATCATTCCTTACATTTTTCCCGGAGTTTTCATGTTTACGCTGTTTGACGCGCCTTCGACGTGCTCGTGCACATAACGGTATAAAGAATGACGAATTTGGAAAGAAACGCTCGAACTATTTACAGGAGCCGTGATACAACTATTTCACCTCTCGAGTGGCCCATATTGCATACTTGTCGAAATTGAAGGGGGAACGAATTTGGTGCACCGTGGAGTGAATCAATGACAGAAGTCGGACAAGTCAGAAAAACTTTAAAACCTAATGTTTGCACGAATACAAAATGTAGAGGTTCAAACACGGTCCCATTGGTTTTCTTGTAAACATTTGCTTTTAGAAGCATTCCTAAAAATCAATATTTGTCGAGGTAAACATCAAAATTTGCAGTTTTAGTCAAAAAGTTCATGTCTGACTTCTTCCTAAAGCTCCAATACTTGACGCCCGAATTTTCCCTTTTACACGCAATCCTTTAATGACAAATTATGCTCGGAGAACTAGAGCTTTGCTCGAAAGAATAAAGATCTTAATTTTTTAAAAATGCCGTTTAGGACATTCATCTATTATTTATATATGTCCTAGAAAACCCTGTAGATGAGTTGACTTGAAGCAATTAGTTGCTTCCTTAAAATTTAAGCATCGCTAGCTAAATTATCATTTTATCCTCGTCGAAGAGTAAAATGCATGCAGAACAAGCCTCGTATCAGTGGCGCCGCACCAAGTGCGTAGTTTTCCGGGGAAATCTCAATGAAACGTGGAAGTAATTACAGGATGGGTAAAAAATTGCGATAAATTCTGCTGACATAATCTTCTGGAATAGTTTGAACTAGATAGATGAAAGATGAGTGTGTGCCGAGTTCCGATATGATAGCATAAGTCGAGAACGTAACGGAACTGACGGAAAAATCGATTCCTTCCATAATCTCTCTAAGATTAAGTGCTGTGATTATGGCGTATCATCTTCAACGCTGCATTTACTATGACTAAAGAAGTTCCTCTCAATCAAGTGACGACAACTTCACAGGAAATCATTGACCTACTCAAAATGTTCGATGCGCCTTGAGATGGAGAGAGAAACGCAGTGCGAAAACGAAGAAAGGTAGAATGTAGTCCACTTGAAAAGTAAACAACTCACAAACATGACTGTTCTGTGATTAAAACCAGGTAATTGCATTGCGATTCAAATTAGAAAATTAGACGGAATAATGGTGGGTGATTTGCCGAATGGATACGAAATCCGGTTGGGCAGTTTGATGAAAGCATAAACATTCGAGGAAAGCAAATCGCCGGACTTTACTGTTGCGTTTGGTTACTGCCGAGCAAGAAAAAACACCGTGTGAGCATTTAAATGGTGTCAAATTTTTTTCGAAAAAATAATTATTTTAAAAACAATTTAAAAGCAGAAACAAAATCCAAGATCAGGCGCTGTTAGGTTACATGTAATTGTCTAACGATCGCTCATAGCAACTCTAAAGCAAATTCGAACGGTCAAGTGACCTTGATATATGCCTTAAAAAATAAACGTTCAAACCGTCAAAAATTTTAAAGTGTCCGAACTTGGACTTAATATTTACTTTTGAATGAGAGCCTAACTCATGTCTCCTTCCCAAAGTTTCCACCTAAAAATGTTCAATCTTTCCATGAAAAGAGTTAGTTTTCTCTTACTCCATAGAAATTCTGATTGATTCAAGCTTAACAGCAGAGAACGAAATGTTTAAAAAAAGATATTATCATGCGAGTCGCTGAACGCTTAAAATAAAAGTTTATATAATAAAAAATTCCTTGAGATTGATAACCCTTGACATTTCCTCTCCTCTTCAACGATCGGAAATTAGTTTGAACAGAATAGGAGCTTATATATGTGCAAAATATAGGCTATTGACAAGTAAACAAACATACGCAATCTACTTACGGACAAATTAAATCCAGATCCTCTTTATTCGTGGCGAAGCCTAGTTCTTTATTTTCGGCCAAAACTTTGAGAGGATACCGACATTTGGTTAGCATTTCTTCGCCACATTCTCCCACCGACGGAGCCCAAGTTACTGCACTTTTGACGCTCACGAAAGCTGAAACAGAAAAAAGACAAGAAAAGTCAGTAACCATCAAAGTTTTCTAGAGTAGACCGCAAAACAGCCGTGGGGCAAAAAGACCCTAATTACTTCTCAGAAACAATACATTTTTAAAATTCCACGCCGCTGTCTTCCCTATGATATAAAAGTTACTTCCGAAAGTCAACGGTCAGATTCGTTTAATGGTGCCAGATGATCAAAGAGTTGATCAGATGATTCAACAATCCAAACCTTATTTCCAAAACATACCCTGAGCAATGTGCTCCCAGGCATTCATCGGGCATCATGAGGCGAATTGTATCTGATTTTTTTTCTCAACAAGTGCTACTATGCTAATCAACCATTATTGGGCGAAAAATAGCGTTGGCCTCCGAATTCAAATTTTGCCTCCCTCTGCTGTCATGATAGCGAAGAGAGCAGTAATGGCAAGCTGGTATGAACCCCGAGACCCATTAAGCATGCGCTAACCAGCAGTGGCGTGGCGTGCTTTGCGATATATCGATTGTTATGCCATCTAAACCTATGGAAAAGGATCGATAAACAGGATGTTCGCAGCGAACACCTTAATAATCGATTCTTTACCATTGGTTTAAATGGCATAAAAATCGATAAATCGAAATTCACGCCACGCTACTGCTATCCATGGCTCATACAGAAATGCACTAACTGCTTTCTTCGCTATCACGGCATTATGCTTGGATTATTAGGGCGGGTCTCTAAAATACATCGTCTTTGGTAACTCCACACCACTTATTGAGTACCATGATAGCTCGCAATGGTTTTTCAAGTGATGAGGAGATCGAAACTTGACTGGTTGATCGTTGCAAAATGTACATTATTAGAATCGATTCTTGCCAAGATCTACCTAATGTCCAAAAAATAAAAACCGAAGCTTTTGGAGTCAATTTTTTAAATCAAATAAGGGCTTTTCCGTTGGTTTGTGACTTAGTAAAGTATCGAAATTCATTTTCGGAACATCCTGTATAAACACACACGAATAATAGAATCGTCTCGGCAACCACGGCTGTAATCGCGGGTTGGGATAATCCGAGGATTATTGCGATAGAGATTTGAGTAGCTGAAAAGTTGCGTGGCATCATTCGCGCGGCTGTAGCGGAACTTTATGGAGTAGTTTCGAGCTTTTGACATTGAAAACTCGCACGATAGGCGCGTCGGCCCAGTCGCTAGACTACTCTAGACGACGCCTCACCTCATGATAGCCTCAGTTTCCGGTATTTCGAATAATATTTGAAGTATATGCATGCGAGCGCCTCTATGAACTTTCCAAAACAAGTTTTTCAGCATATTTGTCTCCGCGGAGTCAAAGCTCTCCCAGCCGAGTTGAAATGGAAAGGATACAGCGAGAAGCAACATTTTTGGCACTGAACTGTTCTGCCGTGCTAAGGAAAAACGCCGTATGAGCCTTCAGGCGTTGCCAAATTTCCCCTGGCAAATCACTAATTTTCGGGTTAATTGTTTCATATTTGTCTACCGGCTTTCAGATAATTTTGTTTGTAATTTGATCTAAAACTTCTGAAAATTTCAAGGAAAAATATTCATAAATTTGCCTCGAAAATAAACATTTTATCTAAGGAAATTTGGCAAATCTCGAATGTTCATACGGCGTTCTTCCTTAGCACGGCAGTGTTCTACTATAGCGATTCTCCCTAATTTTCCTTGTATTTCCAGCTAGATACACTGAGAAAAAAATCTTACCAAAATCGCTTTGAGGTCAGAGTAAGGAGTCTAAAGCCCAATACACACTATCAAACTTTCCATTAAACTCTTGTGTGCAACTTGTCAAATGAAAAGTTGCATAGTGTGATGCTGACATTAGGAGACAACAATTTGATGAAAAATTGAACGGGAACTTGAATGTGACGTCACATTCAACTTTCTATCCAATCGGCGCCGCCACTTGGATGGAAAGTTGAACTGAGAGTAATAAGTCGAATTTTTTTGCGCTCAACTTTCCATCCAACTTTTCGTTCGATTATGTCGGATGAAAAATTTGATAGTGTGAACTGGGCTTTCAGGGCCGGATCTACCTCCACTGGTCATATTTCACCTATTAAGATTATAAAACTTTAAACGCCGTTTATAGGGATTTAGGATTTTTTTGATACTTTCCATTTCTCCGGATGTCATTGCATTCCCAACTGTGGTGAACATTTTGGATAAGCCTAAATAATAGTTGGAGAGAATTATTTTTGTTGGAAAATATCGTTATTTTCAAAACGAGGAACTTACATAAGACTGGCCTCAGCCCCCCTGCCCCTTTGTTGGACCCCGTAAAGCAAGCTCAGCCCCCCCTTAAGTAGCTTATGTAATACTTGAATGACCCCTGGTTTAGGGTTCCAATTCACGCTGGGAAAGTCAAACCCTTGAGAAAAATCCGGTTGTCTATGTCGTCTGTCACAGGAACAATTTATTTCCTAATGAAAAATGCATATTAAAACATCCTCGTGTTGCCCACTCTAGTTTCCCGGCTCCTCGGGCGGGGAAACCAGATTTTCCACATTTTTCAAGGATATTCGGGGAACGGGAAACCCTGGCTAGTCGTAGGTGCTTGAACTGCTCATATGCATTAGCAGTGGTGTGGTTTTCTTTCCTATACCTCGATTGATCTGCCATTGATACCTATGGAGAAGGATCGATAGACGAGGCGTTCGCAACAAACACCTTAATAATCGATTATTTACCATAGCTTCAAATGGGAAAATATCGACAATCGATTATTCACGCATCGCCACTGTGCATTAGCACTGACGTCAGCATCTAAATTGTTGGAACGTAATCGAATTAATCGATTCCATCGATTATTAATCGGTAGATAGCATTGCTAAGATAGGAATCTATCGAGCACGTTCACTCGATAGCGATTCAAAAATCGACCCGAAGGCCACTCGCGTCCTCATCTAGAGGCGGATGGGAAAAGTCCGCACGTCACCAGTCCTTACGTTATACGGGGTGAAGCTGATTGTGAATGAGATCAATAAACGGAAGAGCGAAATGGCTTATATTGCGAAAGAATCCGGGACAGAAGATGCGAGCTTTTGTAAATAAATTTGATCGTTTTATACACATAATATTAAGAATCCGGTTTCTTGATTCTAATCCTCTTTCATAATTTGCCCGTCACTTCTCTTTGATGCATTGAGCGGTTCTCTTCCAACTTCCACCTTCGTGACTAGCTGGCCCGACAAGAAAACCCGCGCTGTTCATTGGCGGATCCAGCAAATGGGCAACATTGGTTTTCCCCCATTTAAACCTATGGAAATGTATCGATTCTTGTAGGGGAGAGGTGCTCCGACAAGAATCGATTGTTTAACATAGGTTTATATGGAGGAAATCTAGTGTTGCCAAATTGCTGGAGCCGCCTCTGGCGCTGTTCCACTCAAACACTTGAAAGTATCCAA
Source organism: Bemisia tabaci (assembly GCF_918797505.1). Classification (NCBI taxonomy): domain Eukaryota; kingdom Metazoa; phylum Arthropoda; class Insecta; order Hemiptera; family Aleyrodidae; genus Bemisia; species Bemisia tabaci. The sequence continues at coordinate 62,198,541 of NC_092794.1, read as the reverse complement.
CATTTTTCCGCAGTTTTACTCTTCTCGAATCACATGGAAATGAAATTAGGGAGGAAAGCTTGAAAATTAGTCGCTTTTGTAAGCAGTTAAAAAGAGAGACAAATGGACTACATTTTGCGATTTGGAACTTTAAATTCTAGCCCGGTTTAAAAACGTCGTATGTGCCATTAGTCTCCCTGTGCACATAAGTGTTTTTCCATAAGAGCCAGAATTTATACTTCCAAATTGCGAAATGCAGTTCGAATTTCCATGATATTGACGGATCCAGAAAGTTGGGAGCTTTATTTTCTCTGCATTTAAACTTATACATATGAAAAAGAATAGATTCTTTAAAGGGCCAAAAGTTCCGACAAGAATCGATTGTTCAAGACAGGTTTAAATGAAGAAAAGCCAAAAAAGCCACCCTACAGCATCCATCTCTACATGAACGGATGATGGTGACACATTGCTCATTCAAATAGTCTTCATACGTTAGATTTAACTCATTTTTTCTTGCCCTCATATATCGTTCGACGAGGGAATCAAACCGTTGATTTAAATTGCACGCCGAGACCAAAGAATCGCTTAAATTAATTTAGCAGACGAGTAGCGATTAAATCAACGCGTCCCTTCACAGTTCACGGTCAGACTGATTTTTTTCTTATAGACAACCCACCATCACTGTCTATATTTCTTCATTGCTGCCGGATTGCAGGGGTGATTGACACTTGGCTTATTCAGCTCTAACTGAATGCTCTTTTTTTATACCATTTTAACTGTATTTGAGTGTTTATACCTACGCGTCAATATGCTGTGACTTCCATCTCCTGGATTCTTCCGAGAAAAGAGCGAAAGCTCCTTAAAAAAGGTTGTGGTTGTGTTGGAAGGATGTGTATTTCGTGAAATTTAAAAGTTTGAGGGGTGCTTTTCAAAGTAAATTTAACGAGAAAACCAATGAGACCATTTTTAAGACCTCCACGTTTTATGATAATGGAGTTAGGAGCTTTCAAAGTTTCCAAATTTTGTCCGATTTCTCCGATTGATTTGTTCCATTGTGTGACGACGATCTTTCTTTTTGAAGTCCAAGGAAAGCTATGAACGGGACTATCCCTGAGACATCAACGACGTAATTTTACTCAGCGCAGTAGGAATTTAAGAACGGGAAAGTCAAAAGTTCCAACTTACATCCATATTTGCGACGATGGTCCTAAAGAACTTTACCCTCACGCTCGATACGTAATCTCTTTCAAAAAAATATATAATAAAACACAGAATGAATCTAAATCTTACAATATTCTCGCAGAATTTTGGCGACCATGAACTTGACCCGTCTCTTTATCGGCGGCGCGCGGCGCGGCGCGTCAATGGAGCGAGCTTTTTCGCGGGTGTAAAGTTCGTTACGCGCCGATCAAGAGCGTAAACAACTCCTGCTGCGCTCGACAACCTCATTCCTCGAGATTGAGAATCCCGCGCGATCCTAAGTCCACCCACCTTGGCTGTATCATTGAAAAATCCGCGTCAGTGCGTGAGCAAAGTTTCCCTGAGTAATCAACACACGATGGGCAGAGGAAAATTCCTCCTGTGGCGATGAGGAATGAATCATTTATAGAAGCTGTTCCTTGCTCAATCCATGGTGAATTTCCGTTTGGGTTGATACAAAAACAGTCTCCTGTTACGAATTCTTACCAAGGAGATCTGTTTGACTTGTTGCAACGAAAAAAAAACTCCGGCCGTAGAAGCCGTACTTACGGGCTGTATAGACATACCATCCGCACTTCGGCCGCCGCCGAAAGTTCCGGCTTCTGAACCCGAAACAGTCGAGATTCCGGCTTTTAGCATCCGGAATTATTGGCCGCAAAGCCCATAGAACGGACGGTATGTCTATATAGCCCGTAACTTCTTTTTCGATGTGCTTTTCCTTTCGATTTTTCCTACTCGCGGAGCGTGAATGATCGAGTAGGTATCGATATTTTTCCGATTTAAAGCTATCGTAAAGATTCGGTTATATGGGTGTTCGTTAGGGTGTAGCGCAAAAACTTTTTTTCGCGCATGAAATTCGCTACCCCTGGAAAGTATGTGGTTGGTGCACAAAAGAGCCCACAAAAAATTCCAGCCGCCTACGATGATCGTAACCACTGCTTCTTTTCGGTCAAAATTTTGGTTGGGTCACGCAACTTAACTAACCTCCGGAGAAGCGAGAAGTATCGCCAAATATGAAGGCGTTCTAAGCGTCCAGTTGGGTCACGCAACTAAACTAACCTCCCGGAGAAGCGGGAAGTATCGCCAGATTTGAAGGCGTTCAAAGCGTCCAGTTGGGTCACGCAACTAAACTAACCTCCCGGAGAAGCGGGAAGTATCGCCAGATATGAAGGCGTTCTAAGCGTCCAGTTGGGTCACGCAACTAAACTAACCTCCCGGCAAAGCGGGATGTATCACCAGTATTTGAAGGCTCTCTCGGCGATCACAAACTTACAGTTAACTAAGCGTTCACTAAAACTTGCCAGGTTCTAGAAGATTTTCAGGCAGAACTAACATTCATTTTAGTCATATAAGATTAAGCAGACGACTGCAATCTGAGCCTCATAAATGCAACATTTTTTTGTACGAAGGAACTAAAAGTTCTGGCTCAGCCAAAAAAAATCACCTATCTGCAAGAGAGGACTAATGCAGCATGATTGCAGACTCGGGAGAAAAAATTCCCCAGGTTTTCCGTGACCAAAGTGATGGTAATTCCCTGCATTTTTTCATCGACATTAGTGCACGCGGACCTAAAAATGAAGACATACTGGCATTGATTCCAGTGAAAATGACATGTGACCCTTTTTTCAGTCTGAATCATTCAAACGACTAGAGTTGAACTTTTCTCATTGAAACTCATCTCTGTATTCACTCTGTAGAATGCCTAAAACTTTAACCAGACTTCAGCCTCGAAGAAGACTAGGATTCAGTCCGATTGCATGGACAGAACTGACGCTTTTCAGATTTTGAATTATAGCTTTTTCCCTGTCATCCTCACAAAACTGTAACTTTTCCTTGATTTGCCTTGACCTGAAGATATTTCCTGACAATGAACTGTTTTCTTAAGTTGTGGGCAGTCCTGTTGACGGAATGGAAGTTGTTTCTTTTATACTCTGTTCGTTGCGATCACACTGTTTATCGATCCTTTTCCATAGGTTTAAATGGCAGATCAATCGTTATATCTCTAAATTTCACGCATAACTCATTAAAATATATTGAAAACTGGTTTGAACTTGAAATTCATTTTGGGCTTCGAGCACAGAGGTGCGTGCAAAGATGAAAGAAAAAATCTTATTATTTTGGGGCCGCTAATCATAAAAAATCGATGAACCTTCCGTGAGAGATCCGCCTGCCGGTTTTACTCCACAAGGGGATCTGGATTTGCGTCATGGATGTGCGCTATAGAGGGCCAGAAAATGTGTCCTTTCCTCTTTTTCCGAATCGGAACCGGTATGAAGGGAAAACATACCTACATATCACGATGAATTCCTCGATTCCTTTTCTCGGTGAAAAATCTCCGCAGTATGTTAACATTGTATCAATGTAAAGAGCGGTTTACCGTAATCTAAATTCACGGCTGTTACGCAATGAGCACGATCCCAACATATTTTACGGGGCGCGCAAAAAATGTGGCGCACATTTGATGACATAGTTAATGACGTTCACAGACAAGATGTTGGCAGTATGTCCGAGACGTCCCCGATGTGCACGTAATTTACAATACTGGTCTGACTGCGGCTTTTGCGGCATGCTGATTCGCTGAGTTATGGTTCTCCGTCCGTTGGGTTCATGAACTTTTTCGCAACTTATCCGGCGCGTTTTTTTCCTCATCCAGTCTGGTCGCGGCGAGAAATCTAAGAATAGACCGACTTAAATGGGACATCACTTCAGTCCTGCGTGGATATCGATTTATTCCCTATTGGTATAGAGGTTATAATTACTGTTGATTTCTATGCTCTCTCCAGATTTGAAATACATTTTTTTGACATCCATGATAGGTTGCTCTCATTGAACCATATAAAATAATGGAGCTCTTGCATGTAGAGGAATTTGCGAGTATAATACTTTTTCTTGCGTAAAATTTCGCGAGAAACACGATGGCGCCACTGGTTTTCTCTGAAGCGAAATCTAAAGATCAAAAAAAGCCCTCAAAGTTGAAGCCGAAATCCTGAAAGTCTACCTCTGCATCTGGTCAAACTTCCCATGCAGAGGGCAGAAGTAGGAAGCAAATACATTGGCAGGCTTACCGTGTTTCCAGTTCTGGAGTCCCCAAACAAAATAGCGACCCTGTTAAATGTATTTGCTCCCTATCTTTGCATGGAGAGTTTGACTTGACATGGAGGTGAACTTTTGGAAGAGCGTGGGTTAACGTGGGATAACGTGGAGTAACGTGGTATAACGTGGAGTAACGTGGGATAACGTGGTATAACGCGGGATAACGCGGGATAACGCGGGATAACGCGGGATAACGCGGGATAACGTGGAATAACGTGGGATAACGTGGGATATCCTCCCTTCGCAGCCTCAACTTGGAGGGCTTTTTTTGAGTTTTGGGTGTGTTTCAGAGAAAATTAGTGGCACCAGGTACCATCGTGTTCCTCGCAAAATGTTACACTGAAAGCAGTACTTGAATGGCAAATTCCTGACATACGCAAGAGCTCCATTATAACATCGTTGGATCCGATTAATTTCTTGACAGGATTGTTGCCAGATCGGCGTAAAATTTGATTAACTTTGTAGATAAGCGAGGTTTCTAAAATGTATTGTCTCTGATAGTTCCTGTTGGTTAAATTCATTTCCACATAGTTCCGTTTAGCATAATTACGTTCAATTGTTATCCACACGAGCCGCTCCACGAAAAACAGGTAGTGCCGGCTGGCGATAAACAAAATAATATTTTTTTCACGAGCGATTACACATGCATTTCCTGTGTACGTGGATCTGGGCCGCACGTCGACGTATACGACGTCGGGACGCACAGCTTCGCGGCTCACCCTTGAGCTGCGAGCGGCGCAAATAGAAACAGAAGCAGAGGCAGACGCCGGGCGGGGCGTCAAGATCGCACTTCGCAAATCGACATCAGATCAGACAAAATAAAACACTGTTGTTTTTTCGCACCGCCTCCGCCTCGAAGCGCAGCCGCCGCCGATGACGTCATCCAGAATCGCAACAACGCCGTCGTCAAATAACAATATTCGCAATTACACCGATGCAGCCAGATGTGCGCCTACGCACGACAATATTGGTAACTACATTGATCGATTTTCAAAAAATTCGATGGTTCGACCCGGAAAAAATGCGCTATTTTCACGGAGAAAATAATCTCGTGCGTGGGACCCGAAGTTTAAGTCACATGGATCTCTGAAGTTTTCAGATTGCGCATCTGAACACTTTAGGTCTAGCTGTCGAGGTTCGGATCACACATCTGAAACTTCAGTTCTTACATCTGAAGTACTTCAGATGTAAGAACCGAAGTTTTTCGAATGTGAAAACCGAAGTACTTCATCAAAGAACTGAAGTTTCAGATGTGTGATCCAAACCTCAGCAGCTGGACCTTAAGTGTTCGGATGCTCAATCCGAAAACTTCAGAGATCCATATGACCTAGACTTCGGGTCCCACGCACGAAGTTTTTTTATCCGTGTTGAGATCGATCCACGGCAATATATCGAATGACGTAGCCATGCACTGAATCGGTCTATTCTCGGGACGATTGGCAGCAATGCGTGGCGTGATCCTCGCGGAAAAAGCGGCCAATCGCGAGCGTTGTTTACTCTTCATTTGCGGCCCATTCATGAAACCAGCGAGACGACACATGTGCTGAGACCTGCATTTCGCATCCTCGCTTCGTGCTGGCAGTTTTTACTTATTTTCGGTCGTGTTTAGGCGAGAGGCCGACGCGCACTAGTCGCATTATTTGCAAAAAAATTGAGTTCTATAAACAAGTGAAGGCGACATTTCTGCCAAATCTGAGGGAGAGGGGAGTTCTTCTAGGAAGAATGAACCGCGTCAATTGCAAAAAAAAAAACTGGATTGCAATCAAAGCAGAGGAGTCATTTCAGTCTCTTGGGGGGAGGGGGGTAATTTTTTGGAATGAGCTGCGTCGTTTGCAAAAAAAAAAATGTACCATTAATCAAACAGGGGCGTCATTTCAGCCATACGTTGGAGGGGAGGAGGACACTTTTTCTGAGTAAAGCATTTGCGAGGAGAGAGGGAGCAAAGCTTCAAATATTTTGTAAAATTCTCCAAAATTGATTAAAATTGACGAGATTGATAGATCTTCTTTTCAGTTACGCAATTTCTCTCCCTACACGCCCCACCAAACAAGCGCCCCTGCAATCAAAGTAACTCCTTGCGAGTTTGATGCTACCTCTGTTTTTTTTTTTTTTAATTTCAGAATTTATGGTTAACAATCAGTACTATACGCTTCCTGACCCCTAAATTGTTATTTCTTGTCACTAGTTTGAATCTGTATATCATTAAACATGATAAAGATTTGCTAACTGCACTGGAAAAAAAACGCATTGGATCTAGAGTCAAGACTCTTAAAAACATCGACGAGAAAAAATACTCTCGATTCAATCAGATTTAAGCTTAAATCAAGAACCAAGCCTCTTAATTTGAGCGGATGTCCTTTTGAATTAACAAAGCTTAAATCTGATTGAATCAAGAGTCCCTCTTCTTGTCAATATTTTCAAGAGTCTGGACTCTAGATCCAATGTGTCTTTTTTCTAGCGTGCTTCAGAGAAGAGAACTTTTAACCGAACCTTCGTGTATTTGCAGAAACGCCTCTGTGCGTAATTTTGCAACTCAAGTTTCTATTTCCAATCGATGAATTTGCAAAACCAAATGAGAGCGATAGCGCTTTCGAATCAAAATCGCAAGTTTTTCCGGTATCCTTTTATAACCGAGCTGATCGTCAAAACGACCGGCGTGAAACGTGATGACGCAACCTCGTAGCCGAAAGCTCACGACAATGAAACTAGGTGTTATACGTTCATTCATCGGTATACGCTAGTTCCGATGCGCCTTTTCGATAGATGCTCGTTATCTCTCTATGAATGAGAGCCAGAGGTCAAGTGGTCAAGATGTTAATTATTTCTCATGCTTTGACGGCTAGATGCATATCGCTCAAAGGGAAAACACACTAATTTCCTCAGTATCAAAAGGCCCGCTCGGCATGCTTTGTTTTACGCCTTTGATTTGTTCATGTTTTTGTTGTTGTTCGACGCTTTCGCTATTGTTAGCGCGGCGCGTTCAATTGATCGTTTTATTTTGATTTCGTAGTTTCACGTTTTCCAGGAGTTATGTAGTGCAATCTCGCTTCCATCCTCAGCAAGCATGACTTGTGCGATTATGTGAGTTCTTATCACGTGAAAGAATCGAGGTTACTTCCGAAAAGTCGGGCGCAAAGCTGAAATTATTGCGATGCGCATGACGTCATCTAGTGCGTTTGAGAACTTGGAAGCTAAATAACTGACGTTATTGCACCTCTTAGGTTGCAGTTCGTGTGACGTTTGTTTTTTGAGCGTTGTGTTCAAAATGCTCAGCAAAATATTGTTCTTTTTATTAAAATCCCAAACCTCGAGGTTTAATTTACACCGCGGTAATTCAATTCCTATTCTTGGAATTCCATAAGCACACTTGAGGGGCTTTGAGGACAAGGTGCATAAGTGTAGTTTATGCTATTTTAAGTATATACGTGTTTAAAGTTTCAAAATTACATGGAGTATGGCAGAAAGGAAGTTTAAACTCACGTTTTGATGCTTTAAAGTTGGATTTTAGTTGTGAATTCTTCACAGCCAATACTTTCGAAGTTTTCGTTAAGTTAATGAAGATCTCAATTTTTCAAAACTGACTAGCGCTAACCTCCAAGCCCTCATTTCTGTAAATTTTATGCGAAAGACCCCGTAACATATATCTTCTGTGTAGCGTAGTTTATGAACGATCCAATGGCTATAAAGGCTGATATGGCTTAGATGAGCAATGACCTAGAGTACATCCCTGACCAGGGCTACACGCATAACAAGTTGTGAGTGAAATAAAAATGTTGGCAAAATTCCAAGCGTAATAGCAAACACTTCGATCTGGCTTCCGAATTGTGTTCGCCTCTCATTACGTCGCCTTTCTGACGTGAGAGGGAATGCGTTGTTTGAGTTGAGCCCTGTTGACATTACAACACCATATTTTCCAGGGCTCATGTGAGAATGGAGAGACGATCTTGTTTCAGTGGAGCGACGATTATTGATGGCAAATCATCCACTTGAAGCTCTTTTCATCACCTTGTTGTTGGTGTGGAGTGCGGTATGAATATTCATCAAGTTCAGTCTTTTCATGTCCTTAGATACGAGCTGTACGCACAGCTCCAAGCGGAATCAACAAGATGGCATTTCGAGTTTCAAAATTTCTTGTCGTATTTTATGTCTTCTCTTAAAGTTCTCTGTGAATTTCCAGTGGGATATGAAAAAACTATCTAAAAAAATGTGAGGGTTAATTTTGCCCACATTTTTGGTAGTTGATGAAAAATAACTTTTCCTTAACATTCGGTTTTTTCCCAATCGCGATTTTGAATTATAAGGGGTTTCGTCGTTTTTCTTCTTCTTTTTTTCCTGCTTATTTTTCTTATTAGCAACTCCGTACAGACAACGAGCGTTTATATCTGACAATTGGTAAAAAGTAAAATTCAAGCACTTTTCAGGCATTTCCCAAAAAATCATGGAATTTTATAGGCCGCACAAACCATGAAAATACAGTTTGGCAGATTTCGGTTAAAGATGTTGAAATATTCGCTGGAGCCCGCGCTTGTCGCATCCCTGATTGACATTCAAAAGCTAGTCAAAAGTCACCTTTTCCGCTAAAAAAGCCTACGTTCAAAAGGATTATATGAAAGAAACTAAGTGCATAGAACTTGAATCATATAGAAATAAAAGGAGGTGTTTGCATCTTGAGGTTTGTTTACCCTGAGACGTAGGTCGTCACAACCTGGCCAGCGAAATCCGGAATTCGAAATATGATAAACGGACCATAATGTCCGATTTTATTACTTAAATCAACTCATTACATAATTTCAAGCACTTTTTATAGAATGACTTTTTCCCTTAAATTACACCATTTCCAAGAAAATCGACAGGATATAAACGTCGCTGTACCGACCTACGTCATCAAATCATCAAAAAATTCCAAGATGCCCGAAATGCAAACACCTCCTTTTTTTTCTCTATGAACTTGAATAGCTTCTCCAGTTTACTTCTCTCTTGCATATGGCTCTTATTAGCATAAACAAGTCCGAATCAGATTGTGCAAAAACTGCAAGTGGCTCAATGAACTGATGCGGAATCAAAAATCCGATCAGAAAATCGGCAGGTTCTGCGCAAATTTCTGCGCGTAAACTTAGGAAATTAATGCACGAACCGGGGAAATCTGGTGACGATTAATGGAGCAATGAAGTGCTGCGCGCCGCTACGCATTGATTGAACTGTTGACAACCACAGACACGGTTTTAGTCGTTATGCGCCTGACATCCCATCTCCCATTTCTTGTTTTTCTCTTCTCAAATGGACGCATTTTAATCAAAAGGAACTACATCCATTTTGACATGAGCCCTGTCATGCACGTGTTCTTATGGAGCTCAAGGCTCACATCAGAATGGATATAGTTCCATTTAATATAAATGCGTCCAAATGTGCTCTGTGGTCCAATCCAGAGTCGTTTTTTGAGGGACTCCTCTCGCTCTATGACACTTACGTAAGCCGTGATGCGGCACGGCTTGCGTGGTGGCTGCGTTGGAACACCAGCACTGCATAGAGTCTCTACTTTGACGCAATATGACTCCTCAGTTGAACTACATCCTGCTATAAAGGGAACTGCTATTTCTGCCGTTTTAGAAACAACGTATCTGACATTATTTTTATACGCAAATACGAGATTTTATGGTTAAAAGCAGCATGTTTTCAATAGTAGTTCCTTACTGCAGATATGAAGTCCATTTTCTCGACGCAAGCTGCTGGTGTTTCCGTCGATTACAATCATGGGCGCAGATCTTAAGGGGTAGGCCTAACCCCCCCCCCCCCCCCATGATTTGAAATAATATCATCTGCAAACCTCTTACCCACCCACAGAATATTTTCAAAATAGAAATAATTTTGGAACCGGTATTTACAATTCTTCGCTTCATTGCAAGATGCGATGAAAAAAAAGAAAAAGTTTGAGATGTTCTCGAGGACCATTGATAGAAACGAACCTTAAGTTTGTATACGAACTAATTACCTTCCCTGGAAAAACGGGGTATTCCCAGAAAATTTCTCTACAACTATGATTGCTACGTACACGCGTACGAATGAAATCATCAATTGAACTGGTGCATATCGAACATGTTTATGCGATGTAAACACTCGACGGATCTGACGTCTTGGAATTCTCGTGAGTAGCTTCGTTTATGACGCTGTGACTCAGGCCGATAAAATTCATTCATTTGATTCTTAACGTCAATGCAATAATAATGGGATCAAAGAAACGATGCGACGACGTTACGATAGTAATGGCTGGCGTATACACTGACGACCGCTGACGTACATTGACGTACAATTCAAGTGGATTGATGATGATGAATTGCTACATTTCTTTTACGCGTGAAATTGCATGAATACAAGGTAAATATGAATTTTTCGACCGAATGAGATCCCTGGTGATGTAAGATGTAAGATGATCTCGGCTACAGGCGCCTTCATTTTGCCGCGATACTCTACGCTTTGTCGCGAAGTTAGTTTAGTTGCCTGTCCGCCTTACAATCACACCTATCTAAGATCACAGATTTCACACTTTACACGGGTGTGCCTCCTATTCTATGCATTAAGGGAGGAAAAGCGTCCATCCTAATTAATGAGGAAAATTCAGTTTTCTAATCTTGTTCATTTATTTCTGAATTTTATGATTTGTTATTTATCACTGCAGGTTCGCAAATCGCTGGCAATTGCTGATTGCCATTGCTTGATGTTGAGTTGAATAGGAATATCAGAATATTCTGCATTTTAAGTCGGCTTGTACGACTTTACTCATTGATATTCGGCGTTATGACTGCACCGAGACGAGACCCTGTACACAGCTTTCGGACTCGGTGCTGCGGCACATCACAGTGCGAATCGGTTTAGCAGTGGCGACCGCAAGCTGTCATTTGTCTACGCTCCCAAAATTAATCCCATTCGAATGGGCAGCTACTTAGCGAAGCATAATTCATACCCATTCATTAACGGTGTGACACGTCAATAAACGCATAAAGCTTCTTCGAATAGCTCCACCGCCCTTCCAAAACTGCCACCGTGTGATTATCTACTCAAACTTCTTTTATTGCTTGAAGCTATAATTTGGTCGCTCACAGAGACGGGTTCGACCTATCGCACACAGTGAGAAAAAGTAACCAAGAGTTTGTGTTAGAATGGGAAGTAGACAGAAATCAAGGGAACTCAAACTTTCGATTAGTTTCGGAAAATTTTAGCTGCGTGCACCATCCTTCCTGTTACTCGTACTTAGAGAAATATATATTTTACAACGGATTATTTATACGCACCGTTGGTTTATGGTAAAAATATATAATACGAAAAAACTAAGTTTTGAAGCCCAAATATTCGGTATTTTGGACCGAAATCTTCAATGATCCATGTAAACCGTAGTCGCTTTCTCCGTGCGATGAGTTAATGGAAAAGCCTTTCACTGAAAGTAATTTTATTCATCGGCTTGCATGGCAGCAGGAGAAAGAATCTCCTGGAACCATTGCAAAATCTTCTCCAACTTCCTCTTTCAAAAGGAGAGAATCTCTAAGCCGATATAACTACGGTAGATCTGATTAGAAATTAAGAATACATGCAAATTGTACATAGCTGCGCGACGATGTACACTTATGAGGCGAGCGCAGATTAATTATTTAAGATGAAGGAATAATTTCCCGAACTCTACTCCGGGATTCTCTGATGAGCTTATTGGGTATCCCATTGAAGAGGCCTAATTCAAAAGGAAAGCTACCTGCCCTTCCTTGAAACCGGTGCAATTTCAGTATAAGATGGGCAATTCGCGCTAGCTCTTGTATTTTAAGTTTCCTCTTACGACTTCCACATTTCAAGTGGAATCCTCACCAACTGTCAGAGTAAAAATTTCCTGCCCCTTTGACAAGCCATTACTTTGGCTAACTAAGTATACTGTATTTGAACAAGTATCAATTATACGGAATTTTATTAGTCAAAAAAGAAATTTTAGGGTGTCTACTTAAACAGCCTGGCCAAAAATCAGTACTTTTACAGTATTTTTTCAGTACATTCCCAAAAAATTCAGTACTTTTTCAGTACCTCCAATAGACGAACTTCGAAAAATTTCAAAAATTTGAATTTCTCATTCAAACTGCGACAAAAATGGAAAAAATTCCGGACCTTCTTGCGGAATTTCCGCACTTTTTCAGTACTTTCGGACCGCCCTTAAGAAATCAGTACCATTTCCGGACTTTCCGAAATTTCGGACTTGTAGAAACCCTGAATTTATCATATCAACTTTAGGAAACACATCTGAATGAGGAATGAAAAAAGTGCATCTACAATTTATTAAGAACTTTCTTCCTTGCTTAATTATCGATCTCCTAATTTTGGTAGGCGGTGACGGGTAAAAGATATGAATGAGCGGGAAATATTTCGTCTGTTTTCTGTTTCCCACGAAAAAAAGCGTATTTCAATCGCAGATCCCAGGCCTCATTCCGCCTTCCAAAACGCCATGCTTTGGGCTAAAAAATCAGAGTAGCGGAAACGGTCGATGTTAAAGCAAAAATCGTGTGTTTTTTACTTTACGATTCCAGTTAATATATTGGATTAGTTGGGCGCTATATTTTATAATTAGTGTACGTGAGCACGCTGTTCCCTTCATTGAAACAGCGTGCGACTACATCACAGGGCATGACATGTAATCCCAAACTTTTTTTCTATCGAGCTTTGCTTGTTTTTTGGAAGTAAAATTTGGCATCATTAGTTACATGATAAAAATGACGAGGCGAGTAAAACAAAATGTATGAACCAAGGTTTAATTGGATGGATTTAACTAGAATCAGCATAACTGCATTTCATGTTGCCTAATCTCCTCGCATCTTTTATTTTGTTAAGCAGGGTGTCTACGAAAACAGACTGACCAGAAATCAGTGCTTCTTCAGTACTTTTTCAGTACATTTCCAAGAAATTCGGTACCTCCTCAACAGAAAAATTCAGTACTTTTTCAGTACCTCCAAATTACGAAATTCGAAAAATTTCAAATTCTCGCTCAAATTGCGACAAAAATGACAAAAAATGAAAAAAATTCCGGACCCTTTTGCGGAATTTCCGCATTTTTTCAGTACTTCCGGACCGCCCTTAAAAAATCAGTACTATTTCCGGACTTGTAGACACCCTGTTAACATGAAGCTAAACACCATAACGCCAAGAAACTTTTTGCAAGTTTTCCCTGGATTATTAAGGATATTTTTAAAAAACTTTCGGAGTAATAATGTTGCTTAATTTCCTGCTTAAAAAATAAAACCTGAGAGGCAATAGGCCAACGTCTAATGGAGATAAACTGATTCTGCTTAAAGAGTCGAATTGACATGATAAGCACGCGCGCTTTCACCTCTGGTTATCATGCACCTTTAAATAGACCGAGAAAATGATGCCTAGCCACCGCGAACCCTCGCCATTAATTTCTGAGGAAAGCAGAGCATAAAAATTAACACTTTTCCAATTCAAATGAGCATGTCATCTGGCAAAGCGAACTCTTACCTTATAATCTGGAATATACATACGACAGTTAAGGAATTTACAATGTGAGGATTAAATCTCTGCCCTTAGGGAGGGGGGCTTTATGAACGATTTACGAAAGCACACCCATACTTGCCGACAACGCGCGCCGCTGCGATACCTCGAGAGCTCAAATGATAATGGGATGCGGAGAAGATTGGCAACTAAGTCAATTTATGCAACAATTTTGAGATAATATGGAGATGACCCCTTGGAAAAACGAATTCTGGCACGTCCAACCTTATCGTTAGTGACCCATGCTGTTACTTCTAAGCTGGAGATAGGTTTTATGCATCTAGATTATGAAGTATCGGTTTTCCCGAGGCACGAAGATTGAGAACTGCAAATCACGATACCAACGGTTTCCTCATGGCACGGGTCGTGATTAGTCTATTTTAAATTCGATTGATGATGACAAGAAAAAAAAAAGAGGGAAAAAAGGTGGCAGATCTCCTTAAAATTAAATTATATCGAAAGCTCGAGAAATACGTGTTTGAAGTTTCGAAATTATATGGATCCTCATGGCGGAAAGAAAGTCCAAACTGACTTTTTGATGCTTAAAAATTGAAATTTTGAAGCGAATTAGAAATGGACACCAATGGACAGAATGGATCTTTTGGACAGAATGTGAATTAAGACTAGTTTTACTTGAAATCATTAATATTTACCTACTTTAGGATTATTTTGCTTTTGATCCTGTTGAATTGCAGAAAAATTATTGAAAAGTTTACGCTATCAGAACTAATGATTTTTTCGCCCTGAGATTACATAAAACTCTTAGATAATCTACCAAAAAATGGACTATTTTACGCACAAAATTAACATCTCTATCGTAGAAAGTGGGCAGTGATAGTCTATATATTTTGTGTGCTCTGCCGAGGCTTAAGAATCGAGTGGTTTATAACAACTTCTTTTTGTCACTTATATTCACAAGTATTAAGAAAGTGCTGACTTCCATCGGCTCTTGTAATTTCGTTTATAACACGACAAATATTTTGTACGAAAACTGGGGAAAGCCACCCGCGACGCGATGAAACGGAAACTTTCTGATCGTGTGATATCTATAAATGGAATGCAGGGTCTTCCTTCATCTTAAAAGTTACGCAGTGAGGAACTTGGGCTCTCGTCCCACAGAACTTAGCCATTTACCTCTCGGATCCTGCTAACTTTCAGCGAAGTTTCTAAAGCGGTGTGAGTGAAAGACAAATCGTTTCTATTTCTTCGACTCCCTTTTCCATTCTTTTTGGGCAGCCTTTTTTTTAATAGGCAGTGTTTCGCTTTGAGAGCATCGTGCCAATATTTTGCCACCCTGATAATCATTCCCTTAAAATTCAATATTTTACATGACTATAGTTGATTCCGTATACGTGCACCGTTAAGTTTTCGTCTTCTTAGGAATATTATGCGTAAAACTTCATCAAACCAAACACTCATTTTTTTCAGTTTTTTTATTTATTTTTTTATTAATAGTCCAGATCTCTTAGGTAGGCTCCTGTAGCAGGAGAAGGTCATCTACTTGAAACGAGATCAAACAAAAAAATGAAGCACATTAAAGATCTTAAGTAGTGAGGTATTTTATATATTAGTCGTTGTGTATCTCCAATGGCATACGTAATTACTTTACACGCAGATAATTTAATAACCATCAATATTAAGAGTGAAAAATTACCGCCATTATAAGATAACTGCTATAATTAGTAACCGAGACCCGATCATTTAGGAATCGTAGATGGTACGCTTTAAAATCCTCTTTTGCCATGTGAATCCTTGTTTTACGGTCAATTTGAATTTCCAATGAATTTTAATTTTTACAACTAACGAAAAATGTATTTTACTTTTGATTTTGTTCAAGTTACTCAGTTGATACATCTAGATACTAGAGTGTGCATAGTATCATCCTGCCCTGGAGAGGTCGGAGCCGACTGTTTCCTTGGACGGGGAATGCAATTCGCAATTTCGGCATCGGCAAATCCTAATTGATTCCAACGGAGCGGATTAGGAAATGAGATAAGATGTAGCTAAGCGGAAAAGATAGGATTAACATGTAATGCCGCGGATAGTAAGAGCTCTGAGCTCGTTGTTCGTATGAAGGAAAAACGCGGTATGAACATTCCAACGTTGCCAAATTGCCGCCGACAAAATATTCATTTTTGAGAAATTTTATGAAAGTTTCTCCTTAAGATTTTAGGATGTACTGGACTGGATTGGGAATAAAATTATTTGAAAATTTCAACGGAAAATACGCCCGAGCTCTCTGGAAAATTCGTGTTTTTATCAAAGGAGCTTTTCAGCGTTTGAATGTTCAAAAGTTGTTTTTCCTTGGCGCGAGAGTAGGTATGGTGCTTCGGCAAACTTGAGATAGATGATCAGGCGGATCCTCAGTATGAAAACACAATGCAATATCTCAACACATTTTCTCCAAGAGTAGACAACGTAAGCCACGATTATTCTCCGAGTTATTTATTTATTATTTTTATTCCCCTCCTTAGATGCGCTCTTCGTGGCATCCAGCGATCCATCCATGGGCCGATTATTGAACTTAATAGACAAAGCGATAGACAAAGAAGACGAAGAAATAATTGAGCAATCCTGATGGTGGAAGTGGGTGGTTGCAATAGACAAAAGAGGTATAAGGTAAGTAATGGACTGACTATCGGAAGCCCACCAGAGACTGAAAAAAAAGTTACGGGCTATATAAACATATCGTCCGTTCCGGGCTCAGAGGCCGAAAGTTCGGGGTGCTGGACCCGATGGCTCAGGCGCCGAGGTCGATGGCTCCGGGTGTTACGCCCAGAACTTTCGGCCGGAACTTTGAGCCCGGAACGCGGACGGTATGTCTATATCGCCCGTAAGTACGGCTTCCACGGCCGGAGTTTTTCTTCAGTGTATCATTTTCAATAACAAACTAGTTTAGTCTACAACAACCACCTATTTCGACCAATAGGATAGCTCAATTTTCCGTTTGTCCTCTTCGTCTACCACTTTCAATGATCAGCCCGCAGGAACAGAGGTGGCCCAACTCTAGATAAAGGGACTCCAGCTTGTCTACCTCTACCAACAGCTCCCAGGAAAGTGAACCTCAGTGGGGTGTCCCGCGAACTTTTCCACGAAAGATCTAGAGTGGATCAATGATCTAGCGAATCAGCTAGGAGAGGAGCAAATCCGATCGAAGGAGTAAAATCGCGGCTGTTTTGTGTTAGGATATAAGGTTGGCAGAAGGTCCATTAATTAAAGTATTTCTTTGACGCGACGGTGATGAGCGGGAGGCGGGTGGGGTGACAGGACGTATAGCAGAGACAGGCACGGGTGCCCGCCTCCGTCACTATCGAAGCTTTATTAATTTCATCGTCGAGGAAAAATTGATTAGCGGCTGTATAGTGTGTCTTCCGTACAAAGAACACCCCAACGCCTCGACACAACCGAAATAGCCCGAAAAGTAAATTAACTCGAGCCTTGATGTGCATAACAGCGCCGTTTTGAATGGCCATCCCGTTCATTCCCGTGTTATTACCCCCGTTCATTTTTTTTTTCACCCGTCCTCATTCTCTCCTCGTCCTCTTTTCCTGGAAGTTTTCGAGAACGGGTTGACTTTCCCGGCTCCGGTTCAACGTCATGTCTGCAGGCGATGGAGCTCCTACATGAGTGGAAGTGGCGTGGCCAGAAATATCTCACTCTGAGGGGGGGGGGGGGGGGGGGGTGATTCTGCTGTGTAGTGTCGCCAATATAGGAAGTAAGTGCAAAAATGAAATGTAGAGAAAATGGACAGGTAGTTGCGTTCAAGCGGAAAATTCTGTTGGACGAATCCTTGGTTCGCTCGTGAGATTGTCAATATCTAAAAATCGACGAATTTTAGCTTTGACTGTTTAAAAAGACCCTTTTTTTGTCGTGTAAGGCAAGACAGCAGTAAGTTGGACTTACAACAAACACATTTTAAGTTTAGAAATTTGCAGAAAAGGGTACCATCGTTCTTCGGGCAGTAGCTTTCTTGCGGAAAAATGTGGACCTACTGCTGTTTTCTCTGAGAGAATGTCAATTTGTTTGGTATGAAAAACATGAATTTTGTTCTTTTAGCTGAAACAGTCAGTTTATTCAATGTCAAACGAAATTCGAAGGGGCCTTTTTACTCAAGACAGCAGCCCTCCGATGGATGAATGTGGACTTACTGCTGTTCGTCTGGGATGGCGTCAATTTTTGCACTCTTTTTACTTTCTCATTGCTGCTCTCTTCGATAAAACGGCAGGGCGATTCGTTATTCTCTATTATTGAGAACAAAATAATCCTAAACACCGAACGTCTTTATTCTAAGTACACGAGGTCGTATTTATGCTAAAAGGAACTATATTGCACGCAAACTCTATGCACATAGTTCCCTTCAGCATGAATAATCCACGTAAATAATAGTCCACGTAATGTGGGCACGATTCTTGACGATCTTGAGAGACACGGGAACTCAATTCCGAATCCACATAAACAAAAACGTTCATGGAAATGAGAGGCGTTAGCGCGGTTCGATCATGCGGTCGAAAAGCTGTTTCAAGACCGTTAATTTAGATATTCAATCACGCCAGATCTGGGCGGTGAGGAGCATTCTTAGAATAGTAAAAAGAGGTGCTAAAAATTCATCGACGGAAAGAAACAAATGGCAAGAGGAATCTGCACACTCGCTCCTCGCCAATAATGGACAAGCCTCCAACAAAACGAAAGAAGACGGGGAAATGAAAAGAGATGGTGACAAAGTTTTGAGGTCTTTAGTGCTGCTGCCAGGCTCCTAACAAACTGAAACGTCCGTCACCATGCCCAAACCCTCAATAGACATTACGTTCATCGAGTTCTTTTTTCGGCTTGTTGGAATTTGGTTCAGGGATAGGAATCAAATGCGCATGATGTTCTTGACTCTTAAAAGAACTCATCTCTGGAGTTTGTAGTCACTTATTTTTTTAGACAAAAAAGGCGAAAACGTTCTCTCTACTGCCTGTCAGTTTCTCCACAGTTGCTAAACCAGAGCGACACGTTTTCCTCATAATTTTACGACTTTCCAGAGAATTCGGATACAAAATTCCCGAATTTTCCCCTAACTTTCACAGGAAGCTAAAATGCTAGAAGTGAAAATGCAAGAAAAATAGTAAAAATAATACCAATTGACCAGAGCTAAATCATGGTTTAGTGTATGATCAGGGTTGCCACAGAATTAAAAAAATGAATTTCCCTGATATTTGCCTGGCACGCTTTGGTAAAATTCCCCGACGATTGAAATTACGCCAGATGGTTCAAAAGACATAATTTGAAATAGTTTTCAGGCAAAATTCGTTGTTCGAAACGGCAAACTCATCACAGACAGCTATTAAAGGTGACTTAAAAATTTTCCCTGACACGCTCATCATTTTCCCTGACATTTCCCACTTTTTTCAGTATTCCCTGACTGTGGCAACATTGAATAACGTGATCAAATAATCAAACTATTTAAAAATGTCAGAGCTCCGAAATTCAAAACGGGTCGATTCAAAAAAAGCCTGTTTATCTCGTATTTCCAACCTTGGCACTTACGTCTTTTTGGCAATAATCGGCCCAATTGTGGATCGAATAGCGTTACCACGCGGGAGCAGCGGAGTTCCTGAGATGAAATCAGAGCTCAGATGAGGAATACGATGTCTCCTGGAGCGGTCAAGCACATGCACCGGCGAAGCGAATCCCAGGACCCGCGGTCAGGGCGCGGACCCCCCGAATCTACGTGGCTCCCCTATCCCGAATCTCGGCGACTGTTTGATAACACGCTCTGCTGCACCCACGTACCCACGTCCCGATGACATGGTCATCTCCCCCCTGTGATCCTCCTCCCCCTCCCGCGCCCGGCCGCTCAATATTGGATTCCGCCGTAATCTTGGTAACTGTCACAACTCGTAGGCGGGGGTGAGAAGGAGTTACGCCTTGCACAGCATCCATTTCCAACAAGGGGCAGCTTGGCCCCGGAGACAGAGGGGCGTTGGTGCTCCAGAATTTGACCTGAAAAGCCCCCTCCGCCAAAATTTGGGAGCCCCATTAGGCACTTTGAGAAAAATTTTGCAGACATTTTGCTTGACCCTGGAGACAGGGGGCGTTCGTTCACTAAAATGTGACCTGAAAAGCTCCCTTTGACAAAATTTGGGAGCCCCATTTGGCATTTTGAGAAAAATTTTGCAGAAATGTTGCAAAATTTTGCTTGGCCTAGGAGACAGCTGGGGGGCGTTCGTTCTCTAAAATGTGACCCGAACAGCTCCCTTTGACAAAAATATTGCAAAACCTTTCAGGGCCATACACTTTGACGTGCATTCCGCCTTTGTCAGGAGGGACTCTCAATAATTTTTCAGTGGGGACTGCCTCCTGAAGAATTTTGAGCCAGTCCTCTCCTACTCCCAACAGTGGGGGAAAAGACAACAGACTGGCTGATCCTATTCAGAATGACGATGAGACGGTTAAAGCGGTATTTCCTATGGTCTCTTACTCTCATAGAACTTTCTTAAAATTTAGAACGAACTGTTTAGGAAAGCACTGTGTCCAGATATCAAACTTAAGTATCTTTCATGGAGTTTACGATGGTCGTTTCATGGTGACTCTGTAAGCGGAACCGAAGGTGTATTGGGGGGGGGGGGGGAGCTCTCCGGGAAATGGGCTATATTTTACTTTAAAAAGTGCTCGACGAATCTTTAATTTTTGAAGATGGATACTTTAATTAACTTTTCGATGAGAGGGGGTCAAAATTACTCTAGCGACGACTCGATTTTTCAAAATTTTCAGGAGGGAGGATGGACCCTCTTTTGGATCTGGGGAAGTCACCCGAAGCCCTCTTGCTCCCCCGCTTTCCACAAAAATTCCCTACATTTCCGCCCATGAGGATCAAATCAGTGTTATTACCATCAAGATCAAATACTCAGTCAGTAAAAATGCTGTTATCCTGAATTATTGGTGTGAGAGGTTTATTTTTTTTAAACTGGATCTGGAAGGACATACCAATGGACTCGGTTTAGTGTACTCGCATACAGGTTCAACGAGTATAATAATATGTCCTGTTTCTTCTCATATTGGGCCGATTGAAAAGGGGAGGCACTTTTGCTAATAGTCCGAAACAAAAATAAGAAGGCACTAGAACTCATACTTGGCATTTTCAAACATCTGAAACCGGTCCATCTTTGTCCCCTGTTTCTGAGCGTTTAAAAATAAAAGCAATAAATATTTTTCTTTTTATTCTTGCATTCTTTTAAAAAAAGTCGTGTTATTTATTAAAAGCAGAGCTGCAAAACTCGCCAAGCAGCGCGAATCGTACTTCGAAACTGATTAATGAAAATAGAGAAATTGAAATTTTGTGATGAAGTTTCTACAATTTTTCATTAACCAAGATCTATAGCTTTCCGTCATATTTTCCTAAAAGAAAATTAAGAACACTCCGCAATGTCTTTACCATAAAATTGTAGTTTGTTTTCGATAGCTCTTCGAAAGATCAGAGCGTGTCTAGGAAGAAGGAAAAAGTACGATGGAAGGATGATATATTACTCAGTAAAATTAGAGCATTAAGGAAGGAGGAAAAATAGATCTGCATGCTGTTCAACATTTGCGCACGTATCGCGACTATTTTGACCTTTTTTATGGTTGAGCAGGGAGGTGGAGGTTGAACAGTGGTCTCACTTTTTCCTCAAGATTTTTTTTGAACTTCCCAAAATTTTGATCCAAATATTTAAGGGGTGGAGTTTTTTTATATTTTTAAATGTTTAAAAACAACAAAGACTTGCTCAATGTTCTCTAACGCTTCAAATAAATTTTTCGTTTTTTTCATAACTTAAACTGATGTCTCTAGATGCTGTTAGGTAAAAAGTTAACTGTTTTTCACCTCCAACTTTTATCAAAGAAGGAATCAGGTCGATTTGGTGATACTTGCAGTAAACAAATACAACTTTAATACAGCTGAATTACTTGTAACTTCTGTGGAGACAAAAAAAAAGTGAATAAGAAGTCATGTGCGTTCGGTTCATTTACTCGTCAATCCGGCGTTTTTAAGAGCAAAAAAATGACAGCTAGCTTTCACCTGAGATTTGTGAACGGTAAAAAGTAAGAGTTTGGATTCTGCTTTCATTTCAAATTGAACCCAAAAGAAGAGAAAAAAGCTGTTTTCTGAACGACTTTTCTCAAAAAAGCATTGTGTTGAATTAGCTAGAGTTCCATCTATTGATTCCCATTTTAAAAAGAACTTATTGATCATGATAACGATTGTTTCACACACCTTTTCGCTCTGAAGAATGTCAAAAAAGATGCATACTAGCCTATGCTTGAGCTACGTAATTAGTATGACGTACTAGGTAATTTTGTTCCCTTATCAAAAATTGATCGAAATCGGAGTTCCACCTCTAAACCTTGAAAAATGTCCTCGATTACAACTCTATTTGACCGAAAAATGCATCTTCTCGTGTGTGAAAAAGTGACATTTAATCTGCTCTAACTTTTGAAAGGTCATGGTATTTTTGTTATCTGAATAATTCATATACCTAGGTATTATGACATATTGCGGTGTTGATGGCATTTGAGGAAAAGAGCAAAATACATTGAAGAAATGTCGAGACATGGTTGAGTAATCTGATGCAGGTATAAAAAATACATTATAGTAAGTAATCAAATTCAATTGATTATAAATAAATTAAATGCACCACATTTTTGCGTCATTCCTGAGTGAAGATTCCTGATTATTTCCAATGATTTATCCATACTGATAAGAAATCACTTCAAAATTTTTTAATCATATACATGTAAGTGCTTTTAATTCCGTGTATCAGATCAAATCAAGATTAGAACATTGTCGGATCTCTATCTGTTCCAAGTCGCTGTATACAGAGAAAAGGGTTATCATCTCCTCACCGAGTAATTTTCGTAAACAAGCGCATTCCACATACACCGCGATGCGTTAAAAAAAACGTAGGCATTACCTATCAGGTATCAAACCTCTTTTCTTAAACCAAAAATTTGCATTGATATTATCTTCGGATGTTAGGTAATCGAAAAAACTCCCGTGATGTGGTGACTACACCGCAGCAATCAGGGAAATCCCCGTCAATATTTCGTCTTGAGGAAAAAAATTAGGATGCGGAAAAAAAAAACACGTCCAGGAAGTTCGGAACTGCCCAGACATATTTTACTATTCGCGATGGGTCAAAATTCACAAAAAAATTGGAATCAGTTACCACGACGTGTTGATACTTGATTTATGATTATTCCCAAAAATTTCTAAATGCTAAAAAAAATCGCTTTAAAAATTATCGAGTTACGAGTACTTTTTTATTCCCAAATCAAAGCGAGGTTAGAACTCTATCTGCATGCGTTCAAATCGCTATGTATAGTGAAAGTCGTCGTCTGTATTTACCAACAATCGACGTTAAAAAAACGACGTTCTGATCGACGTAAACAATTTACGGCGCGACCACATGTTCTACGTATCTGAGCTGGTGTACTTACTTGTACAAAATATCGACACGAAGAGGATCATCCGATTGACGAAGGAGCTGAGTATGGATTTCATGTTGAAGTTGAGGTAATTTCTAAACACAGACGAAACACGAGAATTCATCGCGGTACGGTTTGACGAGTTGAGCGACAACGAAGCGAAAGCGCACTTGGAACCGTTCGAGAAGAGACACGAGGATTGACTGAGGACTGAATTAACCATGCCGATGGAATGTTTCTACCGTTCATTCGCCAAAACTTTCGTAACGGAGCGGAGGGGAGCAGCGCGCCACGGCGGATTCGAATGTCACCGCGGGGATTGGTCGACGCAGCGTACTACGATCTTGGCTCGGCCAATCAGCGGGCTCCGTTGGAATCACGCCACTCGAGCCTCGAGCGTCAGGCGACGCGGCTCGCTCCGTGCAACCGTCGCCGATGCGCCGCGCCGCGCGGACCCTCTTCGCCTTGGCCGCTTCGCCCGAGGAGCACCAGCGAGTAACCTACTGGAACTGCAGGTCTTCCGAGAGTCACTGGTTGTAACGCTGCTGCCAACTCGGGCAGGAGGGTGTCCGGTTTCCTCAGGCTTGGCGCCCGTTTTTTATCCTGGCGTCCGATCGTATACGATCCAGTTTTTTTTTCCTCGCGGATTTTTTTTACAGCGCGGTCAGATCTGGTGGTTTGGTTGCCTTTCCTCAGTGTGTAATTTATTTTCGTCAATTGAGGACGCCTAAGTAGAATTGTCCATTACATTAGGTAGAAACGCGAAAAAAAAAAAAAACTATTGGGGCTCGCATTGGGAAACTTAAGTTTCTTCTTTTTTCAATAGAATTAATGTAAAATTCAAGGGGATGGTTTGCATCAAATGTTGCCGAATTCCAGAAATAATTCGAATTGATGCAAAAGCGCGAAATTTGTGATGTGGAAAACTAATGTTTGACGTAAAAGAAGGGTAGAAAAGTTTTTTTAACTAATTGTCTTCTTAAACTAACGAATTGGGTAACTTGAGTCAGGGACGGACTGGCCGGGGTGGCGATGGGGCGATCGCCCCACTTTCATCGGCCAAAAGGGGCCCCAGAGGGGCCCCTTTTGGCCGATTTGAAGGGCCGTATTTCGCCGTTTCGAAGAAGCGCCCGAGGGCTTTTTCGGTTCGTCCTCGAGAAAGGGCCCCGAGACTCCTGAGAGGACAGGACACTTTATTGCTGATTCGGAGAGCGCCCTGAAGGAGCTTTTTTATGCCGTATCTAAGGGCGTTGCATTTTGAGAGCCCTTTTTTCTGATTCGAATAAGTCCAAAGGGGTCCTTTTTTGTCATTTCGGAAGAGCCCTGAAGGACTCATTTATTGCCGATTCGAAGAAGACTCGATGGAGCCTTTTTTTGCCGCTTCTAAGGACCTTAAAAGAGCCCCTTTATCTGATTCGAAGGAGTCCTTTTTTGCCGTTTCCAAGGGACCATTTATTGCCGATTTGAAGAGGCCTTGATGCGGTTTTATACCGCCTCTAAGGACCTTCAAGGCACCGGGCTCTTTATCGCCGATTCGACAAAAGGGTCCTTTTTGCCGGGGGCCCTTTGGTACTGATTCAGAGAGGCCTCGAGGGCGCATTTCTATGCAATTTTGAACTTTGGAGGCCCCTAGTAGGGAACCTTTCCTACCTTCCTCAAGGGATTTCGTAGGGGCCTTCGGCGATTTTTCCCCCCTTTAGCGAAATCCATAATGGGGGCTGTCCATAATATACGTAAAGCAGTTTTTCCGATTTTTTTACCCCCATCCCCCCTCCGTAACGCATGATCGATTTATTCATTCATTACGCGTCATTTAACTAGTAAACGGCACTGATTTTTCTATGAGCAGAGCGAAGAAAGGATCCAATAAAACGTTCAAAAAAAAATTAAGACAGTTGTCAATTTTGGCGGCTAAAAAGTACATTTAAAAAAAACAAACGAACAAAAAAATCCGAACTGTGTTTTTCAGAATGTGTTCTTTTTAGACTGTCACTATTACTATTCTACTTGATTCTATGTATCTTCTGTATACTAATTTAGCTTTGGCACAATTTTTCGTTGGAAGAGGAAAATAAAAGTTGAATTCCAAGTATACAACGGATTCTCATTTTTTCATCCAGTTTAAGAAAATATACTAAGTTTTGCATTTCTGGTCTCTTTTTGGATAATGTTTCAAAAATAATATTAAAGAATAGGGTCTAAAATAGCGTAAAATTCATTCTAAAAGGGCCTAATTTTCAAAATTTTCCGGGGGAGGGCCCCCGGACCCCCCTTCTACTGGGGGGGGCCCCCCAGACCCCCCTAGGGGCCCGCCCCATACTTAATTTAGGGCCAGTCCGCCCCTGACTTGAGTTTCATTCTTTTTTCAATAGAAGTAATGTAAAATCTAAGGGGATGATTTGCATCAAAATGTTGCCAAATTCCAGAAATGATTCGAATTGATACAAAAATGTGAAATTTGTGACGTGGAAAACCAATATTTGACGTAAAGAAGAGTGAAAACATTTTTTTTGACTAATTTTCTTCTTGAATTCACGAGTTATTGAAACTGTAAGACAATACCATTTCAGGTCTGTTGCAGTGTGCCGTTTCCTGTGTGTACGCGAGGGGACCAGTCACTGCTTTACCAAAAAATTAAGGAACTTAATCATCGTGGTGGTAAATTGCATTACTGGAAGCAACTTTTACTGCTCCTATGCCGCTTAAGCTGCTTATTGTAGAATTGAAGGCTAACTGGTTGGGATGAGCGTGAAACGGTGCATTATTGGTAGAGAGTAATCGCACCATCCAATGAAGGGTGAGCGCAAGACGGTTTGCTCCTCCCACCGGATTGTGGTTGGCTCCCGCCATAGTACTATAACGGTAGTTGTAGCGGTAGCCAACCACCATCCAGTGAGAGAAGCCATTCATGTATAACCACGTTCATTTGTAATAAACATTGTATTGGTGGACTACCAGCAACTGTGCATCGTTGCGCGCTCATTTTGATCAGTTCGCCTTCAATACGAAAGTAAGCAATGTGAGCGGCTTTGGAACAGTTGTGACGGTAGCCAATCACTATCCGGTGGGAGGAGCAGTGCGTCTAGCGCTCACCCCTCATTGGCTTCACCTGCTCGCCGGGACCACGTGATGCTGGTTCCCGGCGGGCAGGTGCAGCCAATGAGAGGGGAGCCTAAGACGCACTGCTCCTCCCACCGGATGGTGATTGGCTACCGTCACAGCTGTTCCAAAGCCGCTCACATTGCTTACTTTCGTATTGAAGGCGAACTGATCAAAATGACCGCGCAACGATGCACTGTTGCTGGTAGTCCACCAATACAATGTGTAACACAAATGAACGTGGTTATACATGAATGGTTACATTGCTGCGGGTCCAAGAGTTTTCTGTTTGCCTATTTCTTCCAGATTACACCAGAATATCACCATAGATGGTGATAGATTAACTTGGCTTATGGTTACTTGTTGACTTGGATCAAGAATTTATCACTGATAAGACTATTTCTGGGCTTGAAAATGGCGTTTCACTGGCGACTTTTTTTTCTTCTTCTTTTTGAAGGTTTTGTATGGTCTCGTTAATGCCTATTGCAGCCTCTTTATTGATCAACAGTGCAAGCAAGCTTAAATCATCGATGAATCTCTCTGAAGCTTCCAGGTTGATCGTGGGTGACGGCTGAAAATACAAGCAGATGAATTGGAATTAATCATTAATGAGCGGTTGCATTTGGCAACGCCACACCACACCATTGAGTTAAACTCGGATTCACGGTAAAAAAAGTGAAGAAGAAAGGGTGTCGGCGAATTCTTCCGTGTGTCCGCATTTCATTAATAAAAAAAACTTATTGGAATTTTTGCGGCACGTTAGATGGCGCCTTTTCCCCTGAAGCCTCGCGGGGGGAAATAAAATTCGACCTGAAAAACCTTAAAAGGGAGAAAAATACCGTCTGCAAAAAAATGCAACAACAGGACCCTGAAGTACAGTCGAACCTCGATAACTCGAACCTCGATAACTCGAAAACCTCAATAACTCGAAGAAAATGTCCGTTCCCTTCCGCAGAAGGCCAAAATCCTCGATAACTCGAAAAATTTGTTCCGTTAACTCGAAGACATTTGAGGCTCATTTGTACCTCAGTAACTCGAAGGAATCGGCGGTTTACCTCTATAACTCGAAGGCAACTACCATGTGTCAAATATGTACCTCAGTAACTCGAAGGAATTGGAGAAAAACCTCTATAACTCGAAGGATATGCTTCGGCCCAGATGCATCCTTCCCAAGATCCCTTTGTGGAGCAACTGCCTAATGTTAGTGATGATGTTTTTTCTGCTTTGGTAACACTTGAAAATGAGGTAGATAGACACCGTTTGCAACACTTGCAGCAGAGCAGAATAACTCAGTTTTTTAAAATTTAATTCTTGATCTTTGTGTACATATTTTTTCCAATAATAAACCATTGTCCTACCCCGATCGGACGTGGGGTTAAATATTAGTTCCTACTTTCATTCCCCAATATTCCCTTATTATGATAACGTAAAACAAATAACGGTTTTTTTTTCTAAATTGACCTAGCACCAACCTCGAACCTCCAACCTCGATAACTCGAATTTTTCATCTCCAAACCTCGTTAACTCGAAACCTCGATAATCTCGAAACCTCAATAACTCGAATTTTTCATCGCTTCCCTTCAGCTTCGAGTTATCGAGGTTCGACTGTATAGAGAACTGGTATCTCACCAATACTCAAAAAAAGGCACGAGCACTACTATTCTACCGTGCTTAGAAAAAACGCCGTATGAGCATTCGACAGTTGCCAAATTGCCTATTGTTTATTTTTAATGAAAGTTATGAATATTTTCCCTTGAAATTTCCGGATAATTTAGATCTGATTGCGAATAAAATTCTTTGAAAATCGGAGGAAAAATATACACAGATTCCCCCGATAAATCATATTTTATCAAAGATAATTTGGCAACGTCTGAAGGTTCATACGGTGTTCTTCCCTAGCACAGCAGAGTGCGGGTCTTCAATCATGGATTAACGAGGGTAGGTGCAGGTGCACCTCGCCGCACCTCCACCTGCTCCAGTCAGCGGCGATTCTTGCAAGTTGGTTGCACTTTATTCCCCATTTAAAATTAAACAATCGATTCTAAATGAAGCAAATTGCCTCGCCTGAATCGATATTCACAATTGATTTAAATGGAGAAAAAACAGAGTTGCTGAAGCAAATTTTGTGAAATTTATTCAGCCTCTTTGAATTTTTAGTTCTATACCTCTACGACAGAAATCCCCTGGCAAATCAACCCATTTAAGCTTGAGTATGGTTATCTCGTCTTTTCTCGTGTAAGTATTGCTTTTTCACAAAACTTTTAAACCGTCTCTATTTAAATGTCCGTCCTCAAAATTTTGGCGTTCAGCCATCAAAATTTGCGCCTCTGTATTCATAAACAGCCCGTTAATGTTTTCCTAAACATGTTACTTACGTTTATCTCGTCGTTGACGCTTGCTTGTTGATGCAAATGCCCGTTGTTTTACGTGCGCTGCAGACGCGCTGACCGCTGAGTCGCCTCATTGCTTAAACCCATGAGCGGCGTCAGTGTTACCTATAGACGTTGATTGCAACCACTGTTTACCTACCGAATATTAGAAATATTCTGCCGCGATTGCGAAGAGTGCAGTAAATGCATACTGGGATGGCCCTCGAGTCACATGAAAGCATGTGCTAACCATGGCTCATACCGAAGTGCACTTACTGCTCTCTTCGCTATCAAGGCATTATTTCCGGCGAGGGCGCAGTGCAAGTGCATCGAATTACACTTTAGTCTTACATCTATTCATAGCTGCCCATGGGGCGAAAAATGAAGAAACAATGCAACGCGTTTACCACGCAGTATTCTTGATTATTCATTTTCGAATTATTTGCGATTTTTCTCGGGTTTTTTGTTGTTTTTTTGAGACGACGGACTGAAGAGATATTCGGAGTTCAATCTATTCAGCTTTGAGAAAATTTTTCTTTCCGCTTGTGCGACACAAGCTTCTATGAAAAATTTATTCCACGCTGCTGTTTGCCAATATACCTTACTTTAAGTTCAATTCATTCATAATTACTGGAGTCAATTAAAATATAGTCCTCTCGGTGAGGTAATTTTCCTCGTAGAGTAGCTTTAGGATTATCAAAAAAAAAAAAAAAAAAAAAAAAAAAATTCGATTATCCACGATATCTCCAGTCCTAATCGTTGCGGCTAATCGAGACGCTTCTATATACAACTGCAGTGTAATTTAGTTAAAAGTTCGGGTTGATTTCGCTCCCATCCCTTTGGTTCTTGCCGAGGAACTTTTCTAGTATCGCGTCAGCTACTTGAGGAGGGTGGGAGGTTTGAGCTTACCTTACGAGATCTTTCAAAGGGGAAGGGAGGTTGCTCAGTCTTACTTAAGTTTACAAATTTTAAAGAAATTATATTTTTCAGTAAAAATAATTTTTTCAACCATTTTTCAATTTTCCGAAAAAATGGGGGAGAGGGTCGCGCCACTTAAACATAATTCAAAAATCAGGGCGAGGAGTTGCCTTATGGATGGCTTACGTGGGGGAGGAGGGTCAAAATTCGTTACGTTATACATGAACCGCTCAAATTTTACCTCTTGTGAATTTTACTTTAAATACATGAAAAAATGATTTCTCAAATCAAAAATGTTTTAAGTTTTTTAACCGTTCATACCGGGGATAACTTCAGAACGGCGGAAAACCGGCAACCAGTTTTAGGGTCCAGGCAATGGGCAACGGCACGTAATACCTGAGCCCCACGGGTGGATCCCCTTCGGATCGATACTCGAATCGTTCTCGAGTGCCCTTAATCGATAGATCCCCATGTTAACAATGCACTCTATCGTTCGATATCGATTCAACAATCGAAACGCCTGAGCGCATATTGTCAGGCCAAGTCCCGGCAGGTAAAAAAAAAGGAACGGACGGTAAAATAAAACGTGGGCACTGACGCGCCAGGTATGCTGCCATGCTGAGGAAGAACGCCGTATGAACATTCGAGAGTTGCTAAATTTCCTTCGATAAAATGTTTATTTTTAAAAAAAATTGTGAATATTTTTCCATGAAATTTTCAGGAACTTTAGGTGAAATTGCGAACAAAATTATCTGAAAAAACTGGAAGGAAAATCTTCAGAAATTTACCAAGGAATTCGTGTTTTATCAAAGGAAATTTGGCAACGCCTGAAGGGTCGTACAGCGCTTTTTCCTTAGCACGGCAGTATGCGATGCGGCATGCGTTCCCCGCGGTGCGCGCGCGAGTGCAGCCAGCGTGGTTGCCAGCGATTGGAGTCCCGGTGACTCATCAGTCATCGAACCATCAGCCGGTGCCTCCGCCGACCAATCGCAGCGCAGCACGAACGTCCTTGATCCTCTCCTCTCGATTCATTCAAACTACTAGCGCCGCGTTGTCGTCGCGTCAGGAATTCCTTCCGTTCCGCCGGAGAAAGTGCAAGCATCTCGGGGTTTTGTGCGCAGCCGCGGCAACCGTTCCATTCCTTCTCCGTCACGTCTTCGTCATATCACACCTCAGAAGCGGAGGTAGCAGTAGCTCGCCAAAGCTGGCTCCCACACATCGACACCAATTACGAGGGAGAACCTAATTTGCGTCACCCGTGACACATATCTCTGTTTCGGAGTTAGAGGCGCAAAAAGGATTTTTTTGTCGTTCCCTGTTTTGACCGTCTCATCCTCATGACTCATGAGAGATCACTTATTTAGGGCTTCCATAAACGACGTCAGAATTCTGAATCCGGGGGAAGGGGGTCAATGGTTGCCTAACGTTAGACTGACTGGGGGAGAGGGGAGGTCAAGCCGACTCTGGTGTCAGCTCAAATTGGCGCAGAGCACCCGTTTTTTAGAATATTCTGATCGAAATCCACGCAGGGTATGGTTTCTAGTGAGCGATTGGGGGGGGGGGGGGGGGGCAAAATCGGATCTAATTTTTAAGGGAGAATTCAACGCTGCTTGAAATTTACCTTATGTTGGGAGTGGGGTAAAAGAAGAGCCCGACATCATTTGGACTACATTTCGCAATAATGAACCATTATTTGGACGTATTTATGCGAAAAGGCGCTAAACGCCATTTCCAAACTTCTCAGTAAAGCAAGTTTGACTAAAACAATTGGCGTTTCCGTACTAATGGACCGATTTTGGTTTACTTTAGCTTGTTTGAAAGCTGAAGAGTTCCTCTAATTACGTACGTTGCCAAAATTAGGAAAAAATGCATATTAAGCGAGATATAGGGGATTTTTGCACGTAGGTCCGTTTGATTTAATGCGCTAACCCGGATTCCGAATTAAATCAAAAGGCGCTATCTCCACTTGAATCACTTGATTGACGCGCGCGCGGCGAAGCTTGGTGGAAACTTGGTGAAATTTAGTACCGGGGGGTATTTTTGGACGGGAAACTCGAATTTCGGGTCAAATTTTGAAAATTCAGAAATCCAAGATGGCGGACATGGCCTAAAATGCTATCTCGGCCCCTGTCCAGCCGATCTTGGTGAAACTTGGTATCAGGGGGTATTTTCGCATGGAAACTCGAATTTCGGGTCAAATTTTGAAAATTCAGAAATCCAAGATGGCGGACATGGCCTAAAATGCTATCTCGGCCCCTATCCAGCCGATCTTGGTGAAACTTGGTATCAGGGGGTATTTTCGCATGGGAAACTCGAATTTCGGGTCAAATTTTGAAAATTCAGAAATCCAAGATGGCGGACATGGCCTAAAATGCTATCTCGGCCCCTGTCCAGCCGATCTTGGTGAAACTTGGTATCAGGGGGTATTTTCGCATGGGAAACTCGAATTTCGGGTCAAATTTTGAAAATTCAGAAATCCAAGATGGCGGACATGGCCTAAAATGCTATCTCGGCCCCTGTCCAGCCGATCTTGGTGAAACTTGGTATCAGGGGGTATTTTCGCATGGGAAACTCGAATTTCGGGTCAAATTTTGAAAATTCAGAAATCCAAGATGGCGGACATGGCCTAAAATGCTATCTCGGCCCCTATCCAGCTGATCTTGGTGAAACTTGGTATCAGGGGGTATTTTCGGACGGGAAACTCGAATTTCGGGTCAAATTTTGAAAATTCAGAAATCCAAGATGGCGGACATGGCCTAAAATGCTATCTCGGCTCCTGTCCAGCCGATCTTGGTGAAACTTGGCATCGGGGAGTATTTTCGGACGGGAAACTCGAATTTCGGGTCAAATTTTGAAAATTCAGAAATCCAAGATGGCGGATGTGGCTTAAAATGATATCTATTTCTTAAACAAACGCACTACACGTCTAGAATGGCCGCCAATGAACCTGCGTAAAGCGCACGGGCCGGGTTGTGAAGGCCGGAGGTGGTGGGAGCCCAAATATACCTACCTAACCTCAATCTGCTTTCCCGCTGCATCTTGCCAATGTGGATGAGATGTGGAAATTTCCACGTTTGTAAACTTTAAATATATGGCACTCTACACGGAGAAAAAAACTCGTGCGTGGGACCCGAAGTTTGGGTCATATGGATCTCTGAAGTTTTCGGATTGAGCATCTGAACACTTTAGGTCTAGCTGTCGAGGTTCGGATCACACATCTGAAACTTCAGTTCTTACGTCTGAAGTCTTCAGGTGTGAGAACCGAAGTTTTTCGGATGTGAGAACCGAAATTTTCGGATGTGAAAACCGAAGTACTTTAGATGTAAGAACTGAAGTTTCAGATGTGTGATCAAAACCTCAGCAGCTGGACCGAAAGTGTTCAGATGCTCAATCCGAAAACTTCACAGATCCATATGACCTAAACTTCGGGTCCCACGCACGAAGTTTTTTTCTCCGTGTACGTTCACAATACACCGCCTCGTCGAGGTGCGTGGTTTACCTAGCAGCGTCGGATCGTGAATTCCCTTCATGTGCTGATTACCTATGTTAAAATTTTCGTATCTAAATAAAACAGTTTCTGTTGTCATTTTGAGCCCCTAATACCGAACTTCACACAAACGATTCAGGCATTGAGCTATTGTTGAAGGCCACATCCGCCATATCGGAGTTTAAAATTTTAACAATGAGGTTATTCAGTAATTTTTAATTTTTGCATTTTTTTGGAGGATTGAGTACGCACAGTTCGCTGGAATTTTCTCCGATTTTTTGAAACATTATTAACCCACGGAAAACAAGTTCGAAGTTGCGTATTCTGAGCTCCCATTTAAACTCGCGTCTCCGAGGAAGTCAAGATGGGGCCTGACGAACCCCTAGGTGACGGTCACGCTTTTGACCACGTAATCCTTCCAGCGCGCTCTTAATACTCATGAATTTCTAAATACTGTTCCGATTCCAATAAAGTACCTAACAGTGATTTTAATGAAAATTAAGTGATTCCGATGGGTTCGTTAATTTGTTCGCTCGTTAAAAGCCCCTTGTCCATGTCAGTGCACACTGACATCGATCGAGCCAGAGGGAACGCACGGTCGATATGTGACCGTCACTCAGGGGACGACATCTGGGATTTTTTGGCGATGCGCGTTTAAATAGGAGATAACATTTTAGGCCACATCCGCCATCTTGAATTTATGAAATTTTAAAATTTGACCCGAAATTCAAGTTTCCCGTCCGAAAATACCCCCTGATACCAAGTTTCACCAAGATCAGCTGGACAGGGGCCGAGATAGCATTTTAGGCCATGTCCGCCATCTTGGATTTCTGAATTTTCAAAATTTGACCCGAAATTCGAGTTTCCCGTCCGAAAATACCCCCTGATACCAAGTTTCACCAAGATCGGCTGGATAGGGGCCGAGATAGCATTTTAGGCCATGTCCGCCATCTTGGATTTCTGAATTTTCAAAATTTGACCCGAAATTCGAGTTTCCCGTCCAAAAATACCCCCCGATACTAAATTTCACCAAGTTTCCACCAAGCTTCGCCGCGCGCGCGTCAATCAAGTGGAGATAGCGCCTTTTGATTTAATTCGGAATCCGGGTTAGCGCATTAAATCAAAGGGAATTACATATAGTTCCTTTTGATTTTATTCGTAATCGCTGATTCCCTGTTTTGCGATTTTTCAGGGGCTGATTCCAGGGGATGAAATTAGTATTTTGGGGGCATATTTACGTGTGAGAGCAGCCTATTACATGGAGAATCCAGATCCGTTAAAAACTGAAATTTGGAAATTTGGCGCTTAGTTCCCTTTCGTATAAATACGTCCATTTCTGGCTCATTTTAGAAACAACATAAATGTCATTGGTTTCCCTCCGCAGAGAGGTGATTTTATGGACGAGCTAGTGATCTCTCATTGCAAAATGTAATCCATTTAAGGACGTCATGAACGCAAGACCTGGTTAGCCAAGAGTTGGACCGCGGAGATGTGTAGGGATGTAGCCTCATGATGAAGCGGACAGTGTACATATGTCTAAGGAATAAGACTCTAGGATTTCTGTTTGGTTGGAGGCTACTATTAGCGATAGAGAGTCGCATACATTACGTAAATCTTGGGTGTACCTCTGACGAGTGCCTAAAGTTCTCCTTCAATATTACGGCTATGCAATACCACGACAGTAGTGTTTGAATAGTTATCGCTCAAAAAACAGTGGTAAATTGAAGGCGCAGGAAGGTGTTCAATTAGCTTCCTATCCCCTAATATTTCTGAGCTTTAGATTTGAATTCAGATATTTTTTTCTTCTTCTTGAACTTTACAAAGTACTTAAATTAAGGGATGAACTCTCAGAAGTAATGACTCAAATGCATGTGTTACGTGTCATTAGTGTAAGGGACATGGGGACAACTGGAAACGAAAAGAAATCTATATTTTAATATTTTATATAAAACTTTGTTGGCCGTTTAATAGCCGTTTGCCCGAATAGGTCGCCTAGTTCCTAATTGCTCTGAAGTTCAAAATCAACTGCCAGCAGGCCCGCCACAAGGGGGGGGGGGGGGGGGGAGATACTGGGTCCCTGGTACCCGGGCCCGGGTCACGGAGGGGGCCTGTGTTCCCCGTGAAAAACCACTACGAATTCACATGCAACCCTTGTTTCGTAAGAAAAAGTGAAAAATTTACCCTAAAAATTTCGCAAAAGGTGAATAGATTTTCAGAAACACGCTGGCGCTGGGGCACTGTATGATTCTTCTTAAATTTTCCAAGAAGTATACTTCTTGGAAAATTTCTATCTATTTTCAAGATTTTCAGTACAGAGGGTTTTTTTAGTAACTACGTTTCATTTTCTTCCGTCGTCAGATGCTAAGAGTCTCAAGTCTGGGCATCCTCGACTTCAATGGCTAATGACTCAACTCCCTTGGCATAGACAAACGAAGGGGGAGTCCAGGGGGGCCTGGCCCTCATAGAACTGAAAATAGTATCATATGCTCCCCCCTCCCCCCCCCCCCAAAAAAAAATAAAAATTTTCCAAATGTTTTGAATGGAACAATTCGCCGATTTTATGCTGAAAGTAGAAAAAAAAAATATAATTATTCTGCAGAAATTGATGGAAAAATTATTTATGGAAGCTTCAAAATGCGTCCGATTAGTCGTATAAATTCTAAAATTTCTCCAGGGATGCGCCTCGGACCCCCCCCCCTTCCGTGCTTGGGGCCCGGACCTTAAAACTGGTACCAGGGCTCGAGATGGGATGTGGCGAGCCTGCATGAAGGCTATTTCCATTTAAATCTTCCGTCACATTCTTACGGCGCGATGATACAACTATTTGAACTCTCCGGAATGCGTGAGGTATCACGCCGCATTTGAAGGCGTTTTCAAATCAGCCAAGTTCCGATACCCGGATTATCGTTTTGCATAGTTCATATTCTTTTGTTTATTCCGTGCCACTTGTTAATTTTTAATCCTCGTAAAAAACCACCAAATTGTAAATACAATTCTAGCTGAATCGCACATCAGCTATGCATTCACCACTGCAAAAATGTCAAAGGAAATCGACAAGCCCAGCTTGCATGGAGGCTGTCTCCATTTTAATCTTCCGTCACATACTTACGGCGCAATGATGCAACTATTTGAACTCTCCGGAATGCGTGAGGTATCACGGCGCATTTGAAAGCGTTTTCAAAACAGCCAACTTCCGATACCTGAATAATCGTTTTTCATAGTTCATAGTATTTTGTTTTCATTTCTAACCACTTTTTTATTTATAATCCTCCTATAAAAATTACCCATTTGCTATTTACAATTCTAGCTGGAGCGCACTTCAGCTTGCAAAGCTGAAGTGTAGGCGTTTTTAAAACAGCCAAGTTCCGATACCCGGATTATCGTTTTGCATAGTTCTTATTCTTTTGCTATATTCCGTGCCACTTGTTTATTTTTAATCCTCGTAGAAAATCGACCCATTTGTAAGTACACTTCTAGCTGAAGCGCACTTCAGCTATGCATCCACCACTGCAAAAATTTCAGAGGAAATCGACAAGCCCAGCGTGGATGAAGGCTATTTCAATTGTAATGTTCCGTCGCATTTCTAAGGCGCAATGATACAACTATTTGAACTCTCCGGAATGTGTGAGGTATCACGCTGCATTTGAAGGCGTTTTCAAAACAGGCAAGTTCCGATACCAGGATTATCGTTTTGTATAGTTCATATTCTTTTGTTTATTCCGTGCCACTTTTTTAATTATAATCCTCCTATAAAAACCACCCATTTGCTAAATACATTTCTAGCTGTAGCGCACTTTAGCTATGCATTCACCACTGCAAAAATTTAGAGAAAAAGTTTAGAGAAAAAAGGATGCTTAAATAAAAAGAAAAGTCACTCAAATCAGGCAGAAACTCGCTTTCATTCAGCTATTTTATTCTTAATTCCGAATAAAATCTTCTTGACGGCATACTCAAGAATGTTTCTGCCTAAATCGAGTCACATTTTTCTGTAATAAAATTCAAAAATTATGCTAAACGTTATTAAATGCGGATGCTAAGACTAAAAGAGTTTTTTAGATTACCGCTCTCTTTTTGTAACGTAGTCTCTTGATTTTTTTGCAAGGAAAGCTATGTACCCTTAAAAGAAGCTTGTCATTCTTGATACGTTGGAGCGCCTTCAATTTTGTATGATACTGTGCAACACCTATGTCACGAAATAGTTGCTTGAAACGCCGTAGCACTCCGCGACGCGGCGGGCGACCACGGTGACACGCGCATAGGCGCCATCAAACCTAACAGGGATACTTCACGCATTGCGCAACGCGAGAAGTATCCCGCTAGGTTTGTAGGCGCCAGTGCGCATTCCGCTCTGTGTTAGGCTCTAATATTTAAACTCGCGGAGTCAGCATTTTTTAACTCATGATTCTGAAATGTTTGCACGCTCTACAAGGATTATTCTCATTTAAATTGATGAAAAAAACAAATATGTATTAGAGGAAATTATAACGTGTGTTTTGAAAATATTAAGGTGGTTCCGTGTCTAATTTAATGATTTCCACAGCACGACAGACACATACATAGACGGCTAAATTACCAAACCACATATCTCTTTAGCTGTGTTTTAGAATCTCCAGTCTTACGTTACTTTTTTGAAGGAAAACTAATCAACATCATTCTTCGAAGTTTTCTTGAAGTTTTCTTGAAATTTTCCTTGCACAGTGAAGAGAAATTATGGATGTTTTTTAACATTGACATTGATTAGTTCTCCATTTCAAAAAGTAAAGTATAACAGGAAGTCTGCAACGTCGCAAACCAAGATACATGGTTTGGTAGTTTCACCGTCGATTTTTTATCTTACAAACATTGGGAATCAAATGATTTACCAACTAAACAGTTATGTTTTCAGGGAAAATAGGTTTAAGTGATGCTAATCAACTGTAGAGATTCATAAATTTTCATATATTTTGCTCAAGTTTATAGTACAAAAAATAATAAATACATCATAAAAAAGTGAAAAACGGACGGAAAATATTACACTTGCAGATCTCTTATACATATTAAGTATGCCTTACAATTAATTAACAATAAATTATTTTTTTTAGAATGTACATTTTAAACTTTTTAGGACGGAAATGGATTTCGAAAAAAATTTAGAATATTTTTGGAATACTTGTCAAAAACAGAAGGATCATTTAATCAAATAAAATACAGTACGCAAAGCCTCCATTCAGGCAATGCATTGCACGTTTTTCCTCGGAAAATCACAAAAAGTATGATTACAGAAAAAGACTCGGAGAATAATTTCCAAACGGAAATTGATTGGCAGTTTAAGCCATTTTTAAATAAAACTGAGATTATTACTACTCTGGTAGACATATAGTGCAAATTTATCAAGATATCGAGCAAAGAGGTTGAGTTGCCAGAATTACTTTTGGTTTCTCCCTCCCACTGATTCGGTAGTTACTTTTGTTACAATTTTTTTTTTTTGGTCTCGGGGCAAATTCATTCTTTAGATATGTTTTCATGATTTTTAATGTAAAATTATGAAAAAACATGCAATGAGGAGTCATAATTTGAACCTTGACGATTTAACTAACACTCTCTGAGTGATAAAGGATCTTTTACATTCTGAGAGATACAATTTTAAAATAAAAAATTATGATAATAACAAAATTAATTTTTCTCTGTGAAAGTTTCCTTATACTTTTTCTTACATTTCAAAACATAATTTAACATTTGGATGTCAATGGACAAATTGTCTTGAGGCCACTTAAAGCAGCTTTTCATTAAACACATGTGTGCAAAACAAGTAAATCTACAGGGAGAATCCATGCTACATAGACTAACAAACATGAGTT
The DNA here is from genome assembly GCF_918797505.1 of Bemisia tabaci. NCBI lineage: Eukaryota > Metazoa > Arthropoda > Insecta > Hemiptera > Aleyrodidae > Bemisia > Bemisia tabaci. Next base: position 62,159,581 of record NC_092794.1, on the reverse strand, counting down.
TAATAAAAATCCGCGGGAGACAAAGAAACGAAATTTTTTTTGAAAAATAAAAACTAACTGCAGAATCCTGCAACTACTGGCTATTACAGATCCAATTGCTTGCGGATTAAAAATTTCCAAAACATACACACATTATCATGTAATAATGTTCATTGTCGAATTCATTCTGGAATTCAGAGTCTAAGGCCATAATGTACAAAACTAATTCTACAAAGAGGCACTTAAAAATCAATAATGAAATACAGATGTTCATACTGATAAACAAAACATAATTACTGAGAGCGGACTGCTGCCGTCCATACCAAAACGCTTAACTCCAATCACACCAATACATACTATAAATAGTATTATTCTAATCTGTTCCAAAAAATCCTATTCACCATAATGCTTTATTTTTTCAGTTTGAGTTCTTAGCAGGATGACACAATCATTTCTAGAATAGATTATTTCCTTCGGAAAATATACAAGAGTTATGGGAGCCAAGGATCTCTTTGTTTGTTCTACGATACAACATTTCATGAGAAAAAAATTGAAAAAATCTAAAATGGAGTTGTGATGGTTTTGCTTTGAACGGCAGAATGAGGGTCAAATTCAGAAAATAATGGTAAAAACAAAAATAAAGAAAAAAATAAACAAAAAGTACAGTTCTAATGAGGAATGCTTACAATTTTATGGTAAAAAATAAAAAAATCTATGGATAAATTCAATGCGTCACAATAGTTTGAACTATTTACAAATTAACGTCCAATTAAAAATAAGTGACTTCTAGTACACCTTGATACAAGCTTCACAACCTGAAACTATGCAATTTCCATTATCTTTACACAAAAAGACATTATAAATTCAAATATTTTACATACAACATACTTAAAGTTAGGAAACAAAGATTTTTTTTATTTTCAAAAAATCTATGATTGACTGTGCGTCACTGTCATCGGTAAATAAAATCAATGCTTAAACAAGTTACTTTGTACAGTACTACACCATCATTAAAGTCTTTCTTTTTGATCAACGGCTGACAAAGTAGCTGCATTAAAAATAACGACAATTATATCTTTTAGGGCAAGGATGTTCTTAGTTTCATTTCAAATTACAAGCACTTTTTTTAGGTACCAGTAAATGTGATTAAATATGACGATGGACAAAGTGCAAAACCATATTTCTTCTTTTGTGGCGTTGCAGAATTCCTGCCATACTCTCTTTTTTCTTTTGAAAAGTAAGCGACGTAATTTCTCGAAAAATTTTTTTGATTTTTCTTCTTTGTCCAGCTAAAGAGTTTCCTTGTTTCTCTTCGAAAAATTAAACCGTGGCAGAAATTTTGAAACACCCCGATAGAAATACTTGGTTTTGCACTTTGCAGCCGCACCCCTTTCAAACTTTAATTAATTTTTTTTAAGGATTTTTAACAAACTGAAATATTGGATCCCAATTTTAAAGGATAAATGTCTTCTTAATTTTATTGAGTTCAAAGAGGAGTGCGTAGAGAAGCTCTGAATAGATCTATAAGCTGGAAACTCAATAGGGAAAAAAGAGAAAAATAATTATTACATTGCGAAAATTTTCTGTTGAGGGCCACAAAGAATTTTTCTGGGAAGCAACAGGAAATCTCCATATTTCAAACAGTATTTTTTAGACTTAGAAGATACGTCCTGTTACTGCTAAGAGTTTCTGTCGATTCAAAGAATTCAGAATTCGAGAATTTCTGTTGCAGCATATTTAACTAGAAAATGTTTCTTAGTATTGCATTAAAACGACCGATTGGAACACCTTTCTCCAAAGAGATAAGAGCACTTTTTACTATTCTGGTCCTACTTGAAGCTTATCTAACTGAAAAATACCTCCCACTTAAACTTGAAGACTTCGGTGCGAAAAAGGACACATCTCAGTTTCAGAATTCCCTTTTACATTTTTACTCTTCAGTGGGAAAAAAAATGTTGAAAAAGAAATTGTTGGTGGTGACTCTACAGGACAGTACCTAACGAGAGAAGTGCCCTTTTCGATTTCAAGCTCTCACTTGTCAATGCTTCATGAAGTAAACAATACTAATTAACTCCAGATCTACAAACACTGAACATAATCTAGATCTCTTAGTGTTTCTCACATTAGAACTAATTTCTGAGAGATAGGCAGTTAATACTGAATACAGAATAATTTAAGATCTTTTTCAGTCTTTTGAAACGTGTCAGAAAAAAGAAAATGAAGGAAAGACAGTAGAATACCTATGGTTAAAAATTAATTGCTTAGTCATACTAAAAAAAAACTATGAACAGGTAAAATACAGAAGCATTGAGTATCATTTCACACAAGATATCAAAGTGCAGCATGAAGTTTAAGTTTTCCTACCACACTACTGGAATGTTACAAAAAGTTTTACCGTGTACTGGAAAATGCATTACTAAAATAATTTGACTGATAAGGAGCATAGTTTTGTCAAGTTTGCTCAACTGTACATTTTGGTCTGCTTGACTGATCCGCACTTCAGAGAAAAACGCTAGGTTCAGGAGACAAAAAATTTTGGTCCTGAAAACAAAACAAGCACTAATCCGTACTGCCATGCTGAGGGAAAAGACTGTATGAGCATTCAAGTGTCACCAAAATTCCTCCAATAAAATGTTAATTTTCAAGTAGACTTGTGGATAGTTTCCCATGAAATGATCAGATAATGTAGGTCTCGTTAAGAACTAAATTCTCTGCGAAATCAGAGGGAAAATATTCACAGATTTCTCTGAAAATTCATATCTTATCAAAAAAAATCTGGCAACATCTGAAGGTTCATACGACCTTCTTCCTAAGCACAGCAGCATAACCTTCAAACTTGTTCTGTCATGTTACACCTTTCGTTCCAGTGCAGCAATTATATAAAAACACTCCCAAGAAGTGAACTTAACTATCATTCCATTCATGCGAATTATATTAATTACTTTTATCCTCCTTTTTGAATGCACTTTTTCGATTCCTTTAATACGGGTGCCATGCGAAGCAAGGCCATACAATATAATTTGCAAAAAATGAACAGGAATCATTGTAAAATTGTCAACTACTATGATAAACTTGGTTGCATTGGTTTAGTCAAATATAAACCGCTTACCAAAATAAAAAACCTTTGATTGAAAAGAAAAAAATCTGGGCACATAATTTGCCTCTTACGCAAAAAAAAAAAAAAAAGTTATCTGACCTAATTTGTTTTTCTCTCTCTGTCTTCTTGCAATCATTTTTTTTTAAGTTTATTTATTTATTCATTTTTTTAAAGTAAATAAGTTCGATGAAAAATTACATTTAATGATGAAGAAAGAGAAAAAGATCGATCAGATGTTATTCCGAAATTTGCAAAAGCCAAAAACGAGCATTAGTTAAGGCTTAAAAACAACAGAGGTCAATAAAACATATGATAACAAAAAATGCGTTGACTGATCAATCACTTACGGTAACTTAAAATCTGAATCTCAGAATTCAGCAGACCAAACATTTGTAGCAACAGGTTTTAAGTCTCTGTAGAGAATCAAGCATGTTTCAAAACACCATCAAGAATCTACACCTGGACAGTTATCATTGTGATATCTTCCTTAAGTTATTAAGATCTGAAAATTTAAATTGGCCTACCTAAATGTTACACTTCAATAAATCCGAATAAGAGAAGTGAAAATAAGAAACTTAGCGATAACACTGAGTAATCAGCTCCTCGAGCAGCTCTACTGGCAAAAAGTGCTTGATCACCTGCAACAGAGACAATTAAAGCTGTGTGAAACATTTTTAAATGCAGTAAATTTTTAGGCGGAATGATTGGGAATAGAGAAAATTGTTGAGAAATTCTCAAAAAACACAAGAAATAAATCCTTACTGACAATTTAAGAGCATAAAGAGTTGCTACTTTTTCATGAAGTTTGTTCTTTCCTTTCAGTTAAGAGACTTAAATTTCAATGCTCTATGATTAGATTATTCCGCTTCCCACAATATCTCTAGACGCTGAGAACAAGGGATAATATTCCATTATATTCCCATGCATATCTCTTTTTGTAAACATGTAGATTCTGAGGAATTAATAGTAAAAATGTGGGTAAAATTCATAAAAAAAAAAAAATGCAACAGCTCAGAGGGAAAGAATAAAATCATATTTACCCATTTGGAAAGTGATTGCTGGTGATGACATTCTACCATCACCGCCACTTGAATAAGCTAGGACACGCAAGTAGTATGCTTTGACTGGTGATAGATTCGAGATATATGCTTCTAATTTGTTTCCGATTGGTATCCATGTGTCATTGGCAGTGCTCATATCTTGATCTACCTCCCATACTCTCACCTGCAAAAAAAAACAAAAAATTAATTTAAGATAAAGTTCACGTTAAGAAATATTTACACATAAAAGTCATTTTCGCAACATATCCGGACGCTTTGCTCCGCTGAATCATCAGCCTTGCTTATCTGAAAAAAGGTCGTCTGGCAAGTGGCACTTTCTAACTTCATCTTGAATCACTTGAATGCCACCATTCATAATTTTACAGGGCATCTCCAAAATTTCCTCCCAAGAAGGACCCAAACTTTATGCCTATTTAGGCGACGTGTCATCTACCATTCTTTGAACCTAAGTATATCATAAAAGCTGTTCGGTAATGGTTTTATGAACTATTATGTGACTCGGCTTTCATTATTTTGCATACTCTGTCATTTCTCACATGATCTCTTCTTGAGATTCTGGCTGATCTCAGAAGCCTAGATTCATTACAAGAGAAACCCACTTGGTTGCCTTAAGAATCTTTCCTCTGATCCCAAAGAACCCTATTTAACATTGAAATAACTTTTCTTTTCTGCAATTCAATATTTTAAGGCTTGATCCATCTTTACAAATAGTTTTTGCATGAAAGCTGTAATGGCTGACTTATGCTTCAAAAATTGTATTTGATATCCAAGCAATTGAAGTGTGAATACTCGTTCAGATACAAAACATAAGATCCATCTGCCTCTGACAAAATTTGTTTCTGGCATCTGTGAGTTGGATTAGCACAGATATGGGGATCTCTTGGCTCAGCAAGTTTTTAACGCATGCATTCCATGTTACAAAGCGCAGAGTAATCTGTTAAGACAATGACTATGTCACTGCTAAAAAAAATAATTTGAAAATATATCCATACCTTGTAACCCATGACTGGTTCTTCATCTATACTAGGCGCAACATAACGCCATGTGACTTTGATGGTATCTGGATTGACAGGATGGATAGCAACAGAGGAAGGTGGTTTTTGAGGAGCCTTTCGATATGTTCTCTCTGAAAACAAGATATAATTATGAGTAAAAATTGGCTATTTCAAACAGGAAAAAAAAGTTATCCTACAAAATGAAAGATACCAAAGTAAATTCTTTACCAAGCTTTTTGCTTATTAAAATTACAGGATGAGGCTGCCTTAAGTGAGCAAGCACCTGAATGCACTAGTAATTTTTGCCTTACCACCCCATAAATGCTAGTCAAACGTTTTACTGATTTTTAAAGTGAGTACAAGCCCTGCATATGTGCCCAGAATCGGACATTTAACAGACAGAAGTCAAAGACTTAAACACCTGTGAATACAGATGAAACTTGTTTAACAATACTGAAAATTGAAAAAGTCAAAATTTATGACAAGAATTGATTTTAAAATAATAATTTTTTTTGTATATTAGCAACTCATTAAAATTACTGCTAGACAAAACAGAGTTGGGTTGGTCACAAGTTTATATTTTCCGTAATAAATAACAAAATAGGTATGAAAGATTAAATTAAATAGCCTAAAAATTCATGAAAATATGTGAACACAAACAGAAAGTCACAGTCTCAGAACATAACACTCTTTACCATGAGACATCATTTATAGATTACAGTTCTTAATTTGACAAATTATTTTTAATTATTACTTCTTTATTTTAGAATGAAAAAGGACATGGTAAATTGCTTCCAGTAATTTAAGACAAATCTTAGCGCATTCAATTCCTAAAATTTTCACAAATTGAAATTATATAACAACAAAATTTGTAGAACAAAAATAATTGGTGGACAAATCAAATACATACCAAGAAATCGTTCACTTTCCCATCCTTCACCTGCTCCGTTGTAAGCCATAACTTTGACAAAATAATACGTATCAGGCTGCAAACCAACTATTAATGCCCAGTTTCTGGTCGTTCTGCTTAAGTAATATGTTGATTGATCTTCAGATCTATCTTGTCTCCAGTACTTCAACTAAAAAATAAACAATGAAAATAAAAAACTTAGACATTCGGAATTGTACACAAGATTAAAATAAAATCAGTAAAAATCTTGCATGAAAGTTTTTGTTAATTTTATTACAGCAGAATTTACATAATTTCAAGTACTATAGAAGTAAAAAGAGAGACATGTTGATAGTGAATATCAAAGAAACTTTTCAGCAAACGCTAAAAGCAAAACTTCAGTTTTAGTCTTCAACAAACTTCTCTCTCTGCAATAAAAAATACTTCTTAATATAAGTATTTGAGTTAGCAAAGAAGTTTCCCTGTTTTCATTAACAAAACATACGACAAAGGTATCTTTGCTTAAGCCTTTTTAACCAGAGCATCTAATCCTACTTTTGTTAGGAAATAATTGCTATGACTCTGGTAATTAAAGTTTCTTGACCTGCAAATGAACCTGTAGAGATTATAGGAGATTTGTTTATTAAAGTTTGATTATGAATTTCCAGTTATAAGTAGAACATTAATTGGTGGTTTGCGACTCACCCTCCTAAAGAAAACAGCACGGAAACTTTCACACATGTTGCCTTCATTTCCTACAGACTACTTGAGGAGAAATGGGATACAATGTTCCACATGAAGAAGATGCGGGAAAAATTATCAATAAAAATAAGCTGGTATATTATCAAAAGACTCTGTTTTAAGAAAGATCATAATAATACTTAAAAATAGCACTGAAGGCCTCAAAGAGCACTGCATGAATCAGAATGTAAATATGTCAAAATACATACTCTGTGCCCAATTAATTTTCCACGGATAAGTTCTCGGCGTAAATCAATTGGTTCCCAAGTGACATTCAAAGCAGTTGAGTTGAATGATCTAGCCGACACCTGTTGAGGCGCTACTTGAGGCATGTCTTCAGCGCTGTATATTGTTACTACCTCTGATTCTGGACCATAACCAATTTCATTCACAGCCTGGAAAAACAATATTTTGTCATGAATTATGAGAATGAAAAAAAAAATTAGAAACAAATGAAGATCGAATTCAATTCAAACAAGTTCGACCTTGGATCTCTCTTTGTAACTTCTTCTATAAATGCATTTTTAGGATCATATTCTCCATAACTCCATCCATCAAAGCTTTCTAGCACCCAGTAGTTACCATTAGATAGTGCTGCTATCTATCAGCATTCATAAGAGCTTTGCTCCGATGAAAAATGTTTTACTATAGAAATACAGTCATGTACAGATTGGTTTACATATGAGGCTATCAGAAATTTTTTTACTCTCGCCATAACAAAGGTGAGATTTTATACTTTTTAGTTTGTTTATTTTTGTCCAATTAATAATGGCTGCATAATTAATCCAAAAAATACGGGTTTTTTTTTTTTTTTTTTTTTTTTTTTTTTTTTTTTTTTTCATTCCTTAATTTTCATTTTAGCATTCTTTTATATTTCATTCCATGTTATCATGAGTTTAGAGAAATTTTATTGGATACGTTTCATATTAAAATATGAGAAGGTTGGCTGAAATGTACATACCTGAACCTTGACGTCATATTCAGTGTAGTAAAACTCAGAGGGTATCCTAATGACAGCGACACCAACATTGCCGTGATCTTTTAATGCTAGGCTCTGGAATTCTTTTTCACCAACATGTCTTTTCCAAAATACTTTATAATAAATTCCAGGAGCATTTTGATGTTGTCGACTCAACGGCTAAAATATTGAATAAAAGAAAATAAAAAATTAATAAATCTAATTACTTTCACCGAATGAATCAGAATCAGACATTGAAACAGGTGGTAAACTATAAATGAGTAATACAGGCAATTGTAAACTTAAATTACATTAATTCACAAGATATCAGTTTTTGGTTGTTTTTAAGAGTAAGGGTTAATTTAATTAACTTAATCATCAAATTTTTTACAACGGATGCTAGCATCGATTTCAAGCATTTGTTCCCTCTTTATTTCTTTGTGTTGCAAAATAAAAGCTTTAAATCGGTAGGTCGAAATCCCACATGAGGATATTTCTGACAATTTGCTGGATTGTTTATTTGGGTAAGGTTTTCTCATGTCTCTTTCAGGGCAAACCTGCCTGCTGGCAACTTAGAGGAATTTCCTGCGGCTGCAGAAACTTTGAAAAAACGTGCTACTAACTACACAGATTACGTGCTGAGGAGTTCTTGGTGCGCCCATTATAATTTTTGTGCCATTTTACCTGCAGAGAGTCTTTTCACTTAACTGCATCAGACCCATCAGACCCCAGACTGCATACAACAGACCCATTAATCCTTTAAAACAGTACTTCCAAAACTTAAAAAAATTACTCACAGTCCAAGCAATAGTCAAATCACCGATCTTGCCACCCGCACCGACAATATTTGAAGGAGCTCTGTAAGGCTTGTCCCCGGGAGTGTTGAACTGCGGAGATGGGGTTGAAAGCGTACCATATCCGTATTCATTTGCTGCCTGAACTCTAAACTCATAGGTGGACCATGGAGCCAAAACATTTTCAATCATTGCTTCTTTCCGACCTGTGTAACGATCAATTTCTTTGGCAGCTACATCTGGAAAATGGAGAATAATTGTTGAGACATAAAGAAAAATATTACTGAGAAATGTTTCAGCTGAATGAGTGCAAAACTAATCATTTCAGTCTTCTCAAAATATTGTAACTGCCGACTGATACTCTATTGATAGGAGTAAGGCTCATATGATCCAAAATCATTGTGATGAGTCAAATTTTCTGACCTTAAAAAAAGAAAAGAAAAAAATTAATAAAAGAGGCAAGACGTAAGAATGAGAAGAAATCAAAGTGGAGAATTAAAGTACAATAAAAAGGGCTTGAAGCCATTGAATAATGTTGCATGCTGACTAAGTATTGTCTGAAAAACTAGGTCAGATAGATAGATCGATAGGTTCTATGGAAAACTGAAATAATAATAAAAAACAAAATATTGGAACTTACTTTCAGCAACCAAATACCAAGTATCATTCCAATTAGTGCGTCCAACAACAGCATAATGTGTAATCGGTCTTCCATTGCTAGTGCTGTCCGTCCATTGAAGGACAGCTGATGTTTTGATCACTTCTAAAACCAAGACTCCACCTATGGATAAGAGAGTCAGATGATAAAAATACAATTTTTTTTTTAAACAGATCCAAAATTTTTTCTTACGGACAAAATAATACCTGCATGCTAGATCCCAGCTTGCGTGATGAGAAAGGTTAATGATGTCACTTCAAATTTTCCAAACTGCCCTTCTGAGATTCATTACGTAAAAGTTATTTCGCTTCCATTCATCATTTGGTTTCACTTTTGTACAAAACCCACTGTGTCTCTTGGGTGTTATTTTTGAAAACTTTTGGCTCTAAGCTATTTATGACTTCTTTGGAGAGTGAGAAAATTTTCCCGAAATGAGAAAATTCTGAGGCTAAGATTACGACTTATTTTTGCTCTGAGGACCTTCTACATACCTGATGATACATTCTAAAAACTTTGTTAATGGTAGAAGCCAATTTAAGTATAATGAAATTATTGGGATTGGAGAAAATAAGAAAAATCACTAAAATGTTACCTGGTGGACCAGGCGGCCCTTCAATAATGATGGAGGTTTTAGAAGCAATTTTACCGACAGGGCTTTTCACGATACATTCATAGTCACCACCTTCTGAAAATGAGGCATTATAGATGTCCAAAATTCCTCCTTCAGCTCTCTAAAAACGTCCAAGAAGCAATTTGGAATTAAAATGGATCCAAAAAATCAACTAAAATTACTAAATAAACTGTAGGATCAGGGGCCATCCATAAAATACTTAACACTGACAATTGCTTCACCTAAGCCTAAAGCGATTGGCCTACTAAGAGTTGGATTGCATTTTGCTGAAAGGAACCGAGAGCATTGCAATTGTGCTAGGATTAGGCGACCAACATTCTTTGCGATAAGATTACTGAAATCATGCAAAAAATTAAATTTACCAAGGTAATTTTCTTATTGAATTTATAGTTTATTAGGAGTAGGGATAGGACTTGTTAAGATGATCAGTTAATAATTGCAAGGTAAAAAAAGTTGCACGATCTTGGGCGATATTGGAATGCTGTCAGTTCCCCTTTGAAAAATGCACTCCAGTTGTTTTTTACCGTGTTTTGTGCAATCAAAGCCAAGAAAATGTTAAGGTCTCATGAATATTAGTTTCTCGAAAGAAGAGAAGCTTGATTTTTTGCTCACATCATAACACTCGAGACTTCAATGAGCAATTTACATTTACAATCAAGTAAACAGTGACCATTTTAAGATACCTTTGTTTCCTCATTTACCAAATGAGTTTCTTACACCACTCATCACGCAAATCAGGGAAAAAAAGATAACTCGAAATGATACCCGCCAATGAAAGCCACAATATAGTAACTATTTTAAGAAAAAAACATTAACAAGTGGCCCGAACTGTATGTAACAAGGTGGAGAAATAGTGCTGGGTCCACACCCTTTCGCGGGGAAAACAAAGCCAAGATGTTCCAAAAATGAAAATTAGAGTCAAAATTAATTTTTTGAACTCTAATGCGCACTAGTACGAAACTGAGGGGGGAGAATGTTCAGCTCAGGCAGTTTGCATTGGAATATTAAGTTGGAGTCATGTCGGAGAGATCTATACCGGTTTGGGCCTTTTGAGACCTCATCAGTAGATCACACTCGGCAGTGAACCCAACTTAACATGCCGCAAAATCCAAGACGGCATTAAAACGCCGTCATGGATATGACCCGAGGATATGAATTTTGTGTTGCATTCAAATGTATGATGCGCTTAGAGGAACTGAATACTGAACTTACCAATCTAGGGAAAAACCAATCAGGATCGGAGATATCGGCACCATTGTGAGTCCACGTGTACGAGATGTCCAAAAATTCCTCACTGACAGCTTGGCATCGAAGTTCCAAATTCCGCCTGAACGGTAGTACAATTCTAGGAGCCAGTTGCTCAATGAACGTAGAGCTACCTACAAATAGCAATAAAACGAGAGAAATTGGATGGTCTTAGTTATGCTTGATGTTTCAACCTCACCTTGAAATAGAGAACACCTCAGAAGGCAAACCTCATTTTTAAGAACCTGAAAAATCTTCCACAGCTTGTAATTTTATCTAAAATGTTCAAAGATAGATTCAATATAAGATCATCTATTCCAAACTAAGTCAGAAAATCACATCGTAAAAGCAAACTTGAAAATTCAGGATTAGATTTGAGTACATTTAAGAATTTTACGAGGTATTAAATCCCTGAGGTCAATTTAACTCAGCTTATTTACTGATTGACTTGACTGATTCATCTATTCCAAATTATAGGTATGATGCTAGATAATCTAGGCATGATTTTCCTTTTCCATTAGATTAATAGAATATTGTAAGAGCAGCAATTTTCAAATTGCCGAAATCACTCTCTTTGGGTAAAGTAAAAGTTAAATGAACTTTATTTTTGAAAGAAAAAATAACTTACGAAGAACAATGAGCCTGCCCCAACTTTCATCACTGCCATACTCATTTTCAGCACGACATACATATAGACCTTCATCGTCTCTTGAAACAGGAGCAATGATGAGGTTTCCATTTTCCATTATTCTCCTGCGTCCACCGGAGCCTAGAAACAAGAAGCAACAATCACAATCAGTTCTAACAGCTCTGAGTAATATGCACATGATAATTTCTTTGTCTTGACACCTAAACGAGTACACAAGGAACTACATGTGGGTTGCTTCCTCTCTGATAAGGTTGCCCATTTTAAGTATCATAGGAGTATCTCTAAGGGATCAGGAGATATAATTTTTTCTCGGAACTTAAACTTGAAGTCTTCACACATTCCTGAACAAACAGCAAATAGACGTTATGGGCATTTGCTCAGATATCAAGCAAGAGGGAATTTTTACATTATCTGCTGTCAGACCCAAAGGCTCAGGGCAACATGACAAGAACCATACTGATGGCCAAAGAGGAAAACTATGTATCTCCATTTGCAACGCTGAAGATTTTCTGTCAGGTTAATTTTTTCTTCGGAAAACTTATCAATGTAATTTCTTGAAAATTCGTTTTTTCTTCTTCACACACAATTCTTCATTATTTTAAGTGATAGCTCACCTATCACATTGCCATCCTTTTTCCATGTGAATTTAGGACGAGGAGCAGCTTCTGGATTACACTTGATTGTGACGTTCCCACCTTCTCCAGCATAAGTCTCGGCCTCAACTGGTCTTTTCCTAAATGTTGGTTTCAAAGCTGGGAACAGAGAACGTGAATACAAATTAGGATAGTTTGGGGAGAAAGCTCGATTTGGTAAAAAGTATATTCTTAAGGTTGGATTTAATATTTTAACACAGAAACGCTCAATTCGCAAGATGTAGAATGTTCATTTTGCAAGTGCATAGGCTACAAAAGTACACTCTAACCGTTGCATTTCATTAACTTTCAAAGATTAATAAAAGTTTAAAAATAAATGAATAAGACAAATTAATGGGTACATAGATTAAAGTGATGATTTTGAAATATTTGTGATGTTTCACTATTTGGCAAGAAAATTCTGTTCCATAGTCAATTGAGAAAACGTTCTGATATGATGAGCTTAGAAAGCAAAGTTGAGTAAAAGAAGATTCACAAATTAGTTAAATAAGATATTTTTTTCACTATCTCTCTTTTTCCAAAATGCAATGAATCCTAGAGATGGAGAGGTTGGGCAGAAGTAAGAAAATACAGAGAAACAGAAATAACCTTAATGTTACTTACACAGGACACGAAGTTGAGCGGATGAATATCTAGTTTTAAGTTGATTCTGCGCTTGACATTGATACATTCCAGTATCCCTCTCTGCACTCAAGTAACGAATTGTTAAGACATTATCTTGAATAAAGTAACGATCTCTGTCTTCATCTGGCAATTCATCGATAATTAGTGGATCACCATTTCTAAACCAACGATACTGAACATCGGGGTATACCAAAAGCTTCGCACGTCCATGTCAGGTCAGCTTTGTTGTCGACGTGTTTGTCAACAAGGGGAATGGTGAAGTTTGGTTCAGCTGAAATATTTCCAAAAGAAAAAAGTAATTTAGGAATTAGTGAGGAACAATAATTTTTACTAGGAAAACGACCTATTCATGATTCTAAAGAACTTTGAATGCAATTTTTGATCACTATCCAACGTCTCAATAATTGATCTAGCGATTACATAAAAGAAAGATAAATTTACAAATCTAATTAACGTGAAGTACATAACAAAACATTCTCCTCTCCATTTTGAGAAAGGAAATACACTTGGACTACGTTTAAAATGTATCAGAAATACACCTATGGACATACTCATAGAGAGCATCTAGTGAAAGGCACTCAACAAACTTTTTTTGAATGATTACTGAAGGTAAAGTAACAGAGCTGCACTTATGAACTTATTTTGAAAATGATGCTGGGGAACCCGTAAAAAAGAACGGTTTGAATTGTCTCTTCTTAAATCCAATATAGCATCTTAGCCAATGCACAAAATAATATGAAAAAAATCAGCTTCATATCATAATTTAGTGTTGACGCCAAATAAGTTCACGCACTACAACGCACACTGTAAAAGTGCGACAGCAGATCATTTATCTTCAGTTCAGTGTTGAAAGTAAATACAAAATTCAAGATTGGTAGACCTTCTGTCACACTCTAAAAGAGCATAGACTTATTAGGCGTGGAGTCTACATGAGAAGGATGTGGTAGGGATGTGCACAGAGAACACATATTTGATGCCAAGAGGGACGAAGATAGTTAGTGTGGAATTCAACGATGTGCACTGCACTGATGTGCAGAGAAGAGTTGCATCCAATCCTACATTGCGATTAGATTTTTGGAGCGAATTCACAACAGTCATTGGGACTTAATAAGTATAATTACCAGCTGAAATATACACAGGAAATAGTGCCAAAATTTTAAGATAAAAGTACTCACCTTGGATACTGAGAATTACGCTGTTTTGTAGGGCCAATTTTTCATTGAATGCGTAGCACACATATTCACCTTGATCTTCAACTTGTACTTTGGGGATAATCACGGGACACGGTTGAAGTTGGTCAAGTATGATCCACGAGGCAAATGGCTACCCTTTCTTGTCCAATTGTAGGATGGCACAGGACTGGAGGAAAAAAAAATTATACAAATAAAAAATTAAGGAAAAGAAGTTCAAGTCCTCATTAAGAGACGGGTCAGGCTTAACGCAGTGTAGAGAAGTTTTGCATCATTTCTGAGCTAGAAATAAATTGCAACAGATTTTGCTCAATCAAAATCCTAAGTAGCCTTTCTCAGATGGTGCAAGAAGGCCAAAAATTTTAAAAATTAGATTTCAGAATCGATCTGAGTCATGGACTTTCCTTATGTTCAAGACTAAATAAGACATTTAGATAGGTTTTTTTTAGTTCACTTTCAGAGAGTGTGTAAAAAATGAGAATTCCTGTATTTTGGGTTCTCCGTATCATCAAATTTTCCCTCAAAAGAAGACCTACAAAAGTCATTAGAAATCCAACCCTGTTTCAAACAAAAAATATCGCACCAATAGATTTTGTCGTGTCACAAGAAGCATTGATTGCTGTGTATCCTTTCACCTGCACTTGTTGATCTCTCAGATTGCAATTATTGTACTGAGAGGTTATGTATCTCAACTATGCTTACAATATTATTATTGTTTGAAATATGTAATATTTTCATCAATTTTTTTAAATGAATCGTGAAAAATAAATTTACTTACTATCCAAAGGCGATACATTCTAAACGCACTTCTTGACCAGCAACAGGAGCCTCAGGGAATGCCTTGGGAAAGTTGTTGGGAAACTTCAGTTGCTGAAAGTTTGCTAAAATAAAAAGAGACAAAATTAGATACTATTGGTTGTCTATTAGTATAATCTTACTATCACTAAAAGATAATGGCTTACAATTTTTGCGGTTAGTGTCAGACTCTAATATTGAATTGAGAAAGCTTTTCCTCGCAAGTTGTAGTTGGGTGATTAAAATTTTAAAATTCGTTACTCACTTGCAACATAATTTTTATCGAGCAGATGCGTTTCGAGCCTGAGTTGCACCAATGATGAGCCGTCCAATTAAAATGCATCTGCCTGATAAGGATTACGTTGCAAGTGAGTAATGAATTTTAAAAATTCAATTATCCGATTGTTTATTTGATTATGTGAGTGTCAAACTCTTGATTTTTTTACACAGGGTACACAGAGAATCAAAAGACATCTAAAACGCTAGGCCACTGACAATTCTACACCAGAATTTATAATTTGTCAATTGATTCTATGGATCTTCTTGCACTTCTTGTATTGCATTTACCTATATACTAAGTTGGCAGTCCTATCAGTGGTATTAGGACTACTACCCTTACCAGACTAAACCCTAATTTGAGAACCATATAATTTACACCAATACCCCATCATCTTCCTTCAGTTCACCGCAAGAACTAAAAAAGCTGAAGATGTAATAACTTTTCTGTTTGATGCTTAACTGATGTCTAACAGCTGATGTTTTAAGTTTAAACTTCAAAGACTGTTATGAGGTAATAATTGTAAATTATACTTATACTTACAGTGTGGATTGACACGCAAGGGAAAGAAAGGACCGTTTCGACCAGTGTCAGAAACTTTGCTCTGAACATTACAACTGTAATTTCCACTATCAATGTGTTCCAAAGCAGAAAAATACAAGGCACCATCAAAAGAAACGAACACTCTTTTGTCTTCCTCCACAAAATTGGGGAAAGTATCACGAGCCCAATAGTAGTTGACAGCTGAAAATCAAACCAAATTTGTGGGGATAAAGATTTGTTTAAAATGCATATAACTAAGAATTAATATTTCAACCATATGCTGTGTGAATAAACAGTTAAAAGTGAAAATAGACGGTCCACTAAGCTAGAACTAGATTTCTAGGATAAATCAGTGTGAAGGCAGCCAAGGTTTGAATAAACATCCGTTTCAAGCCAGCTCTTTTAGATAGACTAAATGCAAAACCTAATGCAAACTTAGTGGCAAGAAAACTTGGGAAGAGGGAATGACCGAATTTCCAATCAGGAAGTTTCCTTCAAGTTATATTTTGGTTGAATGCCTCTTTTTATAGTGGCAAAGTACTTTGACAAAAACTATGGTAGAACAATTTAGGACAGCGACTGTCCAAAAAATTGAGACAGACCTTCACAAAACGTTTCCCTCAATTGCTCAGTGCATTATCATTACATTACCATTAAGAAGTTTATATTGATATATGATGAAGATATTATGTTAATATAAATACTGCTCTAGTGCCAAAAGAGAGCATCATTCAAAAGCAGTTTTTCTGAAGATTTATTACTTAAATTTTAAATTCTTTAAAGTGCATGGCCAACTGGATACATTTAAAAAGTGATTTTTCTTTGCCATAAAAGTCAAGTTATGAATTCAAACAAGTTACAATGATTAGGAGACATTATTAGCTTTTTCTGATGACAGTAAAAAAAGATGTTACTGACCAGGATAGTGCTGAGGAGGATCACAATACACGCTTTTACCCCAGTTTTGATTCCCACTTTCCTGGGACCGTTTCAGGTTGAATTCACCGATGAAACCAAAAGAGAGCTGAACACTTTCTGATTTAATGGTACCAAATTTGTTTGTGGCTTTGCAATGATAGGTACCTCGATCAGCGACCTGTAAAAATAAAAGCTTGATATAGTCTCCTTGATTACAACAACACTCCACTATTTTAATTTGACCATAAAAAAATGACATTTTTCCATTTTAGAATGGAAAGAAACTTAGCTGACATTAAGAATGTTCTCTAAGGATATTACATTCAAAACTCATCTGAAACTGTAAAAATAAAGAGAAGCAAGAAACATTATTGTCACTTACTTCTCATGAACTGCCCAGCACAGGTGCAGAGGCTTCCACATTTTTACACACCTGCTTGCTGACTTTCTGAATTTCTCTTGTCTCAAAAGTTCCCACCAGTTTAAAAAGTTATGACTTTTTCCTGCTTTTTTCCTTGAACTACTGACCCTTAAAAATTATTCCTCCTTCCACAGTTTTAGGGCTTTTTCAAATTTTCACGCACCTACCTGGACACATGATGGAACATTTTCTACACCCTTTCTGGCCCAATGTGAAATAAAATTTGAGAAATCAAGAATCAAAACAAAAGCGAGGCTTGCTCGAAGTATGTTTCAGTATTAAATTATGAGATTTGATGATGTATGCGGTGACTAGTTAATGTAGAGAATGATTGAAACAACCAAGTAAAGTCCAAGTAGAGAAGTTCTGAAAGTTATACACTTTATATATAAGCATTCTAAGTTATGCAATATTGACTAATTGTTACAAAATACTATAATGAAGAATCTGAAAAAAAAAAAAATAAGAATGGTCTTGTGACTATAAGTTGAATTCTTACCTGATCAGGATTATTTATGATCAATGTTCCACCACTTAATGTTAAGCGTGATTCTTTCAAAGGATTGATTTTCTTTGCCACCAAGCGATCATTTTCATACTCTTCTTTGAACCACTCATACGTTGGAGCAGGGTATCCACCAGCTGAGCATCTATTCACAAAAAATAAAATAGAATAAAATAAATTGCAAAATTCATACACTCTGAGGGAGACAAATATTTTGATTTTGACAATGTGGAACTGATTGGCAGTGTGTTTTTATCTCTAATTACTACCTCAAAAATAGTTTTACAATAGGAAAAATTTGACACTAATACCTCCTTACTTGGCACAGTAGTATCACATGTGGTCAGTTGAATTTAATATATTTCTTTGCCAAATACAAACAAAATATAGTGCTATTTTTATTATTGCAGTGATGGAACTATCTTTTGGTTGTTAAAATGTAAAGCCATTTGAGCACGTAAAAATTATTTCTGTTAAAATTAGAGCATAATATTCCATTATGACTAAGTGTCACTATTATCTTTTTATAAAAATCAGTTAGTAAATTGATTGGAACAAACCTCAAATACACATCATTGGTGATTTTTCGTTTTGTGAGATCAAAGACGATATCAACAGGCTGCTTGATGAAATACGGCCCTCGAGGGATTTCCTCTAAGTTTTTGATATCCAGCCCATATTCATGAGTACGGTCATCTACAACTAGATAATGAAGTTTGTTGGCAGGAGCTTCACAGATGTACAACAGCATTTCATCACCCTTTACTTTTTCGAATCCCCACCGTTTCAGTTGATTTGAGAAACTGCAGAAGAGACAATAGCGTTAGAACAAAAATTGGTTAACTTGTTAAAAAACTGAAAAAACTAGAATGCAGACTTACTTACCACTGATTAA
The DNA here is from genome assembly GCF_918797505.1 of Bemisia tabaci. Classification (NCBI taxonomy): domain Eukaryota; kingdom Metazoa; phylum Arthropoda; class Insecta; order Hemiptera; family Aleyrodidae; genus Bemisia; species Bemisia tabaci. Next base: position 62,141,063 of record NC_092794.1, on the reverse strand, counting down.
TATACACTTCCCACACAGCTCCAGTAATCATTTCGGACTTCAAAAATCATGAGTGTTTCCAGTGGTTCCGATTTTTAAATCAACTGACTGTTGATTTTTTACATGAACTTTGCTTATGCATGACTCAAATTGACAACATAATGTTTTGGTCGCACTAACCAGTTCTGAATTTGCTGTTAGAATTTTATACAGACACAAATTAAAAGCCAAGGATGACAAACCAGCTGACCTTATAATGGGGATTGGGGCTTGAGCTGTTATGGAATTTTATTCCAAATGTAATTCATGAGGTGCAAAATCTGCCCAATTATGCAATTTGTGAAAAAAATGTTGGTGAGAAGAGGAAATTTTTGTCGAAAACAACACAAAAAAAATTTCGACAATTTATCAATTCTTCAGGAAATGTTGTAAGCACCTTCAAAAGTGAAAGAAAAAAAAAGTTCATCACTTCAAAAAATTTCGAAAAGAGAGAAAATTTTCCGGAAGGGAGTGAGGAAAAAATCCTGGATTGCGTGAAACCTTCGGTCGAATGGCATTTTTTCCACCCTTAATTCATCTCCTTAATTCATGTGATTCATGGTCTCACCGTTGATGCATCTCGATATGACCCTTCTTTGTACAAACCCCCAGTGAGAGTTAAGAAAAATTGACCTGAAATAACAATAACGACTCACCTGTACACTAGGAATTCTTTGTCATAAGATGACTCCTGTTCTGGTAAAAATGCGGCATCCATGTCTGATAGTTGAGTGCCATCCTCATTTACCCAGTATCCTGGGCTTGCTTGTCTTAAGCCTGTATACCAGCGTCTGTGTTGTGGATCTTGCCACAGAAGCTGGTAGATAATGAATCCGTGCTCCTCAGCATTGTTTATGTTAATCAGTTCGGATTCATACGCCTGATGGACAAAAACGTAGGAATTATTAAGCAAGCTTTATTATTTAAAAATTGGCAATGAGGTCATGTTACGTATGAGATTTTATAATCACTAGAGATCAAAAAAACGTCTTGGTACTGGCATCTGTTTTTTTTTCTGGTCAATTTGTAAGTGGTATACCTCAGGTAGTAAGGGAGTGGAAGAGGAGGCTGAGGGCAATGGCGATTGGGCGTCGCAGAGCGCGTGGCTGCGCTATAAAAGCGGATTAATGTATGTATACTTAAGATAAGGAAAGAAAGGATACTTAGTAGTAAATCAATTGTTCATACTTGCATAAGTAATTGAAACTTATTCTGCAATGTTTGTGAAAACTAATTTTTAATTCCAGTCATGGGTAAGAAAGAGACTTTTGATTCACTTCTGAAAAATGAAAACTTTCAGCCTTATTCTTTGATGTGAATATCTTATTTTGGTTTGGTTCTTTTCATACCCACATGTTGCGCAATTTTTGCAACAGAATATGTCTGAGCAAAATATTAAAAAAGAAGGATTCAACCATACACAACCTTTTTTAATCCATAAGAGGCATTCGCTGAAAACGTCTAAATAGTATAGTACTTACAAGGCAATTCCTGCGAGCATCATTGCGATTGCGCAGCGGAGATTTTATGAACCGATAGCAAGATCTCTGAAACTGAATCCAATGCTGAGGGCACTGAAGATCCATTTCTCTCTCCTCCAGCTGAGCCCAGACAGCAGGGGTCAATAGGAGGGCCCACAAAAAAATCATGCTGAAAAGAAAAAGAAATTACTTAAAGTGTATAATTGCACCCAACAGTAAAACAGAACAATTCCTACAGATACAAATTCAAAGCATGAAACCACTTTGGTGGCCATCAGCACACTAGAAAACAATCATGCCTACTAAGCCAGTGGGCAGTATGTACTAAGTGTTTAAGGTTAATGCAATATACATAGAATGCAAGGATATGGTGGAGTTCCCAAGTTGCAGCGCAACTGTAATTCTTGATCGCTCAATAAAAAATGCCCAAGTCTCCTGTTTCTACTCACCAACAACCGATGATAAGGTCTTCAGACCATGAAAATTTTAAAAATAAACACTCTGTTCCTTCCCTAAAATGACCAATGTATACCTCTATAATTCCTTCTGATTTGAACCATCTCCTTCACAACATGGAAACAATTGCTGAAAAATAAGTTTTCTTAAAATGGGTTAAATTATGAGTTGCCCAAAAACCTAACTTTTCAAATCTTGCATTGACTACAGAGTCAACGTAGTGGGAGCACCATTCCCTTCCAATAAGCTTTGACTCCTTCCAGGACTAACAATGATAGCGGGTCATACCCTGAGTAACGACATGAGGCAGAACTGACCCTGCGGAGTGGAACAAATGCTGTAATTTTACTAAGATAGCACAGCCGCTGTATTTAATATAGTTGGCACAATCACAAATGAGATCTCAAGTGCCTCTACATGAGCATGAGATCTGTTAAAATGAATAAAATGTCAGTAAAGTACATGAAAAATCACATCCTCCAATACGCGGTTACCTATAGTCCAGTCGCAATGGTAGAATTTGGTCCGTTCAAACAACTCTTCCACCAATTAGTGGCAGAGAGAAATAGTCAAATGTTTTGTGGTGAAAATATTACGGAATAAATTTAAAAAGGCCATGGTTATGATGACAAGAAAATAAGCTCCTCGGGAACCAACTGACAAAATTCAAACATAACATTCCTTGGTCACCATTAACATTGATGTACATTCAATGGGAATTATGATTATTCCAAGGAGCGTAGGCATAAACACTTTTAAAAATTGTGAGAAGACGAGAACACTGGGACACAAAAACACTTGGGAAGCAATAATGATTCACTCAACATTCTTGTGTTTAAAGGGAATGATATCCAGCCTGGCCAACGCCTTTTTTGCTTTTACATCTAACGAAGAGATACTTGAGGGAAAGAGAGGCAAATTAATCTTGCTTGGGAAAACTACTTACTCGGCAGTGGATTTAACACATCAACACACTTTTTTATAAATTATAACATAGCAAAATAAGGAAAATTTGTTTAAAAATTTGACAAGATCAACGACATTTACAAAACATCTCGATCATCCGTCAACACAAAAACTACAGCCGAGACACACCAAAAACCGCTGCCAACGTTTGTATTCTTCTTGGCGGCAATTTTAAAAAATACCTAGCGCGGTCGCAAGTGCAACACGAATAATAAGACTTGGTTGCAATGATGAAGCGTCTACACTGCATTTTTTTCCACATATTTGGCTTAAAAATCTTATTGGTAAGAAGTTATCCCGTTTCTTACAATTTTCCTCGGAGAGACCCCTCAGGGTTCCTCTAGAAGCTGGGGAAGTCCCACCGACTTCCCTTGATAACGTGCCTCTCTGCCACCCCCCCCCCCCCCCCCCAAGATCCCATTTCTGTCCCTGGTTCCTATATAAAATACTGACAATTTTACTATCCCTAAGTTTATGGAGATATTTTTGGGTAAAATGAAACTGCATGTTCGAACACGGAAGCAAAAGTTTTATCAGCCTCGGAGAGGGACTGTGAAAAGTGTGTGGAAACATTTCAAAATCATGAGTTAAAAAACGCTGACTATGCGAGTATAAATGTTAAAGCATAACAGAGCGGAGCGGCGTGCTGCCAGCGCGAGAGACTGAGACTCACTGGCGCCTACAAACCTAAGTGGATACTTCACGCATTGCAGAATGCTTGAAGTATCCATTTAGGTTTGTAGGCGCCAACCGTGGCGATTCTTGCAAGTCGGCAACTCCGTATTTCCGCCGTATTGACGGTAAAACTCCCAAATCACGCACCTCATTTGCTGTGTTTTAAAACCTCCGCTCCTATTTAATTATTTTTATTGAAAAAAAATCGACATCATTAAAAATCACGGCGGTTTTAAGGACTTCTTGCCGTGGAGTAGTTTTAAATTAAAAGATACCTAAAGTGTGACAGGACTTCTGCATGCAACGTCGCAAATAACGGCTCAACGACAATTCCTAATACTTCCTTAATTGTTCTTCTTGGTGCGTGGAAAATTTCTGTAAAACTTCAAGGGATGATGCGTCTATTTGTTCTTCTTTCAAAAAATAAAATGAGGTCGGAGATTTTTAGACACAGCGAACGAGAAACGAGGTCTGGAAGTTTCAAAGTCGATATGTTGAAAATGTGCGAAAACAAATATGTCGGGATGCGCGCTCGAAAATTTTTCTTGAAGTATCCGTGAAACATCTCTGCCTTATTCGTCATTCTTAAGAGAGTAGCTTCCATCTCACGAGAGTTTCGTTATAATACATTCCAGTAAATCAAAGCATTATTCGGAAAATTCGTAATTTCCCGAGCCACATCAGTAATAATTCACTTCATCGGCACAAATAGACAACGCTAAAATTAAGATACGATGTTTGCTAAACGAGCAAAGTGCCCTCAAGTAACATTACATACTTAGGTACGACGAACACACTACTACTACCCTGGTAAAAATTGGCAGTAGAATCTGTGTTCTAAGATACCAGACCTAAAGCCGGCTGTAAGATTTCCAATAGCTTCTGTAGCCGGCTGTACAATTTCTTATAGCCTTTTATAGCCGATGGCGATTAAGCAACAGCCAGACGATAAAGTTCATGCTAAACGTTACTAAATACGGATACTAGGACTTCGTTAGTTTTTGGACTGCCGCTCTCTTTTTGTGCCGTAGTATCTTGATTTTTTTGCGAGGAAAGCTCCGTACTTTTAAAGGGTGCCTGTCATTCTTAATACGTTGGAGCGTCATCAATTTTTTATGATACTGTGCAATACCTCTGGTGTGAAATAGTTGCTTCAGACGCCGTGGCACGCTGCGGCGGGCGGGCAGAGAGCGCGAAACGCGCATTGGCGCCTACAAACCTAACAGGGATACTTCACGCATTGCGCAATGCGTGAAGTATCCCTGTTAGGTTTGTAGGCGCCAGTGCGTCGCCGCTCCGCTTTGTGTTAGGCTCTAACATTTAATCTCGCGGAGTCAGCATTTTTCAACTCATGATTTTGCATGTTTGCACACTCTGAATGGATTATTCTCATTTTAATTGATAACAAAAAATATGTTTTAAAGGAAAATATAACGTAAGTTTTGTAAATATTAAGGTAGTTCTACACAATTTCTTATAGCCTTTTACAGCCAATGGCGATAAAGTGTAAAGCCCGGCGTAAGAACTGTAGCTCGACTGTATACTTTTTTATAGCTTCAAATAGCCCGGCTATATGATTCGCTCCGCTTTCTACAGCCAGCTATATGATTTTCAATAGCCTTCTTTTGTCGGCTATAAGAACTCCTATGGTATTTTGAAGCGCAGCTCCTATCGCCAATTTTTACCAGGGATCCTGACGCACAGCTTGATTTGTTAAATCATTGCCAGTAGAGACAATATCAATCACAGTTTTCAGAATTGTCGTGTCGTGTCCGAGAAGTTCAAAAATCGCTCTCCGCTAACCCAATCGACACGACTTAGAGTCGATTGAGCTTTGTCGCCCGATTTCAATAATTGGCCGTTGTATTCGAGCTCCACAGATGTCCGTGTTGCATATGCACGGAGTTGAAGGCGTTCTGATTATCCAGGCATTCGCCGCCTTCAGTTCCGACTTACAAAACTAGCGAGAGCGAGTGAGGAGAAGATTTTGGTTGGTCCTAAAGGGTAAACATCTCAATTCTCTTCATATCATGATTACAGTTTCAGCCTATAAAAACTGATCCAAAGAAATATGATGAAACATAATATACCTACCGATACCCTGAAACTCTATCACCCTGGAATGGACGTCGTCGTCTCACCCTGCGCAATCCAGAATTTAAAAGAGAACGATTTCCATACTCGTGTACGCGCGTCTTAGTAATCAGCCGTGACAAGTTCCAGGAGTTGCACTGGCATTTTTGCACCTCAAATCTCAATCAGATACGTAACTGTGCGCAGCACAATTGCGATAAGCACGCGGAATAGCCCAAAAAACCATGCTCCTTGTGATATCGGAAGTGTGACTGTGAAATGGACCGAACGCGGCGGGGCACCAAAAAAATGTGTTGCCGCTTTTCAAATTTGAACGCTCCGCTGAAAGGCGGTCGGTGGCCCTGCAGGAGACAATCCCTCATTTCCGCAGGAACGAGCTCTGGGTTAAAAAATGTGGCTACCGCCACTCATGATAATACCTCTCGAATCCTGAGGTTCGAAAAAAGTTCGAATTTTCAATGCTGCGCGGGGCAGAGAATCAATTGTGGAGGTAACTTTTAAATTTTTTTTGAAAATTTTTTTACAACCAACAATACCTCAATATTCTTTTTAAAGCTGTCAATTAAAGATCTACGCAGCGAGGGCTTCATACTGTTTTGTTTACTTTGCAAAGAAAATAGCTGGAGGTCCTCGTATACTCTGTAAAAAATGATCATTTCACCCTCGCCAAAAAATAAATATACGAACAAATATGTTTTTCCTCCTCTTCTCATCATCTTCCTCTCCCTCCTCCTCCTCCTCCTCCTCCTCCTCCTCCTCCTCCTCCTCCTCCTCCTCCTCCTCCTCCTCCTCCTCCTCATCTCAACCTTCTTTTTCTTCGTCTTCTTTGTTTCTCTCATTTCATAAGGTTTTTTGTGGGCTATAACTCAACTTTTTATAACCAATACAAATGATTTTATCTCCTGGGTTAACCACAAGGGTGGTTTCACGATAACTGGAATAGTTTTGTCGCCGTAACAGACAAAACATTTTTCGGTCATATTTTTAGTAATATAATGGTAATCACTCGAATTTTTTTGCATTAATCTACACAAGGTTACACTTTATGGCGCTCTTCAATGATTTATCGCTCTACTTTTCAATTTTAATGTACCTATAAATGGCCTAAAATGTGCTGTCTATCACGCTGACTTTTTACCGCGTAACATACAGCACATTTTCGGAATTTACAGAATATTAATTGAGAAGTAGAGCAATAAATCATTAGAAAGCGTTATAAAACGTGACCCTTTGAAAATTAATGCAAAAAAATTTGAGTGATATCATTACTACTAAAAATATGACCGAAAAATGTGTTGCCTGTTACGGCGACATAACTATTCCAGTGTCCGTGAAACCACCCATAAATTTTTATAAGCAAGGGCGGAACTAGCGCCCCCCCCCCCCCCATTCAGCAAGTGGGAAGGGAAGAGAGATCCTGACGCGGATGGAGGGAGGGGTAAAAAAATCGGGGAAAATATACCCGACGAATTGTCCCTAAATTAAGTTGGATTTTCAAAGAAAATTAGCAACTCTGTGCCATGCTTTTTTCGCAACAAGCTTTCAATAGAGCTCACTGTTCCCCAATTTAGCAGTCAAATTCCGCCTCGAATTCAAGATGGAGCGAAGACTTTACGTTGTGCTTGTTTTGTCCGTTAGTGCCATCAGTGCAGCGGATATTGAGGTCACTCTGCCGAAGGGGAAGATCGTGGGTCGAGATGGGATCAAGACTCGTGGGGGCCGGAACATCTGTAGCTTCACCGGAATACCCTACGCTGAGCCGCCTATCTACCAGCATCGGTTTCAGGTCTGTACCGTCCCACGAAACAGCCAATTTCAATTTTTTGTGACGGAAAGAGATTTAGTTACTTATCCTTTGAAAATTGGATTTTGGTAATTTTTAACAAAATATTTTCCCCCTGAAAATCTTAATCTGTGATATGAAATCAGAGTAACATGTAACGTGCACAACGCCTGAGGCGCGAAGCGCTGCGGGGGACTGGACTGCGATGCTAACAGGGGGGTATACCCCTAGTAAAATAGTGGGAAAAAAAGAAAATGAAGAAAAAGAAGAAAAAAGAAGAAAATAGAAAATTTCTTCGGGAACTGAATTAAAAGCGCCGCAACATCAGTTTAAACTTTTACGAGCCATGACGAACATACCTAACGTAATTTATAAACATTTAGCTTTTTTAAACGCTTCGTAGCCTATCAAATGTAGCTAGACGGAGTGATGTATCCACGTCTGGATTTATTGCTAAATTTTGCTGTTGCTGGGCTTTAAAATCAACAGAATACGTTAGGTACTTTTCAAATGTTTACATCGTGTAGAATTTTAGGTATTTATAGTATTTAAACGTCTACCCTCTTTCATTCTGCAGAATGTCTGTATAATTAGAAAAATAGTGTATCTTTCGGTGTGACAGAAGTACATGCCATTTTTGACACGGGTGATCTACGAGACCGTCTTTTGTAAACTTGGGAAGTATTAAAACAATAAATTTTCTGTGTCATTTAATTTTTTTATTTACAGTAGAGTCTCGATTATCCGCGGTCTGTGAAGCGGAATTTTTTTTTTACTTTTTCTATTTCTTTTGAAAGCGACCAGGACCGAACGGAGAACTTTGGGGTCATTCCTCTCCTCCTGATTGATTCTTAGTTAATAATTATATTCTTTTCTAATGCATGGTATGTGTCTTTACTGCCTCCTTTAAAATAGGTACAGTCTTTACGATGACTTTTTCCGGCCGTCTTGCGTATAGATTCGGATTATCCGCGGTATCTCCTGTCCCAATTATCGCGGATAATCGAGACTCCACTGTATCTACTCAGTTTTTTGTTTATTTTTTATTTCAATTCATGTTTGATGATCCGTGGATCTCTAGGAACCAGTGCCAAAACAGCCATGGAGAGGCATTTTAAACGCTACTTTGCACGGCCGGCAGTGCCCCCAGAAAAATGTTTACTCCCTGGGTAAGAAGCATGAAACGGTGGGGAGCGAGGATTGCTTACATCTCAACGTATTTACACCGGAGGTAGGTATAATATGTCTATTCCCAGTGATAATCAAATTGATAAACACTTTTAATCGATTGTCACAATACAACCACAACGGGCTTCGTGTGGCATCTTAATGTCCTGAAAGCATGAAACAGTGTTGCTAGACGCTAGATGTATATTTTGATTGCATTCCACGAAGAAGAACTAATATTTCTGACTCATTATAGATAAATCATATGCAATTGCACTTATTGACGGTGTGAGTCGGCAATCGCTTAACTCGGTTTGCGATGTCGCAGACTCCCTACCGTACTTTATTTTTTAAACGGAAAACTGCTCAACAGCAAGAATTCTTCAAAACTGCCGTGATTTTTCTTTTCTGTGCGTAGAAAATTCTGCAAAAACTTCAAAGAGTAATGTAAATTTGTTCGCCTTTAAAAAAATAACATAGAGACGGAGATTTTCAGACTTCGCGAACGAGATATGTGATTGCGGACTTACGCCGTCGTTATAATTTTTCTGGGTAGGTACTTGCGTGGATGAGTTGAAAGTAGTAGTTCCTCATTGCACAATGCCAGCTACAAAGTTACATTACTTCAGCGTCTTTGAATGACGAGTCGCACACGTTATTCCACCCTGAGCAAAGAAAAATCCAAAGCTCCTTCATTTTCATCTGTATGCAACATGTACATCCATAGAGCATCACTAGTTACATCATGGCGTTGTCATAATATTCACTGACATAGAAATACTATCCTGCTTATTTCAGTTGCATACTTTGTACGCTTTAAAGCTTTCTATTGACATTGAGAAACGTGCTTTAACATGTCGTCAACCTCCGGCCAAAGTATCACAAGCTCCATGTGACGCTTCTTTACAGAGACATTCTTCACACACATTCTTCACAGACATTCTTTTACAGAGACATTTTTTATTGAATCTGTTTGAAAATTTCACTGAATTTTATCGGTAGCACAAAGAAAATTCAGTGAAATTTTCGGACAGCTTCATTGAACAATTTCTCTGTAAAAAAATAAAATGGCGGCGGAAATTTTGCCGGAAGGTGACGACGTGATGTACCTACAAGTGATTGGCGTTTCTTGCCCGAGCTGCACCCTACATAATCTTACCTCGCCTTTTCCATCATTCCAAACAATCTTAAATTGCAGATCAATGCTGGAGCAAGTATGCCAGTAATGGTCTACATTCATGGAGGAAGCTATCAACAAGGCTCAAATTACAGATATATCTACGGCCCCGAATACATCTTAGATAAAGATATCGTATTGGTTACAATCAATTATAGACTGGCAGCTTTAGGTAAGTGGAAGCACCTGTTCGTTGTTGATTATAGTTATAGTATAGATTATAGAAAGTTGATATAGTGAAGTGACGGCGAACAGATCTAAGTTCATCAGAAACAGAAAATGCGACTTATAGAAACATACACCTCTGATAGGTACCCAGGGCCGGATTAGCGCTCAGGTGCCAAGGATTCCTGCGCGCACAAGGGGCCCGCATATGTGCAGATTGCATACTCCCTAAATTGAAGGGAGTTTACGTTTCCCAAAAACAACGAATAGTCCATTTTTCCCGGTTCCAGCTCCCGCCGACATTCTAAGCCAAGGACTTTAAAACTTGTTCAATTTGATCCAATGCTTTCATCGTTTCCTTTCATTAATTTATCTTGCTCACGAATAACATACACATAGAATTAGCTATAGATGTCGTGTTTTTGTATTTTCTTTAAAATCTTTGTTTCCCTTTAGGAATACAGCGCACGAGTGACGCAATTCTAAGGAAAAGGGAGGACAGGGGTCAATCGTTGAATCGCAATTAAATGACTTTATCGATAAATCCGTATCGTAGCAATGTCATGTATCGATCAAGGTCATACATCGATAATGCAATAATTCTGTCGTGCTAAGGAAAAACGCCGTATGAGCCTTTAGGCAATGCCAAATTTCTCCTGGCAAATCAAGAAATTTTTTGAATATTTGTCTACCAATTTCTCAGATAACTTTGTAATTTGATCTAAAACTCCTGTAAATTTCAAGGAAAAATATTCATAATTTTCCTCAAAAATAAACATGTTATCGAAGGAAATTTGGCAAATCTTGAATGTTCATACGGCGTTCTTTCATAGCGTGGCAGAATTGACCTGCAGGATTTAGGATCATGACAATTGCGCAACAGAGGAAGGGCAAGAACTTCAAAAATCTAAATCCAAGCGTGATGTAAAGGCTCCAAAATTGTTTCATTCGGATGGTTGCACGTAAAAATTTATCAGCCTTATTTATCGAAAACGAGAGTAACGAGTTACAAGTTCATATTCTCTAATTGCAGGATTTTTAAGCCTCGGTGACGAGGTTTTTCCTGGAAATCTGGGCTTGAAAGATCAAGCATTGGCGCTGGAATGGATCAATGAAAACATCAAATTTTTCGGCGGGAACCCGGATTTGGTCACTATTTTCGGGGACAGTGCGGGAGGAGCCAGCACCAGCCTCCACATGTTCTCACCCCTCAGCAAAGGTCAGTGGCCAAATCTTTCAGTCAACTGATTAGTGATTGAGTCATGTTTGAATGGTTGAAAATTGAAAGGTTTGGAGGACAAGGTGCAAAGGCGCAGTTTTTGGAAAAGAAAAAAAACTGAAATACTAATGATTTCAAGTAAAACTACTTACCTAGTCTTAATGTATTTTTGTAAAAAAATCGCTTCAAAATTCCAAATTTTAAGCATCAAAAAGGCAGTTTGAACTTTCTTCCCGCCCCAAAGGTTCCATGTAATTCCATAACCTTGAACACGCATTTCTCGAAATAGCAAAAACGGCACTTATCCTTCTTGTCCTCCAAGCCCCTCAATTCCAGTTTAGTAGCAAAATAGGAGAGTGAGGGAGGAGTGGAAGGGGGCAAGATCGGTCAAAACGTCAAGTTATTACGTCCGGTACCAAAGGAAGTGCCGCCGCCTTTCAAAAAACATGACATTTTCTGCCTTTTAAATGCATTATTGATGGACGCATTCAAGGTAGAAGAAACCTTGCAGATAATTCAGCTAACGGATGACGTTGATAAGTCGCGATTTCAATATTTTGAAATATGCGCACGAAGATGCTAAAAAACGCTCAAGGCCTACCTAGTCAATTAGTGTCATGCAAAGGTAGCAATGCCCTCTTAAAAACCGTTTTTAAAAACTCTTAAGAATTTGTTAAAAAATTAATTTTCAGGAAACTCTTTTGGCTTATTTTTTATGTATACTTTATTAGTGGTGCTTAAAATTTACTCAATATGAAGTCTTGAAAAAAATTACTTTTTTTTGAGTGATGTTTAGGTAAGATTTTTTTTTTCGAGCTTACGCAAGGTGTTAAAAAAACTACACGCAGAAGCAGGGCCGCCCATGGGCCGCCTGTATTTTGCCGCCCCCTTCTCATTCGTTTTGAAACATCAATACAAACCATCAAGTTTACTTACCATCGCGTTTACCTACTCGTGTTGGGCACATTTTTTGTGAAAGCCCTGTCAACACTGGCAAAAGTTCACGGAACTTTGCGCAAAAGTTAAGTTCTGTAAACCTATCTCTGTGCGGACAAGACCTTTCATTTATAAGAGATGAACGAAAAAATTATGAAAGAATAAACATGAATATGGTTTAATAATTTTAACTTCCGCCGCCGCGCCAACCGCACTGTGTTTGGCGCAATACGTGAAGTATTCGCACAGTCTTGTAGGCGCTATGCGTTTCACGCCAACTGCTGCTGACCGCACTGCGTTTGACGCAATGCGTGAAGTATTCGTGGTGTCTTGTAGGCGCTAATATGTTTTTCATGCTGACCGGCGCGCTGAGGGCTTCTCCTCTCCATCTCAAGTCCTCGTCATCATTGTTCTCTTCGCCGCGGCGCTCTAGGCCAACTTGCGTGTTCGGTTTCTTTCTTAACTTAAGTAATAAAAGGGACTGTCTCTTGTATCACCGAAAGACAAAAAAATTAAAATTACTATACTTTAACTCTCAGAAAATGAGAGATTTTGTCGCCTTTTCTCGTTTGTAATATTTTTTCTGAATCAGATTTTTTTTTGATACGTACATTTGAAAAAATTGCAAAATTTGCCGCCCCCTATATTTACCGCCATGGCCGCGGCCCATGTGGCCACCCCCTAAACCTGGCCCTGCGCGGAGGATCCTCAAAGAGTTGTTTTAACACTTGTTACAGAACTGCTGTCATTTTTCGTATATTTTATCTTATCAAATTTCCAGAGAAGAGTTTCCTGAACCATAAATTTGAACAGTTTTTTTCAAGATTTGTCTTTTAAAAAATTTACGAGTTTTTTTAAAAGCGTTTAATCTTTACAGTCGTTGCCACAGGGGTAGCCCTCCTATTCTGATATTCCGTCTGGTAAATCGTTCGTACAATACCGGATTTTGATTTTGTGTTTTTAAGGTTTATTCCATCGGGCGATCTCAATGAGTGGAACAGCGCTATGCCCGTGGGCTGTGATCCCTCAACCTTTGGCAAAAGACAGAGGGAGAGCATTTTTAACCCTTTTAGGATGCCCCACCGAACCTTCCACCAAAGCGCTTGAATGCCTCCAAAACACACCACTCGAAGCTATCATGAACGTTCAGCTCAAATTTTACGTGAGTTTCTCATATTTTGATCGATTCCTTTTTTTTTCATTAATCAATAGTCGATTTGATCGAGGATGGAATAAATGCAAAAGTGCAACTTGTAGACCAGACAAAACCGACCTGACGTTGTAGCACAGAATAAGCCAATGACTGTTGGCTACACGAAAAAAAATCCGCAATTTCATATTTGACAACGTGTAAGAACAAAAACCAATACTGATCAGAACGAAAGAGTTACCTAATTTTCACGATTGAGAAAATGAACGTGAAAAACAAATCGACGATGATACTCCCAAGCCACGTAGGTATCTCGTTTGCAGGATTTTAATACCTCCGCTCCGATTTTATTTTTAGCGAATCAACATCATGCTTAAGTTTTCGCACAATTTTTTTCGCTCATTACCTACAAGACTAAGTCTTACATCGTTTCAAGTCTCATACTACAATCTATTAAATGTACTACGTATAGGCTCACTCATGTACCGCTTAAATGCTCATCAGAGGCTCTTTGATTTTATAGGAATGGTTGTTTCTGCCCTTGGTTATTTTCGGGCCCGTGATCGAAGAAAAAGGTCGACCGGGGGCTTTCTTGACCCTCAACCCTAAAACTGCACGCCCTGAATCATCAATCCCCTACATCGCCGGTTTCAGCTCTGGTGAGGGTGGAATTGTCGCTTCAGGTATTGCGCTATCACACTGGAATCATCTTTTTGAAAAATTGATTTGTCCGGGGCGCCGCGCCGCGATCCCATTGTAGTCGAACCACCTCCGAAACGTCGCAAAGATTAATAATTGAAAAAATGTCGGCAAACTTGAATTTCATAAAAATGTTGCTTAATTTTTTACACTATAGCAAATTCGTTGCGATTTTTTGGTGCGGTTTTAGGGCCGGGGCGCTGGCGGGGCGTATCAATCAGTCTAAGAGCCACACTGAAAAAAAATTCTCGGCGTTTTTACCACGGTCGGTTGGTACCTTTACCATCTCACTTTTTTTACCAATTATTGGTAATTTTACCAAGACAAACTGGTAAGCTTACCTAAAAACCTGTATTTTTTCACTTTTATTGGTAATCAATTCCCGGTAACTTTGCCATTTTATCTCGGTAATTCTACCACAGTCGATTAAAAATATTGGCGTTTTTACCAAGGTCCAATAAAATTACCGAGAAAGTTCGATAATTTTACCGAGATTTCTCGGTAAAATTACCAATTCCATAAATGGTAATTTTACCAAGAAAAAACTGGGATCAAATAGAACCCTGAATTCTTGGTAATTTTACCCTTTTCTTAGTAAATACACAGAGATTTTTTTCTCAGTGCAATTATTTAGTTAGAGATTTTTTTTTTATTATAATGAAGAGGCGGTTCACAACGGCGATCAAAAATGACACATTTGGATCAGTAGCAAGGCGTTAATGATCGATTATTGATATTTCCCCATTTGAAGCTGTGATAAAGAATCGATTGTCAAAGTGTTCGTTGCGAACACCCTGTTTATCGATCATTTTCTATAGGTTTAAATGGCATGTCAATCGATGTATCGCAAAGCCTGATAGACCACGTATACCGTCAGGAATCTATCATAATTTTTTAAAGAAAAGAACGAAGAAGGAAAAGGAAAAGGAGGAGAAAATGCAGATGGGAACAATTTTTAAAATGAAACATTCTGCTCTATAATATCACATCCGTGGCGTAATTAGGGATGTGAATATTTGGACTAATGTGCACTCATTATTTGAACATTTTAATCCTAGAGGTGGTTATTAGCTTCTAATTTATAAAGGCTTTACTGAACTCAGGCTAATGTACATAAGCGTATAGTTTGAACATTTTATTGGGGAAGAATGGTTCAGGGGTCTCTGTATCCTTATATATACAAGAGGTTACACACAAACACAACTTCACCGGGGTGGAGGGGCACCAGTCTGGGGGGAGGGGGGTCACCAGTTAAGGTTATGCTAATACCAAAGGGCCAAACACGAAACTTTATAGCTACGGTTCAGTCGTCCCTAAAACTATTTCATCAACACCCTATTTCTTTTCTTACTGACAGGTTTGTTCACAAAGGCTCCTCACTTCGTCCAAGACTTGGAGACGGCTCCTGACCGACTCCTTCCTCTCCTGCTCAATCTCAGAGGCAAATATGATCAAAGAGCATTGGACGACATCAGTGAGCAAATTAAAGGCTACTACTTCGGCGGTAGACAAATCAACAACGACACAATCCCAGAATTTATAGATGTGAGTAAAATTTGAAGAGAAAGGACCTAAGTTCATAGGAGCACAATTTTCAGTGACTTACCGATTTTCAATTATGCATGTGGCAAGCTGTTACTGGTATGACCACTTTCGATGTAATTTAATTAAAGGATGAGTGATGCACGGTCGTCAAAACGCCTTCATTTATTTGACTGTGCAATCCTATTCCGGAGTGCACGAATAGTTGCCTCGTCCAAGCTGTCTATGCCGATTGGAATATCACTAAAAATTTAGGAGAATTTTGAAGCTCAGAACTCGGTTGTTTACATATTTTTTTTGCTAATTAAAATCTTTTGCAACGCCGTGGCTTCGTTCAAACATAGAAATACAAAATCGACAAAAATTATATAATTTCTGACAAAAATTCTTTGTTCAGAAAGAGGCAATTGATCCTAAAGTAATATGTTACAATTATTGCAATGTGCGGTTGACTCAGATGGACTATGGTTGTTCGCGGTAGTAAGAAATTTGAGCTTATAACGATATGGAAAACGATCAATGTCACATATTTTGTGAGAAGGTTTTGAAAAATTGTAGTAAGATCACCGTGTTAACATCGAGATACATAAAACTTTTTTGAGGAAACATGAACGCTTCATGGAACGTGTGTATGTTCGGAGATTCAAACGCGGGGTAGAAAAGTAGAAAAGTGCATAAAAGCATCGCCACCGGTCGTTACACAAACACACCATGAAATTTCTCTCCTTCATTCAATATTTCCACTTCAATTTCCTACACAAAGGAGGAAGGAAAGAAGAAGGAGTAAAAGGGGAGAAGAAGATGAGAGAAAGAGAAGAAGAAAAGAGAGAGAAGAAGGAAAAAGGAGAACGAGGAAAAAAGGAAGAAGAAGATGAGAGACGAAGGAGGAAGAAGGGAAATAAGAGAGTAAGATGAAGATGAAGGGAAGAGAATGAAGAGGAAGATGATGGATAAAAAAATTAAAGAAATAAGTAGAAATGTTTAAGAGGAGGAAAATAAGAGAAGCAGGTGGAAGAAAAGAGAAAGGATTGAATGGTATCATTGGGAAATGACGCGCTCACCACTCTAACCGCACCCTCAAAAAATAATTTTTTACCATAAGAAGAGGTTACTTTAACGCCATGTTGGTTCGCCTTCAATTTTTAGGATAGGCAATACGGACTCCCATGTGGTCGAATAGTGGTATCACCGTAAATGACCAGCTTCAGAACACAAAATAATCCCTTTGCTGAATCTGGCAACATTTCTTTGACCTTAACATGTACAAAGAGATGACATTTTCGTGCTAATTCGTAATAATAATGATTACTTTAACATCTTCCAGATGATCACAGACAATTGGTTTATGTACGGGACCTTAGCAGCAGGTGTTCGGTGGGGATCACCTGCCTATCTGTACTATTACGACTACCCTAGTGCACTTTCCTACAATCAGATTTTTGGAGATGGTTCAATTAAAAGTAAGCACCTCCTTTTATTCATTCGAGAGATTGCAGTTTTTAGACGGACAGAAAAGTTAACCTCCGCTAACGAGCGGAAGTTTATTTCGCTTATACGTGGCTCTTTAATTGTTGATGCGTAGCGCCTGAAATTTAAAAAAAAAAATTAAAAAAAAAAAAAAGCCCTACTTTTAAGTACATTATACCACGAGCAGTCAAGATAAAAAATTTTTGATTTCGAGAGAAGGAATAAACTGAGTTGAATATTACATGGAGGCTTAAGACACAATTGAACTCCTAACTCAAACATTATGGCTATCAGATGACCTCCAGCGTTCAATTTATTCGCGAGGTATGTCCTGAAACAAATAGGCACAAGTGTCTCGATAATCTGTCGTGATCGGAACCGGAGCTACCAGAGCCGGATAATCAAATACTAAGCTATGAGCAATGATTAAGGAAGTTTCCGAGCGTTTAAGAGGATTTTGGAGGGGGGGGGGGGCCTCCCCCGGCAAATTTTGAAAAATCGAGTCGTCTCAGGAGCAATTTTGAGCTGTTTTTACCAAAAAGTTGATCAAATTACAGTTTCCAGGATGAAAAATATGTCACGCACTTACTTAGCAAAATCCCTCACATTTATGGGGAGGGGCCAAGTAAATATCAGAAGGGGTGTGGGGGGAGGGGGGAGGGGGAGGAGGGGGGAGGAGGACCCGCCCGGCCCTCCTCAGTCCGCCCATGTTGACCCCCAAAATTCCTTTCACTCTCTGAAAAAATCCACCGATCAGAAACCGCTAATAATCCAAATCGTGGATATTCGAGAATCTACTGTGTAGTTCAAAATGAACGATATCTTGTGAGTTTTACAGAAAAGTCAAGTAATTTCATAGGCACAGGTGCTTCGACGATTGGCCGCAAATTAAATGATGAAGGGAATTTTTGTAATGTTCTTCATCTGTCTCCTTTGTATTGCAGGTGTGAGCCACTCGGATATTCTACTCAATCTCTTTCCACTGACTGCTTATTTTCCCAACCGAGTCTTGAGTAAAGAAGAAAATAAAGTCTCGAGCCGAATTCTTGATTTATGGACCGGATTCGCATCCGAGTAAGTTAACATAATTTTTTTTTTTTTTTTTTTTTTTTTTTTATTAACAAGTAAGTTAACGTAATACATAGTGACGATTCTGGCAATTGGGAGGGCCGGATTTAGGGGGTGGCCAAATGGGCCGCGGCCCATGGCGGCAAATTTAGGGGGCGGCCAATTTTGCATTTTTGCAAATATAGGTATAAAAAAAAATCAGATTCAGAGAACAAATTACAAACGAGAGAAGGCGACAAAATCTCTCATTTCCTGAGAAGAAAGTAATTTCTAATTTTGTCGTCTTTCGGTGATACAAGAGACAGCAGCAATTGGATTGCATTTTGCAAAAAGGAACCACTAGCATTGCAATGTTGCTAAGATTGTGCAACTTCTTTTGTCTTGGAGGAAAACCCCGATTATCCATTAATAGTTTCTATTTTACTCGCTAAAAACTGTAAATTTAAGACAAAAATTACCATCTAAATTTCATAGTTTTTCACGATTTCCGCAATTTTATTGCAAAAGATGAAGTTGCACAATCTTAGCATCATTGCAATGCTAGGGGTTCCTTTTTGCAAAATGCAATCCAATTGGTCGAGTTAAGAGAGAAACCAAACACGCAATTTGGCCTGGAGCGGCGCGGCGCAGAGAGCAATGATGACGAGGACTTGAGACCAAAAGGAGAAGCCCTCGGCGCGGCGGTCGGCATGTAACGCATATTAGCTCCTACGAGACTGCATGAATACTTCACGCATTACGTCAAACACAGTGCGGCCAGCGTGAAACGCATAGCGCCTACAAAAACGCATGAATACTTCACGCATTGCGTCAAACATACAATGTGTTCAGCAGCGGTCGGCGTGAAACGCATAACGCCTACAAGACTGTAGGAATACTTCACGCGGTTAGAGTGATTTTTATTGATGTTTCGCAAGACGCATGAGAAGGGGGCGGCAAAATACAGGCGGCCCATGGGCGACAAGTAGGTAAATCCGGCCCTTGCAATTGGCGAAACTGTTTTTTCCATTTAAATTTTTGTAGGATAATTTATATTTACAATGAATTCAAATGGGAAAAAACATGGATGCCAATAAGTGAGGGAAAATTAGACCGCGTTTAGCAGAGAGGGACCGAGCAAAATTTAGCCACCAGCTATCGCCAAATTTAAGAGGGCAATTTCATTTTTTACAGCAGAATGTTTGTGTCTCAAAAACCCTAGCATTAACAAATTGGTAGGTATCAATATGCCAACATAATAATATTACAACGGATCCTAGGATCCACACGAAACGGTAGCATGTTGGTAATTGTTGGTGTCAGACATCTTCATTTATCATAAAATGAGTATGGTTACGATATGGTGGTGATCATGCTTTTTGAAAGTTGGTTTCGAATTGGCTTAAACCTAGTTTTAGCCTTAGTTTTACGTATATTATGATATCTGTCCATTTAACTTGGTAACTTGATGTTAATGGTAATCAATAGAGCAATGATACACTGAAATAATGTGATACAACTATTTCGACCGCCGCTGGATAGCTTAAATTGCATAACCTCTGAATTGAAGGATAACTGAGTTTTCTCACTTGCTAGTGCATACTTAAGTACATCTAATTATGTTGAGCTGAGGAGACCCTTAACAACGTGATAAAATTAGTTGGACACCTTCGTGGCTTAAAGACCTCATGAATTTTTCACTTCTTTACTCAGTTTTATTGTCTGGCATGATACATTGCATCTGCCATATTCATTTTACATGATTTGATTTGGTTAATATTCTTTTTTCAGGGTAGCCTGGGGGATCCAGGAACATGATTGGCAGCCAATAAATATGGAAAATCGCATAAGATTTCTCCACATAACACAGGACAAGCCGATAATGAGTGACAACCTTCTGCATGACCGATATCAATTCTGGAAGGCATTAGATTACACACAAGGTGGAAAATTAGCTGTCATAATTTGAAATGGAGTCCAAAAAAGCTTTTCAATATTTTTTGAATTCAGGTCTTTGAGAATCGGACATAATACGTGACAACTCTCTGATTGATCAGGTTCTAAAAAAATTTGGATGGAGAAATTCTGTAGAGAAAATTTTTGGTCAAATTAAATCCTTGAATAAATTTATATTCAGTTTCGTCCTCTTATCTTAGCTCAAAGAACCGTCTGACAAAATAATGCATGGAATGGACCACAAATCAATTTAGATTGACTGCCTTGCCGCCTTGCTCTCAAACCCAAGATTACTGGGGTAAATTACATGCTGAACTCGTTTTGGCATGCGGTACCACGAAATTGAAGACTTTAACTGAAGAAAAGCCAAGCAAATGTTAGGTTGCTCAATTTTCTCTCTTATTTAATTTTTTTGGCAGAAAATCAAACTACACAATGCCTGAGGACTTTTTGTGAAATTAACCTAAACTATAAAGAATGTACTCACAAAATTTTCAGTTTCAGTGTTACTTGGTTTTCTAGTAAAAAAATAAAATTTCATGGGAAATTAGGCAACAACAGACTGATTCTGTCCAAAAGCAATCACATGTTGACCTCGGTTATTGATTTCTTATTATACATCCCCAGTTTCCCTATGCATATAGGTGCTTACATGAATGAGTTAGAAAATAGTAGTACCTAATGTAAAATACAGTCCAAATGGATCAAATCAAAAGAAGGGAACCATCTCGAATACAATGTTGTAAAAATTATCTAAAAAAATATAATAATGCTTATACAGCAAAAAGTTTTCATTTTTCTACCAAAAATTGTTGATTTCAAAGGAAAACGATTGTGTAAAATTATTGTAAATGTATTAGGTATTTTTAAAGGAAAGAAGAAGTTACACTTTTTTTAAAATACTGTAATGGAGTTGGCTCCCTTCTGTTAATAAATGCAGTCCAACAAACTATGCTCCATCAAATGTAGTTGGTTGTGATGTTACAACCTCATAATAAATTATTTATTGTCACTCTACTACTTCACTTAGTTTTCGGATGTGAAAAAATGCCTGTTATTTTGATAAATTTCCTCTGGCGTATTCAGCATTCAGACTGCAAACTACCTTCAAGAAAAAGTTGATTTCAATGTAGCCTCTCTCAAAAGCCACAATGTTATCTAAGTAATGATGCAATACAAAAAGTAAGAAGAAAAATGGTGTATCGTGGCCCAAAAACTGTGGATCAGGTAGGAAGATCAAGATCCAGAACAAGAGGTACAGAGATAATAAACATTATATTTACAAAAGAGAACATTGATAAAAAGACATGATGCAAAAAAATACATACATTACCAAGTTTAAACAACTGAAAATAAATTTGATACAATTTCACTTTAGTTCTTTACTTTAAATACATAACAGAGTTAAAAAGAGTGTCTACAAATAAGTTTACAAACAAAAAAAGTACATATCACAAAAAAATTAGCCCAGGCCTACCATAAATTTTTTCTAGCCCCTCCCCCCCCCCCCCCCCCCTACAATTCTAGAGACCAAATAAAACTAATAATTGAAAAATTCGAATTCGGCAAGAGAAGAACGTTTCTGTAATGATATAATCCATACAAGAGTTGGATTTAGTTAGATATAACTAAAAAAGAAACATTTTATGTGAATACATTATCAATTAGACTTGGCAGGAAAACAAGATACAAAAATTCAATCTAAGAGGCAGAGGCTGAATCTTGGTGATGAGGACAAATTTTACCGTTTTTTCTTCCTCGCAGAAAAACCAGTTTGCCATGGAGACACAGGGCAGGTAGATCAATTGACATTACGTAATCATTTTGGAGTCCCACTGCTGCTCACAGTCTGTTGGTTTGGGGGTAAAACATAGCCCAGTTGGCGTATCAGCCCTAAACCAGCAGGTGTGGCACACCAAAGAGTTAGGTAACGCCATTTGATGCAAACGCGTTTTCTTCCATGTTAGGAAAGCACATACTGCTTCTTAGAATGGGCAATACATAAGTAATAGC
Source organism: Bemisia tabaci (assembly GCF_918797505.1). Lineage (NCBI taxonomy): Eukaryota > Metazoa > Arthropoda > Insecta > Hemiptera > Aleyrodidae > Bemisia > Bemisia tabaci. The sequence continues at coordinate 62,119,052 of NC_092794.1, read as the reverse complement.
TGAGAAATAGTTACAGAGAGTAATTCATTCCAAAGAGAGTTGTTTTATTTCATGGTGACTTTCTGCTACTTAATTTCATACCTCCATTTTCCACTTACACTTAAGCAATAGTTCATATTTCAACTATGAAGATTTGAACAAAATATAAGAGGGTATGTATGTATTAAATATTGTAACTAGAGGGATAAAAATAAACTTGAGTACGTAACTATACTGAAGTTGTAATGAAAGGCAAATTTGGACTCACTTCTGCTGGCTAAGATTCATCTCAAATTGATGAATCAAACAGGAGCATTGACTGTTACTTAAATTTGGGCTTTAAAAAACGTAAAAAAAAAATTATTAAAATGAACAAGTGAGGAAACTCTTTGTTTTTTTTTTTGTTTTTTTTTTTTTTTTTTTTTTTTTTTTTTTAAGTAAAATTTATGTTTGCAAAAAGTTATGGGAAAAAATAGGCCTCCAAAATATTGAGGGGAGCAAGGGCCCATTTACTCTTCAAAGAGGTCTAACATAGTACTGAGCAGCTACATAAAGTCACTCTCTTAGGACTCTCCTTAGCTACACCCATGAGTACCTTCTAATAAAATGAAATCGCGCATTGAGATTCATCAATAATTTAGCGTGGGTTAAAAGTGCCCTACAAATATTTTGTGCGTCTATTTTAAATGAGCTTCTACCTTCTATCCTTGGCAAAAACTAACACAGCATCGCCTTTGCATCTCTTGAGTCACATCACTCTTGCTCGGCAAAGAGGGCGACAACCTTTTGAACATCATACCTAAATGCAAATTTTATTTTAAAATATAGAAAAAGTAGCGATTCTATAGTCAGCCAAAAATTTTCGATTTCACAGACATAGGCGATTTTCCTACTTAAAGGTTCTGTGATATTTTATTCATCATCATGGTTGACAACAATATTAAGAAAAGTAAACAAACGTCAATAAATCTAAATAAATATTTTACATTATATTGCACAAAATTTCTACTGTCTAAATTAATTCAACAGATGACATGCTAAATTTACGGGCAGGGAAATTGTATAAATAAAAGGAGACACTTAAATAAAATTTGAAAGAAAGAGAACTTTTTTTTCAGTTTTTAGTTAGCATAGTCTCTTTCAAGGATATGAATCGGAATTATTTTGTATTAAGTTTCATGATTTGAAACACAGTCTAAAGTTTTATTTTACCATTTGTTAAAATCTTCTAAAATTTGTGAGATAAAGACAAAGAATCATAACAGCACTGCATTTGATTCAAGACACAAGAAAAACTGCACAGTATCTCTGTTAGTTGCGGCATAATTGCAATTTTGAGGCTCTAGAGCATGTACCAAGCTAAAAAGAGTCTAGAAGTGGTAGCAACTTTTGAACACACAAAGGAACCTCCCCTAGTAAGTAGCATAAATCTTTGTCAACATTCCAAAAGTGGACCATCGGACAGAAAGAAAAAGAATCACTTCGAGGCATGTTTCCAAATCAAATTTTTATGTAGAATGCATTAAACTGTCAACAAGCTCAAAATCAATCAATTTTTAATATAGCTATTTAGAAAATAAAGTATGACAGGAGGTTTGCAACATCACAAACTAAAATTTTACTATCAATATAGTACCCCTAATAAGTGTACCAACGATGTCAATGACTCAATTTTTACATTTTCTTTTTTACTTGATCATATTTCATTTTATTTTGTTGTATTTTAATAATACCCACGAAATTATCAATGGATAAGGGTTGCTTATGAAAACATTTGAGTCCCTTCCTAACTCCATCCCTGGCAATGCCTCAAAATCTGCTCATTGTTTTCTCTTTTAGAAACCACATTGAACAATACTTCATCGGACAAAAATTAAAAGAGGAGGTTTCTTGTACAAATTCATTGTGATACAATTATTTGGCTCATGAGTACAGAAATGTGCACTGACGAAAAATTTAAACTTATAGATTCATAAGAGACAAAATTCAAAACAAAATTTCACGAGATAAAATAAAACCTAGACAAGACACAATTATAAATCACCTAAACTAAATAAAACTTAAACTGAAAGGGAAAAATAAAGATGTGTTTTCCGAAGTCCTATTTGCTAATACATTTAGAGTTCCCTGAAGAAACTAGCAGAATTATGTTTCATGCGTCATCTCAATAAGAAATAATGATTACAAAACGCTTGTATTGCCCTTTGAGCATTACGTCAATGCAACTACAAGAACACAAATCTTGGTTTGCGGCACTGCAGACTTCCTGTCATGATTTACAATAATAATGATCAAACAATATAAATTCGACGTCATTTTCTGAAAACTTTCCTAATTTTTATTATCAATGTGAAGAATACTCAGAGAAAACTTCAAACAATAGGGTTGGTTCTTTTTTCATTAATAAAATAGAATGGAAGCAGAGATTTTGAAGCAAATGAGCTTTGCGTTTTTGTGGTTCCACCATCAACAAACATTTGTTGAAAATTATTTTTAACTGGATATCAGTGGCTTTGAGTGTTAGAGTCGTAACTACATTTTTTTAATTCTTAAGATATCAGGAAAAAACCACCAGACAACTCCTACGTAATTCGATATTTTTGAAGTTTTCCATCTTGTCACTGGTGTTAGATGTTACTACCAAATTATTCACACATTGATGGACAAAGTGGAAAACCATGGATCTCCGTTTGTGACATTGCAGACTTTCAGTCATACTTTAATTTTTCTTTGGAAAACTCAGCAACTTAATTTCTTGAGAGCTTCCTTAAATTTTCTTCTCAAATGGCTGAATATCTTGTAATACGAATTTCAAGCTGTAAATTGACTAGTTTTTCTTCAAACAAATAAAATAAGAGTGGAAATTTTGAGACATCGAAATGGAGATACGCAGTTTTGCACTTCAGCCGTCGAAATAAAAATTAAATACAGAAAAAGAAGAAAGAGAAAAAATGATGCTCCCTATGACCTAAAATGATGTTGAGTATTTAAATTATTAATTACTTGCGGGAGATGTAAAAAAATTTCTTGAATTTTTCTCGAAAGATACCGCTATTATCTTGAGGTAAATATGGAGTAGACTCTAAAAAATATCTTTTAAATTTCATTGAGCATTCATTTAAGTCTTATCCATTAGTGCAGAACACAAATCATCAACACGTGAGGTTAAAATTACTTAACTTTTGTTGCAGTGGTATCTTTTGAATAAAGTGACCAGTACCTTCCATCCTTTCAAAGGGGAAGGTTTCTTTTCTTCTAGTTGATTTGAAAAAAATCTGTGAATGTAGAGAAAAAAAGATTGCCTGGTTTTTGAAGTGTGAGCCACTAATAGGCTTTCATAATTTAATCAAACCCACATTAATTCTGAGAGGAGATGTTGCCCAAAAACGCATGTCCCAGTCAAAATTTAATGAGGAAGAATGATTTATATTGAAAGGCGATTTGGAGGAAGTAAATGAATTTAAATTTTATGAAACGTCATTCAAATTGGGATGAGAATTTGAATGCTAATTTTGAAGCATAGAAGGTACGCAGTGAAACCTGGCAAAATAATGAGTATACAGACAATAGTAAGGTTAATATACAGAATTGACTCCCATTTTATGGTAAGTCGCATGACTTCACACTCGAAATTATAGCACCAGAGAAAGATAGAAGTGATTAATTTTTTAAAACTGATCATAACTCTCTTCGCATCTTTCTCATCTGGAAAATCCTAATTAAACACTTTTTTGGCCGCAAGATTTTTCAGTACTCAATAGTAAAATACTTCAGGACTTGCCGGCATTTTAAATTGGTAGGGACATCTACAAAACCCCGAAAAAAATTAGTTCTTCTCCTGAGAGCAGAAATAATTTAATGTTCTGTTAAAAACCATCAGGAAAAGGTTGGTTTCTTCGTCGCTCGGCTCCCACAGACTGTCATTTGCCACGTCAGCACTAGATTCTTCTGCTCCGTCCGTCCATTCCTCGCTACTCCTGCTTCCTGCTAAGTGCTCACTGCTCACCTCGTGCCCGCCCCAGAATATCAAGATCAATCAAGATCAACTTTAACTCTCTAGTACCGAGGAGATCCCCGGAGATCAATTCTGTAAAAAAGTGTCTTCTATAAAGGGAAGATTATTCGAAGTGGGTATAAAACAAGTCTCATTTGGCGTTATTGCAAGTCTCCTATTAGAGATCCCTCAAGGATGAGAGAACCTGGCCATTGCCTGGCCCCAGTCAATGGGAGAGGAATCACCCACAGGACCCTCATCCCCAGTGGAATCACCAACAGGACCCTCGTCCGCAGTGGAATTCCCCTTAGGACCCTCATCCGCAGTGGAATCACCCACAGGACCCTCATCCGCAACAGAACCAAAGTTTGGTCTTTGAGAAATTGGTGCTAGAGGTAGCCGCACTGAAGAGAATGGCAAAGAGTAAGAGAGAAGCAGAAAGGAAAGAGGAAGAAAATGTTGAGAATAATCAAAATTTGTTGTCATAGTGATAGTTTTTTCTGCACTTTTGTCTGAATACACTTTTGTTTCCCTCTATCCCTTTTTTTGATTTCTACAATGGTTATGGGCCCAGCACGCTTCCACTGCGCAAAATATGTATGATTAAATATATGTATGATATAAGTATGATAGTATGATATGTATAATTGATCAATGTATTTAATGCTCGGCTCAAGACCAGACATCAGCTTTGCTGTCAACTATTTCAGTCGTTTTCAGAGCCACCCAACAGATACTCACTTTGAGTACCTAAAACGGATCATAAGATACTTGAAATGTACGGAAAATTATGAACTCGTCTTTAAACGGCAGGAAAATCAAGAACCATTATTTAGATATGCTGATTCAGATTGGGCTAGGGATTCGAATGACCGCCATTCAACATCTGGCTATGTTTTCTTTGTATTTGGAAATGCTGTCTCATGGACTACCAGAAAACAAGCAACCATTGCTTTGTCATCAACCGAAGCCGAATACATAGCACTTTCTCATGCAGCGTGTGAGTCTATGTGGCTAAAAGAAGTTTTACAAGTTTTCTCCGTCTGTACTGGCTCTATAATCATCAACGAAGACAATAAAGGTTGCATAGAGTTATCAAGGAATCCATCCTATCATCGGAGGTCAAAACATATAGACATACGTTACCATTTTGTAAGAAACCTTGTTGAGTCAAAAGACATCACTGTAAAATATGTTCCAACAGAGAAACAAATTGCAGATATTTTAACCAAAGGAATTTCTCATGTTCGTTTTTCTGCATTGAGACATTTGCTGGGTATTTTGATTAGGGGGGGGGGGGGGTGTTGAGAATAATCAAAATTTGTTGTCATAGTGATAGTTTTTTCTGCACTTTTGTCTGAATACACTTTTGTTTCCCTCTATCCTTTTTTTTTATTTCTACAGAAAAGAAACAAGAGAGAGAAGAGAAAAAGGAGGAGGAAGAGAAGAGACGTTGTAAAGAGAAGGAGAGGAGAAAAATGCGAGAAGAGGTGGAGAAGAGGGTTCGTGCTGAAATGGAGGAGCAGCTGAAAAGCTGAAAGTAGAAGATTCTACCTTATCTACACTTCTGACCTATTTAGATCCCTCTCTACATCATATAGTTCAGAATTTGCTGATGATATAGCTATTTATAATATCCATAAAAAAGTAGAAGTGGCTATGGAATTACTTAATTCAGATCTTAGGTCAGGAAGATTTAATGGCTGATCTAAAGAAAAACCACATCAGCACTGCTAACTTTACAATTGAAACTAGGAGAAGTCAGAGAAAATCAATCTAACTTGATCCTTTACTCTGCCATTTTGGTCATATTTTAATGATTCAATCACGTATTTTTCTCCTACCTTTTTTTTTTTCTGTGAACCTTGTCACCCAAACTCGAGAAGTCAAGGATGATTAATTTTTAAAGTTCTTTGTTGTTTCTACTTTCGTTTTATAGGAACAAAATTTGATTTCAAAAAATGAAGTCTTCCAGCAAAAAAAAAGAATGTCTGACAACAATAAATAATGAGGACATACATGAAGATTCTACCTTATCTACACTTCTGACCTATTTAGATCCCTCTCTACATCATATAGTTCAGAATTTGCTGATGATATAGCTATTTATAATATCCATAAAAAAGTAGAAGTGGCTATGGAATTACTTAATTCAGATCTTAGGTCAGGAAGATTTAATGGCTGATCTAAAGAAAAACCACATCAGCACTGCTAACTTTACAATTGAAACTAGGAGAAGTCAGAGAAAATCAATCTAACTTGATCCTTTACTCTGCCATTTTGGTCATATTTTAATGATTCAATCACGTATTTTTCTCCTACCTTTTTTTTTTTTCTGTGAACCTTGTCACCCAAACTCGAGAAGTCAAGGATGATTAATTTTTAAAGTTCTTTGTTGTTTCTACTTTCGTTTTATAGGAACAAAATTTGATTTCAAAAAATGAAGTCTTCCAGCAAAAAAAAGAATGTCTGACAACAATAAATAATGAGGACATACCTTTGTATATCCCACAGTGCTGGAGAAGGTGTAAGAGGAGCATCCCTCTACGGTCAATTCAAGCTTTGAAAATTGATAGCATTCCTCTTTTTCGTGAATGAATTTTTATAGTAGGTATAGTAATGAAATAATAAAACAAAATGCATGGTATTTGTTTGACGAGAAATGCTTAAATTTAAGTAATGTTTATCTGCTCTTAATTGGACTAATGAATCTAAAAAAACCTTCCAGTTAAGTCATTGACAAATTCTCTTTTAAATTTTGATTTAAAACTTTAGTAGAGGCAAACATTGATAGTTACTATTTTCTTTCAATAATATTTCTTTTTTTAACTTTATATTTTAATTTGGATCTGTGTAATGATAATGTTTTACAATATTTCAGGAATTCAATAGGTGTGATACAATTCCATCAATCAAATTCTTTGTAAGTGTGAAGCATCTCTAATGACAGGGGAAATAAAATTCTGGAAATCCACTGACTTTTTCTTTTTGCTATAGAACTCAAAAATTTGAAACAATGGATCCAACAGTGACACATTGTCGTTACCTCTCAAAACGAGCTGTGGCAGTTCAATCATTTTACAGGTATGTGAACATTTTTCTTTTTCAGGTACAAAATGGAATTATTCTCAATAAATTTTTGCCTCAGAAGCTGGAAATATCCTTAATTTTTCTCGTTTTCTTTACTATTTCCTTTGGTTTTTCTCTTTTTCTTCACTGGAAAAAAAATCCGACCGTGGGAGCTACAATGAAGGGCTATATCGACATTTTGTCCGTTGGGGGCACAAAGGCCGAAAATTTTGGCTGTTTGAGCTATAGTTCTGGCCCTCGAACCTGGATCAATCGAAGCTAAAGCTCTTGCAGTCGTAATTTTCGTTTTTTGAGCCTGGAACGGACGGTATGTAAATGCAGGTCCCAAGGCGGGGGTTTTTTTTTCAGTGTTAAAATATGTACCCTTAAATGTTCATCCTTTAAACTTTTCAACTCCATGCCCTCCTCTATAATCTCAAATTAAGAGGTTTTACCAGAGGCTAAAAAATGTTCACAGTTTAAGGCCAAGTCTAAGCGGAGAATTTTCAAGGAACCAAGTATCACATGAAGTATTCATATCGGTGCATTTTGAAAACTGAGATGTTGTATGTGTGAGGAATTTTCAATTTGACAGTTGATTTTTGTGGAAAATTTCGCGGTATACACGATGGTGCCACTCCTTTTCTCTGAATATAACTCTCAACCAAAAAAAAAACCTCTCAAGTTGACGATAAAATGGAAGGAATATTTCACGCTACCTTGAGAGACCACGCCTACATCACGACCAACTCTCCATGCAAAGATAGGGACCTAATACATTGACAGGGTTGCCACTTTATTTGGGAATTTTAAATTAATTTGACGTGCAAGTGAGTCTTTTTTAAAAAAAAATTTGATCATTTTCTTGTGCGGCCTCCAAGGCGAAAAAGTTTTTCGATTTATTTTCGTTGAATAGGCCTGTTGCAAACCTTTTTTCGGTTTAAACGCGATGCGACATGATTCGTTTCTGCCAACTCGTATCGTACCTAATCCATTTTCTGAATTTCAGCAACGGACCCGGACGCCATCACCAAGTTCTGCATTCTTCGGTGCTTGAAGATTTACGGCTACTATTTCGACTTAAAATTGAAGGAGAACTCAACTTTTGACAGCGATATTCTTTAAATTCATCATGAATATAATGTGGTCTAGAGAGTTCTGACAGTTAAAAAATGGTTATGAACATTGAAAACTTTTAGTTCGATGAATTGAAGTTGTCCCTTAGGGTCCATTAGCGCTAAGGAAAAAAATTCTAAAACTTGTTTGAACCAACCCTATAATATTCTCCCACAGGATTCACTTTCAGACAGTAATAATTAATCAACATAAACATCAACCATTACTGATAAATCATCAAAGATCCTATTGGGCGAAATTCAGCCAAAAAGCACCAGTTTGGAGTCTTGACATTTTGGCCACCGTTGGTTGCTTATTTACGCTATTAAACTGTGACTCGATGATAAAGAATGCCATAGGGCGACATTCCGCCGAAAGGCACCTGTGTGGGTTCTTTATGTAATGGTCACAGTTGATTGCTAAACGCTACCAAACCATGGCTAAATGATCAGAAATTCCATTTGGCGACACATGTTAACACTCTTTGAACATCTGAGGTATGAGTTCTGGAAATTTTGGCTATACTTGGTTGCTAAACGCTACTTAACAGTAAATGTTCAACAGTGACTTGATGATAAAGAATGCCATAGGGCGACATTCCGCCGAAAGGCACCTGTGTGGGTTCTTTACATTATGGTCACAGTTGATTGCTAAACGCTACCAAACCATGGCTAAATGATCAGAAATTCCATTTGGCATAATGGAGATGTTGCATGTGTGAGGAATTTGCGATTTGACTGTTGAATCTCGGGTAAAAGGTCACAAGAAACACGATGGTGCCACTGGTTTTCTCTGAAATCATCTCCCAAGCTCAAAAAAAAGCACTCAAGTTGAGGCCAAAATGGAGGGAATATCCCACCCTACCCTGAGAGTCCAAGTCTAGATCAAGACCAACTCTCCATGCAAAGATAGGGAGCTAATACATTGACAGGGCTACCAATTTATCTGGGGACTCCAAAACTGAAAACACGGCAACCCTGCTAATGTATTTGCTCCCTATCTTTGCATGGAGAGTTTGTCTTCGTGTAGACGTGGACTCTCAGGGTAAGGTGGGATATCCCCTCCATTTTGGCCTCAACTTGAGAGCTTTTTTTGAGCTTGGGAGATGATTTCAGAGAAAACCAGTGGCACCATTGTGTTCCTCGCGAACTTTTATACAAGAATCAATAGTTAAATTGCAAATTCCTCGTACATGTAACATCTCCATTGGGCCAAAATGCACCGATATCAATACCTCATATGTTACTTGGTTCCTCGAAAATTCTCCTCTTGGACTTAGCCTAAAAGTGTGGACATTTTTTAGCCTCCTGCGAAACCTAGAGTCTATACGGCTTCGCCGCACGACTAAAAAAGTAGAAGTGGCTATGGAATTACTTAATTCAGATCTTAAACGTATTAACAACGCTCTCACAGCTCTAGGACTTGACCTATCTCTCCCTAAAATCCAGACTATCATTTTTTCTACTGAGAGGCTCCCTGAAAATCTATCTTTTAATCTGGATGATTTTTTAATCCCTGTACTACCCTCAGCCACCTATTTAGGCCTCCTATATACTAGGAAATGAACTGGCTTCCTCATACCAACTTTATTAAACTAAAAAGTTCTTGTAAATTAAACATTCTGTCATATCTACATGGCTCTTCTTGGGGTATGAACCAGGATGTCTCCCGAAAACTTTTCATAAGTATGATTCGCCCGATTCTTAATTTTGGCCTTCCTATCTATTGCAGAAATTTCAATCTTATTGAAAGAACCAATATACTCAAAGACTCCTGCCTGCGTAAAACCTTAAGTGTTCTCAGATCAACCCTTACAAACAATCTAAACACCGAGGCAGCTATCCCTCCCACCCTTAACAGATTTAACTTCCTAACAGACAAACTCCTAATCAGATCTATGAGCCTGAAACACAATCCCATTATTAGGAATATTAAGATGCTTGAGAGATCAATTATGTCATGTAACTATTGGGTTAATAAACAACACCCACTTTTTCTCTAAATAGATGGTTCCTGAGAAAACCTTTAGAATCTAAAATCTTACAAAGCGATTTACCGATATATGAGAGATCCTGCTTTCCAATTTTTCCAACCAAATACCATCTTTCTTGACATTCCTTCCAAAAAACTATATGACCACATTTTAATCCAACTGACCTTTAATGAATTAATGAGATCAAAGTTTAGGAACTTTACCCAGTTTTATACTGACGGTGCCAAGACGATTGACCACACCTCTTCAGCCTTTCTCGCTAATGAATCCTACAAAGTCTATTACCTATCCGAATATAATTTTTTTTTTTTTGAGGCCGAAACGTGGGCTATTCTTCAAGCGGTCAAACATAGTATTAGTCTTAATCTATCCAATGTTGTATTCTGTACAGACTCTCATAATGCCTTAGTTAACCTTAATAAACCGGACCGGACCGGACCGGACCTCCACCCCCTCACTGAAGAAACCAAAGAAACCCTTTTTAGATACCAAAATAGAAATATTTGGTTGGTTTGGATCCCTAGTCATTCAGGGATATTAGGTAATGAGACAGTTGACCAACTGACTAAATCGATTCACCTAGCTCAGATAGTTTATAATAAAATCTGTTTTAAACAATTTTTCCCCCTTATTTCCCAACAAAATTTTAATGATTGGAATTCAGACTGGTTAGCATGTACCCGGAAAGGTCAAAGATTAAAATCACTTCTCCCTTCACTTTCTCGCAAACCATGGTTTTACAGACTAGACTGGAACCGTTCCCTTATTACTAACTTAATTAGGCTTAGAATTGGTCACGGCCTTTTCCTTTCGGTTAACTTCAATGACCTTCATAATAATTGCCCATCTTCAATGAAAATTCGGCATTTTCCAGCAATCAAGTTGGTGTGTTTTCGTTCTCACTGATTCAACTGTTGTTCGCATCACTACAGCACTGATAATTTTAATTTCCCTCTGTTAATTAGAATCACCAAAGGAAAACCAGCAATTGCCCTCGGTTAAACTCAGAAAGAAGAAAACAGACCGAACTTATGACCGTGTCAACTTCTGCAAATATTGTTTTCAACTTGTTACCAATTCTACCAGACACATCATTAAGCATCATCCAAATGAAGCAGACGTTGTAAAATATTTAAGCTTGAAAGAGGAAGATGGGCAAATAAAAGTAATGACGAAAAAAGAGTTGCTAGTTGCTAGCCCTCAATCAATTTTGCAAAATAACTGTAACAAGGACCTGAAGAAGGCTTACATGAAAAAAAAAACTGGAAATTACCGATAGACTTTGAGATGAAGGAAATCATATCTACAACTCTACCACCCTAGATGCAGATAAATTTCTACCTAAATGGCGAAGTAACAAAGCTTTCTCGAACATTTATCCGTACCTTAAATGTAAGTACTGTGAGGCTTTGTTTGTAAAAAAAACTTTTTACAGACATTTAAAAAAATGTCCAAAAGCTCCGCCTTCAACCCATGTTATCAAACATTTCAATGAAACATTGAGCAAAGCCATGAACTCTACAGATGAAGATAGTGACATTGAGTTAGAAAATTTGGATAAGCCTATTTTCAGGAAAATCCTCAGAAGACAAGTTCAGAAGGAAGCAGGCGTTGTAATAACGCCAAATTCTGAGGTAGTGTGCAAAAACTGCGAGAAGTCGTCTTTCCAATTCTTAGAAAAGGAAATGGCAACGGGCAAAAAGAGAATGCTCAGCTTAGTTTGATCGCCATAAGTGATCCCCTCATTATTGAGTTCGCAACAACTTTTTTTGCCAGCCACCCTGATGAAAAAGACTTTTATAGTCTAACCAAAAAAAAGGAAGGATGCTGAAAGGCTTGTGGTTGGATGTAGAAGACTTGATCTTGATATTAAAAACTATGCAGACATTTTTAGTCCAGCTAAATTCAAATTATTAATGACTGTTGCGCAAGAACTTTGTGGTCTAGATCATGAAACTGGTATTGTGAAAGTAGCCTTTTTAAGCCGTTTCTGGTTGTATTTGCTTAATGTGTATCCTTGTGTTTAACTGGAAAACAGTCCAGCCTCTTGTTTGGCGTTAGAGCCCCCCCCCCCCCTTTCTCTTTCAATAACCTATCAATTTTGTAATTTCCTTTTCATGAAGTCAGCAATCTGCTAACGTTGTAAGCTCGATGAGCACAATTTTTTGTAAAGCGATTATTCAGCAAGGGTAGTTTTAGAGTAAAAGTATGTTTGTGTGTGCGAGTGAGATTTTCTTAAACTTTCTATTTTGCGTTTGAGATCCAGAACGCAGTAGCTACACTACCTTTTTTTTTCTCTTTGATCTGTGATAAGGCCTGGGGCCAGTGATGATCTCTTTTTATTGTGTAGTATTTTTGTGAGCCAGAGCTGTGTCTTTCTCTGAAGAAGTAGAATAAAGTTATTGAATTGGAACTCTAAATTTTGCGTTGTGTCTCTCTCTCTCTTTTCTCTTAAACTCTCACCCAGACTCCAACGTGAGTTTTGAGTGTGTAGCACACACAAAGTGAACATAAGGTAGAGGTTGAGTGCGGAAGTGAAAATGATTTGTTTGGAGAAAGGAGAGTTGAATGAGTTAGAAAGAAAGACGGTTGGTGAGAGTGGAATAAGGTTAATAAATTTTTAGTGTAAGAATAAAAATTTGGAAGATTAGAGATGGATATCATTTTGGATTCCATCAATGGAAACAGTGACAGAATCAGAAGAATCAAGTGCTGAAAAGGCAAATGACAGTCTGTGGGAGCCGAGCGACAAAGAAATACCAGGTGTTCAACCATACGTTTGAACTCTGAAAAGCACGTTTTACACATAACGGGACAAAGTTTGAACATGCCTACCTTCAATGAAATGTACGGCAACTATGGGTGGGTTCAAGGACCCCTCCCTCTCCCTAATGGTTGGCAGCAAGGGCTGAATTTAATTAAATATTGAATGAGAAGCTTGACCTTAGTAGGAGAAAACTGCAATTCAATACATATAATACTTCCCTAATGGCTTGCCATTCCAATACTAGAATGGCACCCTGTATTGAAAAATATTACAGGCAAACTCAATGAAAAATGGGATAGTTGGCAGGGTGTCTACAAACTTGGACTAAAATTTCTGGACTTTTCTAGACTTTACCTGGCCAAAATAACCAAGATTTCCTGACTTTTCACATCAACAATTAGCATGCGTGGAATTGAAAACGAACAATTTTCGGCATTAATCGCACTGCATGTGAAAGAGACAGGTGAAACTTTTTCCTTCAAGTATTAATCATTCAATTAAATAAAATTGCAATTTCTTGTTGAAAATTATTCCTCTATTCACTATTCGAGTGAGACTCAATGCACTGGTCCCAAAACAAGACTAAGACTCAATTTCAATAAGTGGACAGCACTAATGTTTTCTCAGCTTTGCAATTTCAAGCTGTCATACATTTCCAGTCCCGATCATTAAATTCCTTGCTTTCTCAGACCTGGTGAAGTTCCTGTACGATTTCCTGTTTTCCAGGTTTCCCAGACTTGTAGACACCCTGGCAATGCAGAATATACACACTAAGATTGAGAAAAAAAGAATTTTACAAATAACAGATTTTGACATAAAATATAAAAAATTACCATGGCAATATATTACAACTTGGAAAGACACGTAGATATCCTGATCAGTTCTGGGATGATAGCCGTTGATTATCCAGTCTTAATTATTTTGGCTGAACCATCACGCTGTCTTTTTAATGGGGGATCTGCAGAGAAGCAAACAAATTTGGAGAATTAGACACAGCAAAAACATAAAAAATAGTGATTTCCTTCACATGCAATAGTGATAGTGCCGGGCTCACTCTACCGTACGAGGAAATAAAAGCCGAAAAGCCCAGAAAATAAATTGCCAGAGGAGATAGATAAATTTAAAATAGTGAACTTCTGAATCAAATGGTTTCCACTAGTCATTACACAATTGTTAAAACTTTCAACTCACTCCCAGTTTTATAAATTCACGATTGGTGTGAACTAGATGTGGTGTCAACTAGTGTAAACTGTATTTTGAAGATTGAAATTAAGGTTCAAAAAAGAAATTCTGTTCGGTTCAGGGTGAGAGTGGTAGGGGAGAGTATTCAGCATAGGCAGATACATTCAAACAATGCATTGCAAGTGAACTGAAGAGCTCACCGCTCACCTCTTTCATTTTTGCACCGATACAAATTATTATTTCTCTTTAAGAACTTTAATGGGAATTTCTCTTCCAGGCTTTACTTAGAATTTCTCTTTCAGAGCTTTAAATACCCCCCCCCCCCCATTTTAATAGTGTATTGCTAATCTTGATTAATGACTCATTAGTTGTTCTGTTTACCAGAAGTACTTCCTCTTCCGTAGTTTATAAAAAAAAAATTCACGATCATTAATGTGTGTTTCCATTGAGAGTGTAAAAATATTAAAAATTGTAACACCCTGTTTTAGAATTTGCAAATTTGAAGTCTTAACAAGTGCAACTAACCCAAATAGGTTTTCCATGAAAATAATCTTTACCAACAACTTTCATTGAAAAAGTTGATACCGGTCAAGATCCAAATTACATACTCAGAATGAGTACTCAGCTGATTACATAATTCACAACATACAAGAATATTTCCTAATTAATAGAGTCCTCTTAATGTGTGGTAAGTCTTAATAGTGATAATATGTAGATTCTTTCCACACTGACATTACATTTTACTATTACAACATAAATCTAATACATACAATTAGAGCATAGTGTTTACGTTAAATACTTCATCTTGGAAATACATGCTATTAATTACAAACTACAAAATTGGGGATTTTGCTTAAAGGGAGAGATACTTGTCAACAATTCCTGGAATAGCGAGGGGAGGAAAATTGATCGGCCTTGTTACTAAAAATTTTTTGGGTTAAACTATGCAGATCCATATATTGGATGAGCCTGTAAGCCTATGAACGGTATCAGTTTTGTAGAACTGTGCATAGTCACTCACAGCAATAATGTGCTAGTCACAAAATTGCGTTTTGATACATTTGGATTATGCATTGGCAAAAATGATGAGATCTATTCAAGTACTGAGTTTCCACATCCAATAGTATCGGAGACATCGCCCTTCCAAAAACGTGTGCATGACATCATCTACTGCAGTGGTGCATATCATGATTTCTTCCAACTTGGTTTCATCTGTGTTTTAAATGGAACAACAAGTGCAAGTGTGTACTTCATTAATTGATGAAACAAAAGTGAAGAGAGACCGTGGTAAGCACCATCGCCGTAGATGATGTCATACACATATTTTTTGAGGAACGATATCCCCATTGATATTGGCTGTAGAGACTAGGCCATTAAACATATTCTTTTATTTTTAGCTAATCTATAAGCTTAAACCATCAATACGCGATTCTGTGACAAGTGTAACTTATGCATAACAGTATTTCAGATATTTATCTTATTCACTAGTATATCAAATGTGAAATGTAGGACAAGCTTTTGTGTTTCATTAATTGATAATAAATGATGGGGAAAGAATTAATAAGAATATTTTAGTAAAAGGAAAACGTTAAAGTTATAGAATGCTGTTTGCATGCGCCACTTAAAGAAAGAAGAAAGGAAGGAGTGCAATAATATTTGCTTTCTTTTTTTTTTCTAAAAAAAAGGATCAGATGCTTAAGACTCCTAGACATGTGAAAATATGAAACTGAAATTTGTTTTAAAAAAAAAGTTATGAATTCTGAATAAAAGGAAAAACTACACCTATCAGACAATACTAAAGCTCTAATATAGAGTCTAATGACAGTGATCCGTTGATTACTACATTAGATTACCTTCAAAATGTTAAAAAAATCAACTTTTTTCTTAAAAATTTACTCTAAGAGATCTAATTTTTCTGAGCCCATTTTCATGATCCTCTCGATCATTTGATGGATACTGACTATGAGTACCATTATTAAAAGAGATATCAGTCTAAGTTCTTTAACCACAGTGAATAAAACTAAAAAACAAGAACTTTTCCTAATTTTAAGGTGCCAAAATTTCTCACACTAAACTACATATTGAGAGTAATAGGCCTGAATTTTAATAGCTACTTTCAGTAAATCACTTCAAAAAAAGAATAAACAATAACTTAGAAAGCTAGAGACTTTCTTTTACTACTCTAGCTGATAAAAATACCACAGAAGCATTAAAACTAAAACAATAACAAAATTATGTTCAAAGAAGGTCAATAAAAAAATAATCTGTCAAAAGAGATATTAGTGAAGTTGATAGATAAAAAGTACGGAAGATGAAATACGTTAAAATAAAGTAGACCTAAAGAGAAGATCAACCTTTGAAAATTATGTGATGGAGGAACAAAAACCAGTAAATGAAAAATAGAAAACAGAGTAGAGAAGGAGATTGACACTTGAAACATGTAGGTTTCTTTGGCAGGCATGAATGAGACGAAACAACTTACGAATCTATTGTTCAATAAATTTTCCCGAATATTGGGTGGTAACCGGTGGAGAATTTCTCCTTTGCCACCTTGTTCATGACCTAAATAATCTTGCTCACCCTCCTCTGAAATTACAAATAACTCAAACTGAACTCATTGCTCCATCGACGCACAATTTAAGTAAATAGGATGCATGCAAGAGTATTGCAACAGTTATTATAAATAGTCTCCATAATCTTAAGACCACAGTTTTAATTTCAGGGCTACCTCCCGTAAACAAAGGAGGTAAGTGAAAATTTTAAAAATTACAAAAACGGATGATTTAGAGCAGACTTTTTTCACAATAAGTCTGGCAATGAAAAAAGTACGAAAGACTAATTTTCACCTTTGCAGTATCAACTTAATATTTGTTGGGACTATATTATTATGTGAATGTTGTTTTTAAACTTTAAACTTGTTTTTCTCAAAATTGCAAGAATACAGCTTACCTCCTTCTTTCATCAAATGGTTCAATTGTACATTACGGCATTTTAAAACAAAAATAAAAAAGTGAAAGCTCCTTGTATTACTAATTGAATCGGCGTATGTAAAAACGTCCAATGTCAAATACAGTGTTTCAGAGTTTAAGTGGACAATTTCATTGTAACTTAAAGACAAAATATGGTTTAAGATGTTAGGAATGTAGAAAAATTATTTGAAAAATCCCCTAAGTATAATTAAACATTTACAAAAGAGATCGATCTTATTCAGCAGTCGTGGGGCAAAAACAACCACTGCAATTATGAAACCCTGTATTGGACAACGGACGTTTTTGCTTGAGTCAATTCAAGTTTTGACTGGGATTTTTGTGCTAACATTTGCTGGTTCAATCTTTATTTTTACTTCCTTACAACAAAGTTACATTTCTATGTAAGCTAAAGTTACATTAGGATTTAAGAAGATCTCTTTTTGTCAGAGTGCCTTCATATTTCAGAGAATTTTTTTTTCTTTCATCATGACAGAATATTAGGTATTTCAATTCATTCATGTTCAATGATGGAGTTTATAGTCATTCATATAAGACCAGTTTAACAAAAATCCATCAAGTCACAAAAAGTTTGAACCAAGAAAAAGAGGTTAGGAGTTTTATTCCTCTATAAGACTCAATTTTAAGAAGGAAGTTGAACAATTATTTTCACGTTCAAATTCTTTTTCTGAACTTGGAATTTTTGACAAGAAGAAATGCACAACTAATTGAATTGGAAATCACTCCCAACTCATTTTTTTTCCAAAATGCGACTTGATCCATTTCTAGTTAACTCATTCCATGTTTGCTGTGGAAGGAGAAGGAGCTTAATTATATTTTTAATCTCATTACCTAGCTTAGGAGGAAAATTATAATATTCAATACTAAAATGCAATCGAAATTTAACTGGAAGGATTAAAAGAGACTAAACTCACCTTCTTCATCATTTTTATACTCTCCTCCATCTTGATAGTTGTAACCACTTTTATCTTGCTTGTGAATTTCTTTTACCTCTCCAATCCTGTAAACCAAAATTTACCAAACTCAGGGCTGCAGAAAATTATGAAAGGCTCTTGGTGCATACTAGAATGCCATCAACAAAGGCTTAATCAGAATTATTTCTATTATAAATTAATTTTGTTGATAAACTTCCATGAGTTTTTTCCCAATCAAAGACCTGAGGTAATATTGTTGCTTCACAGTATTAGAAATTGATGCTATTTATAGTACGGTTTCCATAATTGAGAACTTTATTTTCCAATTCCCTGACTTTCCCTGACTTTTTTTGCTTTTACCGGACTCAAAAATTTTCACACTCTCTGATTTCCTCTGATAGATAAACACAACGTCCATTTAGATTTATTTTCCTTTTTAACTACGCTGCTGGTTAAATTTCCTGACAGTCCCTGACTTTTCAAGTTTTTTAGAGCGCCGTAGGCCCTGATTTTACAGAAGCATATGCTTGCGAGACAAAAACAAAAGTCCTGACCAGTTGATATGATTTTAAAATTCTTTCCTGGTGACCAGGGGTGCAAAAATTTCTTGACCATGCGACCAGGCTTGTCAATGATGGTCATCTACAATAAAGAGACGACCCTGAAAATGGGTTTTAAGAATGGAGAGGTCGGCAAAATCATGCTTTTTTTCTTTAAAAAATAACTGCTGTAAAATCAGAGTTTTTTTTTTTTTTTTTTTTTTGAAAAAATCGCAAAAATTTATATGTACAGAGTGTATGAAAGGTTATCACTTTGAAGTTTCTGAGGAAAAAGGGGTTTTACAGTGAGGAGGTCAATTTGAACAATGGGAAGGTCAAGAACTTTTTGCATCCCTGATGGTGACTGACAGGTACTTTCATACCGCTTTATAAACTTATATTGCCTTTAAAGATCGGTTTTCAAATAAAAACAGTTGAAAGTCCGGTTAGGATTTACAATTATGACTTTAAGGTTTTTGTACTCTTTTCTTTCCAATTGTGCTATGTTGGAGAAACATAAATACAAAAAAAAACTTTTTTGACTGTTCTTTACTTACGGAGGTTGTGCTTGCTGAATCCAGTCGTGACCCTCATGGGCATCATCTTCTTCTTCATGCGCCCCATTCAAATCGTGGAACTGATTATCGTTTTCGCCACCTAACCCATGCGCATTTTCAATTGCTGATTTTTTGGCAGGTGGAGGTGGTGGAGGAGGCGGAATGTTGCCTAAAAATTTACCAGAGAGAAATTAGATGAATTAACCTAATATTGTCTTGAGAGAAGAAATTCAACTATAGTCCTCGCCACAAAAAGTGGCGGGTGAGGGGCGGAGCCAGTTGGCCGGTCTAGTCTATCGTTGAAGGGCTGAAGCCCAGGTATTGGCCCAGTCGTTACCCTGTCTTAAGTCTCAACTACAGGCCAATACCTGCACTTCAACCCTTCAACGATAGACTAGACCGGCCGACTGGCTCCGCCCCTCACCCGCCACTTTTTGTGGCGCGAACTATAGTATAGATTTTGGGAAAGGAAAGTGAGAATTTCAGTGTGAACTTCAATACACAGAGTTTGATTCAGATGTTGCGGGCAGAATCCATACTTTTTCAGTTTTATCCATACTTTTCCTTACAGGGGACACCTGTCCATTTGGCAAACTTGCATTGTATTTTGC